>NC_138975.1:92977500-94177500 GCF_055761805.1 Camellia sinensis
TTATTATTTTTAATAATGTGTCTAATAAGTATTAAATTTGTCAAATATTTTATCATGTGAGATTTAATCTCAATGTCATATTATTAAGGATGATTTAGGAATGATAAATTAGGAAGATGTAGTATTGTTGATTAAAATTATAGTCACCTCCCTTATGTTTAAAAATATATATATATATATATATATTAGTTAGTTCTACATTTTTTATATGATAATACTGATTTGTTAAGATTTTAATTTATATACTCTTTTCGTCTCAAAATATTAATCTCTTTTAAAAAATTTAACTTTTTTGGTAGTATAATTATTATACTTTAAAAATGCTAACTTTCTAAAATTACCCTTTGACTTTTTTTGGGAATATCATTTAATTATACCTTTTGTGTATGAATTTAAAAGGAGTAAATAGAAAACTCATATTATTTTATTCCTTAATTTTTGAAAATTGACTAATATTTTGAGATAATATAAAGTTGAATAAATAACCAATATTTCGGGATTGGGAATAACATTTGAGCGGTATTTTATTAATAATTTATTAATCGTATGAATAAAAAAAATAATATTATCATCTCTTTCTTATTAAAATTTATGTTTATCTTTATTTATTTTAATTTATCCATACTTTTTAGTATTAGTTTCAATCGATTTAAATATATTAAAAGAGAAATTAGTATAATTATAACAAAAATATGAAAGTAGAGATATTTATTTATAAATCCCTCGTCACCTAGTTATATTTCTGTTAGTTCAAATTATTTTCTTATATTCTATTAAGTCTTATAAGTGATATAGTTACCAACATAACTGTAATAATAAAAGACAAAACACGCATTAATATTCACATTAACAATGTGAATGTTCTGAACATTCACACTGTTAAATATGAATATTTATATCAACAAATTGCTAAAATTTCAAAAAAATATTGAGTATTGCTAGAAACACTAATTAGTATACCAACTAATACAAGGCATACATGTGGGTTCCACCACTTAACATGGTCCTATCTAATATTATATCTACTTGATATATTAGTTGGTATACTAATTAGTATTCCTATCATTATTGAAAAATATTTGTAAGAGTAAAATTATTCAAAAAATAACTTAAATATAAGAATCAGAATGTAATAGATCAAATGATTAAATAATAAGATTTATTAAAATACAAAGATATATTATATAAATTAATTAAGATACAAATACTTAAAAAAATAATAAGCCAATAAATTCTCATAAAAGTAATATTTTTTATAAATTTTAACAGATGTGAGTATAATTTATCCGGCTTTGATAGAGACCCCCTCCAATCACCACTCCCACTATCCCACACATACGTGGCGAGTGGTGATTAGAAAAAAAAATAAAAATAAAAAATAAAAAAATTGGCCAATCATGTTTGGGGAGGGGGGACATTTTTGTAATTTATCCTAATACAAAAATGCGTTACAAAACATGGACGCAGGAGGCTCTATCTACACACACCAAATCCCCTCTATACACACACTTAATGATATTTAATTTTATCACAATTTTATCCCTAAGTGAAATTACTATTTTAGACATCATTGTTGATTCAAAACATCTCAATGCACACATCCATCTCCAGTTCACATCTGTTGTATCGTGGGTCCAAGTTTGTAGCTTCATTGAGCTAGAAGTGAAAGCAGAGTATTCACTCATTCCTATCTTCTTCCAAGTTCGTAACTTCTTCCATTAAGCTCCAAGTTCGTAGCTTCTCAATGCACTCATTCATCAACCTTCCTCATTCGTAGGGAAAACATCATTGTTATGGAGGATTTGCCTTCTGAAAATCAGCAAATAAGTGTTTATGAGAAACATAGCGAAGGAAATGTGAGTTTCTTTTTCTTTCTTTTTTTCTGACGTCGTTCGAATAACCAGAGTCGAATTGTATTGTTTGGTTCAGAAATCTACTACCGAAATAAGTGTTTAGTTTCGGAAGTTGTTGTCCGAACAAAATAATAAATTTCGAAAGTTGTTGTCCAAACAAAGTATTTAAATTCGGAAATTATTGTCCGAACAAAGTTAACTTTTACAACATTCAACTTCCGAAATTTGAAAATAAATTCGGACAACTACTTCCGAATGAAGTAAAAAAAAAATTTCCCATTTTATATTCCAAATTTGCAAACTACATACCAAATTTACAGTTTTGAATTGCAAATTAATCTTTATAATGCCATTAAAAATTTGTAATGTTATACAAAACATGTAAGAATATGTGTCAACTCAAGGAAATCAGGTTTGCGCGGATTTTGTGTTGGATTACACTACTCAATTCACAACTGAACATGTTCACTCTACGAAATTATAATGATTATGTTTCGAATTGCTCACCAAATGTAAATGTTTGATAATATTTATTTGAGTTTATAGGTATTCAAAAGTAAGGATGAATTGCTCAACTGGGTACGTGAAGTTGGAAAGAGAAATGGTTTGGTCATTGTAATCAAAATATCAGACTATGGTGGAGGGAAAAAAAGACCCAGGATGTATCTTGCTTGTGAGAGGAGATGCCAATATAGAGCAACAAAGAAGTTAAAACGTGATGGCAACAATACATCAAGAATAACCGGTACGAAGAAGTGTGGTTATCCTTTTGATATGAGGGCTCACAGGTTTACCACACATGATGAATGGACATTGACCGTAGTATGCGGATTGCATAATCATCCACCTGTGGAGCACCTTAAGGGACATTCATATACGGGGAGGCTATCAAAGGATGAGCAAGCATTGTTAATGGATATGTCAAAGAGCATGGTTTGGCCAAAAGAAATCCTAGTAACCTTGAAATAGTGAGATGCCCTCAATGTAAGCACACTTAAAACCATTTACAATGTACGCCATCGAAACAGGGTGGTACAGAGAGCTGGAAGATCACAGATGCAACACTTATTGGGTGAATTGACCAAGTATAATTACATTGAGCGCCATCGGTCTGAAGAGTCCACGATGACTGTGACAGACTTGTTTTGGGCACATCCTACCAATTTGGACTTATTTCGGTCTTT
This sequence comes from Camellia sinensis, assembly GCF_055761805.1. Classification (NCBI taxonomy): domain Eukaryota; kingdom Viridiplantae; phylum Streptophyta; class Magnoliopsida; order Ericales; family Theaceae; genus Camellia; species Camellia sinensis. The sequence continues at coordinate 92,980,538 of NC_138975.1, forward strand.
CCCACGCATATTAATTATGGATTGCACATATAAAACCAACAGATATCGTCTTCCTCTTCTTGAAATTGTGGGAGTGACATCAACTGAAATGACATTCTCTGTAGCTTTCGCATACTTACAGTATGAGAGGGTCGATAACTATGCGTGGGTGTTAGCTACATTGCGTGATGCCGTGGATGGTTTTGTTGTGCCAACAATTATTGTTACTGACAGAGAGCTAGCCTTGATGAATGCCATACAGAAGATATTCCCGAGTGGCAGACATTTATTATGTCGTTGGCATATCAGTAAGAATGTATTGACCAAATGCAAGAAAATGTTTGAGACACAGTAGAAATAGGAGAAGTTCAACCATGAGTGGAACTCTTTAGTGTATTCATCTTCTGAAATTCAATACGGTGAGCGTCTTAAATAATTACTTAAGGAATTCAGTAGTTATCCTAATGCAGTCAAGTACGTCATGGATACTTGGTTGGTTCCTTACAAGTATGACACATGTTGTTGATGTCGCATGACACATGTATGCATTTGACAATGTTAGAATTATGAAAGAAATTAATGGATGTATTTTTGATGTTGATGTGTTCTGTTTTGCAATCTGGATTGAATGTTATCGACCATTGTTACCATTCCATTGTAATAAGAAAATATCATTTACAAAATAAACGACCATTGTTACCATTCCATTCTAATAATAAAATGTCATTACAATGTCATTACAACACCATTGTTGCCATTCCATTCTAATAAGAAAATATTAACCATTGTTACCATTACAACAATATCATCTTACAAAAAACACCAAAAAAAATCCACCAACTAACAAATAACATGTCACGAATCAGCTGTATGCCTACGCCTAGGCCTACGACTGTATGTTAATGTCGAAGATGGAAAGCGACCTCCAGTATAACTAGGTCCAGCTTCGTTAATGTGCTGACCTTCAAGGACATGAGTCATACTCTCGATAGCCTGGTAAAGTCAATAAGGATGTCGAATCCCCTCCTTATAACCAGCATCAATAATAGGATAAGAAATCTGCAGTGCATGTGCAATACGCTGCATTTGAAAAGAATATCACATTTTATGGAACATATCAGAAAATACAAAGTAAGTTACAAATGCATAAAAGAGGATAATATATTACATCGGCATGTTGGCTGAAATCCTGATGGTCATGGACACGCGGTTCATCAGTGTGCTCAACGTATAGGTGCGTGATATTCTTATACCAAACCACATAACCCGGTACACATTCCCCCGACTGACGAAGTTGTGTGCTCCTCCGTTGCTCAGATAACACGTGGTTATCCCAAGCCTCCCAGATCCTATCCAAGTATCTATACATGACTGTATATCATGCAGATATGTTACCTCGAGCACCACGACTGGGAGCTAGCGGTGCATCTGGGATGGTTTGAACCCTGTCAAACTGCCTCAGAACTCTATCTGGATGATAGGGTTCGACAACGTCTAAGCACTTTAAGCATCCATGGTAGAACGTAACCGGGTTACATGGATGCTGGTCTCTGCAGTTGTGGTATGGATCCTAAATAACCTGTAAACGTAAAGTGTTTTTGAATTAAGGTATATAAAGGGTAAGATAAATGGAAAGTGTTAAAATTATCTCAGGATGAGTAAACTTACATCAGTAGCTACCAAACTGTCAAGCTCGGCTCGAAAAGATTTCAAATGATCAATGGAGAAACTCCCCTCTCTCCTAGATGCCCAATGGTACATGTGTGGTATGTCTTCATTGTAGCCCATGTTCCGGTGAGGTCGGAATGCTCGGAAGTGCTCATAAATCCACGCCTCCAAAAGAGTCATATAACCACCCATCTGCTTAACCCCGGACCGGCTAGCATACCCCAACTGTCTGTATAAAAATGCTAATGTAGCAGCACCCCAGGCGTAAGTATAAATGGATCCCAAATCCATCAATAAGCCAAGGTAAACAACAGGAACCCTGCCGCCACTCTTGTCACTGAAGAGTGTACATCCCAACAGAAACAACAAATAAGCTCTAGCAGAGCACTGTATAGCCTCCTCGGGGTCTGAATCTGTGACACCAGCAAACTAACTTCGCAACCACTCAAGCCTGACTGAATTGCCACCAACAGAAGAAACCTCTTCATGTGCTGCACGTTCAGTAATCCCCAAGCCATAAACCAGTAGTGTAACTCCATGATGATCTGTCACATCTGGTACACTGACTGATTTGCCTATAATGGAAAGACCAAGAATAGTGCCAACATCATCCAGGGTCAAGGTCATCTGACCAACTGTCATGTGAAATGTGTTTGTCTCAGGTTGCCATCTCTCAACAAAACTGGAGATTAGAAGCTTGTTGACGAACCGATAAGTGCAACGAGCTAACTGTGACAGCCCAGACTGCTCAATAATGGCTTTGAATCTGGTGTTGTTGCCTACTGACCACCATGGCCATGCAAGGATCTTCGAAGAGTGATTATGACACTTTAGGGGCCCTCGTTCCTATAACACAAACAATATCTCATTAAAAACTACCATACAACACACATAGGAAAAAAAAAATTCATATACAAATGAATTTCACTTCTACTCAGGAATGTTTACCTCCCCATGCCAAACAGCTGCAGCGATATGACTATTGAAACTCCGCAGCATTGATGGATCAGTCGGTCCACCTGGAAAAGCATGAGTAAGGTCCTCTTCCTAGACAAGAGGAGAATCAGGTAAAGAGGCATCCTCCACAACAATGTCAGGCATATCATAACCTTGAACTCGTCTTTGGCTTCGGCTCCGACTTTGACTAGCACTGGGGATATCATATTCTACCGAAACTGGATCACGACCTCGACCACGACCTTGACCTCGTCCTCGCCCACGCCCTCGTCCCCGTTCATGGTCTACATCCAATTCACGACGTCATCTATTTGAAGCAATAGGTGGGGCACGTTGTTGACATTCAGAATCCATAGTATCTGCAAAAAATAATAAGTGTGTGTAATGAGTGTGTGTAAATAAAGAATGGCCATGCAAACAAGTGTGTGTAAATAAAGAGAGTGTGTGTAAAATTATAGTAAGTGTGTGTAATGAGTGTGTGTAATGAGAGTGTGTGTAAAATTAATGAGAGTGTGTGTAAAATTATAATAAGTGTTTATTCAAGTGAAATTACTAATAAGTGTTTAACAAAATTATAATAATTGTGTGTAAATTATAATAAGTGTGTTTATTAAGTGTGTGTAAAGAGGGGAATGGGGATGTGGAAATATAAGCTCCCTTCAAACAACAATATACAACAGAAGGGAAAAAAAAAAAAAAAAAAAAAAAACATGTTCGGAAGTTCATAGCCAAAAATACATATTCTGTTCGGAAGTTGAAATCCGAAACACAAAAATAATTTCGGAAGTTGAGTGTTGTCTAAATTCAAATTTTTCAGAAGTTGACTATCGAAACAATGAAACATTTTCGAAAATCTACTGATGAAATTATTGATTATTTTCGGATTTCTACATCCGAACCAATTGTTATATTTCGGAAAACCAGTTCCGAACGACGATTACAAATGAAAAACTCTACATTACAAGTGAAAAACTCTAGATTACAAATGAAAAACTCTACATTACAAATGAACATGAGGTATGCTAGCCGTTGGGAGCTATTTGGCAAATGAAAAAAATTAAAGATTGGTAAAAAAAGTTACCCCAACTGTGTGAAGCATGAAGCTATTTGCACCGTTGGGAGAGCAATGTGAGAGATGTAGCGCAGCTTCAATGGGTGTATTTGCACCGTTGGGAGAGCAATCTGAGAGATGCAGCTTCAATGGGTGTGCATCGTCAGGACAGTTGGGTTTGAGGGTGTGTGTGCGTCTGTGTGTGTGTGAGAGAGTGTGAGGGTAGATGTGGAATCAAATGTGTGTGCAGTGAGTAAAAGAATTAGGGATTATTTTTTTGGGTGTGTATAGTGAGAAGGATATGCAAAGAGGGGATTTGGTGTGTGTAGATAGAAGCTCCCCATGGACGCTTGGCTTGGCATGTCATTTCTTATTAGGTTGTCGTTTTCTGAAGCAAATCTATTAAAATTGATACCCCCACTTGTCCCAAAAAATAAAAAAAAAAGTTATAATAAAACATACTCAACTTACGCCTCATTTGGTAAGTGGTTCTTTTAGTCAAAAAGACAAAAATTTATTAAAAAAATTAAAAAGTCAACAACCTATATCGAAAAGTTAAAAATTCACTTTTTTTTACTTTTTGCATATCTTTTCGTAAAAAGTCAAAAAATCATTCCAAACATACTAATTTTTTTTACATTATATTTTAATCAAAAAATCTAAAAATTACTTTAAAAAAATATATATTCCCCAACGAGACCTTATTATTAAAAAGAAATAAATAATAAGATGGGCCCAATTATTTTACACACCATTCCATGATGGCATACTCAGTTTTATATCTCGAGTCTCACCTATGGAGTCAGGAGTGTCTTATTAAAAACAATATAATTATTTGAAGATTTCTCCATTAACTTTTTGCATATAAAAATAAAATTATTACAATAGTTGTATAGGTTCATAAATACAAAATAAGAAGTTTATATCTATAATACTACAAAAATGCTTTAGAGCTCTAATATAGGAGCTCTAATAGCTTTAATGGGAATGTGGGACCCCTTCTGATGTGATGTTTGTGCCTTGTCTTGTTTTTTTTTTTTTTTTTATTGCTTGGACACATCACTAGAGCTCAAATTAGAGCTCTAGATTTAGAGCTCTCTAGCATCTCCCATAATACTACGCTAGTTCCTCTCCCATCAAAAAAAAAAAACGCCTCTAAAAGATGTGAGATTAGTGTAAAATTCTTAAGATTCGTTTGGAAATAATATTTTTGACTTGATTTTTTAATTTTTTTAGCTAATTTAGTTTGGTTAAATTAATTTTATTTGAAAGGAATTTTTTGACTTTTTAATTTTTTTTAAAAGAAAAAGTGAAATGATTATGATTTAAATGTGACATCTTGTCTTATTAATTTATTATTTTTTCTTTTTATTTTTTTTTAATCTCAACTCACTTCCAACAAAGTTGCCAAACAGCAACTTTGCAAGTAATTATTTAGTTTTTAAAATTTTACGGTGGTGGTGTGTCCATGGACAAGGGGAGGTGGTGGTGTGTCCATGGACAAGGGGAGAGGGCTGTTAGCATCTTGTTGAGATGGTCTAGTTGAGGTTTGTATCAATTTTATATTTATGATCCAAATCGTTTATATTATATGGTTCGTTGAGTATATCATCTATATAAAAAAGAGATTAATTAAACATGTATAACTCCATGATTGGACCAAAATTATTTTTAAAAAAAGTATCAAATTTATGCTAACCGTTTATTTTTATTTTTTTTTAAAGATAAATGTAGTCTTATTATAAGTTACAGATGTCTAATTGACTTAATTTTTTCATGTATTTTTTCATGGATGATTTACTCAATGAATCTTATAATATAAATGGTTCGAATTATCGAAATAAATTCAAAAAAGGCTACCACATGCTCACAATACGGTGTTGTGTCCACTCAATAACAATAGTTACAAGACTTAAAATGAAAAGAATACTTGGAAAAAAATATATAATATAATGGGTTTGGTTTCTCTGAAGTTGGCCATCTCAATTTTAGAAAGCGTTTGAACTTGGTAGACCTATTTTGGGACACATTTCGGTGATTCAAATAGTTCACTTTTTAGGCTCGTTGAGTAATATATTCATTTAAAAAATTCAAGATGATCTGACATTGATAATTATATATTTAAATCAAATTTTTATTATAAAAAATAAATAGTTATTCTTGAAATTATATTTGTTATCCATTTTTTAAAAATAATTATGATTCAAATATATAGCTACTGATATTCATTTATCTTGATTTTTGTACATCAATATTCTACTCAATAAATTTTAAAAAATAAACAGTTCAAATCAATAAAATTAGTCTCAAAATAGATCTACTAAATCTAAACATTTTTTCAAATTAGTATGACAATTAAGAAATGTCAAACCTATAGTACAATGAGTTAGGCACACAGTGACAATATTCTCGGGAGCTCTGCTACAGAGGCCGAAAGGGTTTCAAGCCAAATTTGGCTCGAATTTGAGAAGAAGGAGGAAGAATAAGAAGGGAAGGAGGGGGAGGGGAGGGGAGGGGAGGGGAGGGGAGGGGGAGGAAGGACTGGAGGGGGGCCTAAAAAATGGAGGAGGAGGGGCTGAGGCGAGGCAGACGCGATCGGCGGTGGCCGACGCGATCGGCGGTGGCCGACGCGATCGGCGGAGGCGACGCGATCGGCGGAGGCGACGCGATCGGCGGCGGGAGGCGCAGGCGACGCGACCTCTCTCTCTCTTTCTCTCCCTCTCCCTCTCCCTCTCCCTCTCTTTCTCTCCCCCTCTTCCTCTGCATTGCAGAGGTCGAAAATGGTGGAAAAAAAGAAAAAAAAAAAAAAAAAAAAAACGGAATGCCCAAAACGACGTCGTTTTGGGCATTCGGGGCATTCGAGCCAGGCATTTCGGGCCCTCAAACATTTTCCTATTCTCGGAGGCCTGCATACTTTTTGCCGTATTACAGACAAAATCAAATTCCACCATCATTGGCATTGGAGGATTAACTTGAATGAATTTAAAAACACAAAAGCAAAAAATGACTTGATCGTTAAAACTGTATTTAAATTTTGAATTTGTGAAGAAAAAATAAAAGAGAAAAAAATGATGGGAATATTGTAAAAATAAAAATAAAATTTCACGTGTTTTTAAAATTAAATCCTAGAGTTTCAATTGTATCAATTTAAATCTTGAATTTTAAATTTTAAAACAATTTGAACCTTCTGTCTATACCAATTGAATATTTTTATATAATACATATGGCATGTTCTTACTTGATGTTTTAAATTAATATTAACCCTATTTGGGAAGTGGATTTTTGGTTTCTTTTAAATTAAAATTCACAAAAAGATAAAATTGGCTAAAATAGCTAATAAGATAAAACGTCACGTCAAACCTATAATCATTTCATTTTTTCTCTTACAAATATTACAATCAACTACAAAAAAAATTCAGCCACCTTTTCAAATACAAAAGTTTTAGCCTATTAAAATAGTCAAAAACTAAAATAGCCTACTAAAACAGCCAACTTTCCAAACGAGACCATTATTTCTTACTATCCATGATCATAACTCTTTCTTTCTTTCCCAGCCAATCATCTCCCTTTACACCTTCCACCACCCTACTTCCACCTTCTTCAACCACTCTCCCTCTCACCCTGCACCCACCTTCCATCATCCACCATCATCTCTTTTTCGTGATTCATTAGCCAAAAGAACCAGAACTGGCAAGAAAATGTTAATAAAGAGAGATATATATATATATATATATATTTTTACTTTTCTGTAGGTAGTGCTATCATCTCTGACGATCCAACCAGCTTCTCTATAGAGACCTTTCAAGACCTTCTTGTCCTTGTAGTGTTTGAGGAGCTTGTAATTCTCGTACATCCCCGTCCCGCATAGATCTTCGTCGTGATTGCTCTTCTCCGCCTATCTCTCCTATTATTGTTCTCTTTCTCCTTTCATGTCGGAAGCATCAAACGATGTCGTTTCCCTCCTTAAAACCCCCTCGGCAAAAAAATCCTAAAGCACCTGTGAGAATCATGCCTTTTTCGAGTCTAAGGCATGAATTTCACACTGATTTACTTTATTGACATAGAGTTGCCACTGTAGACATCTCATTTTGACTAGCTCTAAGACTTGAGCGCTTTATTTTGATTACCCAATGATGAAAACAAGAATATGTTTGCAGTAAGAGAAATAGAATTTGTACTTCATTTCCAAACCTAAGCCTGTTTTAGCCACATGTTCAAATCCCGTTCAAAACTCTCATTTGAAACTTTTTTTCCGCGCTTTGTTCTGAATGTTTTCGTAATGTTTCAAGGCTCACTTTTAAACTTCAAAATAAAAAAATTTCTCAGGAAATTGAGCAAAGAACAGTGTGAAAATAGAAGGAAATGAAGATGATTCAGTTGAAAAATTTTGTTTCGTGTAAAATAGTCAGCCACGATGAATATTTTGGCCTGCCGGCCAAGTAATTGGCTAGCTAGCCAATAAGTTAGTCGGCTAACCAAATTAATTGGCCTGCCAGCCGAGATTTTGGCTGGCCAGCCACTAATTTGGCCAGCTGGCTAATTTGCCCAGGAGCAGGGCAATTTTGACAGAATTCTTGATGAAAGCGTGTGGGTCATGCCATTTTAGATCTTTTAATGATACATTCATGTATGAGATGTATCTAAACCCTCTCCATTATCCTCCTTTGGCCTCTATTGTCAAAAAGGGGAAATTCTACCCCAAAATGAGCATCCAAGGCAACCACCCTTATCATTCCATCATCCTTGTCTTCCACCTCTTTGACTTTGCTTTCTATTCATTATCTATATAAAGGATTAGAGTGAAGGGAATAGAAGAGAATGGAATTGAATTAAGAGAGTTAGAGAATTAGAGATAGAAAAAGAAAAACCTTAAACATTTGAGCTATAAGCTTCCATACACTGATATACCATCTTTGAATATATCAAACCAAGCCCAAAAAATTTGTTAGGGACATATTCTTGAGCCTGGATTAAAAGAGAGTGAGTGTTCTTTCAAAGAGAGAAAAACATAGAGTTGTGACTCTCCTTCCAGACACGCTGTTAAATAACCCAAAAACACCATTCTAACTAGAATTTTGAAATTTCGAACTGAGAATTGAGAACACACTTCTTAAGCTTCAGGGTAATCAAAAGGAAGTTTGAAATTCAAATCCTTCCTTGGACGGTAAATTTTGCACACTTTTTATTTTCTTTTACTTTTATGCATTTTCTTTTTTCTATTGTTTTTCTTGCTTTGATCTCATGTTATAAACCTGTTATAAGCTAGCTAGAAGTGATTAGTTGAGCCACTGACATATTTTTCGTTTGTTTTTCTGATGTTTAAGCAAAATAGAGTTTTCAGCCTGGCCTTGTTGGCTGATCGGCCACTTTTTTGGTCGACCAGCCAACTTTTTGGCTGGCTAGCTCATGTTTTGGCCGACCAACCACATTTTCCTGGACAGAACCCAGCAGCCTCCTAATGTCGAGCAAAACAGTCCCCGACGGTCTCCAAAACCCCATGCAGCTTCCGTTTTTATTGTTTTTATTTTAATTAGGGAGTGTTTGTAAGGATATATTTTGTTGTAATATTTTTCCTCTCCTCCCCCCTCAGATTTGTAATATTCAAAGTGATGTAATAATTTCCTATCCCCGCTTCTTTCTATCTCATTCTTTTATTTTCTTTCCATATTCTGTAAATATGCATCTTGTATTATGCTTGTCATCATATTCATACTTTGCATCTATGTCTTATGCCTTAGCATATGGCTAAATTTGCATTTATGGGTTTAATTGATTATTATGTAATTTTGTGTGCTATCTCATGTTCTGAGATAATTCACATGTCATATATTAGAAGTCGGATCTGTAGTTGCATTTCATGAGTGAATTGCATTAAGATCTTGTATATAGAATCATGCATGTTTTTACTAACTTTGTTTCGTAATTATTTGCAGGATGTCAGTAAATATGTAAGTTATTATACTTTAGCATCCCGTTTCTGTATATTTTTTCTACTATGTTTAACATCCTAGCATGTGGCTAGTTGTTTATTTGATATAACTCTATGCATGCTAGTGGGTGAAGGCTATGTTATTTAATTTGGAATAAAATTGATTTTCATGATTGCACTATTCAAAACATCTTCCAAATATATGAAATCAAATTGTTCCAAAATGAATGACACAGTCTATATGTGTTTGCTTCACATAATAATTTTTAGGATTTATTAAATAATTGGAATATGAACATATAAAGTAAATAAAACTCATATCATGGTTAGTAAAGGCCGATCTTTTGATCGAGTTAGCGGGAATACTCAATTAATGACCTTCCCCCTTCATACCTAAAGTTCCTCGCCAAACATCATTGGTTATGATGAACAGTGGCCTTAGCACGAGTCACGGGCTTCCTAATTTTCTCAAACTATTAAGTGACGACTCTGAGATCTGATGACGTAGTCCATTCTTGGCAGATGTTTTTGCAATAAAATGGATTTTTTATAAAGTTGTCAAATTTGGACTCTCATCTATGTTTCACATTGCACTTGTGAGACCAGATCAAAGAGATCGAGGGTCTAAACTATTTAACGCTCACAGGTACCCCCCGAGCGATGTTACAGTTACTAGCGACTTTATTGGAGATATTAAGAAACCTTGACTCGAACTCCATGATATGACTTTTATTTTCAATTATATGTTCATTGCATTGCATGCATTGGTGCACCTAAGTTCAGTGTTCGTCATCTATTATCCTGGACGGCTATTTGGCTTCGGTTGAATAGATGGGCATAAGCTCTAATATGGTGGGAGCACAAGCCTTGGAACCGAGATCACCATGTATCACTTGATGTGCCGGGTTGAGTAGGTATATTGGTGTCCTGCTGAGATACATTTTTTGACAAAGACTGACCTAGTGCATATAGTATACTCTAGCAACTTCCAACTTAGGATAGGAAGCTACCATATTCTGGGATGTATGATTCCACTTGTTTGAATAAAGAAACCCTAGACTATTTCAAAGCTAGGACAGGGTAACCCTACCCTTCATAGAGGTATTGGTTTTCTTTCATGTTATGTGCAATATATGGGATATGGGGTTCTCAAATTTGATCAATGGGTCAGGCATATCATTTCGAGGGGTTGAGCTCAATGTGCATAAGGATCAGTTGAGCTGAAATGCTACCGAATTTCTGATTGGGAGTTTCATTTTGTTTTTGTTAGGTAGTCGTAGCACTATAACGTCAAAACGGTCTAATATCCCCCAAGTTTTGTGGACTAGCGCTGCTAGAGTAGAATTGCATATTGGGTTTAAAGACAACCAGCGTTAGTTTCTCTACCGCCAGTTACAAGGAGGAAAGTTAAAACCTCATTGTCAAAACCTCGCCAACCGAAATTTTTAGGATCTGTGATAGATCCACTTTCAGTGGTGATGGACCAACCTCTAGTGGTAACGGACCAACCTCTAGTAGTGACGGTCCCACTTCCAATACTGACAGACCCACTTTTAGTAGTGACGGACCAACCTCCAATAGTGACGGACCAACCTCCGGCAGATATAGAAAACATGCTTTTAGCCCTTCAACGAAGCATGGATAGTATTACCAACAAGGTTGCCACCAACAGGGAGGCTCTCGCTGAATTGCAACGCCTATTTAGGGTGTCCACATCTCATCCACCTCCAGTGGTTCATCTAGATCTGGAACCACCTCCACCAATTGAGGAGCTTCATGAACCTAATCTACAAATAGGAGGACTTTTCCCTACAGATATTAATGAAGTTGACCCTGGCTATGCTGAAAATATCTAAATTAGAGAACATGTTAAACAAATCACATAGGATCAACTCTGTTCCAAACATCGAGGATGGGCTTGTAGAAATAATTGTAAGGTTGTTGAGCGGTTCAAAATGCCATACCTGGATAGGTTTGATGGGGCTGGTGACCCTATGGTCCACATTTGCCTTTTCTCAGATGTTCTAAAACCTATGAGCTTGACTCGGCCTCAAAAAATTTCCTTGTTTGGGAGAACTTTAATTGGTGTAGCTGTCATCTGGTATGCTAAATTGGAAGACTTAGTAAAACAGAGTTAGGAGAAATCGGTCGAGGCTTTCACCACCCAATATTCTTACAACACCCAGATTGAAGTAACTACCCAGGACCTAAAAGCGACCCAACAAGAGCCCATTGAGAGTTTCGTGGCCTTCATTACTAGATAGAGGGCAAATGTGGCCATGATGACAAGCCAACCCTTGGAAAAGTATCAAGTCCATATGGTGGTCAAAAATTTGCATGGAAGATTACTGCAGAAGATTCCCCTCTTCAACTTCAATGAGCTCTATGAGATTGGGGTTCAAATTGAGAATGCTATCATACAAGAGATCATTACAGGAGAAAATAAGCCTTTAAGAAAGATATTCACTCATAGTTCCAATGCTACTCCCAATAGTAGCACAGCTACCAATACCACACCCTCAAAAATCAACACTGTCGCTACTGCCAAAACAACCAATCCCTCTGCCAACCCAGCCTGAACCTCAACCAAAGCATTCACCCCTCTTTATATGTGACTTACCATAGCCATAAGGATCTTGATAGAAAGAGGGTATCTCAAACCTCTTGACCCTCAACCACTTCCCAATCCGCTCCCAACCAAACATGACCCTGCCAAACACTATGCCTTCCACCAGTAGCCCAGACATAAAACTGACCGTTGTTATTGCCTTCGTTATGAGATTCAAGATCTCATTGACAACAAAGAAATAGCTCCACCTCAAAAGCCCAATGCCACCTCCAATCCATTACTACCCCATGACCAAGTCTCACCGCCTTCCCATTTCAACCTAATCCATACACTGCCATCTACCTTCAACCCAAGCATACATATCACACATTCCCCTTCGCCTAAGCCCGAGGTGCTTATTCCAGAAAGCGTTGGTTTATTCATGATATATGTATATTGATTCCAGCCAAAACCCCAACACCCCATGGTGGCAGATGATTTTGAGCTAGAATTGGGCATTATGAAAGATAGTATCATGAGTATACACTTCCCTCTCTATGGTTTTCTTGAGCCATGGATTGATCAAGAAGCAAAGAAGCACTAAAGAAGTTCTAGGTCTAATACTGGCTGAATCTGTGATAGATTTTGAAACTAACGCGGGACCAGTAAACTCGAGGGGATATTATGATTATTGCTATGATCGGGGATAGACCACTTACTAATTGCACACATCTGGATTCCAAACGTGGTGGATGACACGCACTGTATTTAGCAATTTGAGAATGCTTTCATTTTACTTTCTGAATTGGGTGTTGAGTCTAAACTTGATTCCGCCAAGTCTGTGGAACTGGAATCAAAGTTTGTGGAGATAAAATCAAGATCGAGTTAGCCTTGTAAGTCAGAGTCTAGTGATTTCGGGGGTGATAACCTGGACATTACTGTCCTATTTGTGTTTGTCTTTTCTCTAAGCAGTCGAGTCTGTACTATTGAGCCAGAAGTTATGATTAAAAATGCAGTCATTTTTGCCTTCTTCTCTGTGCCTGTAAATTATTTCATTGGCTAAAATTTTAAAAGCATTTTCCAAAACTTTTATAAAAACGAAGATGGAGGAATTCCTCAAGATTTGTAAAATTTGATAGACTAAGAGGAAGAGAGGCATGCTAAACCCTTGATGGATAAGATCATGTTTGCTAATATGGATACTGAGAAGGATCCTCGCTTGGTCCAGATTGGTTCCATACTTTCTTCAGAAGAGCACGAGTGACTAGTCACTTTATTAAAAGATTTCAAAAAAATATTTTTGCATGGTCCTACGAAGACATGCCTGGAATTGATCTTGACATTATACAACATAGGATCTCTCTCGACCTAAGACTCAAGCCCCTTAGCTTTCAAACCTTGATTTAGAATGTTCAATAATCAACTAGAGTGTGAGGCTTGCACAGCCAGATTGGAAGCAACCCTTGAATTAGAGGCAATAAGGTTGGATATGATCAAAAAAGACTTGCATAGCCAGATTGGAAGCAGCCCTTGAACTAGGGGCAAAAAGGTCGGATGTGATCGAAGATTCAAAAATAGGTCGTTTCTCAAGTTAATGGAGACCGAAAAGAAAATCACATTCCATTATCTGAGAGAAGACGATTTAATGTGGAAAGACAATCGGGTTCCTATCCATGACCCTAGGGGGCAAAATTCAGACCTAATTGGACCGGTCCCTACATCATCTGGTCAAGAGTAATAGTCATTCTCATGGATTTAGATGGCCTAGAGATCTCATAACCAATCCACGTATATAAGCTATAAATCCTTAAGAGGCTCACTGGGCTGAAAACCCGGAAAGGCGACACAGGCAAAAGTTAGTGCAGAAAAAAATCAAAAAAAAAAAAATAGAAAATGAAAAATGAAACAAAAAAAAAAAATACAATAAAAAAATGAAAAAAAATGGGAAAAAAAAAAACTCGCAAGGTTGAAAACTCGAAATGGCAACTTTGGCAAAAGTTAGAACACGAAAGGAGATTGAAAATGCCCGAGTGAGCCTTACGCTGGAACTATGTAAGGCCTTATTCCTATCTTTGGGATATATAAGCAGCTTCATCCTGAAGTTCGGCCCCAACCATTTTCAACTTGCTTGTCTCATCCATGTTTGATTGGTTTACCTTTATTCAGCTCAGTTGTTTTATCCATGTTCAATTGGCTCATCTCCATTCAATTCGGTTGTCCTATCTCTTCTTTACGAAAGATTCAGTTGCAAGACCAATCAAGCTTAGGTTATTTGTGCAACTCAAAGGTTGATTCCATGTGGGTCAAGTAGTGGCCATTTGCGAAAACAAATTTTGAGGACTTTTAATGAAGTCGACTCGTTTTCTCGAAAATTATTCTATTTTTGCAAAATTGGACCATTTCTTGGACCCAAAAAAGAAAAAATTTCAGTGCTCACAACCTGACTTACATGATTTCAAAAAGCATGTTAATCTAACTCTCGTGTTGATCAAACTATTTTTACCAGAAAACAAAAAAGAAAAGTCAAAACAATGAACTAGGGGCATAGTCGAGCCAGGAATTCTGTCCTCTTCCTGCACTCTCAAGCCTCGTGTTCATGTTTTAGCCGGCCGTCTAACAATTTAGTCGGCCATCCAAGTTATTAGTTGACTCCAGGTGCTTCTTGTTTGTATCAACTAACTGACCACTTGTTTGGCCGGCCAATTTCCCAACCAGTTCATCAGTTCATTCAGCTGGGCAGTTAATGAATTAGCCAACCCATTAATTTTTTAGCTGGTTAGACAACAAATCGGTCTACCGATCAATCAATTAGTCGGCCAACCAATTTTTGATATCCAGAATGGAAAACTTCAGAATTTGTATAGGCTTAATGATTTGTCTTTTAGAATTTTGTTTTGAGTGTCTTTCGCTCCAACAAGTATAAATAGGTGTGTTTGGATTGTTTTTGCTTTGTTTTTCTTTCATTGAGTTGTTCTTTGATTTCTTGATAGCTTAGGGCTCAATATCCAATTTAGAATTCATTAAGATTCAACCATTCTCAGATTCAAGTTCAAAAGGAAAAAAATGTTTTTCATGCTCAAAGTGATGTGCCATTCATGCCATGATGTGCAAACAACGAAACTCATTTTATTCAACTTTAGGGTGAAGCCCTGATTAGCGTTACAACAAAAAGAAAAATTTGAAAACAACAAAAAAAAATGGGGGAAATTTTGAAGCATTGGTGTTCCTTCCTAAGAAAAAACATAAAAGAAGAGAAAGAAAAGAGAAAAAAACAAGAACCCCCCCCCCAAAAAAAAGGAAAAATTTTTAAAATACAAAAAAAAAAGAAAAAAAAAAGAGTGACTTTTTCTCAGATTCTGGCAGCAGCTCGGTGGCAAAAATTACAAATCAATCTCATTTGCAGGAAACTTCATCGTTCGACTCTACCATCTATTACCTCACCACGTTTTCACTCTCAGAAACCCTTTAAAGACTTTGCCTCAGCATTGGCAGAGCTTTTAAAAGAAATTATTCCTCGTCGCCCGTCAAATGATGAGTATAAAGGAACTCCATATCGGGCCACAGAGGTGGCCTGTCGTTTTAGCTTTTTGTTCTGCTTTTTCAATTCGCTAATCTCTTCTCAAGCGTCCTTGTACATATGTTGGAGCAGAGTGAGCTGGACGTTTAAACGATGCACTTCACTCGTCCTACCCTACAGCCGGTGGGACAAATTGGAGACCGTAATCACTGTCTCTACAGAGGACTTTAATCTATAGTGGTTGGCATCAATATCAGACTGAGCTACCATCAGTTGCTGTTGGCCTCCTTTTTGGGTTGTGGGTTCAGACCACTCAGTTTATGCTGGCCCCTTTTCGGGATGACAATACTATCCCCTTCTTGGGTTGTTGACAGTTCAAACCACCATTGGTTTATACCTTATTTTTCTTAGGTTCTTAGTTGAGACTATCCATCGATCAATACCTCTCTTGTTTTAGGTTGTGGGTTAAAACTATTCATCAGATACGTTTCATTCTCTTATGTGAACGTGTTTGGATTGTATCTCTTGTTATGCTTCATATTACCAGTTGCATTGCATTATAGATCGTGAATTTTCAAAACAAAAATGGCTTTGTGAAGCGTGTGAGTCAAACTTTCAATTGTATTTCGAGTATATCATTTGCATTCTATCCTTGAACTACACTAATTTGATTCTTTGCAAAGGGATACGTAGGCAACCTTCGGGTTGAACCAACTACATTTGCATCTTGTTTGTTTGCCCAAGTCTTACGGCCTCGTCAAAATGATTGTCTTCGGGCTTTGACATTCACTCACGTCAAGATATGACTTTGAGTTCTATCAAAGAGGGGCAACTGTTGACATCCTATGTTGACCGGGCCTAAGACTTAGGCGCTTTCTTTTGATTACCTGATGATGAAAACAAGAATATGTTTCTCACAAAATCTCAGTAAAAAAGATGGATTTTGTGCTTCATTTCCAAACCTAAGCCTATTTTGGCCAAATGTTCAGATCCTGTTCAAAACTCTCTTTCGAAACTTTCTTTCCTCGCTTTGTTCTGAATATTTTCATAGTGCTCCAAGACTCACTTTTAAACTTCAAAATGAAATATTTTCTCAAGAAATTGAGCAAAGAACAATGTGGAAATAAGAGGAAGTGATGATAATTCTTTTGAAAAATCCTATTTCGTGCAAAATAGTCAGCCACGACTAAGTAATTGGCCAGCCAGCTAGCCAAAAAATTAGCTGGCAAGCCGAGATTTTGGCCAGCAAACTACTAAATTGGCCGGTTGGCTAATTTGTCCAAGAATAAGGCAGTTTCGGCAGAATTCTTGATGAAAGTGTGTGGTTCATGGTATTTCAAATCTTTTGATGATACATTCATGCACGAGATGTATCTAGGTCCCCTCCATTATCTTCCTTTGGCCTCCATTGTCAAAAATGGGACTATCTTCTACCCCAAAAGGAGCATACAAGGCAACCACCCTTATCATCCCATCATCCTTGTCTCCCACCTTGTCTCTTGCCTCATTGACTTTGCATTCCATTCATTATATATTCAAAGGATCAAAGTGAAGGAAATAGAGGAGAATGGAATTGAATTAAGAGAGTTGGAGAATTAGAGAGAGAAAAAGAAAAACCTTAAACATTTGAGCTATAAGCTTCAATACACTGATATACCATCTTTGAATATATCAATCTAAGCCCATAAATTCTATTAGAGCCATATTGTTGAGCCTTAATAAAAAAAAGAGTGAGTGTTCCTTGAAAGAGAGAAAAACAGAGAGTTGTAACTCTTCCCCCACACATATTGTTAAACCACCCAAAAACACCATTGTAACTAGAATTTTGAAATTTCAAATTGAGAATTGAGAACACACTTCCTAAGCTTGAGGGTGATCAAAAAGAAGTTTGGAAATCAAATCCTTCCTTAGAAGGTAAATTTTTCACACTTTTCATTTTCTTTTACTTTCTTACATTTTCTTTCTTCTATTTCTTTTCTTGCTTTGATTTCATGTTATAAACCTGTTGTAAGCCAATTGGAAGTGGTTTGTTGAGCTACTTGCATATTTTTCGTTTGTTTTTATGGTGTTTAAGTAAAACGGAGTTTTTAGCCTAGCTTGATTGGCTGACCAGCCGCCAACTTTTTAATCGGCCAGCTCATCTTTAGGTCGGCCTGCTATATTTTCCTAGACAGAGCCTAGCAGCCTCCTGGTGTTGAGCAAAACAGTCTCCGACGGTATGACAATCACAACCCAAATCTGCCCCTATAAGTTTAGTATCGTAGCCGACCAGTAATCTTAAGATTACAGAAGGTGTCTAAAACAAATTAACAGATTAAGGGGCTAGCGGAAGCAAATAACAGATATATAATGTCCATAGAGCTGTGCAGACTTATATGGAACATAAAATTTAACTTCATATTTACATATTTTATGACGTCATACTTATGTCATCATTAGTACAAATAAACAAAAAGGGACTTAGCCCTACATACAAAATGAATAGAAGAAAATAAAACAAGCTTAGGATTTGTTCACATGGTTCACAAAAGACTTCTAGGAACTTCCTCGGGAGGCACGCTAGTTGGTTAACACAAACAGATCCAGATTGGAAGTCTCAAGCCTGGTCACGCACTTGATCACCTACATATATAATATAAACAATGAGCTGGAGCCCAGTGAATAACAACAGAGTAAAGGTTTTATGAATTATGTCCATAACAGATTCAGAAATCATAATTCAGAATAGAAATAGATTCATACACATATTCAGATTTGTAAACAGTTATACGTGGTACATCTATTAGCTCTAACAGATCAGATTGGTTATAAAGATCCATATACAGAGCAAATGGTTATAAGACCCATATTCATATCAGACAGATGATTGTGCACAATCGTAACAAATAACCATATAGGTTCCACAGATAGTTCCATGAATGGAACCCACAGAGATCCCTAATACTAGGTAACATATAACAGATAATAGATTTACGTGATACGAAGGATGCCACGATACATTTTAGAAATTGGACAATCATTCATTTATACAGAAAATATCATTTCAGAAAACACAGCTTACCATATCTATCAAAAAATACTTACAATTGAACATATCTTTATAAGGTTGTTACTCACAGATAGCTATAGAAGCAGAACAAACGAATTAGACAGATGGCAGCGCATGACCTACACAAGCACATAACAAACACATTGAAACACACATTCTATAAACACTTGTCTTATTTCATTTCTTTCTAGGTGTGTTTCTAACCCTTATCCTCATTATTGTAGCCTAAACCATGGCTTAAGAATACCTAAGATGGAATGAGGATGCAATTATGCACTTTGAAACACTTTGTAAAATTCTACATAGCCCTGTGGACATTGTATATCTGTTATTTGCTTCTGCTAGTCCCTTAATCTGCTAATTTGTTTTAGAGGCCTTCGGTAATCTTATGATTACTGACCGGTTACGATATTAAACCTACATGGGCGGGTTTAGATCATAACATGCGGTCTACGAGGCCTTCTACAGCTTCTGTTTTTATTGTTTTTTATTTTAATTAGCGAGTGTTGTAAGGATATATTTTGTTGTAATATGTTTTCTCCCATCCCTTTCGGATTTGTAATATTCAAACGATGTAATAATTCTCCATCCCTACTTTTTTCTATCTTGTTCTTTTATTTGCTTTCCATATTCTGTAAATATGCATCTTATATTATGTTTGTCATCATATCCATGCTTTGTATCCATGTCTTATGCCTTAAGATCCGACTAAATTTTTATTTGTGAGTTTTATTGATTATTATGTGATTTTGTGCACTACCTCATATTTTAAGATGATTCGCATGTCATATATTAGAAGCCGGATATGTAGTTGCCTTTCATGAGTGAATTGCATTAGGATCTTGTATATAGAATCATACACTTTTTACTAACTTTATTTTGTAATTATTTGCGGGACGTTGGTAAATATATAAGTTTTTATGCTTTAGTATGCCCTCTTGTGTATGTTTTTTCTACTATGTTTAGCATCCTACAATGTGGCTAGTTGCTTTTGATATAACTCTATGCATGCCAGTGGATGAATGTTGTGTTATTTAATTTGGAATAAAATTGATATTCATGATTTCACTATTCAACATCTTCAAAATATATGAAATCAAATTGTTCCAAAATGAAAGACATAGTCCATATGTGTTTGCTTCACATAGTAATTTTTAGGATTTACTAAATAATTGGAATATGAACATATAAAGTAAATAAAACTCATATCATGGTTAGTAAAGGCTGATCTTTTGATCGGGTGAGCGGGGGTGCTCAATTAATGACTTTTCCCTTCATACCTAAGGTTCCGAGCTAAGCATCATTGGTTACGATGAATAGTGGCCCCGGCACAAGTCATAGGTTTCCTAATTTTCCTAAAATATTAGGTGACGACTTTGAGATCTGATGACGCAATCCATTCTTGGCAAATATTTTTGCAATAAATTAGATTTTCTATAAAGTTGTGAAATTTGGACTCTCATCTACGTTTCACATTACACCCATGAGACTAGATCAAAGAAATCGAGAGTCTGAACTGTTTAACACACACGGGTACCCCCCGGGCAATGTTACAACCACTTAATTTTTAAAGGAGAATTAAGAAACATTTAACAATGAAAACTAAGTTAAGGCCTAGTCCGTCATAACCAAGAACATTCCAGGTTCGGGAGCTTAGATACAAAAAGGGGAACGCCATTTACATGGAAGCAACCCATTTTGCCTAATCCGAAGATTGACCTTTGCTCACTTTCTATTTTATGATTTTAGTGGTTAGATGTTCACAAAAATTCATTTTAGACCTAAATCCCTTAACTAACCTAAAACTAGATGATTTAAATAAAAATAAGAATCATTTATTTTAGATTGAATGAATAAAACCATATATTTCATGAAAAGTGATTTTATATATATATATATATATATTAAAAATAGATTCATGACAACTCATGGCTTTAACCATAAACTAAAATAAATAATACTTATGAAAATCAAATAAAATAAGCAATTTTTCATACAAAGAGTATATAGACATAAATTATTGAAAAACAATGCACATAAAACCCATATGCCAAGGAAGAAAGGACTTGCTCGGTTGCTCACTTCACGCCTCTTACATGCAATACATAAATTAAATATGACCTAAATGCAACTAAGACATACAAGGTATAAATGTAGGCCTGATTTGAGACTACTAAATGATCAACATGCATAAAAAGACGACTAACACGTAAAAATACCAAAGAAAAATACATGCTACCTATATGATGATCAAATCGGGTCATGCATGTTGATTATGTAATTAAAATAAACCTAAAAATATGTTGTTTTGATAAAAATAAATGAAGCATGCAAGGTAAGGCAGAAAAGCTAATAAAATGAAGAAACTACATGATGAGAGAATGAACTAAGATCCTAACATGCTTTGAATATTAAAGTAAGAGGCTAAAAGGGACTGAATACAAGAAAAAGAGGGGTTTACCTACTGGTTTGCTTAAACCATAGTATACGCGAAGAAAATAACGAGGAAAGCCAAGTTCCTTGCTTGCAAGCCTCCCTCAAGCTCAGGTTCTATGTTTGTTTGAGGTTCTTCAGCCTTAGGATGATTTTTAGAAATTTAGGATTGTTGTGCGGTTCAGTATTTTCGGAGCTGGAAGAAGAGAGAGTAGAGATGATATTTGGCTCTTATACTTGCAAAAAGTGGCTCAATTTCTTAATCCCTTCACACACACACACACACATACACACAGAGGCTCCATTCATAGAGCTAAGGGAAGCCTCTAGAACCCTTATAGGGTTTTATCACTTCTCCCTCTGTCGTTTCCACCAAAATTGCACCAAAATGGAGTTTCTAAAATAACATTGTGATGCTTCAATGTGTGCACGTAAAACCAAGTGTGCATGTACAAACAATTTGAGCACTCACATTAATGTGTACACATGCATTTTTCCTTGGTAAACATGTCATGCATGCATGTACAAGGTCGTGGTCCTATGCTCTTAGCTTGCTTGTGTCACAAGTAAATCTGAATTGCATTCTAATTAATGTTTTTGATAAAACGGGTCACTAATTTTGAAAAATACGATCAACCAAAATACAATCGGGCCTTTTGGGATTAAGAAGTTGGTTTTTGGCTAAAATTGGTTCATGGGTGAAGTGGTCATTTTCGTAAAAAGTTAATGTTTTTTTGGTCAAAATGGGTTTATATAGCAACTCTAAACAATTTTTTAAACATTCTAAAGACGAAGTAAGTACTATTTCATCATCCGAAGGCTTGCAAGTGCCCGAAGACTTAGGATCAGCCAAAATGGGGTGTCTAACACCCCCAAATCAGAATATTCTGGCTGCCGGAGAACAACGTTTATCAAAAACCCATTTCTAATTGACGGAGCAGCAGTGGAAGGCAGGGAACTGGGGTTTCAATTTTAGAAATTAGAACACCACCTGAACGCCTTCAGATTAATCAATTGATTTTACGCTCCGATCTGTCATTGTCTTTACCATTTGATTATTTTCGCCGGAAGACAATTTACCTTCGGCGATTCGTTTTCTCTTTCTCTTCTCTCCATATATATGAATTAATGTGTTTGTGTGTTTGGATGTGAACATATAAAGCAAAATCTTTGCTTCAAGTTTGATGTTTTAGTTTAATTTTTCTTTGATATTATGATGACCCATTCAGCACTAACCCATCATCACCTCCATTGATAAACATCCCATTAGACAAAAACCCTAATGATGTGTTTGGTTGGGGGATTTGGAGAGGGATTTGGAAAAGAAAAGGGAAAGAGAAAAGGTGTGTGAAACTAGGTGAAATGTAGGTATATTTTATTCACATTTCACCTAACTTTTTCCTTTCCCTTTCTCTTTCCCTTTTCTTTTCCAAATCCCTCATCAAATCCTCCAACCAAACACAGCGTAACGATGGGTGATGAAGGAAAGGGATAAGAGGTGATGGTGGCTGCCAATAGAAGAGAAAGAGAAAGGAGCGAATGAAAATGTGTCACGTGTGTATTAATATATATATATTTTTTTTGTTAAATAAGTTAACAAAGATGGACAGATGGTTAATATTGATACAACTAAAACCTTAGGATTTAATTTAAAAAATACGTAAAACCTTAAGATTTTTTTTTTATAATTTGCCCAATAATAAATAACGTATAAACTATTTTTGTGTTTTTTTTGGCTCACAAATTCAAGACCTAAACAAAGTCCAAGTGTAAATATCCTGTCTTGGTCAAAATCTCAAGTCATTGACTCTTTTTATTGGGCAAAAAAAAAAAAGAAGGACAAATTACAAAGTCATTGACTTTCATTAGCATTATGGTGAAAATCCATGTTATGAACTTATGATGTACATTCATTTCTGTGGCCAAAACAAAATAAAAAGTGGAAAATGGATTCCAAAAAAAATTATTGAATATAATTGCTGATACAAAAAGATATAACTATTGAGGCACAAATCATGTGCAAGTGCATGTACTGTGTGGCGGTCATGTTTCTCATGTACAAGAGGGGCCAAGTTTTAGTTTAGAATTTCATATGAGAGCAATAATTGTTCTGTACCTGCCTTAAATGTACAGTTGCAAATTATATCCCAAAAGGCGGTCGCCTTTTTGCGTTTAGACTGGTTTGGCATTTAGTTAAAAAATATTTACAAAATAATAAATAAAAACTGTTGGGACAATTATAAAAATAAAAAATAAAAGATTGAGCCTTGTTACAAAATAAACTCAGAATTTTTAATTTTATCAATTGAAATTCTAAATTTTTAATTTAAACTATTTGTCTATTTTTAATAAGTAAAATCGGTGAAAAAATGAGTATTTTAGTCATTAAATTCAATAAAATGTGTATTAAGACATTTTATGTATACTTACATTGAATTTAGTGACTAAAATACTCTTTTTTTGCCGGATTTACCTAACAAAAATAGACAAATGTTTAAATTGAAAATAAATCAAAAGATTAGGATTTAAATTGATAAAATTAAAAAAACAAGGTTTATTTTGTTACAATGATCAAACTCTGGGGGTTTTATTATAATTGTTCGAAAATTATTTTTAGTGATTTTTTATTTTTTTTAAAATTGTGTTCAAATTTTTAGTTTTTTACTCAGCCTAGTGTAAAATGATCTAAAAAGTAAAACAATTTTTTTTTTTTAAAAAAAAAAAACTAAAACAAAGTTCATTGAAAAAAAGAAAAAAAAAATCAACTATTTTTTATTTCTTTTTGTCTTTAATTGACATTTTTTTTCCAAATTGGTCCATCAAGTCAAGTGCAACTTAAAAGTGCAAAAATATTTTTTTAAATGTTTACTAAAGATAATAATAATAATAAAAAAAATCATTAAAAAAGTCAATCCCAAAGCCAAATCAAACCAAATTAATAATTGCGTCCCAATCAAATCGGATCGACTCTATAAATTATTTTTTTTTTATCATTTTATTATATTAAATATATTCAATTAAATTAAATAAATTAATATATATATATATATATATTTTTACTAACCCATTTCATGTAAGCATAGGTCTTTCCCTCTATTAACATCTCCATGGGGGCCGGTTCAAGAGAATGAGACCTTAAGCGATTTTTTTTTCTTTTTTTTTTTTTTTTTTTTTTTTTTTTTATGACTCAGGTATCCCCACAGCCGAAGCATGGGACTAATCCTGAGGGCCCTGAAGTTAACGACCGGGCAAACCTCCAGTGGCCCGCACAGTAACCCGTGGGGAGTAGGATTCGAACTTAGGACCTCCAGGAGGAGCAAACTCCCAGACTCCAGGTTTTCTTCCCTCACCCACTGGGCCACCCTTGCGGGTTCTTAAGCGATCACTTTAATGAGGCATGTTATATTTCTTAATTATTTAAAAAAATTTAAAAATTTATTTCCAATATACCTAAAAATAATAATTTTTTAAATTACTTATTTATTTTCTTCCTTTCAAGATGTAAACTACTAGTTAAATCTTTATATTCCAATATTATTAATATATGACTTTCAATCAAAGGCAAAATCAAGATATTTGTCCAGAATGGGCCATTTTATATGCATAAAAAATACTGAGTTAATTCTAATACATTATTAATTGAATATAATTTCT
The DNA here is from genome assembly GCF_055761805.1 of Camellia sinensis. Lineage (NCBI taxonomy): Eukaryota > Viridiplantae > Streptophyta > Magnoliopsida > Ericales > Theaceae > Camellia > Camellia sinensis. The sequence goes on from NC_138975.1 coordinate 93,005,323, forward strand.
TAAATAAATGTTGTGAAAGAAATATTTCACGAAAAGAACTAAATAAATTTGACAAACAGTTTTTTAGTTTTTAGAAGTTTTGAACTATTAAAAATATCAGTATATAATTGGTTAAATCATTGTTTTAAGCTATTTTATCAATTAATTTAATCTAGTACATAAGAAGTAAAAAATGCTTAAAACTCCTAAAACATAACTCTTAAATTTACACTCAATGATATTTAACATGTTAGTTTTTTTTAATCCAATATTACATGTTAGTTGATTGTTTAGAAATCAATCAATTACAACCTAATTCCTACCATGTCATTATGAATGAATTTAAGAGTAAAATTTTAAATTCTCTTGCGTTACTCGTAAAAGAGTATACATACCATTTTATTTTTAAAGTTAAAACAATAAGTGATATGTGACTCTTATATTAATAAAATTGACTTGATAAAATTGATGTTATTATTTAAAAAATAAAATAATTAGAAATCATTTTCATTATATATTGTGAAATATTAATGAAATAGAAAGTTAGTAAAATAAATTTTATAAACTTAAGGGATCATCCCATTATATATTTTATGAAAACATAAATATAAATTTAATAACAAATTATAAAATATCGGAAGGGGCTGAGGCCCCTCGAGACCATACACAGTTCCACCCCTGCTTTCAATTTATAATGGAGTATTACTAATTCATTTAATTTTTCTTGAGATATTATTGATTTGTTCATTGCCGAACTTTCATTGAAATTTTTTTTGTTATATTTATGATTATTTGTAACAAACTTATCAAGATTTACTTTCTAGGATTAGATTTTTTTTTTCTTTTTTTTTTTAATACTTTTTTCATCACCCAAATTGGAATTGTCGACTACACATTTATTATTTATAAACAAAAAAAAAATTAAATAATAAAAAAAACCAGAACACTATCTATAATAAAAATAAAATACAAGCTTGGAATTAATATTTTAAAAAAAAATATTAAGAGTATATAATAAAGGGGTTAGATTTCTTTTAAATTCAAGTTTAACCTTGGCCATCATGTCCAAGTTTGTGGGCCACTACAAATCTCATTTTGATAATCTAAACAGTTCTTTTGTGGCATAATATAGTTTGTGTTTCCACTTCTCTTGTCACTAAAATTACATTCTATATATTCATTTTTATTTTTACTTAATTTAAATTCTTTTAACTCTAGTTCGTCTCTCCATATTTATAATTTAGGGAGGGTTTGTGATGATATAAATAAGTGTACTTTTTGACTTTTTGTGAAATATTAGTTGGATATGGGTTGGATTTGAAGTGATGGGGTAGAGAAGTGATACAACTTAAGTAAGATAATATAACTTAAATAGGATAGTGACTTTTTGACCTTTTAATTTTTTTAAAGTAACCCAAACAACGCCTTAATGTTAATTTTTTTTCTTAATTTCACCTATGAGAACGACATCATCGGTGAACATACACCAATGTATATCCTTTTCTCTCTCTTATTTATTTATTTTTTTTTGCAAAATATCTATATTATTATATAAAACAACAATGATTCATCCCACTAAAAACATCACCACTAATAGCACTAATGCATTAAAAAAGTAAAAAAAAAAAAAAAAACACAACCCCAAGACCAAAACATCACATCATTAATGGCGGGACCCACTGTCACCTAATTAGTGGGAGCACTAATTAGTGCTCCCAAGCATTTTTCTTATATAAAAACACATAATTCACTTGATTTTGAACCTTTGTCATTCAATTTCAATTTTCAAAACAATTCAGAACAGCATAATTTTCCTAGATATTTTATTTTCACCTAGCAGTTACTCCATAACAAAAAGTAAAAGGGAAATTATGTAAATAGTCATTGTAGTTTACATGATGTGTCAATTTAATGTCTGTAGTTTCAATTTGCTCAATTTTGTCTCTTAATTTAACAGATTGTGTCATTTTAGTCCAATAAATAACGGTTGTTAAGTTAATTTAACGGACAGTCAAACAATGTGTCAATTTGGTCCCTGTATTTTTCACAATGTGTCAATTTGGTCCCTGTCCAAATCGAGAAAATTGAAACTATAAAGACTAAATTGACACATTGTGTAAAGTACAGGGACCAAATTGACACATTGTTTGATTTTTTGTTAAATTAACTTAACAACCGTTATTTATTGGATTAAAATGACACAATTCATTAAATTAATGGACAAAATCGAGCAAATTGAAACTAGAAGAACCAAATTGACACATCGCGTAAACTATAAGAACTATTTGCATAATTTAGCCAAAGTAAGATCAACAAATCAAAAATCAATAATTTTGCCAAAGTAAAATCAACAAATCAAAAATCATAACACATTCAGTTATCAACACTTGCATTGCGTGAACCTAGATGCTAGTGTGTTTATATACATGGAAATGTCATGTGTAAACAAATCAAAAATCATAACACATTCAGTTATCAACACTTGCATTGCGTGAACCTAGATGCTAGTGTGTTTATATACATGGAAATGTCATGTGTAAACAAATCAAAAATCATAACACATTCAGTTATCAACACTTGCATTGCGTGAACCTAGATGCTAGTGTGTTTATCTACATGGAAATGTCATGTGTAGATTTTATCACAAATAATTGATGTTATGCCATAGTCGTATATTCTCCAATTCTTATGGTGAAAGTTATGAATTCAATGTGCTGCATTGAGGGATGATTCTTTTTTTTCATTTCCTTAAACCTAGATTAGAGTATGTCTTTTTGTTGAATAAAAAAAATAAAAAAATTAATTAAATAAAAATGTAGAATGAAGAGTCTTGTTACACTTTGATTGGCCGGTCAATATGACAACCATGGAATAGTTTCTGTCAAATTTTGAAAATGACATATCGTAAATTATTAACAAAAAAAAATATAACAAGATACAAGATAACTAGAGCCCAATTGGATTGGATTTTCTACATATAAGATAACTCGAGCTTAATAACGATGACATGTAAAATAGTAGATAATCATATCTGGAGCTAGACACCTGCAAAAGACAATAAACTTATCATAAAACTTAAATTTGGCAAGTGTAGCAAAATACCATGGAGTTGTGAACATTTTAGCTACACAAAACATATAGACAAAAAAGTCAATTACAAATATAAGATTAACATAGGGATCCTATTGATAGAGATGGGTGAAGATCCTAGTTTGTCCCTTTACGAATGTTTGAAGACGAAGAAGAATATGCTTTGGCTCAAAATCAAGCACAAAATGGATGCAACACAATTGGAACATCTTAACTTGTATATATATGAATCCTTTTTTATTTTATTTTTTTTATCGGATTGCTCTTTGATTCCAACATTTATGTCCCAAGAGAATAGCAATGTTAAAAAGATATATATGATTTCAAGTAGTGATATCAAGATATGTATATCTGTGATATTGTAAAATATAAATATGTATCAGATAGTATCAATCAGTATCTCGGTAGCTAATAATATGGAGTTTGAAAACATCAATAACGTACCAGCCCATATTTAAAACCATTATTATATATATTTATTGTTTAATTGTTAATCTAGGCATTTGGTATTTTGTGTAAAAAATTTGCTTAAAAAATTATTTGTAGAACTTTAATTTGCCGAAGGACATTTATGTAAATTGCTTAATTACTTAAGGACATTTTTTAAAGTTTGAGAATTCATTAAAATTTTGTGTTTTCAAGAAAGCCAAAAATGGGGCAATTTTGGGTTTCTGAATGGATTTTATTTTTATTTTTTTTGTTTTTTTTTTTAAAGAGCTTACAAAGTCAATTATCCAATGATATTGAGTTTTAAAAGGCATTGCTAGAAAGTAAAGCTGAAAAAGAAATTATAAATCATATTATTTTAAATTGATTTGTACTAAACAAGTTAAATTTAAATATATTTTAAAAATTTTTAATTGTTTTGAGCTCGATTGGATAACTTTTACCTAATATATTATAAAAAAAATTAAACGGTTTAGCTCTTAATTAATTAAATTAAAACTCATCTAAAATTAACTAAATTAATTAACTATACATATCTTTTTTAAATTCATTAAACTATTAAACTAAATTTAAGCAATTCAATCCTCAGTTCCACTAACGTTTTACAACCCTATCAAAATTGTCAGAACTATCAAAGTGATATAAACTTCCAAGTAACTACTGTGATGCTGACATGAACTCTTCAACTACTGTGTTTTATGAGAAGTATTCTTTTTTTCATAAAACAATATTATGTGAGATTCTAATTTGATATTATTAATTAAAACAGTAAAATTTAATATTTTTTGTTAGATTTTTTTAGAACAACTTAATAAATGTTAAGTAATAAATAATGTGTGAGTGATTTTCCGATCACACTGCCCAACTCAGTATTCAGTTGGAGAGCACTGGCAGAATAGATGACACCTGCCTCACCTGCAACAGAAAAAGAAGATTCCGGTGGTGGTTCGTCCACCTGGGGGCACTCCGACGATCAAGTCAATATATCTCTCAAAGATAATCAATAGGGCTAAACTCACTGTTCAAAATATAAACTGCGTACCTTAGACCCATGAGGGTGCCTCTCTTTTATAATTAACTCAATCCTTGTCCTACTAGAAGCCTAGCTTCAATGGACTCTTGCTCAGTGTTTATCCTGGACTTTTCAAGAGATAAAGATAAACTCCCTAAGAGTGTTATCCTTATCCATGCTAAAGTCCTTCATCATTCTAGGACTCTTATCCCTTATCCGCTTATCTCGGATTCCAATATCTTCGGAGATAACCTCGGCCTTGCCGAGAAAACCTCGGCATCATGACTTGGACACGTGGCACCTCGGCTGACACGCCAGCATCACCTTGGCCACGCGTTGGCACTCAGAAAATATATCCCTACAACTACCCCCTAGGTTCTATTACTTCGGCATTCTAAGGTGATGGAACCTATATCGGTACTTCCTGCCAGTACATCGGCTTAAGCCAAGTTCATCACTATAGTCCGACATGTCTTCTTAAAGATCAAGAATTCCAAAAGCTCTTCTCACGCATATGAGTTGTCGTGCACAACAACTCAACCATTCCTAGCCACGTACTTTCCTCTTACTGGATCGTGTTTATGACGCGCTTCTAAATCGTCTCGCGCATGCGTGCGCCGTCTGAAGCTCACGTTGTTTTAGGCACATTAATTTCGTTTGCCGCCGTTTCAAGTTTTAACAAAAAAAATTTTCCCTCTTTTCGTCGTTTCACTTTTTTGTTCAATCCTTTAGCTTTTTCTCTCTCTAGCTCTTTTCCTCAAATCCACAATTGCTCATGCTTTCTGAGTTCTGCAACTTGCTTTGTTTACCACCTCCGGCGTGATTTCCACCGATCTTCCGCCTCTGCAACTGTCGTCAGACTTCGGCAAATCCCATTCCGGCTTCCCTCTTTCTGGTAAGCCACTGTTCCTCCTGGTTCTTATTTCTTGTTACTTTTCAAGAAATTCTGCTTCATCATTAGTTGCCATTGTTATTTTACTCAAGCAATTTGATTTATGAATCATGTATCTGAGTGTGTTTATTTCACAATTTTGCTCTTGCTCACGTCTTGAATACACACACTGTTCACAACTCTTTTGCACTTTTGCCACTGTTCTTGATAGCCCATCTTTCTTCTTGATTCTGAAGCACATTCTTGCTTTTTTGTTTTCCAGATTCTTGCGCCTTCAATTTTCATTTCCATAGATCTAGGTTTGGGATTTGCTTGTAGAACCCACGATTATTAGGAAAAACTGAAACTATCTCCGCAAATCCTTACCCAGCACATACTTTAGGTTTTTTGCCGAGGTCCTAATAACCCTTTTAAAACACCTTTATTCTGAAATCTAGTTCCTCCTAGCTAGGCCGATATCATGGGTATGTGGAAGCATAGGGTAGACACACCGACAAAATTAGAATACTTTAGGCGAGAGTTTTCCATCCCTGCCGACGTCCATCTGAGGTTGGCTGGGGACGACGACTCCACTATGTCCACCACTGATTCTATGCCCTTCCCTGTAGTGGCCTTTATCGAGTGCGGACTTCGGTTCCCACTGGACACCCTTTTTCGTGAAATACTTCATTACTATAAGTTGAACCCTATGCAACTTGCCATCAATTCCTATCGCGTTATTAACGGTATAATTGCTTTAGCAAAACAAGAAAATGCTAGGATCACCTTAGCCGACATCCAATATTACTACACCATGTGTGGCCTCAAAAAAGATATGGGCTATATTTACTACCTTAAGCCGAGGTCCACAGAATACAAAATCGTAGTCGACCTCCTAGACTCCAACAAGGGAGCTGGAGATGATTACTTCATTACCTCGGGGAATTGGGAATTTGCTACAGACGAGGACCTCCATCTCTACCCTCTTCCTCGATCAGTTTTTGTAGAGGGCAATGGTAAGAGCCTTGTGTCCATATTTTACTTGTTTGTTTCAAAAGTCTTCGATACTCTTATTTATTTATAATGTCTGTTTTTCTTGCAGCTCTTCCTCAGCCTCCAAAGGGTTTCCGTCAGTCTTTCTTTCCCAGCAAAGACTTGAAGAAACTTCTGAATTTGCCAGTCCACCAGCGGAAGGCCCCTCTGCTTCTCAACTTCATCCCCACGTATAAGTCGGCTCTTCCCGACGTCCCAAAGAAGAAGAAGAAAAGCCTTTCTCCACCTTCTGCCACAACTCCACAAGTCGCGTCCACATCTCGGACAGACCAAGGATCAACCTTTGATCTAGCTGAGCAGCCGTCAACCTCGGCTCCATACCTGATCCCGATATCCCAACGACAACGTCGGTGACGAACCATTTTTTTTGTTGAGATGGGTCGTCAAAACGTTGTTGCAAAAGATCTCCTGGCTAGCATCCCATCAACCGTTGACGCTCCACCAGCGCAATCCCAGCAACCTGTGAAGCCGAAAAGAATAAAGAAGGCTCAGCCAAAGGCAAAGGTGACTCAGGTCGACACTGAGGACACCTTGTCGATTTTTAAATTGCATGAGAGCGACAAGTCTCAGTCTGCTGCTTAGAAGAGGCATTCTGAGGCCCAACCATCCGAATCCCCAAAATCGAAGAAGCCGAGGTCATCCTCTGCAACCACTTCGGGGTCCAAAAAACATGACACCCCCTGGGTCCCCAAAATCACTCTGGAAGATAAGCCAATTATGGCTAATGATAGCGCTGATGACATTAACGTCGACGTAACCCTCAGTACCGCTCTGCTTCTCTTCGGCGATCTTGACCGAAACGCCGAGTTAAGCGAGTATGAAAATTACGCTCTGATGCTTCAACACTCCGTTCAAGTAAGTGTCTTTATCTGGCAACTTCTTCTTTCTTTCTGTTCTTTCCATACTTGTAATTTTTCTAACAACTTCTATTCTGTTTTATGTTTTCTCAAACAATCCAGCATGCCCATTCTTTCTCGGTACAATCTTTCGAGAACCGGGAGAGGCTGGCCGAGATGAAGAGGGAGGTCTCGAGTCTTCAAAAGGCCAACAAAAGTTTACAATAAAAAATGAAAAAATTGGAAGACCAGGCCGAGGCTGCCATTAAGGCTCAAACCGACGCCGAAGAAAAGGCGGAGTCTGTTGAGGCCATCAAGAAGGTTCTTGAGGCCCAAAAGAGAGAGGCTGAAGAAAAGATGGCCCATGCCCAAAAAGAACTGCAAAACGCCTTGGTCACCAAAGATGCTAAGCTAAAGGAGGCCGACCAGAAGGGCTACAATGAGGGCGTGGCCGATGTCACCGCGGACTATGAAAAGCAAGTGAAGCAGGCATGCAACAAGGGTTTCACCCTTGGTTGGATGTCTCTTCTAAAAAAGCTTGAAGTCGCTGAGGACCCGCCCCTCAGGAACGCCGATGCCATTCTTCTTCCATTCCTTCCAACTCCAACTCAGTCTGATGACGACTCTAAATCTGAGGAGGAAGTTTTGGTGAGGAAGTCGAAAGATGCTACTGGGGCCAAGTCCCCTTCTCTGAATGATCAAGTCCTAGACTTGACTCAAGATGGGAAGGGTGAGGAGGTGCCCAAGGAAGCTACCCCTGAGCAGGCATCATTAGACGTGCCTCTCGCCGACAAGAGCCTTGATCAGACCCTTCAAGAGATTGATGCTGAGCTTGCGGCCGAGAAGGTAGCCGAGATGTCCTCCCAACAGTCTTCCGATATCCAGACTCAGCCTGCCAATGATGCTTAGGAATCTTAGTTTTGATGTCTTTTTCTTTTCCTTTCTACTGCTTTGTTTCTCCTTTCAAAGTAATGTAAACTCTTTAAGTTGTTGATGTGCCTTTTTATGAATACAACTTCCTTCTTTCTTGAATGTTTGCATTGTTTGTCTTCCCTTTATAGCTCTTGTATGACTTTTATACTTAGAATAATTTTGTGTCTTCAAAAATGCTCTTTAGTCTTGTGCAACCTTCTCGGGGTGAAACACCTCGGTAATACAAACTGATGATTTATCTCAGCAAGTACCCAAGTACCTTTCTAAATATAACCTTGGTTTTATAAAAGTTCAACAAGTGTTTTACCTTAGTCTAACTTTAACTTGTAAACTTTTCATAAGTTTCAACCAGTGTTAAACATTATCTCGGTTTAACTTCAACTTGTAAACTTTTTAAGTTTCAACAAGTGTTAAACATCATTTCGGTTTAACTTCAACTTGTAAAATTTTCTCAAGTTTCAACAAGTGTTAAACATCATTTCGGTTTAACTTCAACTTATAAACTTTTCTCCAGTTTCAACAAGTGTTAAACATCATTTCGGTTTAACTTCAACTTGTAAACTTTTCTCAAGTTTCAACAAGTGTTAAACATCATTTCTTCTCTCTGCCCCCTAATGTGAACCTAAGTTCCTCTTAGGGTCTCATTATGCACGTATTCTGAAACAACATTATGTATCTTCATCAGTCACAAATATAGAAGAATTCTGCTAAAATTTTATTCATGACATCGGCAAATAACAAGGAAAATCTAATGGTAGAAAAACTTCAGATTACAAGTATTCCAAGGTATTGGCAACTCTTTGCCCTCACTATCTTCAAGCCGATATGCCCCGTTGCCCAATATCAAAGTGATTCTGTAGGGTCCTTCCCAGTTTGGGCCAAGCTTGCCCTCCCTGGGATCTTTCTTGTTGCCGATGACTTTTCTCAAGACCAGGTCGCCGACTTGGAACTCCCTTGGGTTGACTCTTTTATTATTAGCTCTGGCAAGCTACTGCTGGTAGGCTGCAAGCTGAATTGCAGCTTTCTCTCTTCTTTCTTCTAGTAGATCCAGATCTCGGGCTAAGAGTATATCATTAGTCCCATTCTCTACTCCCTGGGTTCTGATCCCAGGGATGCCGACTTCAAACGGAATGACAGCTTCTGTGCCATAGGTCATGGCAAAGGGGGATTCCCCGTCGATCTTCTCGGCGTAGTCCGATATGCCTAGAGCACATTTGGTAGTTCATCCACCCACTCTCCTTTTGCTGCTTGCAGCCTTTTTTTTATCCCATCTAGGATAACTTTGTTGGATGTTTTTGCTTGTCCATTGCTTTGAGGAAAGCTTGGGGTTGAAAAGTAGTTCTTGATCTTAAACTTTGCGCAGAAGTTCTTGATTAGCTTGCTGTCAAATTGTGTTCCATTGTCAGCAACTATTGCTCTCGGAATTCCAAATCTGGTGATGATGTTCCTCCATAAGAAGTTCTTTACGTCTACATCTCGGATCTTGGCTAGGGGCTCAGCTTCTATCTACTTGGTGAAGTAATCTGTTGCTACCAGCAGGTACTTTCTTTGTCCAGTTGCTTGGGACAGTTGCCCAACGAGATCTATGCCCCATTGGGCAAACGGCCAAGGACTGGATACTGGGTTAAGGTTTGCTGCTGGCTGGTGCATCAGTGGTGCAAACCTTTGGCATTTTTCACACTTCTTGACATAGGCTTCTGCGTCTTTTTGCATGTAGGGCCACCAATACCCCTGGGTAATGGCCCTATGGGTTAGTGATCTGCCCCCCGGTGTGGCTTTCACAGATTCCTTCATGTATTTCATATAAAAAATCTTCAACTTGTGATGGATGTACACACCTTAAACGGGGTCCAGTGAAAGATCTTCTGTAAAGATGTCCTTCTGCTGTTAGACTGAATCTTGCCGATTTCAATCTGATCTTGTGTGCCTCTTTGTGATCATCTGGCAGCTTTCCTTCTTTTAGGAATGCAACAATTGCATCCATCCAGCTTGGTCCTATGTCTACACACATTGCTTCACGCTCTGTGTTCAATGGTTCGATGCTTGGGCCCGACAAGTATTCGACCATTATCGTCCTTGCTTTTCCAGGTTGTATTGCACTGGCCAGATTGGCTAGTGCATCGGCATGACTGTTATCATCTCGGTTGACCTGATGTAGTTTCTGAAACAAAGCTACTAACCTGTTGACTTCTTTTGCATAGGCTGACATCCTTTCATCTCGGGCTGCAAATTCGTCCGTTGTCTGGTTGACTATGAGCTAGGAGTTACAGAAGACTATCACTTCATCTGCTTTTACTGCTACCGCCAGCTTTAGTCCTGCAATCAATGCTTCATATTCTGCTTCATTGTTTGAGGTCTTGAACCCCAATCGAATGGACTGTTCCAACACTGCTTCATCTGGAGATACCAGTACTACTCCTGTCCCTACTCCTTGCCGGTTTGAGCTCCCATCGACAAACAACCGAAAGGAGTCGCCGATATAAATGCTGCAGGGTCTAAGTTTTTCCTTTTTCCTTTGTTCTGTTGCATTTGGCTGGGCTTCTCCTTGTTTGCTTGGACATCGTTCACCTCGGCTCAACGGACCCCGATGGCGATGGATTCTGGTGTGAACTCGGTCACGAAGTCGGCCAAAACTTGGCCTTTGATTGTTGTTCTGGGTCTGTACACCAAGTCATACTGTCCTAAGGCCACTGCCCATTTGGCTATTCTTCCTGTCAGGTCTCCTTGTTGTAGCAAAAACTTCAAGGGGTGTTCTGTTAGCACCACAATTTTATGGGCCTAGAAGTAATGGTTCAGTTTCTTTGAAGCCATTACTAAAGCTAGTGCCAATTTTTCTAAGGGTAGATACCTTGTTTCTGCATCGGCCAGGGTTTTGCTTACATAGTAAACAGCCCTTTGCTCCCATTTTTCTTCTCGGATTACCACTGCGCTTACTGCGTGTTCTGAGACTGCTAAGTACAAAAACAACTCCTTCCCAGGTTCTGGATTTGAAAGAACTTGAGCTGTGGTCAGATACTTTTTCAGGTTGGTCAGGGCGGCCTCGCATTCTTCTATCCATAAAAAATCTGTGGCTTTCTTCACTAAATTGAAGAAAGGTTTACACTTGTCTGAGCTTCTGCTTATGAACCTATTCAGGGCTGCGGCCCTTCCAGTCAACATTTGTACCTGTTTAGCCGACGTCGGGCTCTTTAATTCCAGGATGGCCTTAATCTGATCTGGGCTGACCTCAATGCCCCTTCTAGTCACCAGGTATCCTAAAAACTTACCAGATCCTACTCTAAATGCACACTTCGCTGCATTGAGTCGGAGCCGATATGTTTTAAGGATGTCAAAGACTACTTTCAGGTCGGCCAGATGACCTTTAGGTTCCTTGGTCTTCACGACCATGTCATCGATGTAAACTTCCACCGTTCTGCCAATCAGGTGTTTGAACATCTTGGTTACCAGTCTTTGGTAAGTTGCTCCTGCGTTTTTCAATCCAAAAGGCATCACTCTGTAGCAGTACAGACCTTTTGAGGTGATAAATGCAGTCTTCTCCTCATCTGGGGGATACATAGCTATCTGATGGTATCCTCTGTAGGCATCTAAGAAGCTTATCCTTCTATGCCCCGAAGTGGCGTCTACCAGCTGGTCAATCTTGGGTAGAGGAAAACTGTCTTTGGAACAGGCCTTGTTCAGGCTGGTAAAGTCCACGCAGACCCTCCATTTACCATTCTTCTTCTTCTTCACTACTACTGTGTTTGATAGCCATGTCGGGTAATCTACCTCTCGAATGGCCCTCGCCTCGAGAAGTCTGTCTACTTCCTCCTCCACTGCTTCGACGTGTATCAACGTCGGTCTTCTTGCTCGTTGGATTACCGGTTTTGCCGACCTATCAACATTCAGTTTATGGCAAGTGACCTCGGGGTCAATGCCAGGCATCTCATAAGGTGTCCAAGCAAACACCTCAATATTTGCTCTCAAGAAAGCTTCCAACTCTTTTTCTTCTTCTTCAGCTAAGCCCGAGCCGAGAAGAAAGAAGCGTTCTTCATCCCCTTCCTGGACGAGGATTTTCTTCAGTGCTTCTTCACTCTTCTCGGCTGGCTCCTTGCCGACATCATCTAAGACCTCCATGTCTTCGTCTTCGATCTCTACCTTCTCTGGTTCTCTTATGCTGCAGGTGGATTTCATTGCTGCCATGGAGCAATTCTTTGCTTGCAGCTGATCTCCTTTGACCTCCTCAATCCCATACTCTGTTGGGAACCGCAATAGTTAATGCAAAGTTGAGGGAACAACCCTCATTGCATGCAACCATGGCCTTCCCAAAATGATGTTGTAAGGGGAGGGTGTGTTAATTACGGTGAACTCTGTTGTTATCTTCCTGGTGCTTGCCTGTACGTCCAAGCTGGTTGTTCCCAATGGCCATGTCGGCGTTCCATTGAACCCGACCATTGGGCTATTGGACTGCTCCATGTCGTCTGGGTGAATGCCAAGTTCCTTGTAACATCGGACGTACATGATGTCACAAGAGTTGCCTTGGTCAATCAGGATGCGCTTTACTTGGCATTCCCCAACCTGGAGGGATACTACCAAGGCATCATTATGCGGGTGCTGCACCATCTCAAGGTTAGCTTCAGAAAATGACACTACTGGTCCTTGGCACTCCTTTGCTTGATGTCTCTTCTCTCCGACTTGGTAGACATGCTACAAGTGCTTCATTTTTTGGGTCTCCCCCCCTGATCTCATTTTCGCTGACCTTCGAGTGAATTACATTAATTACCCGAGGTCCTCCTGCTTGAGGTTGTTATGCTGTGGGAGGTGGAGCTGCTGTCGCTTGAGGCAATCTTGCCTATTCTTCCCTTGTTCTGGCCTCATCGACAAGGTCTCTCAGATGGCCTTGCCTCACTAGGTCTTCCAAGTGTGTTTTCAAGGCTCTGCAGCCCTGAGTCATATGCCCGTTTTCATTGTGGTAAGCACAATGCCTGCCAAGGTTTCTTCCCATGAATTCTCCTAGTGCCTTTGCTGGTGTTCTGAAATAGGGTTAATTCCAAATTTGATCCAGGACTTTGTGAATTGGGATTCGAAACACAGTTGTCACTGCCTGTGTTACCCTCAGTTCTATCTCTTACTTGCTGGATCCGTTGTTACCTCGGCCTCGCTTCGGCGAGCCGTTTCCCTTTTCTTGCTTTGCCTCCTTGGTCCCCGATGTATCTTCTTTGGCTCTGGCATACTTCTCGATCTTCGCCATGAGCTCTTCCATGCTTTTTGGCAATGTCTTTGCCAAAGATTTTCGTAGTGGACAGTTGTCTTTTAGGTCTTTCTTGAAGGATACGGCCGCCACCTCTTGATTACACTCTGGTATTCGGTTGAACACCTCATAGTATCTTTTTGCATAGGCCCTAAGACCTTCTTCCTTACTGATCTTTAGAGCCATCAATGCGTCCACCCTTAATGGCTACAGTTTGTTTGTCACGAACCTGGCCACAAACATCTTGGCCAAGCTTTTCCAGGTCTTCACACTTCCTTTTGGTAGTTTGTGAAACCAATTTGATGCAATCTCCTCGAAGGATGAGGGGAACACTTTGCAAAGCAACGGCTCGTTCCTACTATATAATGCCATCGAGTTCAAGTATAACCCAATATGGAAGTTGGGGTCCGACTTACCATCGTAAATTTGGAATCTCGGCATACTGAATCTCTTTGGTACCTTAAATTTGTTTAACTCCACTGAGAATGGTGTTCTTGGCTTATTAGGGGAAGTTACCTCGGCATCGACATTCTACTACTTTCTCTTGAGGTAATCTCTCAAGTCTTCTTTGCTCCGCCCAGGAGCTCGGCTATCACCTGATTTCAGTTTTTTCGGCATACTACTCTCAGCTTCATGGTGGGTTCTTTTCGATCTTTCTCCGTGAGTTGTGTCGAAGCAGAGTGCCTGCCCCTGAATATGCCGATATTCTTTAGGGTCTGCCTCCTTGGCGCGATGCGTCCTCTGCGATTCTTCTCTTTTTGACTCTCCTAGCCCGACCTCCCTAGAAGGCCGGTGAGAGTGTTTTTCGCTTCTGGTGTGCTGAGGGGCTATTGGGATTGTCTTCTATCCTCCCTTCTAGACATTGGCCACTGGAATCGGCGTGTCCTGCAGCGGGTATGGTGGCTACATGACGTTGTTTTGCATCATGAAATTGATTACCGATTGCAGGTTTGCCAATTTGTTCGCCATCTCTTTTACCTCTTTGTCCCTCCGCAGGCATCTATCCTTCTATACATGGAGGTCATCCTCATTGTAGTACCCACTTCGATCTACCTTCTTTGGTACGTCGCCATCTTGGCTGACGTCTTTCTTGCTGTGATTCGGGTCACGAGTTTCTGTGTTGCGGTTGTCTCGTCCGACATCAAGGTCGATAGGTCTGCCACTCCCAGCAAGAGTGTCGTCCCCAATCTTTTCCTTCTGTTCGTCACTGGCCATTTATTCTCCTTTCTTTCCCACAGACGACGCCAAATTGTGTGAGTGATTTTCTGATCACACTGCCCAACTCAGTATTCAGTTGGAGAGCACTGGCAGAATAGATGACACCTGACTCACCTGCAACAGAAAGAGAAGATTCCAGCAGTGATTCGTCCACCCGGAGGCACTCCGACAATCAAGTCAGTATATCTCTCAAAGATAATTAATAGTGCTAAACTCACTGTTCAGAATATAAACTGCGTACCTTAGACGTATGGGGGTGCCTCTCTTTTATAATTAACTCAATCATTGTCCCACTAGAAGCCTAACTTCAATGGACTCTTGCTCAGTGCTTATCCTGGACTTTCCAAGGGATAAGGATAACGCTCTTAAGGGATAAAGATAAACTCCCTAAGAGTGTTATCCTTATCCATGCTAAAGTTCTTCATTATTCTAGGACTCTTATCTCTTATCCGCTTATCTCGGATTCTGATATCTTCGGAGATAACCTCGGCCTTGCCGAGATAACCTCGGCGTCATGACCTGAACACGTGGCACCTCGGCTGACACGTCGGCATCACCTTGGCCACGTGTTGACACTCAGAAAATATATCCCCATAAATAATATGAAACAATACTCCAACACCTCTAAATAATCACTCATGTTTTATTATAGTATAAACAATTGAACTTTTTTATTTATTTTTATTTTTCAGATGTGTGTATGTCTATTCCTTCGATCCAATACTCGGAAATAGAAGTCTAACGTTATAGTTTAGACGGACATCTTTTGTCTATTATGGTAATGTTTTGTTCACAACAATAAAATAATTATTTTATTAAAATATTTATTTTTATATTTAATTAACTAAAAATATATTATAAATGAAATCACTATTCATTGTTAAAATGAAATAATCATTCTACGAGTGAGTTTGAGGAACAACCATTATATTCTATTAGGGGTGCAATTCGGGCGGGCTCAACCCAAGCAACCCGAGCCCAGTCCGAGTTTTTTTAGGGCTTGGGCAACTATATCTTATAATCTGGACGGGCTTGGGCAGATTTTTGATGCCCGAATTGCAATTCAGGCCGGGCTTGGGCAGAACCAATGGCCAACCCGAGCAACCCGAACCCGAATTCAATTTAATATATTATATAAATTATATAATATATATATAATTTAATAAATTATGTAATATATATAAATTAAGTAAAAGAGTTAGTCTTAATTTTAATTTTAATTTTTTTTTTTGGTTAGTCTTCTATTAAGTAAAAGAGTTAGTCTTAATTTTTATTTTTTATTTTTTTTTGGTTAGTTTTCTACCATTAGATTAGCATCTTTTATGTCTACCCTTAGATCTACCTACAGGTTTTTGAACTCGGGCAATTCGGGCAATTCGAGCAACCCGAGTTCAAAATACAAAGCTTGGGCCGGGCTTGGGCAACAATGTTCGGGTTCATGGTCGGGCTTGGGCAGTGCCAAATACAATTCGGGTCAGGCTTGGGCAGACCCCCAACCCGACCGAACCCGCCCGAGTTGCACCCCTATATTCTATTATACATTGTTGGGATTTTAATAAAAATAAAATCATTATTTCTACTTATTTTGTTTTATCATTATAACATTAATATTTGGTTCCGTTTCAAAGTTATTTTTAGATTTTATTATTGTAATTATACAATTTTTAGTATATATATTAATATATCGATCAAAATATTAAGGTACAAATATATAAAAATATATTATATATTGATATTAATACATTCTTATATCAATAACATGCATTAGTGGGTTTAATAAATTTGTATTATTAGATCATACATTCAATTGTATTACATGTATAGATTCTGAAAAATTGAAATAGGAAGTTGATAGAAAAATATTTGTGTAATACTATATATTTAAATAACTTGTTTATTGTTTATTATTTAAGATAAGATTGTGATCTCAACAATCTAATTATAAATTACTATTTATGTTTATAAAAATTTTCATTTATCAGTTAAATTCTTTAGCCGAATATATATTCATTTCTTACTTAGTTTGTATTTTGGGGACAGATTTAATTTACCTATACAAGCTTTCATATTTTGTATACATATCACATTTTAATTTAAGAGACACGTATAATTACAGTATTAATAGTTAACAAAAAATCACGTGTCATATGCAATACACAGCGTCTAACTACTACCTGTTTTTCATACCATTCAGTCAATCACACAAAAACATATCTGTTCAAGTTTACCTGTAGATCAACATGCTTTCCACATTTTTCTTCATGAAAAACTTAGGTTAGAATGGATGTGAATGGGGTCCTCAAATTTATTTTTATTTTTAAAATTTAATATTATGTGGTTATTATTTTCATACCATTCCAGTCAATCACACAAAGACATAAGAGTTCAAGTTCAACTGTATATCAACATGCTTTCCACATTTTTCTCCATGAAAAACTTAGGTTAGAATGGACGTGAATGGGATCCTCAAATTTTTTTATTTTATTTTATTTTATTTTTTAATTTGATATTATGTGGTTCTTAAGCAGCTGTCACTCGAGTATCATTCACTTTCAATTACAGGGTAAAAATATATTTTTTATTCAAAAAATAAATATAGAGGATCTTACTATTCACCTAAACTCCAATAACAAATCATCATTTTCTTCTCTAAAGATTTCTCTCCAAAATATTTTTATCAAAAAGTGAAAATTTTTTGTTCCTTAATAAATATTTAATTTTCAATTTTTTTTAAAATATATTCAATATTATACTCACTTTAAAGGTATCAATTTTATAAAAAATAAATTTGTATATTAAAAGTTATTTGTAATATAATAAAAAATATAAAATGAATAGTTGTTGAATTCACCCCATGTGAAGGGGAAATTGTCTTGTGAACACACCTTGGTTGGTCAACAAGGAAGTAGGCTACCAACCATGTCAAAGAAGGAGGCTGCCGAAGTCAAGCATGGAGGCTACCCAATGGCACTCCCACCTACTCCAAGGTGTATAAAATGGAATGGTGATGGTGAGTTGTAGACAGGGCAAATGGAAAAATACATTGCTGAGAGAAAGGCACAAAACAGAGAGAGCTAGTGAGAGCTATTTTCTGTTTGTCAGAGAGTGTGAGTGAGTGTGTTATATAGAGAGACAGTGAGTTGAGAGTGTGTAATCTCCTCCATTTGTTGATATATAACAACATCGCTCCCGTGGACGTAGGCCGGTTTGCCGAACCACGTTAAAACTCTTGTGTTTTTGCTTGTGAGTGTCCCCTGGTGTGCCCACGATCCGCAACAATTGGTATCAGAGCCCGGGTGGAGAAAAATCGAGTTTTTTCCGAAAGTGTCCAGATTTCGAAGTGGTCGAAATCCACTTTTGAGCATACCAGGAGGAAGGCCAGGAGGAGAGGAGTCCAAAACTTCAAACCACAGGCCAATCGGAGGTGTAACGCGCCTCCACGCGCCACCTGAATATCGCGAGTGAAGACCACTCGCACACACGCGCCCCACGCGCCGACGAAGGAAGAAGACGAGTGGGGGCGCGCGTGAAGCTGACGTCAGGCTGACGTCATCCTGAGCCGAGCCGAGCCGAGCCGTCGAGCCGTTGACCGCGCCGCTGACCAGGCCGAGCCGTGCCGGAGCCGCGCCGCCAGCCAAGCCGCGCCGCTGAGCCGCCGTTGACCGCGCTCCTGCGCCGTTGACCGAGCCGTTGACCTGCCAATCCGGAGGAATTATCTGGTGCTTCTCAGGCGCACCAGATTCAGCAAATCTGAACCGTTGAAACTGTTTTGGCTAGATCTAGGCCATTCGGAGTCCGTTTTTGGCGATCCAATAGTGAGTTCCAACTATTTGGAGTATTCCGGACACATCCGTACGGTTAGTTTTTGAATCGGAGGCATTCAAACTCTTTTGGCTAGATCTAGGCCATTCGAAGTCCGTTTTTTGGCGACCCAATAGTGCGTTCCAACTATTTGAAATATTCCGGACCCATCCGTACGGTCAGATTCTTACATCGAAATTTCTTTAAAAAGGGAAGAAATTTACAATGGCAGGAAAAGGCGCAAGTTTCATGATTGAGCCTTTTAATGGTAGTAATGACTTTACCCTGTGGCAGCAAAGGGTGAAAAACATTTTAACACGAGAAGGTCTGGTGAAAGCTCTTCTCAAAAAGTCCAACAAACCGGAAGACATAAAGGATGACAAGTGGGAGGAGTTGAGGGAATTGGCAAACAGTACAATTCAGTTGTATCTCGGGAACAACACACTCCGGGAAGTCATCAGTGAAGTAGATCCGGCGGAGCTATGGGCAAAGTTAGAGATGAGGTACAAGTCAAAATCTTTGACAAACCGGTTATCTCTAAAGAGGCAGCTATATACACTTAGAATGCCAGAAGGTGCGAACCTCACAGAACATCTGGACGAGTTCAATAGGATCACAATGGAATTGGACACCATTGGAGACAAGACCCAGGAGGAAGATAGGGCTATGATCTTGCTGGTCTCTCTACCTGCATCATATGAGCATCTCAGGACAACTCTATTGTACGGGAAGGATGCTCTTGGACTGGATGAGGTGATTGCTACGCTCATTTCTCATGAGTCGATGAAGAAACAGGAAGGTAGCAGTAGCAAACACCCAGAAGGAAATGCCATGGTTGCCTCAGAAAATGAGCAAGGCAGAGGTAGGTCCAATGATAGACGGGGTAGATCCAAATCAAGAGGACGTTCGCAATCAAGGTCAGGCTTCAGGAGAAAGTGTTATTACTGTGATCAGGAGGATCACCTCATAAAAGACTGTGCAAAGCTCAAGGAGGACAAAGCACAAAAGGAACAGGCGAGCTCATCAAATGTCGCTGCTGCAGTAAATGCTAAGGATGAGTATGCATTTACAGTTTCGTCGAGTATGACGAAACCTGACTGGATCTTAGATTCTGGAAGCACATATCATATATGCATGGATAAGAAACTTTTTTCTACCTACCAAGCCAAGGATGGAGGTATTGTTCGAGTGGCTAACAACACTGTGAGTAAGATTGTTGGCATGGGAACAGTACGGCTGAGAATGGAAGATGGAAAAATTTTCACGTTGGATGGAGTCCGACACGTGCCAAGACTGAAGAAGAATCTAATTTCCTTAAGTATGCTAGACATGAAAGGTTATAGCTTCACATCTAGCAAAGGAAATCTCAAAGTCATCCATGGAGATACGGTGATGCTACATGGACGACTGGAGGGGAATCTGTACAGGCTTGTGGAGAAGGTTGTGACAGACGGAGCTACTGTCACTTACCGGGCAAGACGTACAAGACATGCACAGAAGAGACATAGGGCCCAGCAGACATGGCAACCAAAGTGTACAAGAACGCATGGAGGCAGTTCGGAGGTGCACAAGACGGAGCCATTGCGGCCAATTTTAAAGACAGCTCAGAGCAAAGAGACCAAGACAGCAAAGCATGTCCCAGGAAAGAAAGTTTCTTTTGCTCCTGAATTAGAGACATATTGGGATCTCTCCAAGACTGGATGGAAGGGAGAGATGCCATCTCAAAGAGTTGCAAAGTAAAGCTTTGCATGGCACCCCAGTGAGGGGGTGCCGGGCACTCCAGGCAAGGGGGTGCAAGCATCTCAGTGAAGAGATGCAGACTTTGTTGAATTTGGGTGTGACAAGATTAGCAGCAGTGTGTGCAGTGGATCACCTCACATGGGTTGAGGGGGTGATTTGTTGAATTCACCCCATGTGAAGGGGAAATTGTCTTGTGAACACACCTTGGTTGGTCAACAAGGAAGTAGGCTACCAACCATGTCAAAGAAGGAGGCTGCCGAAGTCAAGCATGGAGGCTACCCAATGGCACTCCCACCTACTCCAAGGTGTATAAAATGGAATGGTGATGGTGAGTTGTAGACAGGGCAAATGGAAAAATACATTGCTGAGAGAAAGGCACAAAACAGAGAGAGCTAGTGAGAGCTATTTTCTGTTTGTCAGAGAGTGTGAGTGAGTGTGTTATATAGAGAGACAGTGAGTTGAGAGTGTGTAATCTCCTCCATTTGTTGATATATAACAACATCGCTCCCGTGGACGTAGGCCGGTTTGCCGAACCACGTTAAAACTCTTGTGTTTTTGCTTGTGAGTGTCCCCTGGTGTGCCCACGATCCGCAACAATAGTGTTATGGAAACTCTCCTTTATTTCTCATACTTTCTCTATATTTGAAGAATTAACCTATCCTCCTCTCAAATTGAGATGGTCTTAGACGATGAGTTTGAGGTAAACTTTCTTCCTATATGAAGATATAGGGAATGGATTATAGAATGGTCCAAATTAGTTGACACTGTTAGTTGATAAAAATAGATTCCACCAATTATTTAGTAGTCTCCGAGCATTATATGATATTACTCACATGATACTTTAAATTAATTATATAATAAGAAAAATTTATTTGTCTAAAAATTTTATTAATCATACTTTAAACTTTTAAATAGTTAAAAAAACAAATGATGACTCTCACTTAGTGTGTTTTGTGATCTTTTATTGGCCGAGACTACTACCTACACAATACTAACTCTCTTGCAAAAAATGAAGTCGTAGGGAAAATAAAAAAAAAAAAATAGGACAAATTATATTAACAGTCCCTATAGTTTGGAACTTGTGTCACTTTAGTCCATCACTTTTCAATTGTGGCACATTTGACCTTAAATTTTGAATCTTTTTCCAAATAAGGACAAATGAAAATATCGTTGCTCAATTTCAAGAGCAAAGTAGTCAATTTGATAAAATATAATTTAATTTGACAAAAATAAATGTCAAAAAATATTTTTAAATTTTTAAAAATTATTTCTAATCACCAAAGATAAAATGTAAAATTGATAAATCTTTTACACATTTATTTATTTTTTTTACCAAATTAATTTTTATTATGTGTTTGGATGATAATCATGTAATGAGTAATTATTTTTATTTTCATTAAATTAGTTTTTATTTTTTCAAAAGTCAAATATGGTGACACTTTGATATAAATATTAAACCAATCCATTAAATCAAAAAATTTAAAACTAAAAACATTTCATATATTAAATATATCGATTACACATTAAAAGCCTAACGACCACCCATTACATAATCAGCATCTAAACACATAATAAAAATTAATTTGGTAAAATAAATAAATAAATAAATGCGTAAAAGATTTATCAATTTTACATAACTTTAGTTTGGGTCAGTAGAAACAATTTTAAAAATTTTAAAAATATTTTTTTGAGATTTATTTTTGTCAAATTAGTTTATATTTTATCAAATTGATGATTTTACCCTTGAAATTGAGTAATGATATCTTCAATTATCCTTATTTGGAATAAGATTCAAAATTTAAGATCAAATGTGTGCCAATTGAAAAGTCAAGGACTATACTGACACGAGCCCCATACTATAGGGACTGTTAGTGTAATTCCCCTAAAAAAATATATTTCTTCCTTCATTTCAGTCGACTGGACTGTGAGTGAGAAAGAGAGAGAAAAGGAGAAGAAGAGAGAGAACAGGGGTTGAGCAAGAAGTTCGCATACTAATATACTGTAGGTATTTTAAGGTTGTGTTTAGTTGGGAGATTTGTAAAGAAAAAAGAAAAAAGTGTGTAAAATTATATTCACCTAATTTTTCTCAATCTCCTTTTAAATCTCTTTTGAAATCTCTCAAGTAAATACAAGATAAGTGTATAATAAGTTTTCATCATGTTCAGTGACAGACCACATACTTTGAAAATGGATAGTGTAGGAGAGGGTTCAAGAAAGGAGTTGGAAAATTCGAAGATCTTCGAAGATCCTTGAAGAACAATTTCGAATTCTCTAGAATATGATGAGAGGCTTAGATTCTTCAATAATCTCAACTTAGGAACACGACAACAAAGGAGATGATGGAGATAAGAGATTGGGTGAAGAAGAAGGCAAAATGGCTAGAGAATAGAATAATGGCAAGGCTCTCCCATGGATCTCCCACTTTCACTCTCAAGGTTGATAATGGAGAAAGGAAATTAGTTCTTTCCCAAGAGTTAAAAATCTCAAAAATCCATTCCTTGTAAAGCTATGGGTGGGTGCTATTTATAGGCACCTCATGATGTAGGATGGAGCCCATGTGCAAGGCACATGGGGGATATTCTCTCTAACCACCTTGTCCGAGGAGGTGACCTCTCCGAGGAAGTGACTTCTCCGAGGAGGTGACTTCTCCGAGGATGAGAAAACCCCGAAGAGGAGATCACTCCCTCGGCGAACCCTTCTTCTTAGCCACACCTAACCAATGATCCCCAATCATCCCAAAGGGTCAGGGGTAGTCCCAGAGGACGTCCTGCCGCAAAAATATTGTCGAGTCTCATGGACCCCCCGGGGTCGTGCCACCTCGACCCGGGTATAGGCTAGTTTAACCGAAGAGTGAATTTATCTCCACTCACCGTCCTCGGGATCGAGTCCTTTGTTCGAACTCCATTACGCCCATGGTTCTGGTGCGTAGATCCCGGAAAGCTCCGAGCCCGCAAGTGTTTTGGGACTCATTAACGGAGCGACTTCTAGATTGCGTCTGAATCCGTTCGAAGCCAAGTACTTCGGATCTCTAGATTCGTGGGTCCGAATCCTTTCGAGTCCGAGTGCCTCGGATCTCTAGGCTTGCTTAATACCCTTTCGAGTCCGGGCCCGAGTAAGTCTCTAGGTTCGTGGACCCGAACCCTTTCGAGGCTTACAGCAATTCAATCCGTTTGATGGCGATAAATCTGGGCCCACCGATTCTTGGACTTGCGATAAATTCGGGCCCACTAATCTTGGGCTATTGGGCCTAAATAATTTAGTGGGCTCAAATTAGCCCCTCTTACATTTGCCCCTTGCGTGTATGAGAAATTTTAAATTTCTCAGACATGCATACTGTCATTTCTTCGACCCTGTTTCGCATCACGTTCTCAAAAAAAAAAAACGTTTTGTCACGACAGAGCCTATGGATAAAGTTGATGACGCACTTCAATTTACAGAAAAAATTGACAAGCAAAATTTTTATTTTTTTGTACTTTTTTATTTTTATTTTTATTTTTATTTTTTTTTTTTTTCAAGTCAAAGAAATAAGAACTAAAAAAAATCAATTTTTGTATTCTTGACAAGATAAGCCACACTTTTTCTTTTAGAGTACAGCTAGCCCACGTTTCACTTTACAGCATAAAAAGGTAAGGCTCATGCACCTTTATTTTTGATTTGAAAAAAAAAAGAAAAACGAAAGGCTCTTATATATATATATATATATATTCAGAATACTCCTGGCATCACACCGTTTTTTTTTATTATTATATATAAAGAAAAGGGACCAAAAACCTAATTGATAGCTCACTTTTTTTTTGTTATAGCCATTGCGGCGCCTTTTTCCCTTTCTTCTTCTTTAAGAAAAAAAAAACTTGTTCCTACAATACCAGAGCCCATTTCGGCACACTTTCTGTACTGCGATTTCACCACTTCTTGCAGACCACTGCTGCTTCCAACCTCTTCTGTCCAGCTCCGATTACGCACGTCGCCCTACTCAACGCGACGTGTGTGGCCACCGTTCAGCTTGTCGCCAACACAACAACTCGGCAGCGCACACTCACTCACGGCAGTCAGTACACTGCGTTGCTGTCCTGCTCCAGCCGCTGCTGCGCTACGGTTCGGCTCGCACCTGTGACCTCACTGCGCTACAGTTCGGCTCGCACCTGTGACCCAAGCCGCTGCTCACTGTCGGTGCTTCATTTCGGCCCAGCAACGCCACTTCAGAACTCCGAACAGAGCTCAGTCTTGCTCTGCCGAAGACCACCACTGTTTGTGTGTTACTTGTTACAGCAGCCTTAGGTGCCGCAGCAGCCGCCTCAACCTGCGCTACTGTTCTTTGCTGCGCTGTTGTTCACTGATTATATTTGCTCCGAATACGCCCATTCAGCTCGCCAACTTCAATGTTTGCTCACTCCGGCGCCACTTCATCACGATCTCGGTTTGTATTGTTCTTGGCCACTCTCTCTCATGGGCGTGGCCTTCAGATCTGTAAGTATTTTATCGAAACCCACTCTCGATCCTCTTGCTTTGATGAAATCTGAATTTCTTTTGATTTGGGCCTTTGAGATTTGTGGGCATTGTTTTATATCAATTTTGAATTTGAGATAACTGAAGCTTCCATTGAATCTTGACTTGCATATGAAATGTAATCCTGAAATTCATATTCTGGAGCTTCATTTTTGGTGGGCCTTGGTCTTCCTCTCAACTAATTTCATTTTTTTTTAAAAAAAAAAAAAAACTTTCTTCTCTTGATTTCGGGTTTCAAAAAAATCTAGGTAAGTTTTGGCCCTTGTACAACTTGATTTAATACTCCGAGAATTTGCAATTTTTCACCTGAGATAGGTAATACTCTGTTGAATTTCATGACATTGCACTCCTGCTAATATTTAAAACTTGAGCCCGTGCTTTGATGATTTTGATACAAATAGAGCTATTGAAAAATATTGATCACTCGTTGGTTGTTTCTGGTGAGTTTATCCATCGCCATCCTTGTGAATGTTGGAATAGTTACTGTTTGAACTCTTGTATATACATATAATTTATGGTAGTCTTATGATTCCAATGACACACATTCTTCTTTTAACAGGTTAGAGACTGAAGCCGTGTGTACATTGACTGCTATTGCAAGGCCAAATTCAATCTGCTATTGAAGCCGTGTGTACATTGTCGGTTTCAATCTGCTGCTACTCCATCTCCAATCACTGTTGGCTTCAACGGTTCCAACGCACACCACACACGTTCGCCCTCTCAACGCAACGTGTGTGGTTGCTGACCCTTCTGTAGTACCAGCGTTGCTTCCGGCTTCAACTTGTCCGACGCCGACCACGCACGTTCGCCCACTCAACGCAACGTGTGTGGTCCTACCAAGCCTAGCCCAGTCTTGTTGATTACAGTCTGTAAAGCCTCTCTGATTTCAGCTTGAATTTCCAGTATCGGCTTTGGACTTCACCTCTCTAACTGCCCAAATTTGTAAGTATGAAATTCGGCCCCCTCTTCCGAATATAAATATATTTAAATATATATAAATATATTTTTGTGGCAATGTAGAGGGCTCAAGCAATCTGATAAAAATAAAAAAATAAAAACTGAATCTGAATATGGACTCAATTTTTGTGGCAATCCCAATGACATTTTTTGTTTTTTTAGCTCAAACACCGTGATTTTGGCCGCATGGAAACATACATTAGCACTTAAAACCTTATTGAGGTGCTTGGCTTGAACATAATTTGTTGGACTTTATCACCGAGAAAAAGGCCGAATATAACTTGTTGACTAGTATTTGAGCTCCATTTTTGACATGGAGAGAGAAAACCCTGGGCTTATGAATATGGACTTTAGAAAGGACATTCTCGTAATTTGCATAATGATCCATTGAATCTTGCTACTGATGAGCAATGTGATCTACTTCGGATCTCGGGCCTGAAATTTGCTATTGAACTTCACTGTGTCCAAATTTTGAGCCCCGTATAAATTGGACCTTTAATATGGAACATAGTGACTTTGTGAAATTGACCCGATTGAACTTCATCACAAAACGACCTATGATATTGCACCTCTTATCGATGATAGAAACCGAAAATCTGTATGTCGATGATGCACTCATTGGTATTAAAATTTGCTGAACTTGAAGAATACCCGAGAAAATGAATTATTGATGACGCCCGAAGTTGAATTTGTTAATAAACCCATCATGTTGCATGTAACAATATCTGAATTTTAATATGGTCAACTCTTTACTATTGATACTGGTTATTTCAGCCATATGTCTTCTCGAAAGAAACCCGCTGTCCCGGGGTCATCGGAACCGGCTCTCATGAAAGAGAGGGATGTACCTCCGGCATCTGAGTGGAGGAAATCTCCTTATTTTGGTCGGAAGGACCCCTTCTGGCGGGCGGCTACCTCCACCACTTCTCTTCTATCTCCGAAGGCGGCTCCATTATGTCTCACTGAGGACACTGACTCTGGACATGAGGCCCTCATTTCTCCTTCCTCGGTGCTACGCTTTCGGATTGAGCGGGGGGACTTTCCATACTGTTATCCTCAGTTCAAGGCCTTCTCAAACCCTCCTTTCGGTTGGCAAGAGTGGGTCGATGATGTCCTCTCGGACAAGAGCCTCTGTCAACGGCTTCAGGAGGCCCGGCTATTGATCCCGGTGAAAATATCTAGATCTCTATCCATCCGTCGCAACAATGCTAGCCTGGAAGCCATGGCTCTTCGGTGGAGCACCGAGACACACACCTTTATACTTGGCCAGCACGAGATGGGGCCCACCCTTGAGGATGTGTTCATGTTGCTGCGTCTGGAAGTGACCGGCCCTGATGCCTTCGACCCTGAGCAGACACCCCCGAAGATGATTCTTTGATCCAATCTCTGAAGCTAAATCTTCAAACTTGTGGTCGGTGGAGTTCTGTTTTTGATGGTTCAGCGAGGAGGACTAGTCGAGTAAGGACGGACCGTGCCTCCTATACTGCATGGATCCGTTACTTCTTCAAGGATCTTCAGCCCTTGGCCAGAGATGCTGACCCTGACTCTCGGGAGTATGAAGCCGGTCCGATGTATGGCTCCAGGCTCTATTTCTTGGGATTTCTGGCTTGCTTCCTTTCATTCTTCATTCTTCCGAGCACACCTCCGGATTCCCTCAATCCTTTCGTCTTCCCCTTGGCAGTCAGGCTCTTTAGAGGAGATCGGATCCCTTTGGCTCCCCTATTTCTTGGGAATCTCTATTATCGGCTGGATCTACTACATCGAGATATGGTTCGCTCCGTGGGTCGATATGAGCCTGTCTCCTTCATTCACAGCCAGTTCCTACTTTGTTTCTTCTTCGAGAGGTTCCCAAAATTTGCCCCTGCTCCGACTGTATTCGAGGCGGAGGTTCTTCGGGAGATAGTGGATAAAGATGGCATCCCCGTGCTCGATACTGATGGGTCTCGGACATTTGAGAAAGCGAAGTCTTGCCAGCCGTTGATTACACGTTGGTCACGTACCATTTCCACCTTATCCTTGAATACTCTGGTGGACGATCCCCGACGCTTTGTGGCACGGTCGTATGTATGCCCACCTGTAGGTGTGGCCACACCGCTTATCTATCATGGTTCCTCCCGCTCGGTGTCCTTTCCTTTGCCGAAGAACATCCCTGCACCCTTTGTTGATATGCTGATTATGATCCGTCCGAGTTCATTACCGGTGTGGCATGAGGAAGGCGTTGATAGTGCCGTTTATAGGCCTGACCGTGTAGCATGTCAATTCGGGTTTGATCAATGTGCCCCGGGGCCAGCACCTCATTTATTATCATTTTCAAAGAGCTACGGGCGCTTCAGTCGCCGGCTTGTACACACCGTGCTTCCCATATCCGGCTCTTTGACGATGCCAGGCTTGAGCCGAGTAGGGGGTTTCACCCCCTCTTTTAGGCGGTATTGGCAGAAGAATATCGATGCGTTTATTGCATTTGTCCAGAGCAGACCGACCGTATGTTTGCCTCCGCCGATTTATAAGAAGGATTCTTCTCTTCGGCTACCCGAGAGCCGAAAATCTGACCACATGTACGAGGGTTTCTTCACTTCATCTGCTCCGACTGACCCTTCTGCTCGGGCATCTGCTTCTAGCTTGGCAATTACTTCTCCAGAGCCAGTCCCTTTGAATAAGGCCTCTGGTCCTCGGACGACCCGCCTTAAGAAGATGGCTCACAAGAGGACTTCTGATGCCAGTCCTTCCGCTCCTCGCCTTTCCAAAAGGCTTCATGAGGTACCTGAAATTCTTGATTTGAAGCTACTTTCCTTCTTGCGACTATACCTTCTAAAATGAAAACTTTTATTTGCCCATGTTGTGTAGGATCCTGCGGTTGTTGACGTTCTCGGTACCGTGGCTCCTGGCCATGCTGCCTCCCCCAGGCCGGACTCAGACTTGGACGACACCCTCCCTTTGTCTGCAAGACTTGTGAAGATGTGCACCCCTCGTATAGCAGTTATAGATGACGATGATGATGAGGCTGAGTCCTCCGATCATTTTTGTGACCTTATTCCACGCATGCGTCATCATCGCCCTACCGTAGCTGAGGAGGAGCACTACCTTGGTGACGAGTTTATTGGGGCTCATCGTTCTGATGTTGAGATTGCTGGAGGGACTGATGCCACAAAAATTGATGTCGCGGGCCATGCTTCTAGAAGCGATGTAGAGATGAGGTGCGCCTCTGGGAATGGTGTGGAGGTGGATGTGCTAGAGATCTCTGAGACTCGCTCTGGCACTTATGGTGATTCTCATCCTCCGGCACTCCTTCCTTCTTCAGGGATGACTGCTACTGTTCAGGCTTCATCATACATTGAGATCGATCAGGTGGTCTCTACACGACCAAGTGACTTTGTTGATGCTAGGAGTCCTTCAGTTGCCCCTGCTTTGCATATTGATTCTCCCTCTGGTAATCTTTCTTTCTGAAGTTTGTCATTTACTTATATCTGTGAGAAATCTTTACTTAAATGACTTTCCTGTTCCCTACCTCTAATAAGGCCTTCTTATCTTTTCTTCAGTGTTAGCTGCTAACGGGGTCTTGCCTTCACCTACCTCAGACTCTGCTCTAGTGTTAGCTGCTACCGGGGTCCTGCCTTCACCTGCCTCAGACTCTGCTCCAGTGTTAGCTGCTACCGGGGTCCTGCCTTCACCTGCCTCGGGCTCTACTCCGACTCTCTTTGTAACTCCTCACGGTTCTCCTTCTCAAGGGGGGACACCTGCCTTTGAGACGACTGCCAGAGGTTCTTCATCGCCAGTGCCTTCGAATATTTTGGATCTGAATGTTAGTGATTTCCACATTGATAGTGATGCTTTTGGTCTTTCCCCTTATCGTTTGGCATTCTCAGGCTCGGGACCTCTGCCGGGAGTTACCCCTCCGGGTGGTTCATCTAACCCGATAGACATTGGGGAGATTCCTGAGACTAGCAGCTTTCCGGCCCCAATTCCTCCTTCAGCTTCTGGCAAAGTATTATTTCTCCATTATTGGGTAGCTCCTGAGTTTGCTTCAGTTCTACAGCTTGTGCATTCAAGTTACCCGGAGACCTTTGCTTCATTTGCTTGCCAGTGTCCACTCATTCAGACTGCTCTTCTCGAGTCTTTTGCCACTATCTTATATAGCTTGGACAGGCAACGGTTGTGTGACCTTAATGGGAAAGTAGTCGTGACGGCGTATCAGGGGATCTCTGACATGGAGCGTCACCAAGTGGACTTATCATGGCTTCGGAAGCGCCTGGATATAGCTTCGAACGCCAGTCATCAGCTGGAACTTATGTCTGTGCTTGCCTCTTATCGCACCTCTA
Source organism: Camellia sinensis (assembly GCF_055761805.1). NCBI lineage: Eukaryota > Viridiplantae > Streptophyta > Magnoliopsida > Ericales > Theaceae > Camellia > Camellia sinensis. Next base: position 93,035,309 of record NC_138975.1, read on the forward strand.
TAGATGAGATAAAGGCAACTCTTCGTGAACTTGAGTCGGGTTATGCTCGGGCCTTGGAGACTTTAGAGGCACACTCTACTGTTTGTCCTCCAGATGTAGATATGACGGGCAGCTTCTTCGAGGGTGTCTTTAGGAAAGATTGAGTTTTTTTTTTATCATTACTTTCTTGCCCCTTTCGATAAAAATGTTTTATCTAGGACAATGCAATGAAATGACAAAATTTTTGTTGTTTGGATATTTTCGCATTGTTTTCTCATTCTACTTGATAAAATATTTATTTCGAATGATACAATGGAAAGAACAATCATATGCACATATAAAAGCTGAAATATTCTCATTAGTTCTTCAACTTTCTTGACGAAAGTATAATAGATTCACTGTAAGTGATGGGATAAAACATGCACCATAGAGAAAACCAGCTTCTTCATAACGTAAGGGAAATACAACTTTTAGACAAAGTAAGAAAGTGAAAATGAATTTCAACATAGATGAGTCCAACTATGGGTAGTAATGCTTGATAAACTTTGCATTGAGCGGGCCAGTTCGGAAGCCGTCTTCAACCCTTACAAGTTTGTAGTACCCGCTTGAGCTCGCCCGAACCACCTTGTAGGGCCCTTCCCATTTTGGAGAAAACTTGGGCAAAGGCTGTCCTCGCATGATTGGGTCTACAATCTTCCATACTAGATCACCTTCTTCAAACTTCCTTGGTATCACAGTCTGGTTATAGGCTCGGGCGATGGACTCATGATACCTTTCCATGACTTTTGCAGCTCTGTCATGCTTTTCCTCTAATGCTTCCAATCTGGTGGTTCGAGGCTCCAATACCATCCCCGAGGCGAGAGCCATTCGAGCAGATGGCGTTTCCAACTCTATAGGTAACACTGCCTCGGACCCATACACAAGGGAGTAAGGAGCTGCTTGAGTTGGCTTTCTCTTCGAAGTGCGATCCGCCCATAGGGCTACTATCAACTGTTCGGACCAAGTCCCCCCAAACTCATCCATCATCTTGCTCAGAATCCTTATCAGTGTCTTGTTTGTGGCTTCCGCTTGCCCGTTCCCTTTTGGATAGTAGGGTGTGGATTTGTGATGCTTCACTTGGTAAGTCTCTAGGAGGCTCTTCACATATTTGTTTATGAAGGGAGTGCCGTTATCCGAGAGGATGGTGTTTGGTACTCCAAATCGGCAAATGATATTCTCCTCGATGAAGTTTGCAACTGCAGGCCCCGTAGCGTTCTTCAGAGGAATTGCTTCGACCCACTTTGTACTCAATTCTGTGGCTGCAAGAATCCACTTGTACCCCTTAGAAGATGTGGAGATGGGCCCTATCAGATCAAAAGCCCAGGTATGGAACGACCATGGCGTTCGGATACTATGTGTAGACACCCCATTTTTGACCGACCTTAAGACTCAGACGTCACCGATTGAGCACTTGGTGATGTCGCATAGTGTGCTCGTTCAGAAGTTTTAGAGTCGCGGCCGTGGGCCCTGCCTCCGGACTTCCGAACCTTCTTCTGTGCCTTGTCTCGGTTTGCGAACCAGACTCGGTTTTCTCTGTTTCTTTTCCTGAGGGGAGGGAGAGGTCCCGTAGACCATCTCTCAATGTCCGTAGGCTGCATTTGGTGGCCGTAGGCCGTTTTGCCCATTTCGGAGTCCGGTTCCCGGTTTTCGGAGCCGTCAAGTCGTGTGCCTCGGTTCGGGACCGCTTAACCATCTCCTATTGCTCTGATTTTTGGCATACATCTTATTTCATCCCTTTTGAGGGACACTGGGGGCTAAGAAACCCACTTCGAGGTCGAATACCATTTTCGGTGCTTAACAGCCCATTTTCGGGACCCCGAACTGCGTGTTTTGGCCCCGGAACGTCCGTTTTGCAACGGTTTTCGTTCATTTTTGGCAGGTACCTCTGTTTTATCACAGGGAAGGTCACTGAAGGGTGAGAGGCCAGCAATTGTTGCAGCAACCAGTTATCTCTCTTCCGGAGCCTCCCGGCGCCCGTTTTTCGCACTTCCGGGCTAATGTTGAATACCTTGGAGCTAGTGTTGCCAACTTTGAACCACATATCTGTGATCTACACATCTGAGAGGCCCCTAAAAGTTCATGGCCGGCCATTAAGGTCACCTGACCCTTTTGACCCCTTTCTTCCGGGCTAATGTTGAACCCCTTGGACCTTTTTTCTTGAACTTTGAACCACATATCTGTGATCTACACATCTAAGAGGCCCCTAAAAGTTCATGGCCGGCCAGTAAGTCAACTTGACCCTTTTGACCCCCTCTTTCCGAGCCATTGTTGAACCCCTTGGGCCCACTTTCTTGGAATTTCAACTACATGGTTGTGTTGTACGCACATAGGGGTACCTCTCCAATATCTGGCCGGCCAGAAAAGCTCCTTGACCCTTTTGACCCCTAGCCGGCCGGCTAGGGGGTGTGGCCGGCCGGCCACCTCCAGCAAAAGTGAGAGGCCGGCCGTGTTCCTCGCACTGTGCACTTTCCAGCTGTTAGGCAATATCCCCCAGATATTTTCTGTATCCGGGGGATATTTTGAGGGGGAGTTTTCCTCTCCATCTCCCCCACCTTTTACACCCCCTTTTGGCCCTTTTAACCAGCTGATGGCCTCCTCTACAAGGGTTAGAAAAAATTCCCTTCAAAGCTCCATAGCCATCTCCATCTTCTGCTCTCTCAATTCTCCAAAAAACCCTAACCCCCTAACCATCATTCCTTCTACACCACCAAGCTCTACCACCACCATCTCATTTCCAGCAACAAGGGAGGATTCTTGAAGGCTAAAGAAGCTGCAAATCAACCCAAGAAGCAACAAAAGCTTGGATCTTCAAGGGTAAGTTACACTTTGATCCTTTTGACCCTTTTCCTTGATCTATTTCTAAGCCTCATTTCTTTTTGGTTTCAAGCTTCGGCCCTAACTGAAAAGGACCATATTTTGAGCTCATCTTCACTTCTCATTAAGGGCTCAACCATGTTTGAGCCCTCCATAATACACTTGCTTCATTGATCATCTTGTATGTCATAGTTTTGCATGCTATTTTTGGCCCATGAGAAATCTGTTTTTGAGCATGTTATAAACTGATATAAGGCTTATTTTGAGCCTCTCTTCAACATTGGAGAAGGGCTCAACCTTGTTTGGTGTTTCCATATGTCACTTGTAGTTATATCCCCTATTTGGCCCTATTTTTGCATAAATTAGTAGCCCTCTTTGCTTCTGCTTTTGGACCTTGGTCCGAACTGAAAGTGGTCTTATTTTGGCCTATACTTCATGTTTCATTCACACTTTTTTTCTGTTTGGTGATTATTTTATATACTTCATGTTATAGCACCTTTTGAGCCTCGTTTTGCATCACATTTTTAGCTTGTTTGTATACTGATTTGAGGTCTGCCATATACTGTAAATGTTCATATTTTTGGTCCATCTTCAGTGTTGTAGAAGGAAATTTTTCAGTTTGAGTCTTGCTTATACCACTTGCCTCATTACCCCTCTTTTGGCCCCTATTCTTGCATGCTATTTTTCCCTTACTTATACTTGCTGTTTGGCCATGTTTATAACTGTGAAAGTACATCTTTTGGGACTGTCTAGCTTCTGTCTTTGCATTGCATGTCCATATTGTACACGTTTGGCATAGCTATAGGCCATTTCGGGTGCCTAATGTCGCATTTCGGGATGTTTCCTTGCATTTCATGTCATTTCGTTTCATTTCGGGGCTGTTTTCCCCCATATTTTAGTGCTGAAATTCCATTAGTATGCTTGCATATCATTTTTGCCACATTTCATCGCATTTTGCATTGCCTCAGTTTACGTGCCCGTGTGCACGCATTTCGAAGCACCTCATTTTCTGCCATCGGCATCTTATGTGAGTGTGGCTGAGGCTCTCTCATGTTAGTATAAGTCCATGTTACATTTTCCATGTCATTCGCATCATTTTAGCGTCGCCTCGGTTTGCGTGCCCGTGTGCACGCATTTCGAGGCACTTCATTTTCATCAACCGGCATCCGATGTGAGTGTGGCTGAGGCTCTCTCATGTTGGTATAAGCCCATATGTCATTTCCATGTCATTTCATCACATTTTAGCATCACCTCGGTTTGCGTGCCCGTGTGCACGCATTTCGAGGCACTTCATTTTCTGCCACCGGCATCCAATGTGAGTGTGGCTGAGGCTCTCTCATGTTGGTATAAGCCCATTTGTCATTTCCATGCCATTTTCATATCATTTTTGCATCGCCTCGGTTTGTGTGCCCGTGTGCACGCATGTCGAGGCACCTCATTTTCTGCTATCGGCATCCGATGTGAGTGTGGCTGAGGCTCACTCATGTTGGTATAAGCCCATTTGTCATTTCATCACATTTCATCATTGCCTCGGTTTGCGTGCCCGTGTGCACGCATTTCGAGGTACTTCTTTTTATCCGACGGCATCTTATGTGAGTGCGGCTGAGGCTCTCTCATGTTGGTATAAGTCCATTTATCATTTTCCATGTCATTACATCATTCTATCATCGCCTCGGTTTGCGTGCCCGCGTGCACGTACTTCGAGACATATATCATCGCCTCGGTTTGTATGCCCGTGTGCACGCACTTCGAGACACATATCATTGCCTCGGTTTGCGTGCCCGCATGCACGTACTTCGAGACACATATCATCTCCTCGGTTTGTGTGCCCGTGTGCACGCACTTCGAGACACATATCATTGCCTCGGTTTGCGTGCCCGCATGCATGCACTTCGAGACACATATCATTGCCTCGGTTTGCGTGCCCGCGTGCACGTACTTCGAGACACATATCATCGTCTCGGTTTGCGTGCCCGTGTTCACGCACTCCGAGGTATTTCATTTTCATAGCATTCTGCATTTTCTCGGTTTGCGTGCCTGCGTGCACGCATTTTGAGGCATCTCATTTCATAGCATTGTGTACGTTAGGATTGTATCTTAGTTGAATTTCACGCATATCATGCATATTGCATCGTGTCCGGAATAGGAGTTAGCCCTGGCACGGGAAACGAGGTACATTTCGTACTCCGAGTGACGGAATGTGTCTCAATTCCCCAGTCACCGACACTCCGGATTGTCCATGATGGAGTTAGGTTTTAGCTGTAGTTTCATGTGCATTCATCCTATATTGAGTTGTGCATTTCGACTCCTCGGCCATCATGCCTCGGTATGCGTGATTGGTGGCACGAGGATCGAGATATGCATATATTTGTGCAAATACATTGCTATGCCCCTTTCCTGCTCTCTGTTGCAGCAAAACCAGGAATCAGCAACTTTCCGGGACTTGGCACGCTTTTCAAGAATAACAGGTGTAAACAGAGGCTAATTGGGGCATTCCGGTGGATTTCCGCGCAAGACAGTCCGGACATGCATCATCCACCAGAAGCAAGGCAGTCCCTGGCTTGCACGCCAGTTTATTTGCTTTCTAGTTAATTCATTAATTAATTAGAATTCTGTAATATTTTGGACTGTAATATTCTTTTATTTGGGGACTGTAATATTTGGACTGTATTATTTATTTGGACCCTCCGAGTGAGGGCACAACTGTAATAAGTGTGGGTGAGTGTGATGTATGTCTTCCAACCCCACGTCTTTCTCCCTTTTATTTATCCGCTTTTGATGGTTAGATTAGGGCATATTTCAATTAGCATACAGTATGACAGCATGTTTGCATCATTCATCTGTATTGCATGCATCGGGCTCGGCGCATCATACTAACTGCATTGTACTTTCAATTCCAAATTGAATACATGGTAGTTATAGCATTCCATATGTCATCTTAGAATAGCCGAGCCTACTATAGTTGCATTCTGCATGTGTTACATTAAGCATTTTTGTACACTTAGGATCATGCATGATTTCTAATATAGTTTCTATTTTGGCTTGGAGTACTCGGTGAGTTTTATGCTTTAGCATCCTTGCATGCGTGTGAGTGAATGCCATGATAGCATGCTTACCATGAGGCTATGTGCTTATATGATATAACTGCCTGAATGCCTGTGGGTGAAGGTCGAGTTATCTGAATTGGAGTAAATCATCAAATGTTTCAAGCCTACCTGCGGGTAGCAAAACCTCTTTCAAAAAAGGCAAACATGAAATGTTTTGTTCCAATTCGGGCGACCCGGTCTATACTTATATGCTGTGCGCATCACATAGTAACCTAGGCTAATAACCGGTATAAGAACTCACAATGTTTTCAAAAATTGATATCATGGTTAGTAGAGGCCGGTCTATGACCGGGCGAGCGGGGGTGCTCACGAAGTGACCTTCCCCAATCGTACCCAAGTTCCCGAGCCGAGGCAACTTTGGTGATGACGGACACGTGGCCTTTTGGCACCGAGTCAGGGTTTCCTAAATTTCCCAAAATAAAATATTTAGGTAGCGACTCTGTATCTGGCAAAGCAGTCCATGTTTGGCACTTCTTTCAAAAATCAGTTTTCCTAAAACGATTTGCCGGATTTGGACTCTTTGGTTCAGATTTAGAACCGTGACTGCGAAAGTCGAGTCCGAGCTGTAGCGAGGTCCCCCGCGGGCTTGTTACACTATGCAGGTCTACAGCTGGAGCATGGATCAAATTTCCATGTTTCTGACAAGTCTGGCACCTCTTCACGTGATGGGATGCATCTGACTCCATGGTCGGCCAGTAATACCCAAGGTGTATAAGTTGCTCGAACAGCCGAGCCCCTCCTTGATGTTCAATCTCGTGGGCTCTTCCGAGGACTAGATCTGACTCCTCCTTGGAGAGACATCTCAGGGGAGTGCCCTCAATACTTCTTCTATACAGCTTGTCCTGATCAAGAAAGTACCGCCTCGTTCTCCTCTTGAGGTGTGCAATGTCCCTCGGGCTCTCAGGTAGTGTTCCCTCTTTGAGATAGTCAATGTAGACTTGCCTCCAGTCAGGGGTATCAATTTCAAAGCAACTCTCATCCTCCCGGATGTATGACTGACACTTGGGGCATTCCCTCTGTAATTGATTTGAGTCCTTCTCCATCTCGGGCCAATAATAACCTTGTCTTTGGATTCTTCTATACAGACTGATATCCCCATCCCCGCAAGACTTTTCATGGATCTGTTGTAGTCGGAAGCTTGCTTCTTGTTGGCCAATACACCGGGCTAGGAATCCGGTACCTCCTCGGAAGTAAAGTTCACCTTGAATAATTGTGAATTGGGCAAGCTTGGCCATAGTCAGTTTTCCAACTTTGCTTCTGAGTTGCTCGAGGACTTCTCCTCTCCAGTCCTCCGGAAGGCCTTTGTCTTCGGGTATTATTGAAGGTTCTGTTCTCTTCTTGATAACAATTGTTGCCTCTTCCTCTGGAATGTCAACTCTTGCCCCTAATGTTGCGAGGGCATCTGAAAACTTGTTGTCGGAGCGAGGCACATGCTCTATTTCGACCTTCTGAAATTTGTCAAGAAGCCTTTGGACTGTTGTTCGATATGTGGCCAAGGCAGGCTCCTTTAAGACGAACTGTCCTGAAACTTGCTTCACTATCAGCTTTGAGTCCCCCCGGATCCGAATCTTCTTGATACTGTGCTTCTCAGCTGCTATCAAGCCTAAAATAAGAGCCTCATACTCGGCTTCGTTATTCGAACAATGGAAATCCAGTTTATAAGACAAATATAACTTTTCCCCACTTTTGCTTGTAAGGACTATCCCGGTTCCTCCCTTCCCTCCGGCTGCTGCTCCGTCAAAGCTCAATGTCCAGAAGCTTTCCTCGGAAGCCATAGCTGCGTGCACCTCTCCTCTTAATTCTTCATTCACTGGTTCATAGTCACCACTTGGAAATTGGGCAAGGAGATCAGCTAAGGCTTGGCTTTTGATCGCCTTGGGGGCTACACATGTGATCTCGAATTTACCCAATGCTAACAACCATCTTGCCACCTTCCCGGTTAGAGCAGGCTTGCTGAGGAGGTATCGGATTGGATCACTTCTAGTAACAATCTGAATCTGATGTGCTAGGAAGTAATGTTTGAGCTTTTGGGCAGTGAATACCAAAGCTAAACAATGTCTCTCTACTGGAGTATATCGGACTTCTGCTCCTCGAATTTTCCGACTGATGTAATACACCGGGCGTTCTACTCCATCTACATCTTGGACCAATAATGCCCCTATGGACTTGGGGGTTGAAGTTAGGTACAACATTAGAGGCACCCCGGGCTGCGGGGCTATCATGGTCTGAGGCGAGGTCAAGGCCGCCTTGATTCTCTCAAAGGCCTTTTGGTGCTCTTGGTTCCACTCGAACTTGGCATCTCCTTTTAACAAAGAGCCGAAAGGCGCAGAGATCTCTGCCAGTGCTGGGATAAACCTCCGAATATAAGACACCTTCCCGAGGAACTTCTTTAACTCCTTCTGAGAATGCGGGGGAGGCATTGCTCTGATAGATTTGACCTTGTCTTCATTTGCCTCGATACCATGCCTATGTACAAGAAACCCGAGGAACTTCCCGGCCGTCACCCCGAAAGCACATTTGAGAGGATTCATCCTCATTTTGAATTTCTGGCACCTCTTGAATACCTTCTCAACGTCTCGGAGATGGTCTTCTTCTTTCTTGGATTTCACCACTAGATCATCAACATAATCTTCCATCTCATGATGGATCATGTCATGAAAGATTGCAGTCATAGCCCTTTGGTAAGTTGCACCGGCATTCTTGAGTCCGAAAGGCATGACTGTATAGAAGAAGTTTCCGAGAGGTGTTCTAAAAGCAGTCTTTTCTGCGTCCTCTTCAGCCATCTTAATCTGATTGTATCCACTGAATCCATCCATGAATGAGAACATCTGGTGTCCCGAGGTAGTATCCACGAGGGTGTCGATGTGAGGAAGAGGGAATTCATCCTTCGGGCAAGATTTGTTCAAATCTCGAAAGTCTACACATATTCTGATTTGGCCATTCTTCTTCTTTACTGGCACGATGTTTGCTAACCACGTGGGGTACTGTATTGGCCGGATGAAACCAGCCTGTTGAAGTTTTTCAATCTCCTCCTTAATCTTCTCTTCGAGATCTGGATGATATTTTCGAGCAGCTTGCTTAATTGGCTTGGAGTTTGGGAACACATCAAGATAGTGGGAGACTAGGTCAGGATCTAGTCCGGGCATTTCCTTATATGACCAAGCAAACACATCTGAGTATCGGCTTATCAACTTTAACAACTGTTCCCGCTTTTCTGGGCTAAGGCTCGAACTTACGAATACCGGCCTCGGTGCATCTTGTCCATCACTCAGATTTATTTCGATAAGTTGTTCAGGCTGAGGCTTCGGCCCATCTTGCATACATTCTGGAGCCACTTCAGGCTTTATTACTATATCATTGTCAGGAGGCTCTTCTTTTGACTCGGAGTCGGTGACTGAAGAAACCGACTCCCCGCACCTTCATAAATAATACACCATCTTGCCTCCTTCTCGAACTTTCATCACCTTCCGAGGAATAGGCGGACTTTCTGGTCTAGACATCGCCCGCTTACTTGATTCTGTCATCGGCTCCTTGTCATCTTTGATATCCTCCCAACGAGGAATTTTGACCCCTCGAGGCTTAGAGGTGGTGGGAACTTCTTCGACAGCCAGTTCGGTGAAGTAGATGGCATCAGAATAATGAGCTTCATGGATCTCGAACGGCCTTTCTGTAGCCTGAATTGTCACCGTCTTCTTTCCCCATTTAGCCTTAACACACTGATGATAACTTGATGGTACAGCCCCATATCTATGCATCCAGGTCCTCCCTAGAATGATGTGATAATTTGCCTCAGAATCGATAATATGGAACTTGGTGGCCGAGCGAATCTCTCCAACGGCTAAATCAACTGTTACGCATCCGATAGTAACTCTCCTTTCTCCACCGAAGCCAGTGATGACTATCGGCTGCTTCACAATGCGTTCTTCAGAGATTCCGGCTTTTTCTAGAGTAGCGCGAGTCATAATGTTGATAGAGGCTCCACTATCTAGAAAGGCCCTTTTGAACTCAACCCCGTTAATAAAAACAGTCACATAAAGCGGGCGATTGTGAGAAAAAGGATACTTTCGATCGGCCTCGGAGAAAGTAATGGCACTAGATTGCTCTTTTGCCTTCCTCGGGATAGACCCCTCAGTCGACATGCATTCCTCATGGTGTGCCTCGGCTATATTAATGATAGACTTGGTGATTTCCGTTCTTGCCTCCCTGGAAAGTCCAAGCTGGTCAAAGAACTGCTTGAACTTTACACAGTCTTGCAGGGTTTTGGCATAGTGATCCGGATCTTTTTCCACTCTTGGAGGCTCGTAGTTAACCATCTCCTCGGTCTCCTCAAAATAAGATGCCACATAAACATGGTGTCCTCCTCTTCCATAGTATTCTTCTCCTCCTTCTGGATCAAAGGGATCTTCGCCATGAGTCATAAATGTTCTGCCCTCTGGATCGAGAGCACTTCCATAGTAAACTTGCTCACCCTCTGGCTCGAGGATGTCGTCCAGATAACAGTCATCGTCATCAAGATTAGCGATAGCCTCGATCATTGGGCCTTCATAAGCTATCATAGCAACATTCTTGCCCTTGTCTCGGTGTTGAGGATACGGTTGTTCTCGGATGTCTTGAGTCCCTCGCTTTTTGAACCTCAATTCGTCTGCCTCGACTTTATCTCTAAAGATTTTCCTGAGAGTCCAACACTTCTCTGTCGGATGTTTCAATGTACGATGGTAGACACAAAATTCAGGGCTCTCACGGTCCTTTTTTGATGGCATTTCTTCAACATAAGGCAATTTTAGCTCTCCGTCAGCCACCCATTCCTTAACTAGAGCTTTCACTTCCTCGATTCCACATGGATAAGAAACATTCCCCTTTTCACCATTATATTGCTTTCTTTTCTGGCCTCTATGACCTCCTCCTTGTGAATTTCGGCTATCCGGGGCAGAGGCAGCAGCAACGATAGGTCCACGAGATGACTTGAAACTAGTCTTGTAACTGGCTTTAAATCCGGACTCCTGAGCCTGAGGAATGCTAATGTTCCGAGCTGCTTCTATTAATGCCGAGAAGGTGGGTAGCTTGTGGTTAACTAGAAACATTTTGTACCTGCTCAATGCCCCTTCTAGACAAATTTGAACCAGATAACTCTCCTCAACAGCTTCATGACAATCCACGGCCTTGTCCTGAAACCTTTTGACGTAGTCAAGGATGTCTTCACTTTCTTGTTGCTTCTCTTTACACAATGTAAGTGTGGTCACCTTCTCCGCCACTTGAAAGAACTTGGAGTGGAATTTGTTAACCATTTCCTCCCAACTTCGGACAGAGTTTGGGGCCAAATTAACATACCAACTATATGCTCGGTCGGTGAGGGATTTAGAGAATTCTCTCAGTCGGAGGACGTGGTTTGAACCATGAATACCTAGAGTCTCGATGAATCGCACAACATGTTCTCGGGCATTTCCTTGTTTGCCGTCGAACTTGATGAACTTCGGCACTGTATACCCCTCAGGGTATGGATAGCTCAGCATCTCAATGGGGTAAGGCGGCTTGACGTCTGGATCAGGCAAAGAGGGTAAGGTCCTCTTGCCCCGTTCGAGATCGAACATGGCTTGCACATCGGCGAGAGTGAGAAACTGTTGAGGGAGAGAGTTTGATGGTTGTATTCCCGGGACTTGGCTTATGTACCTGAAGACTGAGCTAGGGGCGTCTTGGCCATTCTGGTGCTGCGAATTCATCATTGGTGAGGACATTTGATGATACTGGCCATCAGCGCCTATAGACAAGCTAGTTGGTGATGGGATATTGAATTGAGGCCCATAGAGTCCACCGCACGGCGCCGCTATACCGGGTTGTGCTTGCAGATTTGTTGTCGGCACCAAAGGAGGCCCGCTTGGTGCTTGGGTAACATTTATTGATGGCGTAACAAGATTAGGTACGGGCAGAGCTCCCTTTTGCGCCATCATGCTCCTTATGTTTTCCTGGACACCAACAGTCGTCGGAGCGCCATTCATTACACCAGAAACTCCCCTAGTCACCATTGGATCTTGGCTCGGCACGCCATGGAGCCCGGGCATGGGCAAACTGCTGCCGCCTACTGTGGTTTGAGCATGTGTTACTGTGGCCGTGTTGCCATGAGCCATAGGCTGATTGGGGCCTACTTCTCCTTGGATTTGATTTTGCGCTCCGGCGGGAATAACTCCACCACCAGTTTGATTTCCGTTTGGCGCCGGTGCAAAGTTAGAACTCATCACCAACATGGTGTGAGTGAGATTCTGAAGAGTGGTAAGAATCTCTTGCTGAGTATTTTGAAGTCCTTGAATGGCTTCAAGTAAAAGTGGTTGATCTGGAGCCATGGTTCTGTCATCACCACCATTAGAGGATCCTTGTTGGTGAACTTCATCTTCTCCCGCCATCCTTGTTGGAGTTGTGTGGATTCCAGATCTCGTTGAGACCATTAAACAATCCGCCTCCCCAGTGGAGTCGCCAAAATGTAGGAGAGGGTTCAAGAAAGGAGTTGGAAAATTCGAAGATCTTCGAAGATCCTTGAAGAACAATTTCGAATTCTCTAGAATATGATGAGAGGCTTAGATTCTTCAATAATCTCAACTTAGGAACACGACAACAAAGGAGATGATGGAGATAAGAGATTGGGTGAAGAAGAAGGCAAAATGGCTAGAGAATAGAATAATGGCAAGGCTCTCCCATGGATCTCCCACTTTCACTCTCAAGGTTGATAATGGAGAAGGGAAATTAGTTCTTTCCCAAGAGTTAAAAATCTCCAAAATCCATTCCTTGTAAAGCTATGGGTGGGTGCTATTTATAGGCACCTCATGATGTAGGATGGAGCCCATGTGCAAGGCACATGGGGGATATTCTCTCTAACCACCTTGTCCGAGGAGGTGACCTCTCCGAGGAAGTGACTTCTCCGAGGAGGTGACTTCTCCGAGGATGAGAAAACCCCGAAGAGGAGATCACTCCCTCGGCGAACCCTTCTTCTTAGCCACACCTAACCAATGATCCCCAATCATCCCAAAGGGTCAGGGGTAGTCCCAGAGGACGTCCTGCCGCAAAAATATTGCCGAGTCCCATGGACCCCCCGGGGTCGTGCCACCTCGACCCGGGTATAGGCTAGTTTAACCGAAGAGTGAATTTATCTCCACTCACCGTCCTCGGGATCGGGTCCTTTGTTCGAACTCCATTACGCCCATGGTTCTGGTGCGTAGATCCCGGAAAGCTCCGAGCCCGCAAGTGTTCTGGGACTCATTAACGGAGCGACTTCTAGATTGCGTCTGAATCCGTTCGAAGCCAAGTACTTCGGATCTCTAGATTCGTGGGTCCGAATCCTTTCGAGTCCGAGTGCCTCGGATCTCTAGGCTTGCTTAATACCCTTTCGAGTCCGGGCCCGAGTAAGTCTCTAGGTTCGTGGACCCGAACCCTTTCGAGGCTTACAGCGATTCAATCCGTTTGATGGCGATAAATCTGGGCCCACCGATTCTTGGACTTGCGATAAATTCGGGCCCACTAATCTTGGGCTATTGGGCCTAAATAATTTAGTGGGCTCAAATTAGCCCCTCTTACAGATAGTTATTTACAGTGGTAGACGCAAAAATTTTGTATAGAGGCGCCAACTTATATGTGTTTAAAATTTAATAATTTATTATTAGTGAACATGTATTATGAGTATTTTTTACTTCAAAACATTTATGTTTATATGGAGATCGTATGTTTATTATATAAAATTAAATAAATAAAATTGTGAGGCCATCTTTTGACTGACGATGGACACTTCCTGTTGTTGTTTCTTCTTCTTCTTCTTCCTCTTTTTTTTCTTCTTTTTTTTGACCAACCAATGATATAATGATTATATTTTACTATCATGTTTTGTTTATGATTTTGTGTAAATACTACATTTGTAACAATCATGAGTGATGAAACACATTAAATTACTATAGTTTTGACACATAAAATAATAAATAAACTCTAGTAGAAAAAAGATGTTTGATTACAGCATTAATGATTTTTACTTCTTTATTTGAAATGATATTGAAATTTGAGTAATGTTATAATTGCCATCTATTATCTTATCTTATAATCTAATGTGTGAATCTTGTTATTAGTATTGTATTAGAAATATACTTTAATAATGAAATTCATTACACTAATAGTATTCTAATAAATAAGATAAGATAAAGAATTAGTGTTGTTGAAATTTTATTAATATAGTGTAAATTATGGAATTAATGTCTTGATAAGTTTTAGTTCAAATCTTTAAAGGTTTGGCCCTTTAAAGTTCACAAACCAATTTAAAAGTAGTAAATTTGCATATAGAGGCCTTGTTTGGGAAGTTAACTATTTTAGTTGGTTATTAATTTTTTTTGACTATTTTAACTTGGCTAAAATAGTTATTTTTGGAAAGTTGGTTGATTTTTTTTTTTTTTTGTATAGTTGATTTGATGATTGTGAGAGAAAAAGTAAAATGATTATGAATTAATTGTGATATTTTATTTTATTAACTATTTTAGTCTATTTTATTTTTTGGCGAGTTATTTTAACCCAATCCTCTTCCCCAACACCCCAAAAGTCGAAGCCTTTACCCATAGTTATTTAGTAATCTCAAAATATCATGTGATATTAGTTACGTGTTGTTCAAAATCAATCATATAAAAAATTTTGTGAGTAGAACATATTGTTTAACAGTTCCACATGATATTCCAAAAATATATACTAATTTGGAAAAATTACTAATCAGTGTACCTGTCAAAAAATTGTTACATGTTAATAAATAAATAAAAAATATGTCTTAAATAATTAATACTTATAAAGTTGACCATTTATTTGTAATTTTTTTTTTAAAAGAATCTACCCCATGCATTGAAATTTCCTAATAATTTCATGTTGTTTATTCAAGTTGATCTCTTTGCAGCCACCTTGAATTTGAGGAAAATTGTTAGTGAATATGGTATATATATATATATATATATATATATTCTATTTATTATATATATTAGATGCTGTTATCAGATTTTATCGTATTAAGATATTTTCATAACTTCCTTATTGTCCACTCTTACTTTACCTATATATAGTCATTTTCATTGTATTATAAGATATACACAATATTGAATATGCAAATAATATAATACTCTCTCTCTCTCTCTTAAATATTATAACATAGTATTGGATCATTTTAATATCTTATATTTATTTATTGATTTATCTTTTTCATAAATGGAGTTTCATTACTTTGGTAACTTCTTGGTCATAAATGGAGGTTAAATAGAATTCATGAACTTGGTTAATGGTCATTATTTTGGTGTAATCATTTTCTCTTATTTAATGGTCATTATTTTTTGGTGTAACTATAAGGTCTTAGTGGCCTATAAATAGTTCATCTCATCTATTCTTTTCTACACCACTAACACATCAACTATTTTCTATACAAGAGAGATTACTAGCAAAGAATGATATTTTATTGGTGGAGCTTTGGGTTCACCATCTTGTGCAGAGTTGGCCTGAACCATACGACAAGTGGTCGGGCTGTTGTATCCTGGAGGGGATAAGTCATAGTTTTGTGACTGCTGCATCGGTATTGGGGTTCTTCCTACCGCAGTGGGCTTGATCTCCTTAAAGAAAATGAGATATCCATGCCTCAGCCTGATCTATTTGTATCTCATTTTCTTTGCATCATTTATCAATAAAATATAATTTTTTCTGGTATTTTCACCAACAATTTTAAGGAGAACAAACATGGAACAAGTACCAGAAAAAACCAATGATGGAATTGGAGATCTCAATAAGCCTTTCAAGTTCAAGGGAGTTTATTTTAAGAGGTGGAAAGGAAAAGTTCTTTTTTACCTTAGCCTTTTGAAAGTTGTATATGTTCTTACCGAAAAGAATCCAAACAAAATCCCAACCGAGGAGATGAATGATGAAGACTACGAGGCACATGAAGCAAAAGTGGTTTTCTACAATACAGATAAGTATAAACGTCGCTTTTATCTCTTAAATTTGCTTGCTGATTAATTTTATGATTATTATTATGACACTACTTACAGTTTGTTTTCTATTAATTTTTGGCATGCTCGCTTGTGTCATATTAACAGTAAATATGTGGGAATCATGACTAGTTTATGATTAATTCCTAAAGTGACAAAATTTTTTGAGAAATGTGAAGTTTGCAGTAAAGCAAAAATTACCAAGAGGCCTCATAAAAGTGTTGAAAAAAATACCGAATCGCTAGAATTATTTCATACTGATTTGTGTGAGTTTGAAGGAATTTTAACTCGGGGTGGTAACCAATATTTTATCACTTTTATTGATGATTTTTCAAAATACACAAACGTATATTTATTAAAAAATAAAAGTGATACTTTTGAGAAATTTAAAGAATTCCTTCTTGAAGTGGAAAATCAATTCGATAAAAAGATTAAAATAATTAGAAGTGATAGAGGCCGAGAGTATGAATCTCTTGGATTCAACTCTTTTGTTCAGTGATTGGGAATTATTCATGAGACTACTCCACCATATTCACCTTCATCTAATGGCGTAGTTGAAAGAAAAAATAGAACGTTAATTGACTTGACGAATGTTATGCTTATTGATTCAGGTGCTCCCTCAAATCTTTGGGGCGAGGCTATTTTGACAGCTTGCCATGTGATAAATAGAGTGCCACACAAAAAGACTGAAATTGTACCTTATGAGTTGTGGCGGGGGCATAAACCAAATCTAGGTTATTTGAGGGTTTGGGGTTGTTTAGCTTTTGTGAGGCTTGCAGATCCTAAACGACCTAAATTGGGTGAACAAGCTACCACCTGTGCTTTTCTTGGGTATGCATTGCATAGTACAGCTTATAGATTTTTTGATATAGAAAATAATATTATTTTTGAATCAGGTGATGCTATTTTTCATGAAAATAAATTTCCTTTCAAATCTAGAAATAGTGGGGGTCAAATAATTTCTGAAAATATTTTATCTATGCCTAGCTCTTCTACTTCGTCTCAAGTTTTTCAAGAAAAAGAAAATTTTCAAATTCAACCAAGAAGAAGTAAACAAGCTAGAGTTGAAAAATATTTTGGCCCTGACTATTATCTTTACAATGTGAAAGAAATTCCCCTTACGGTGCAAGAAGCTTTATCATCACCTAATGCTATTTTCTGGAGAGAGGCTGTAAATGATGAGATAGATTCACTACTTTCAAATAAGACATGGGAGCTAGTGGATTTACCTCCAGGTTGTAAAACTATTGGGTGTAAATGGGTCCTTCGTAAAAAACTTAAACCGAATGGAACTATAGATAAATATAAAACGAGGCTTGTCACTAAAGGTTTTAAGCAACAAGTTGATCTTGATTTCTTTGATACTTTTTCTCCGGTTACTAGAGTTACATCTATTAGACTGTTGATTGCAGTGGCTGCAATTCATGATTTAAAAATTCATCAAATGGATGTAAAAACATCATTTTTAAATGGAGATCTAGATGAGGAGATTTACATGGACCAACCCGAAGGCTTTGTGGAGCCTAGCCAAGAAAGCAAGGTGTGTAAGCTAACTAAATCCCTTTATGGTTTAAAACAAGCTCCTAAACAGTGGCATGAGAAATTTAATTCCTACATGCTTGAGAATGGCTATAAGACGAATGAATGTGATAAGTGCATATATTATAAAACTTGTGAGAATACACATGCGATTATTAGCTTATATGTGAATGATCGACTTATCTTTGGCTCTAATTTGTATATTATAAATGAGACTAAAAATATGCTTAATAGCCACTTTGATATGAAAGATCTTGGTGAAACCAATTTTATTTTGGGAATTAAAAATACCAAGACTAATGATGGTATTTTTCTTGATCAGTCGCATTATGTTGAGAAAATGTTAAAGAAATATAATTTTCTAGACTGTAAACATGTTGCTACTCCTTTTGATGCAAGCATACATTTGTCTGTTGTAACTAATGAAAAAGAAGTGATTAATCAAAAGGAATATGCTAGCATGATTGGTAGTTTGAGATATGCTACTGACTGTACTAGACCTGACATTGCATATGCTGTTGGAGTACTTAGTAGGTTTACTAGCAAACCAAGTCGAGATCATTGGCTAGCAATGGAAAGAATTATGAGATATTTATCTGGAACAAAAAATTATGGTTTGTTTTATAACAAGTATCCTGCGGTACTTGAGGGATATAGTGATGTCGATTGGAACACTTTGTTAGGTGATTCTCTCTCTACCTCGGGTTTTATTTTTACCTTGAGTGGTGGTGCTATATGTTGGAAGTCTAAAAAACAGACAATAATTGCTAATTCTACAATGAAAGCTAAGCTTATAGCGTTAGCTTCAGCATGTGAGGAAGCGAATTGGTTGAGAGATTTGTTACATGAAATTCCTTTTTGGGAAAAACCAATTCCTCATGTGTTAATTCGTTGTGATAGCACTACTGCTATTGGTAGAGTAAACAATCATTTTTATAATGGGAAATCCAGACCTATTCGAAGGAAACACAGTAATGTGAGGTCCTATTTGAGTAATGGCATCATAACTGTGAATTATGTAAGATTATGTGATAATCTTGTGGATCCGTTAACCAAGGCCTTGGCGAGAGATAGGGTCTGGAATACATCGAGGGGGGTGGGTTTGAAGCCTATAAAATCATAAACCATGTATGAGGATACCCAACCTAGGGACCAGAGATCCTGTAACTAGATTCAATGGGAAGAACGAATCATATGGTGGTTGTAAAAAATGCACTATTTAATATTTTGTTATCCATCCCTATCATGTAAGTGCATTTGTCCTGTAATGTTGGAGAGTTGAGTTTTTATACTCTTAATGAAATTCTGTAGCTCTTGTTGAGTGGGTGTGTAAATTACAGGAACATCCTTGACAGATTTCACCAATGTGAGCATGAAAGTGGGGCCGCTTTCTATGAGAACAAGACTTATTCTCAAATATGCTCATGAAAACTGGGATTAGCACAAGGCCATAATGTGCTGGCTATTAAAGCTCATGTCAACACCTGGACTATTATGTGTGAGCAATAATACTTTATTTCCCCTAAGCAGTCATAGTTCAAGTCTGAGACCACTACTGACTCTGGAGTAGAGGTTGCTGTTTCACTAATGAAGATTCAATGCAGAGCACACCTTCATGATGCATACTAGTCTACCTTTGTTTGGTATCTTATTTTTATTTTTATTTTTTGATATTAAAATGAGTGGGGGATTGTTGAATCATTTTAATATCTTATATTTATTTATTGATTTATCTTTTTTATAAATGGAGTTTCATTACTTTGGTAACCTCTTGATCATAAATGGAGGTTAAATAGAATTCATGAACTTAGTTAATGGTCATTATTTTTTGGCGTAACTGTAAGGTCTTAGTGGCCTATAAATAGTCCCTCTCATCTACTCTTTTCTACACCACTAACACATCAACTATTTTCTATACAAGAGAGATTACTAGCAAAGAATGGTGTTTTATTGGTGGACCTTTGGGTTCACCATCTTGTGCAGAGTTAGCCTGAACCATACGACAAGTGGTCGTGCTGTTGTATCCTGGAGGGGACAAGTCATAGTTTTGTGACTGCTGCATCGGTATTGGGTTTCTTCCTACCGCAGTGGGCTTGATCTCCTTAAAGAAAACGAGATATCCGTGCCTCAGCCTGATCTATTTGTATCTCATTTTCTTTGCATCATTTATCAATAAAATATAATTTTTTCTGGTATTTTCACCAACACATAGTATCAGAGTTAGGTTAGCTACCTAGTAATTTAGCTTCACGGGCAGGTGGCAACCTTGTTTTTGCCGCCTGCTAAACCTCAACCCATTCCACTGTCATATTTTTCTTATAATATCATTTTGTGGTGATCTCTTCATCTATCCACTAGCATATTCTTACCCTAACTATCTCTATCAATTTTTTTTTTTTTACTTGCAATCCTTTTTTTTTATTTTTTTGTGCTTTTGCTCACTCTTAGTTCTCTTTTTTTCAACCTCAAATTGGTTTTCATCTTAAAACTTATTTGAGTTTGAGAGGGGTAATATACCTATATCATGATGAGCATGGTGATACATTAGACGAACCACCCAAGCCGTCCCTTGGCGTACCATTATAAGCCGCCCTCTATCACACCATCATAAGTCACCCCCTAGTGTCACCCAAGCCGCTCTCTAGCGTATCACCTAAGCCGCCCATTGGCGCATCATCATAGGTTGCCCTCTGGCACACCACCCAAGTAGTCCCCTAGCGCACCACCCAAGCCGTCCCTTGGCGCACTCTTTTATCTGTTGCCATTACCGTTTAGCACCACATTATAAGCTACATGTGTGGCACATTTGTTGGTTCAACACCCGTTCTTCTTCTACAATGGTCTAATACGACCATAAATTGTCTTCTAGTATTAGCCCCGACTGCTTCTACAACGATCCAGTATGACCATAAGTTGCCTTCCAACATTAGCCTTGGCTGCTCCTACAACGGTCTAGCATGACCATAAATTGTCTTCCAGCATTATTATTATTATTATTATTATTATTATTATTATTATTATTATTATTTTCTGGTTTCTCTCTCTAAACTCAAATTGGTCTTCCTGCTTGAGTTTAAGGGGGTGTTAAATATAGTAACTATATATTCTGTTTATCATACATACTAAATTATATTAATTACTATGCTTAGGATGATCATACTTAAGTTTTTCTTTTCCTATATAAAGGAATCTTGTATACCCAACATTCAATATGTAATAATATTTCTTTTTTTTTCTCTCTCTCTTTCTTAGATATTATGACATTTACAATACCACTATTTACATAATATATGTATATTATCTATAAAAAAAATTAGGTGGATTCGATAATTAGAACATTTTCATTTTATTTAATTTATATCTGAAAAAATGAATGACAAGTGTATCATTGAAAATAGGCTATCTACTTTTTTTAAAATTGACGTGTACAAGCCCATAAAGGCCATGAATCACAATGAACAACCCAAGCACATCACTTGGAGCCCAATACATAACCCAGCTGGTGAGGTCTAGGACAACTGGAATCCAACATGGCATAAAGAGTCAATGACATTCAGACACATGGCAGATGAAGGACGAGCCACATCAGTAGACAAAGATCTGCAAAGTTATTGCCACTGCACATCACCATTATTGCAGCCCATCATAGCATTTATTACGACAACACCTCTCTGTCGGAACAGGACCCCTTTACCCTGAACAAGATAAGCTACAGCATAGACTTTCGGCGAGGAGGGCAGGTCGGAAGGGACAGCGAAATGATTACCAAAGGATATAAGCAAACGTTGAAGAGAAGAAGAAGGTTAAACTTTTCTATCTCTAATCTCTCCCTCTGCACTCTACTTCTCTTCCTAACTTGCTCGTCAGAGGGTTCACTGGGGGACTACCCAGTTCCCCGTTGAACTTGTTTGCAGGTTATCCGGTGGGCTTGATCATTTGGACGTGGACTTGAGGAGCTTGGACCAGTCCGATCCATTCATTGGAACAAATTGTATCATCAGTTGGCGCTGCCTGTAGGAAAGACTTTGCTCTGCGCGCCAGTTGTGTTCATTGTCGCCGGAGACCCTATCCCAACAACCTCTTCCTTCTACCCATCAAAGTGTATGGTCACGACTAGATCCATGGCTTCTCACAATAATGCTGCCGACCATCAGGCCGACCCCCCCAATCCAAACAATACACCGTAGTATTTTATCGAGCTTACCAACAACATTAACCGCATGGTCGAGCAAAACCAAGCCCTGATAAATGCTTTACTCCAAAAAAACCTTCCGATGCCTCCTCCACCACCTCCAGATATTCCACTCAACCAAGAAAGAGCCCCGAGCCATACTGTTCCTCAACCCTATCCACCCAACTTGGAAGGTTTGTAACCTCCTCCTCCACATATAAATCTACCACCTCCACCCCCACACCCGTCGGTCGTGGCACCAGCCCCTGATGGGGAAGCCAGCAACGTCTAGCCCTCATTGACTGACCGTGGTGACAACATTTCCTTCTGGGACGCCGAACTCCGAGCAATGAAGCTCTAGCTCCAATGGGGTCATGCAGAACATTCAGCATAAATCCTTTACCACGGCAAATTCACCATTTGTTGCCTCCATCCGGGACAAACCTCTGCCCGCCAAGTTCAAGATGCCCACCATTGACTCTTTTGACGGTACGACGGACCCAGTCGACCATCTGGAGACCTACCGAACCCTCATGATCCTCCATGCCTTCCCTGACGAGATCATGTGTCGGGCTTTCCCCGTGACACTGAAGGGGTCAGCTCGACTGTGGTTTCCTTAGCCATTTCATTGGAGCCCAACGCCAACGTCGCCCGGCAACCCAACTCCTCAACATCCGTCAGACCGAGGGGGAGTCGCTGCGCAGTTTCGTTACCCGCTTCAACGCCGAAGCCCTACAAGTAGCGGAAAACGATGACAAGGTCATCCTCACGACTTTTATGGCCGGGCTACGATCGTCCGATTTTCTCTTCTCCCTCTTCAAAAACCCCCCGACCTCCATGGTAGCCCTACTCTCTAAAGCCCATAAATACATGAATGCTGAAGATTCACTAGCCGCTCGGCAGGAACCAATAGCTAAAAACCTGACCCCCAGAGAAAAGAGAAAAGACTTAGAACCTAGAAACACCCAGTATAATAGCCAAACACCCCACTATACAAATCGACCTCCCCGCGCTGACCGGTCGGCACCAACTCGACCGCCCGGTTGGTTCGAGCGGTGCACCCCCCTTAATTCTCCTATGGAACAAGTCCTCAACCAGATCCAACAGGACTACCCCCTCAAATGGCCCCTACCTTCACGGACCCCTTCCAATCGGAAAGACCAGTCCAAATATTGTCGTTTTCACCAAGACCATGGCCATAACACTGATGACTGCATCAACCTCAAGGATCAGATCAAGACCCTAATACTTCAAGGGCGTCTCAGCCGGTTCATGGACACCCGCCCTCAGCAGAGGCAAAGAACCGAGCCCCTCAGAAATAACCGCCGGCGTACCCCACCCCGGCAGCCAGCCCAACCTAACCAAGGGCATGATCGCCCTCCACAACAGCCTCGGCCACCAGGTAATCCCCCTCCGCCAGTTGGTAAGATCCGAGTCATTTCAGGTGGCCTTGCTTGTGGGGGACCATCCCGTTTGGCTCAGAAAACAGAACTTAGAAAGATAAGGCAAGGCTCAGACAAAGCAGTTGCCATGGTAGACCGACCCTCCAAACAGCCCAAGTAGTGGACAGAGCCCATCACCTTCACGGACGCCGACTGTACAGGCATCCATTATCCTCATGATGACCCTCTCGTCATTTCTGCCCTCCTCTCCAACTATAAGGTCAGACAAGTTCTCATCGACAATGGAAGTTCTTCAGACATCATATTCCTCAACTACTTCCGCCAGCTCAAGATTGGGGAGGAAAGTCTGTCCCCCCTCTGTAGACGCGCCCGAACGCCCTGGGAGGGTGAGTCCCGTTCTGTTCATCTGTGGGCTTACTACAGTTTGGACTCTCGAATTGTCACGGTTCCTAATCTGAACCAAATAGTCCAAATCCGGCAATTCGTTTTGAGAAAAACAGATTTTTGAAAGAAGTGCCAAACATGGACTGCTTTGCCAGATACAGAGTCGCCACCTAAATATTTTTTAATGGGGAAATTTAGGAAACCCTGACTCGGTGCCGAAGGCCACGTGTCCGTCATTGCCAAAGTTGCCTCGGCTCGGGAGCTTGGGTACGATTGGGGAAGGTCAGCTATGAGCACCCCCTCTCGCCCGATCCGAAGATCGGCCTCTACTAACCGTGATATCCGTTTTTGAAAACGTTATGTGTTCTTATTCCAATTATTAGCCTAGAATTACTATGTTATGCCCACAGCACACAAGTATAGACTAGATCGCCTAATTTGGAAATAAGCATTGCATATCCGTTTGTCTTGAAAAAAATATTTTGGGATTTGCTACTCGCAAGTAGGCTAAAATACGGATTTCAACGAGTTTTTCTAACTCAGACAATCCAACCTTCACCCATAGGCATTCAAACAGTTTATCACATAAGCATCTAGCCACATGATAAGCATGTTGTTATGATGGCATTCACACTCATGCGAGATGCTAAAGCATAAATACTTACATCGTACTCCGTGCCAAAACAATAAACTAGTTAGCCAACATGCATGGTCCTAGTTCATGTCAAATTGACTAATGCAACACATACAGGATGCAATTAGAATAGGCTCGGCTAACCGAAGCATGGCATGTGAAACGCAGTCAATTGAAGCACGTATTCAATTTGGAATTGAAGTACAAATGCAATTAGTATGATGTACCGAGCCCGGTGCATGCAAGACGGATGTATGAATGCACGCATGCATAGCATAAGGTATGCTAATTTAAACATGACCTATTACTAACCATCAAAGCAGGTAAGTAAAAGGGAAGAAAGAAGTGGGGATTGGAAGACATGCACACACACGCACCCACACTTATTACAAGTTAACTAACTCGCAAGCTAATAAATTATTACAAATTACCTAATTAGTTAACAAACTAACTAAGCTAGGAAAAACAGTAAACCGCCTCGGGAAGAGAGCACGATGCAATGCATGCTCGGTCCTGCTCGGAAGTGCACTGCCATGCCTAGGCTGCCTCTGTTTTCCTTGATATACTCCTCTGGAGGCTTCCAAAGTCTCAGGATTGCTTCCCTGGACATTGGGAGACATCACCGGCTGAATAGGATTGCCACCGGCAGTGGTATGTAGTCATCGGCCATTGGTGAAGCTATCGGCAGAGGGAGGATTGCCGGTCGGCACTTAGCACTGTCGGTCGGCAGAGAGTTCCTGCAGAACCTGCAATTGACAGCAACAGAGGGCAAGGCAGAGCATGGAAATACAATTCAAGCAATGTATGCACCAATCATGTCCCTTATCATGTTAGTGAGTCAAAGGGACATGCTCCTCGGTTCTCGGACCATCAATCGCGCATTTCCATGCGTAATGGCCCAAGAGACCAAGTGTGCACATTTTGATGTCAAGTGCAATGCAAAACAACAAACCAAAGGGACTTGACCTCCATCATGGCTTGGTCAAGAGGTAGAGCATGCATGCCAATGCAATGCAATCCTAATCATGCGAGCTAGCATGTAACATGAGCATACAAGCAAGTGATGTACACTAGGTACATAAACCATGCAAACAAGCAAACAAGCATGCAAGGCATGAGATAATGCAACCAACAAGTATGCAAGGCACAATGTGGGTGTTTAAGCATGTAAACAAACATGTGACTTCATTCAATCATGCAAGTTCAATTATGCAACAACTCACCAATATGCTACAACATACAAGGAGTACATGCAACAAACAAAGAGATGGACTTGAACATGATTTGGGCAGCTCTAGTTAGGCCCAAAACAGTGGCCAAAGCCAAAGAAATGAGGCCCAAAACACACACACACATGTATGCAAATATGGTCCAATTCCTAAGACCCACCAAAGAAGCATTGAACTATGCTTAATGCAATCACACATGGCATGAATTAAATGACTAAAAACAGAATTTTAGCATGTTAAGACAAGGCCTAAAGATCACTTAGATGGCATCCAAATGACCTAAATTCAAAGGCATGCACAAATGCCAAAACATGGAGCATGCTACACAAGCTTTCAAAGCATTAAAGAGGTGTCCAAGGCAAGCATACAAGCATGACAAAGGGACTGAAATTATGCTACAAATGGTGCCAAACCATTGAAATAAAGCAAGGATGCATTCTACACATTCACACACTTAAGGCCAACAAGCCAAAAATGCAAAGGGGCTATACAATGCATGCCATGGCCGACCCAAACAACTATGGACAGACCTCTAGCATGGCAAAATAAGCACAAAAGCTTTACAAAGCTAGACCTAAAACATGCTTGAACATTGGTTTACAACCTAAGGCATGTTAAGGCCTAAACATGGCATTACAAGGTAGGTATGCTAAGCATGCATGGTGTACCAAAACCAACAAAAAACAGAGGCATATTATAACATAATAAGCATAAAAAACAGCCAAGGCATGGTCAACATGAAGCTTAGCTAGGTGCTCCCTCAAGAGGCCAAAAATGGTCCTTTTCAAGGACAACAAGGAGAGGGGGTGGCCCTCTCCTCCCTAGGACCTCAAGGCACCATCCTCACCTCTGAAATCCCTCAAGATTTTAGTGGTGGGGAGGCCCAAACACCAAGGTCCCGGAGCTCACTCAAAATAGCACAAAATGGGGTCTCCCAAGGCCTAAGAGGGGTCAAACACCTCCAAACCACAAAACACTCTAAACAAACTATTTAGAGGGCCTAAAAAAAGAACTTTTTTATGTTATACACTAAGCACAAAAACAGTTCTCAGATAGGCAAAAAAACAATGCAAAAATGGAGAATATAAAGACAAGTTTCTTACCCTTGAAGACTTTCTTCACAAATGGTGGACCAGCTGGTTCTCCAAGCTCAAAACCACCCAAGAACTTCAAGAACAACCTCTTAGAACCTCAGTAGCCAAGGGAAGGTGTAACACTATGTGTTTGTGTGCAATAGTAAGACACAAATGCACTTATACACACACAAAGGCCAAATGAGAGAGAGGTATAGAGATAGAATGTGTATGGAACCTTAGACCTAAAACCAGAGCTCTCACATAACTTTTCTCTCTAAAATGTCTAACCCTAGAACAAGGAGAAGAGCTCTCCTCTTATAGAAGTCTCCCTTTGCAAAGCTTTCCAAACAAGCCTCTTAGAAGGAAATCCCTCCATACACGTGTATGGAAGGAAGCAGAGTAGGTGCCAACTATCACAGCTGGCACAAAATATCTACAAAAAGTAGATGAACAGTAGTCGGCTGCTCAAAAATGCCATTTTGACAAAATGGACTGCCGACCGGCAATAAAGAGTGCCGACCGGCAATATACATTGCCGATGGAAACAAAACATCAGCCGGTGGCCTCTGGCCATGGCCGGTGATGTGTGGGGATGCCTCTCAAGGCATTCCCTGCCCCCTCCAAGGCAAAACACAAGTGTTTGGTGCAAAACTAGACACTAAACAGTCGAGTTCGGAGATCCTGAGGCAAGGCGCGTAGCCGAGACCTCCGGGAACTCCAAACGAACACAAACATGGATGATCACCGGGTGTTCAAACGGTGACGTCCAAGTCTTGAGGACGGTCAAAAATGGGGTGTCTACAGTTGTCCCTCTTTGACAGAACTCGAAAGTCATCACAATGATGGGAGTGAGTGTCAAAGCCCAGAGACGACTCATTTTTGACAAGGCCGAAGACTTAGACAAACATGCAAGACAAACAAGATATGCGCCCGAAGGCAGGAGCAAAATGCAAGACAATGCACAGAGCCAAACATAACTTATGATCATGCAAAGAAAGCTGTAACGAAGCATAACATGCCACAGTTTTAAGCTAGCATACACCAAACTACACTACAATGCAGAAAGGATGTAAGAGAATTATGTAATTCTCGATACGTCTCACTCGGAGGATACAATACCTGTGCGGCTCGTCTGGTTGCACCAGCCTCAAATGAACCGTACATACAATATCGTGCCTGCAAAGAAAACAACTCAACAGGTACGATGTTATTAGCAACATGCATGAAAATGCAAAAGTGGATGCAAAATGATATGCAATGTATACAAAACAAAGTATAAACAATGCAAATGAAGATGCAATGTAATTGAAACAATGCAAACTATATGCAAAGCAATCGGATCACGATCCAATCATGAGCGGTTCAAAACCACACAAATGTCAAATAGGTTGATGGAGGTAACAAGTCTGTCTACCATAGAACGGTCAACTGAACTATGAGAAATGTAGACAGACGCAAGAACAAGTATTGGGGGGGATGACAAAGGTGGGGAAACGACTCGCTGGAGAAAGGACTACGATCTTAATGCTGGATGCAACAATTACACTACAATGTAATATAGATATGCTGGGGGGATGGCAATGAATATGGCACGCGGGCCAAACCAAATCTTGCCTAGGCAAAGCATGTACGCATACAAGCCATGTTTAACATAGAACGGTCCACTGAACTATGCTTCGACACGAGAAGTATGGGCACATACCAGACCAAGCTCAACATGGAAAGGCGCAAGCCATAGACGGAAGGTGATGCAGTGAATGCATGCAAATGACAATGCAATATCTACAAATATGCAATGGAATGGAAATGGATACAATGGATAAGGCACGCAGGCCAAACCAAATCTTGCCTAGGAAGGGCATGTACACATACAAGCCGCGGCTAACATAGAACGGTCCACTGAACTATGCTTTGACACGAAAAGTATGGGCACATACCAGACTAAGCTCAATCATGGAAAGGCGCGAGCCATAGGTGGAGATGATGCAGTGAATGCATGCGATCTACGATGCGATGGATATGGCACGCGGGCCAAACCAAATCTTGCCTAGGAAAGGCATGTACACAAACAAGCCGCGGCAAACATAGAACGGTCCACTGAACTATGCTTTGACACGAGAAGTATGGGCACATACCAGACCAAGCTCAGCATGGAAAGGCGCAAGCCACAGATGGAAGTGATGCAGTGAATGCATGCAAGCTAAAATGCAATGGATATGGCACGCGGGCCAAACCAAATCTTGCCTAGGAGAGGCATGTACACAAACAAGCTGCGGCTAACATAGAACGGTCCACTGAACTATGTTTTGACGTGAAAAGTATGGGCACATACCAGACCAAGCTCAACATGGAAAGGCGCAAGCCATAGACGGAGATGATGCAATGAATGCATGCAATCTAAAATGCAATGGATATGCTATGTTCCAATGATGCATGACAATGCAACTATTTACGATGATGCATGACAATGCATGTTTTTTTTTTGTTTTTGTTTTTGAGATGCAAATGTATGATGATGCATGATGCATGGAATGCGCGACAACACGCGGCTTAAGATACATGACAATGTAAATGGGCTGTGCACATCAATGCACTAAAGGTCTTGCACCTTCCGAGGATTTAAGGTCTCCTAGACCGTGCGTATTTGAGGTCTCGCCGATTTCATGATAATGTACGTGACATTGCCAACAGTCGTTCAGGCACGACAAACACCGAAGGACTTGCATTTTCAGAGGATTTAGGGTCTCCTAGACCGTGCAATACCTGTGCGGCTCGTCTGGTTGCACCAGCCTTAAATGAACCGTACATACAATATCGTGCCTGCAAAGAAAACAAACTTAACAGGTACAATGTGATTAACAATATGCATATTAATGTACTTGAAAATGCGTGACAACGCAAAGCAAGTGGGAAGCATAACAATGTTGTGAAAGCACAGACATGTAAGTGGAGCACGCGGTCTACGCGGGCAACGAAATTGATCATAAACATGCGGTCTACGCAAGCAATGAAATTGAACACAAGCATGTGGTCTACGCAAGCAAAACATGCGGTCTACGCAAGCAATGAAAATGATTACAAATATGCGGTCTACGCAAGGAAATCATGCGGTCTACGCAAGTAATGAAATTGAACAATCATGCGGTCTACGCAAGCAATACATGCGGTCTACACAAGTAATGAAATTGAACGTAAGAATGCGGTCTACGCAAGCAAAACATGCGGTCTACGTAGGTAATGAATTTGAACAATCATGCGGTCTACGCAAGCAAAATATGCGGTCTACGCAAGTAATGAAATTTGAACAAACATGCAGTCTACGCAATCAAAACATGCGGTCTACGCAGGTAATGAAATTGAATAATCATGCGGTCTACGCAAGCAAAACATGCGGTCTACGCAGGTAATGAAATTGGATAAGCATGCGGTCTACGCAAGCAAAACATGCGGTCTACGCAAGTAATGAATTTGAACGTAAGAATGCGATCTACGCAAGTAAAAAACATGCGGTCTACGCAAGTAATGAAATTGAATAAGCATGCGGTCTACGCAAGCAAAACATGCGGTCTACGCAGGTAATGAAATTGAATAATCATGCGGTCTACGCAAGCAAAACATGCGGTCTACGCAAGTAATGAAATTGAATAAGCATGCGGTCTACGCAATCAAAACATGCGGTCTACGTAGGTAATGAAATTTGAACAATCATGCGGTCGACACAATCAAAACATGCGGTCTACGCAGGTAATGAAATTGGAATAAACATGCGGTCTACGCAATCAAAACATGCGGTCTACGCAGGTAATGAAATTAGAATAATCATGCGATCTACGCAATCAAAACATGCGGTCTATGCAGGTAATGAAATTGGAATAAACATGCGGTCTACGCAATCAAAACATGCGGTCTACGCAGGTAATGAAATTGGAATAATCATGCGGTCTACGCAATCAAAACATGCGGTCTACGCAGGTAATGAAATTGGAATAATCATGCGGTCTACGCAATCAAAACATGCGGTCTACGCAGGTAATGAAATTTGAACAAACATGCGATCTACGCAAGCAAAACATGCGGTCTACGCAGGTAATGAGATTTGAATAAACATGCGGTCTACGCAATCAAAACATGCGGTCTACGCAGGTAATGAAATTTGAATAATCATGCGGTCTACGCAATCAAAACATGCGGTCTACGCAGGTAATGAAATTGAATAATCATGCGGTCTACGCAAGCAAAACATACGGTCTACGTAGGTAATGAGATTTGAATAAACATGCGGTCTACGCAATTAAAACATGCGGTCTACGCAGGTAATGAAATTTGAATAATCATGCGGTCTACGCAATCAAAACATGCGGTCTACGTAGGTAATGAAATTGAATAATCATGCAGAATGCAATGAGATGCGCAAAACCGCGCGATGCGTTTTAGACAACGCGAGCGCACAAGATAGTGCGATTGATATGCGATACGCATGGGGCAACTTTTGAGTTTTGTAAAAGCCAAAAGGATACGAAAAGGATACACCTTGCACGAATTCAAGTGCCACACACAGAAGACACGACTCGAGGTCAAAACGGAGGCCGGTTAAGCGTCGGAAACGCACTGTTTTGAGCACTAGAGGCCCTGGACCCCACATATGACTCAAACAAGGGTGTAGGAGGCTCCAAAATCACTGTAGGAGGCCACCGGATTCCCACCGGCCATCAGAATGAGTCACCGGCCGTTCACCGGCCATCATACAACTCCATCGGCACAATATTTTGCCGACCGGCAAAGAGTGTTGCCGACCGACAAAGAATTCCTGTATCGGGGCAGTTTTGTCATTTCGGCACGGGTATATTAAAATAGGGTTTCTAACCCTATTTTTTTCACTTCCCTTTAGTCGAAAATTACCTCTCTCCCTCTCTAAAGTGTTTTCCTCCCTTGATTCTCTCTTTTTCTTGCGTCCTAGCTCCCGTTTCGTCGTTCGATTCGCGATCTCCTTCGCGTTTCGGACATTTTCAACCGAACAAAACTTCGTTTCGGCGTTTCTTTCTTGATTTTTGCCACTCGGGGCTTGTTTTCCTCGAGTTTTCCTCGATATCCGTGCCTTTTCCGCACTCCGACTTTTCCGGCCTTTTCCGACCCTCTCGGGGTTTGACTTTTTGTTGACTTTTCGTCTTCTTGCCCGGTTTTCCATCTTCCGGCCATTTTCATATCCTCTTCGAGATGGCGGACGATCTTCCACAAGGCGGAGCCCCTCCCGAGCTCGAGATGGACCCTGAGGCCGAGCCCTTGCCACTCCGCGTCCGACCGTTCGATCCGGAGACCTACATGCCTGCGGTTCACGAGATGCTCCCTGACGGACTACGCCAGTTCAGGAGCTTTGATAGGCACGTGCCACCCGAGCTACTACTGCGTGAGCCTACCTCTCACCTGTCCTTCGGCGCTTCCGAGGTAACTTTCTTTCTCTGCTTTACTTTCTGCAATGTAGGATGCAAAACTGCCGTAGCTAGTTATGCTCTTTAACTGCTTAATTCTGATACACTGTATACTGTAGTTGATCGTAGACATACGTGCAACTGATATCTGTTTGAGACTGACACATGCACACACACTGCACTGGCTTTGAATCACCCAAACACACGGCGCGCACTGTATTTCACTGCATACACACTAGTACCTGGTATTGGCTTGAGTCTGAAAACATGCACGCATGCTACGTTTGCCCTGAACCACTCGAATATACTGACGCATCACACGTCGTAGTTCACTGTAAGCACACCGGCACCCGGTATTTGTTTGAATCTGAAAACATGCACGCATGCCACATCTGCCCTGAACCACCCAAACACGCTGACACATCATACGTTGTAGTTCACTCTGAGCACACCGGCACCCGGTATCTGTTTGAATCCGAAAACATGCATACATGCTGTATACCTATATGCTTCTTAGAATTGCATTTTGAATATTGCCTTGCGATTGTTGTTTTTGATTACAGGGGAATTCCCATACCATCCGCGGGTATGGGAACACCGGCGCTCGGGACTGGTACCTCGAGCTGCCAGATGCGGTTCGCGACATCGTCGACGAGGCCGGCTTTGGCATCTTCTGCAGGGGGCTCTCTCGACTGACTACCTGTAGGCCCTTGCTCGCTGCTCTAGCGGAGAGGTGGTGGGATACCACCGACTCCTTCCACTTCTTCGTCGCAGGGGACATGACGATGACCCCTTACGACTTCTCGATGCTTACTGGCATTGGGGTAGGGGGTGATCCGATCCCCTTTGACACGGATATGGACGAGTGGGACACTGCCCAGCTGTACCTACTCGGTACTCAGCCTCTCCTCGCTCGAGCGGGGTTCGTTAGGTACTCGTGGTTTGAGAGCCACTTTCGGGTCCAACCGGCCTTGGCAGAGGAGGCGCAGATGCCTCCAGAGGAGGTGGACCAGTATGCTCGGGGCTTCATCATGTTCCTCTTTGGGATGACTATCTTCGCCGATCGGGCGAACACCGTGCCCTTATGCCTGCTGAGCGCGCTGGTGGACGTCAGGCAGATCCGCCATTACGACTGGGGTGGCGCCGCTCTGGCCACATTATATGGTTACATGAGTTATTCCTCCCGCCTTAGCGGACAGCTTCTCGGTGGCTACTGGCGAGCCTGGGAGGTACGTCTTCTTCCTCTTTTACATTTCTGCTTCCTGCTTTCTGTATTCTGCACACTGCACATATACTGTACACTGCCCCACACTGACTATACACTACACACTCGGCACACATATACTCTGCTTTACACTGACTGTACACTGCACACACTGTACACTCTGCACAATATACTGCACAACACACGATTCTGCCATTTCTGCTTTATTCTGTATTCTGCCTTATCTGATAGTCGTACTGATATCTGTTCTACAGTTGTGGGTGTATGCCTACTTTCCTAGGCTTGCCCCAGTGCCCAATGAGGAGATCCCATTCGGCGTCCCCTTCTCCCATCGCTTCGACGTGCGATGCGTGCGGAGACCACGGGAGTCTCTCATTTTCTTTCGCCGATGCTTCGACACCATCACCTCAGCGGAGGTATGTTCAACTTTCGAGTTTAATTTTTTTTTTTGGCTTTGGTTAGCACTATATGTTTTCAATAACAGATAGATAATAAACTGTACTTCATTTTTAGATCACCTGGCAGCCCTGGGCTCTGTTGCCGGCCTTGGTGAGAGATCATTATGAGGGCTCCGGGGAGACTTCTCGCTGTCGAATTTTGTTGGAGGGCCTGGTCTGTCGGGCTTGGTACCTGGGCGAGCGTTTCTTGCGCCAGACCCTAGGTTTATCGGAGCATATAGTTCCGGGTCCACCTCCTACACATATGAGGGATACAGAGGGACACTCCCTTAGGCACATGAGGGAGTACACCACCGGCTGGGGTGAGGAGCATCACAGAGGCGAGGGCGACTATGCAGAGTACGTCCGGACCTATATTATGCGACCTTTGAGCGGTGGTCGCCGAGCTGAGGGGGAGAGGCCAGCGGCGCCGGCAGCTAGAGCGGGAGCTGGGGCTGGAGCGGGCACATCGAGGAGGACTCGAGGGCATGGCAGGAGCGGAGCTCGGGGGGACGGGGGACTGGCTGGCCCGCCCTGCCCACTGTACTGTCATATAGAGGGCAGGATGGGGCGACCAACCAGATCCCCTTTGCTCCTCCCCCGGCTGGTCATGAGTTAGCCGGCATCCCCGACTTGCCTCCGGTATGTATTACTTTATTTTGCATCTTGCATCTGGCATTTCATTTCAGTTTATTTGATATTCTGCGGAATACTGATGTATCTTATACTCTTGCAGGCATCCTCCGGGTACACTCGGCAGTCCGTGGAGTTGAACGCCTCCATGATGGGGATGCTGAAGCGGACCTTTGACCTCCTGGCCCTTTACAGTATTCCGGTATGTCCTCCTGACAATGGCCTCAAACCATTCATACACTGCTTCATGTAATCTGATGCATGGCACAACACCTGGCACACTGATCTCACAGCATCTGATACACTGCATACACTGCATTTATATACTATACTCTGTTATGATAAACTGCCCACGACATTCACACACTGTGCACTGCATTCTGCACTGATACACGGCTCACATTATTCTGACACTGTACTCATACACTGCATTCTGCACTGATACACTGCACACGGCATTCTGACACTGTACTCATACACCGCATTCTGCACTGATAAACTGTCCACAGTATACTGATGCATTTGCCTTTTGTGATTTTCAGCCTCCCTTCCAGATCCCTCCGGTGGGCAGTGCTCCAGCTGGGCCTTCTATTCCTGCTCGGGGAGGGCGTGGAGACACTGCACATCCCCGTACCAGGGGAGGGCGTACTCACGTCGGGAGTAGTTCTCGGGCGCCGACCCCTGATGATGATGATGATGACGATGACGAGTCTGAGGCAGAGGCAGAGGCAGAGGCAGAGGCCGGGTCATCTGAGGAGGCTGGAGATGACTCAGACTCAGGCTCAGACGACGATGCTGATGATGCTCTTGGACCTTCGTCCAGGAAGAGGGCGAGGGCAGACCCCCGGGCTCGAGACTACTGAGGATGACCCAGATTGCTACTTTTCTTCTTCTTTTTTGTACTTTTTCCTTTGTTTTCTCTTTCTTTTTCTTTCTTTGCTAGTAGATAGATTACCTTGTACTGCCGCAGGCAGATTTTTGTTTTCCTCAAAACTTTGTACTTAAAAGATTATGAAATGAAACGAACTTTTTATCTTAAAAAGTGTTACATTTACATATCTCATGTATTGCATCACATCACATCATGTTACACCTCAATGTAAATGGAATTGATCTGTGGTCTGAATGTTAAACACTTGCATTAATAACAAGATAACCAAACCAAGTAACAACAAAGCAACCCATACAAACCACTGCTTAATCTGAACACACGGCCCATACTCTACTGAGGGTTAATCTGCATACAGCCCATAACCCAACACTTGGTTTATTCTGCACACGGCAAACTTTAAACAAAACAGCCCAATCTGATAAGACGGCCTTCAAAGGTGAAATCGGCTAGGGTTGAAACATGCTCGGATGCCCCAAATTTTCCCTTCCTTCTTTCGGTTCGCCCAAATGTAGAGAATGGCACAACACTCTGAGCATAAACGATTAACTTTCGGAAAAGGGGTTTTCTTAACCGGGGTATCGAGCCTACAACTGGATATAGCGGAAAAGGGCTCAACAAAGGTACATGACCTAAACACAACGAGACACGCTCAGGAAAGACTAAAAACAAAAGGCGAGACCGACAAATCAAAAAGACACGACACACGGACGTGCTTATAAACTGAGAGACCTCAAACCTCGAGGAGCCGGCTCCTCCGGGTAAATTTGCCACCCTTTCTGATTTGTGATTCTCACATCACTCGACCCTCAGGCTCGGTTTTTCTCTCAAAACCCTTTTCCTCACTTTTCTCTCAACTTACACCTCTCTATTCTTTATTCTCTCATTTTTCGTCCCTCCCCAAGGTGATTAATGAATGAATAGGAAGTTGCGGGTTCATGCCCGATGCCGTTAGCTCACAGCTATTTCTTCTGGTGGGTGGAGTGCCCTCCTGGCAAGTACGTAGATGACGGGGGAAAGACAGAACGCCTGACTCAACTGTGCCCCTAGTTCATCATTTTGACCATTTTTTGTTTTGGTTTTCTACTAAAACACTTTTGATCAAGATGAGAGTCGGATTAGCGTACTCGTTCGATTTTTTATTTGAAAACCACGCAAGTCAGGCTGTAAGCACTGAAAATTTTCCTTTTTGGGTCCAAGAAAAAGGTCTAGTTTTGGAAAACGAAATAGTTTTCGAGAAAATAGTCAACCTCAGTAAAAATTTTCAAAAACTATTTTTACAAACGGCTGATGCTCAACGAGCATGGAACTTACTCTATGAGATGCGCAACCTCGGATCGGAGGCAATGGAAAATTGCCCCGGGCTTGAAGAACGCCGCACGGCAACGAAAATTTGCCCCTGGTTTGAACGGCGACTCACGGCAACGGAAAGTTGCCCCTTGTTTGGATGATGCCGCAGCATATTGTAAACAGTCCTCACTAGTGATGATCATGACCGAACTTTCTCGGATACAGAGAAGACGAAGATGGTCAAAACCAATATATGGACACAGTCACTTTGAAGGTGTTGGCGACTGGACTTTGGGATGAAATCGGAACCATTGTATGGACCGAGACGCTATGAAAGCGTTGGGGGCTAGACTTCAGAATGAAGTTGCCTACGTATCCCAAACATGGGAATCAAGCCTTACGTAGTTCCGGTTAAGGTACACTCGGGTATTTTAACCTTCACTTTTTCAGGCTCTAACTTTTGCCAAGGTGCCCGGTGCGGGTTTTCGACCTTGCGAGCTTCTTTTCATTTTCCTTTTTTGTTCATTTCTTTTTCTTTTCTTTTTCGCATTTTTTTTTTCTTTTTTTTTCTTATCTTTTTTTTTCTTTTTTTTGTATTTTTTGCTTTTTTGTATTTTTCTCTTGTTCTAACTTTTGCCTGGGTCGCCCTTCCGGGTTTTCGGCCCAGCGAGCCTCTCAAAGGGTAAAAGTGTAACAAGTCCATGTCAGATGGTTTCTGAAGTTGAAGCCTCTCTGTATCTAGGAGAACGGCTGTTGCAATGATTTGTAGAAGAATCCATCCCGGTTCCTCCACAAGCTTCTTCCGGCGAGACCTAATCCTTCTGATTCGGCTTTGGTGCCTCTTGTTCGAGGGCTGCTTCAGAACTAGCTGAGCGGGCCTCCTCCGACAGTTGACCGTTGAATGTTCCGGATGAGTTCGTGGTTCAAAATAAACAGGTTGAATCTTGAGGCTGAGAGCGATCCTAGGCTGCACAATCTCAAGAGCGGTTCCACACAGGTCTTCATAGGGCCGTGTAAAACATTTGTTTTAAGCGACGAATCGCTCGTGCTGAAGATAGTGTGGAACCAATCTGGATCAAGCCAGGGTCCTTCCCAGTACTCACGCTGACAAGCATGATTTCATTCACTAAAAAAGGCTTAGCATGCTTCTCTTTCTCTCAAAATGATCAAAATTTTGCAAAACCCGAGGAATTCCTTCCTCTTTGTTTTTATCACCGCAGTGTTCAAAAGGGGTTTTTGAAAAACTTAGGCTAATGCAATGAGTTTGGTGCGCAGGAGAGTAGGCGAGATGTACTGTCAGCCCATTCAAGTCCTCTGGCACAACTAACTTACACTGGAAGCAAGCATGAAAATGAGATAGCCACCGCTGTTTCATTCAGATTTGTTGGTATAACTGGCCCCTCGGTAGAAACAGACTCAAAAAACAAAAACGGGTAATTATAAGACAAAACGGTGTTCGAGTCAACAACCCTGGAATCACCTGGTATTCTATACAAAGGGGACTGACTCGATACAACAAGACAGACCCATAAGCAAAAAAAAACTGACTCAAGACAAATAGACAGACTCAAAACAAAAGACTGACTCGATACCCAAGCCAGAATCTACAAAACTCGGTTCCACCGATGCTCAAAAATGCGTGCCAGACGCCACATCCAAAATATACCGAATGCCGCCCGCAGGTGGTTCACTTTCTGATTACATACTTGCAGTATATGTGTCCTCAAAATCCAATAACTGGGTGGTAACGGACTTGGCTGAGGTGGGCGGGAGGATAACCTCGTTGTCGATCAAATCTTGCACCTCATGACGGAGGCGGAAACAATTGTCGGTAGCATGGCCTGTCTGCTGGTGGTACGTGCAGTACTGAGCAGCATCATGCGTAGCAGGGAGATTCTTCGGGAGAGGCCGAGGCTCCAAGGGTTTAAGGTGCCCCCTCTCGGCAAGGATCTGAAGTGCCTTAGACAGAGGCATGTAGAGAGCATGAAAGGCCCTGCGCCCTCGGGGCAGGTATTTTGAAGTCTAAGCGTTCTTACTAGACGTACAAGCGAAAGGGTCGGCAGGTGCCACCTTGGCATTCTGATCTTTCCCGGGTGCAGGGCTGGGAATAGGAGGAACTGTTCTGGCATGACGGGGCCTATCCCGATTTTCTGACTGACTTGAACTACCCTCAGGTGGAGTGGGGAAGGCATCCTCCATAGTTTGTGCCACAACTGTGGATATCTGTTGCTTATTCATCCCCTTGGCTTTCAAAGCCTCGATTGCCCACAGCAGTTGTTCAATAGGATCAGCATCTGCCTTCACTTTGTCTTTTCCTCTGGCCTCGGCCTGATCGAGGGTTTGGGTTGATGCTGATATGTCATTACCATAGCTGGAGGCCATCTCCGGTTGGCTAAGTTCAATCACAATTCGCCCTAACAACGGGGGTTCCTGGGGTACAAAACTCCCGGCATATGGTGCGGCTGGAGGTGAAGCTGACATTCCGTAGGCGAGATCCGCCACAGACCTCTGGAGATCACCTATCATCCCCATTAGTTCAAATGTAGTAGGCTTGCGAGCCTGGTATAGCTGGGGGGCCCAGATCGGGTGCACAACAGGCGACCTGGGTGGATGTGACATATCAATGTTGGTCTCACTTTGCAGAGTGATCCCTTGATCTAATGCAGTTGTCATAACCACGATCTCTTCTGAATTCTGCGTCATCATAAGTCCTGCCTCAGCAAGGGGGAACACTAGCTATTCTGTTCCAATTCTCTGAACTCTTTGAACTGAAAGGGAAAACAAGCAGCATTTCAGCCCAAACGGATCAAATACAGGTGTAGCCGAACAACTGCACTCTATCACTGATCACTGTTCCCCAGAATCACTGTCCCCAAAACTGAACCTGATACCCGCAGATAACTGATTCTCAACAACACTGATACTGGTGCCCTTGGGCCCGATACTCAATCTTGCAAATTGATATGTACGTTCCTGTAGAGATACACTCTAAAGCACATAGCAAGTAAAGAGAGCCAAAACACCCCTATGTTGGGGTAGGGTTTCCCTGTCCTATTTTGTCAGGAGCTAGGATTTCACTACGCACGCAGCGGTTTTCAAACAACCTAACATCGGGTAAGCAACCTGTCCTAGCTTGGAATGGTCACTATGGATTCGAATATGCACTAGGCCGAATGGTCAAAAGGGTGCCCCGGTAAAACCGGGGTTTGTGTTCCCATACTGTCAGAGCCCATAACCGGTCAGCCTTATGGTCATGCCTTGACAAGACAAGCCTCCAGCAAACCGTTCAGGAATGGCAAATGGCAAACACGGTGTCCTAGGCGCACCAATGCACATGCAATGCAAAGAGACACATAAATGAAGTCAAAACAGGATATCACGAGTTCCAGTCCAGCTCTTTAAGTCCCCAGCAGAGTCGCCAGAAACTGTAGACGCACCCGAACGCCCCGGGAGGGCGAGTCCCGTTCTGTTCATCTGTGGGCTTACTACAGTTCGGACTCTCGAATTGTCACGGTTCCTAATCTGAACCAAAGAGTCCAAATCCGGCAAATCGTTTTGAGAAAAACAGATTTTTGAAAGAAGTGCCAAACATGGACTGCTTTGCCAGATACAGAGTCGCTACCTAAATATTGTTTAATGGGGAAATTTAGGAAACCCTGACTCGGTGCCGAAGGCCACGTGTCCGTCATTGCCAAAGTTGCCTCGGCTCGGGAGCTTGGGTACGATTGGGGAAGGTCAGCTATGAGCACCCCCTCTCGCCCGATCCGAAGATCGGCCTCTACTAACCGTGATATCCTTTTTTGAAAACGTTATGTGTTCTTATTCCAATTATTAGCCTAGAATTACTATGTTATGCGCACAGCACACAAGTATAGACTATATCGCCTAATTTGGAAATAAGCATTGCATATCCGTTTGTCTTGAAAAAATATTTTGGGATTTGCTACTCGCAAGTAGGCTAAAATACGAATTTCAACGAGTTTTTCCAACTCAGACAATCCAACCTTCACCCACAGGCATTCAAACAGTTTATCACATAAGCATCTAGCCACATGATAAGCATGTTGTTATGATGGCATTCACACTCATGCGAGATGCTAAAGCATAAATACTTACATCGTACTCCGTGCCAAAACAATAAACTAGTTAACCAACATGCATGGTCCTAGTTCATGTCAAATTGACTAATGCAACACATACAGGATGCAATTAGAATAGGCTCGGCTAACCGAAGCATGGCATGTGAAACGCAGTCAATTGATGCACGTATTCAATTTGGAATTGAAGTACAAATGCAGTTAGCATGATGTACCGAGCCCGGTGCATGCAAGACGGATGTATGAATGCACGCATGCATAGCATAAGGTATGCTAATTTAAACATGACCTATTACTAACCATCAAAGCAGGTAAGTAAAAGGGAAGAAAGAAGTGGGGATTGGAAGACATGCACACACACGCACCCACACTTATTACAAGTTTGCCCTCGCTCGGAGGGACCAAATGAATATTACAAGTTAACTAACTCGCAAGCTAATAAATTATTACAAATTACCTAATTAGTTAACAAACTAACTAAGCTAGGAAAAACAGTAAACCGCCTCGGGAAGAGAGCTCGATGCAATGCATGCTCGGTCCTGCTCGGAAGTGCACTGCCATGCTTAGGCTGCCTCTGTTTTCCTTGATATACTCCTCTGGAGGCTTCCAAAGTCTCAGGATTGCTTCCCTGGACATTGGGAGACATCACCGGCTGAATAGGATTGCCACCGGCAGTGGTATGTAGTCACCGGCCATTGGGGAAGCTATCGGCAGAGGGAGGATTGCCGGTCGGCACTTAGCACTGCCGGTCGGCAGAGAGTTCCTGCAGAACCTGCAATTGACAGCAACAGAGGGCAAAGCAGAGCATGGAAATACAATTCAAGCAATGTATGCACCAATCATGTCCCTTATCATGTTAGTGAGTCAAAGGGACATGCTCCTCGGTTCTCGGACCATCAATCGCGCATTTCCATGCGTAATGGCCCAAGAGACCAAGCGTGCACATTTTGATGTCAAGTGCAATGCAAAACAACAAACCAAAGGGACTTGACCTCCATCATGGCTTGGTCAAGAGGTAGAGCATGCATGCCAATGCAATGCAATCCTAATCATGCGAGCTAGCATGCAACATGAGCATACAAGCAAGTGATGTACACTAGGTACATAAACCATGCAAACAAGAAAACAAGCATGCAAGGCATGAGATAATGCAACCAACAAGTATGCAAGGCACAATGTGGGTGTTTAAGCATGTAAACAAACATGTGACTTCATTCAATCATGCAAGTTCAATTATGCAATAACTCACCAATATGCTACAACATACAAGAAGTACATGCAACAAACAAAGAGATGGACTTGAACATGATTTGGGCAGCTCTAATTAGGCCCAAAACAGTGGCCAAAGCCAAAGAAATGAGGCCCAAAACACACACACACATGTATGCAAATATGGTCCAATTCCTAAGACCCACCAAAGAAGCATTGAACTACGCTTAATGCAACCACACATGGCATGAATTAAATGACTAAAAATAGAATTTTAGCATGTTAAGACAAGGCCTAAAGATCACTTAGATGGCATCCAAATGACCTAAATTCAAAGGCATGCACAAATGCCAAAACATGGAGCATGCTACACAAGCTTTCAAAGCATTAAAGAGGTGTCCAAGGCAAGCATACAAGCATGACAAAGGGACTGAAATTATGCTACAAATGGTGCCAAACCATTGAAATAAAGCAAGGATGCATTCTACACATTCACACACTTAAGGCCAACAAGCCAAAAATGCAAAGGGGCTATGCAATGCATGCCATGGCCGACCCAAAAAACTATGGACAGACCTCTAGCATGGCAAAATAAGCACAAAAGCTTTACAAAGCTAGACCTAAAACATGCTTGAACATTGGTTTACAACCTAAGGCATGTTAAGGCCTAAACATGGCATTACAAGGTAGGTATGCTAAGCATGCATGGTGTACCAAAACCAACAAAAAACAGAGGCATATTGTAACATAATAAGCATAAAAAACAGCCAAGGCATGGTCAACATGAAGCTTAGCTAGGTGCTCCCTCAAGAGGCCAAAAATGGTCCTTTTCAAGGACAACAAAGAGAGGGGGTGGCCCTCTCCCTCTCCTCCCTAGGACC
Source organism: Camellia sinensis (assembly GCF_055761805.1). Taxonomy (NCBI): domain Eukaryota; kingdom Viridiplantae; phylum Streptophyta; class Magnoliopsida; order Ericales; family Theaceae; genus Camellia; species Camellia sinensis. Next base: position 93,077,748 of record NC_138975.1, read on the forward strand.
TCAAGGCACCATCCTCACCTCTGAAATCCCTCAAGATTTTAGTGGTGAGGAGGCCCAAACACCAAGGTCCCGGAGCTCACTCAAAATAGCACAAAATGGGGTCTCCCAAGGCCTAAGAGGGGTCAAACACCTCCAAACCACAAAACACTCTAAACAAACTATTTAGAGGGCCTAAAAAAAGAACTTTTTTATGTTATACACTAAGCACAAAAACAGTTCTCAGATAGGCAAAAAAACAATGCAAAAATGGAGAATATAAAGACAAGTTTCTTACCCTTGAAGACTTTCTTCACAAATGGTGGACCAGCTGGTTCTCCAAGCTCAAAACCACCCAAGAACTTCAAGAACAACCTCTTAGAACCTCAGTAGCCAAGGGAAGGTGTAACACTATGTGTTTGTGTGCAATAGTAAGACACAAATGCACTTATACACACACAAAGGCCAAATGAGATAGAGGTATAGAGATAGAATGCGTATGGAACCTTAGACCTAAAACCAGAGCTCTCACACAACTTTTCTCTCTAAAATGTCTAACCCTAGAACAAGGAGAAGAGCTCTCCTCTTATAGAAGTCTCCCTTTGCAAAGCTTTCCAAACAAGCCTCTTAGAAGGAAATACCTCCATACACGTGTATGGAGGGAAACAGAGTGGGTGCCAGGTATCACAGCTGGCACAAAATATCTACAAAAAGTAGATGAACAGTAGTCGGCTGCTCAAAAATGCCATTTTGACAAAATGGACTGCCGACCGGCAATAAAGAGTGCCGACCGGCAATATACATTGCCGATGGAAACAAAACATCAGCCGGTGGCCTCTGGCCATGGCCGGTGATGTGTAGGGATGCCTCTCAAGGAATTCCCTACCCCCTCCAAGGCAAAACACAAGTGTTTGGTGCAAAACCAGACACTAAACAGTCGAGTTTGGAGATCCTGAGGCAAGGCGCGTAACCGAGACATCCGGGAACTCCAAACGAACACGAACATGGATGATCACCGGGTGTTCAAACGGTGACGTCCAAGTCTTGAGGACGGTCAAAAATGTGGTGTCTACACCCTCCAAACCCCTTTGGTCAGTTTTACTAGCGACCGGGTGACCTCCATCGGCTCCATCGATCTCCCCATTACCATCGATGAATACCCATGGCAGACTACCAAGTTGCTCACTTTCCTTGTGGTCGACTGTCCCTCTGCCTACAACATCATCCTTGGTCGCACCGCCCTCAACGCTTTCCAAGCTATCATTTCAACCTACCACCTCGCCATAAAGTTCCCTACTGACCTAGGCGTCGGGACAGTAAGGGGAGAACAGACCGTAGCCCGGGAATGTTATGCCGCCTCACTCAAGGAAGTCAAGCTGAAGGAGGCCATGATCATTGAAGGACTTAACGTCCGAGATGAGGACGAGCTGGTCAAAGGAGAATCGGTGGAGGAGCTCGTTGAGATTCCCATCGATCCCACCAACCCAATGAAAACTGCCAAGATCGGCAGCCAACTATCCCCCCAAGCTAAGGCCGACCTCACTGCCCTTCTGACCGAGCACAATGATGTATTTGCCTGGACTCATTCAGACATCCCAGGCATCGACCCCTCTTTCATAACTCACCGCCTCAGCATTGAACCCCATTTCCGACCTTACCGCCAGAAGCAGCGCATCTTTCATCCGGAGCGCAATACTCTTATAGCCGCAGAGGTTGACAAGCTCCTTGAGGCCCAATTCATCAAAAACCTAGGCTACCCTAAATGGTTGTCAAACGTGGTCTTAGTCCTCAAGAACAATGGCAAATGGCGACTCTGTGTCGAGTAAACCTGAACCAAGCTTGCCCCAAAGACAGCTATCCTCTTCCCCGCATAGAACTACCCACTGTTAGAAAAATTGTCTTTGGCCTTGGTCACCGCCTCCAGACGACTCTGTCCTTACTTCCAAGCCCACTCCATACTGGTCCTCACCGACCAACCCTTGAAGAAGGTCATGCAGCAACCAGAACTTTCCGGCAGACTCATGCAATGGTCAGTGGAACTCAGCCAGTTTGATATCTCTTACCGGCCTCGAACAGCAATTAAGGGGCAGGCTATCGCCAATTTCATCCTGAAATTCACTAATCCTACCCCAACTACTGCCTCTCCACCCCCACTAGCTCCCATCGAGCCAGAAGACCCTCATTCTTGGACTCTCAACATCGACGGATCATCCCGCAGGGAAGGTAGTGGGGCTGGCCTCATCCTCATCGCCCTTGAGGGTGGTTATTTCAAATGTGCTCTCCGTTTCTTGTTTGAGGCCAGTAACAATGAGGCTGAATATGAGGCATTGATAGTAGGTCTTCGCCTAGCCAGGGATATTGGTGTCAGCTACATTCGAGTGTTCAGCGACTCCCAGCTCATCGTCGGACAGATCACGGGAGAATTCGATGCCAAGGAGGACACAATGCGGGCTTACAGGGATATTACACTTCCCCTTGTTCGCCTCTTCAATACCTTCCACATCAAGCACATTCCTCGGGTGGAAAACTCTAAGGCAGATGAGATGGCTCAGTTAGCTTCCGCAGACCAGTCCGACCTCAGCCGTGGTGTCCGCCTCACATACCTATCCCACTCTGTCATTTCCCCCGACCAGCACGAAATACAATTCCTCCAAAATGAGCCCATCTCTTGGGCGTCAAACATCTTGCTATTTCTGACAACGGGGGAACTTCTAGACGACCAACAGCAAGCCGCCAAAGTCAGGGCCCGGTCGTCCAATTACATCCTCGTCAGCGGTATTTTGTACAAATGTGATTTCTCATGCCCCTATCTGCGGTGCCTCAATCCGACTCAAGCAACCTATGTGATGCAAGAAATTCATGAGGGTATCTGCGGCAATCACTCAGGCGGCAGGTCCCTAGCCCACAAGATACTTCGCACTGGATATTTCTGGCCTACTCTCAACCAAGATGCGACTGACTTCGTGCTCAAATGTGATAAGTGTCAGCGTTTTGCCAATATCCCCCATGCTCCTCCTACTGAATTGATCACATTTTGCAGCCCCTACCCGTTCGCCAAATGAGGGATCGACCTAGTTGGACCTTTACCCACCGGCCGAGGCCAGACCAAATTTGCCATTGTCGCCATTGATTATTTCACTAAGTGGGTAGAGGCAGAACCCCTTGCCACCATTACCGAGCGGAACACAACCAAGTTCATCTGGCAGTCGATCGTTTGCAGGTTTGGTATCCCCCAGGCCATTGTCTCCGACAACGGCAAACAATTCGACAACGCCAAGTACAGGAAGTTCTGTGCAGACCTCCAGATTCAACCATGTTTCTCTTCCCCCGGTCATCCCTAAGCCAATGGCCAAGTTGAGGTCACCAACCGTTCTCTTCTGAAGATCGTCAAAACCAAGTTAGAAACTGCTAAGGGACTTTGGGCTGAGGAACTACCAAATGTACTCTGGGCTTACCGAACTACAGCTCGGACTCCCATTGGGGAAACCCCTTTCCGCTTAACATACGGCGCTGAGGCGGTTATTCCGGTGGATGTCGGTCTGCCTACTCCTAGGGTTTTACATCCGGATCCAGCACTAACGGAAGAGCTCCGTCGGGTAGACCTGGATCTAATTGAAGAACTCAGAGAGACCACTGCTATCAGACTGGCCTCATACCAACAGAAAATGAGAACACACTACAACTGCAAAGTCCGACCAAGGGAGTTCGCTGTAGGGGACCTTGTCTTATAAGAAGCAACTCTTGCCACCAAAAATCTGACTGAGGGTAAACTGGCAGCCAAATGGGAGGGACCTTACGTTGTGCAAGCCCAACTGCGTCCGGGCACCTACCAACTTCAGGACATGGAAGGTCGAGACCTTCCCCACCCCTGGAACGCTGAACACTTGAAGCGCTACTTTCAATAAATTCCTACTGTTGTATTGCTCAGTTGTTGTATTTCATTTTTGATGCATAATGTAAACTTTGATCGACTGGACTACACTGTCCATGACAACAATTTTATATCTCAGCTATCTATGTGTTGTCTCAATAACATTTTCATTTGCAGCATTTATTAATAGCCTCAGCCAGACTGAGCACTGAAAGCCTTAGCCAGACTGAGCACAACAAGCCTCAGCCAGATTGAGCACAACAAGCCTCAGCCAGACTGAACACCAGAAGCCTCAGCCAGACTCAGCACCAGAAGCCTCAGCCAGACTCAGTACAACAAGCCTCGGCCAGACTCAGCACTAGAAGCCTCAGCCAGACTCAGTACAACAAGCCTCGGCCAAACTCAGCACCAAAAAGCCTCAGCCAGTCTGAGCACCACAAGCCTCAGCCAGATTGAGCACCAACAGCCTCGTCCAGACGAGCGCCAAAAAGTCTCAGCCCGACTGAGCATGAAGCACTCGGCCAGACCAAACCTCAGCCAGCCTAAGCATAACAAGTCTCCGCCAAGACCGAACGCCATAATTTCAGGTTCAGACTGAGTTACTTACAACGTCAGTGAATCATAGCTTAGCCCCAACTGAGCACGCATGCAGGGCTCAGTCAAGGCCACCTATGCAAACTTCATGCTTGTGGAATTAGTAGACACACTTAGTCACAATTCCAGCTCCAAGTCTTTACACCACTCTTTGCTCAGTCAAATTCCAAAGACGTTCTTACACGTTTTCTTTACAAGTCAGGTTATTTTCTTCTTAATCAAACTCTTACAAGTCAGCCTCTTTCCTTACAAGCCAAGTCTCACTCCATAAACCACTAACCTACTTGAGCAGCGTGGCAAACACCAACTTATATTTTATTACATTTTAAATTTCACTCTGCATTGAGGAGTTCCTAACTTTACTCTGCATTGAGTTTTTATTACAACTTCAATTTCACTCTACATTGAGGAGTTCCTAACTTTACTCTGCATTGAGTTTTTATTACAAGTTCAATTTCACTCTGCATTGAGGAGTTCCTAACTTTACTCTACATTGAGTTTTTATTACAACTTCAATCCCACTCTGTCTTGAGGAATTCCTAAATTTAGTTTTTATTACAAGTCTAACTCCACTCTACACTTCACAATGATTCATACACAAGCTCCACACACAAGCCACCATTCTCATCCATTTCAGATGCACAAGCAAAAACAATCAAATGCAAAACACAACTGAAATTTTATTTATTCACAACTTTGTACATAAGTTCATTACAACAATTCAAAAAAATAAATAAATAAATAAACAAACAAAACAAAACAAAAACAACCACACAATGTCTGTGCAAGGTCTTATTCTTCTTCTTCAATTACTCCTCTTCGTTGGACACAAGGTCTTCTTCTTCAATACCCTCATCCAGGGGGGTCTAGGCCACATCGTCATCGTCCATTTTCACACTACTCAGGTCCAAGTCTGGGAACAGCTCCTCAGCTTTACGCTTGAACATCTTCCACCGCTGTCCCAGAACTCAGCCATTTCGTGTTTATAAAGGTCTGACCACTGGAAGCTCTCAATCACTTCCGACTCAGTCCTGCCCCCAACGGTCGTCCTCGATGGGCCCAACCCCAGACTCCTCCTTCACCAAGCTGCTGGCGGCCGCGGCATTAACTGCCATCTGAAATTCAGCAGACCCCTTGAACTAATCCACTGCTGCAACGCACAGATCGGGGTATGCCACCCTTTCAGAGGCTGCCTTGGCCCTCTCTTCGTCCAGATCCTTCTGCAGGGTCGCCCTTTCAGAGGCCGCCTTAGCCCTCTCTTCCTCCAACTGCTTCTACAGGGTCGCCCTTTCAGAGGCTGCCTTGGCCCTCTCTTCAGCTAACTCCCTCTACATGCTCGCCCTCTCAACAGATGCCTTGGCCCTCTCCTCCTCCAACTCCTTTTGCAGGCCGTCCCTCTCCTCCATCGCCTTCGCGCGCTCTCCCTCCAGCTCCCTCTGCAGACCGTCAATCTTCACGTCTGCCTCATCCTTCTGTTTAACCAGCTCTTCATTACTGGTCATCGCCTCTTCATGCCGTTCGAGCGCGATTGCGCAGGCTTTTTGGGCCTCCTCCAGCTTCCTCTGCTCGCCAGCCAGTTGGAACTCGAGCGACACAACCTGGCGGCGTTCGTTCTCCAGCTTCAACTTGACTGCTCGCAGTTCAGCATGGGCACTCTCCCAGTTTACACTTTCCTTCTTCAACCTTGCAAGTTGAGCCTTGGCCTCATCTGCCTTGAGTTTTGCAGCCCCCGCCTTTCTCAGCAGAGCCCCTGCTAATGTGGTTACCTCCATTTGAGCGGAGCATAACCCCCTCAGCAGCTCAGCCTCATTGAATCTGGCTGCTGAGCACAAGGCTGCCTCTTCCACAATCCCCACAAGGTGGTCTGCCCCTGCCCTGGCTGGGCCTTCTTCTCCCTCCAGCCGCCTAACCACTGCACGAGCGTGGTAGATCGCAGTAGTCAGACTGACTCCCCCTCCTTGGGGTGCAGGACCCCCCTGGGGCTGTTCTTCCCTTCTTGGCTCAAGGCCAGTTGCCCCACCTTCTACTTGCACTTCGGGGGCGGCCCTCGCTACCTCTGTGGCGATCCCCACCACTACTGGGACGACCTCCATCCCCTCCGACGCGATGTCCACCACTTCTAGGACGACCACCCTTCCTGGAGTCTCCTCCACTCCCCCCCTCTCTGCCTCCTTTGCCACACTGGTCTCTTCTGCCTTCACTTCTCTCCTTCTCTTCAAGGCGGGCTCTTCTTCACTTCTCCTCACTCTCCTCTTCTTCTTCACTACGCCCCCCACTTCCATCTCCTTCAAAGCCCTCTCCTTCAAGGAATCTGTTGGGGGCGGTCGTGGCACAAATTCACTTAAGTCTTTTTCCCCCAAGGGTTTGGGGCGAGGTCGGATCCTCTCCCTCGCAACCGGCTTTGGCGATCGGTCTGCTTGCGACTCTTTGAATTTTTGGGCTTTGGCCAAGATAGTCTGGTCCTTCGCCTCTTGAGCCTTCCTCCTTGCTTCCAACTCCATTCAGTCGAGGTCCCCACCACTCGGCTGTGGACCCAACCCTGCCTCAAACAAAGCCGACGGCTGAACGAGCTCGTCCCATCTGGCCCCTTCCTTCTCCCTCCATTTCTTTACCCTCTTCACCCTCTCATCTGCTACTACTCCCAGTTTTAGCTCCATAGACTTGGTGGGCACTTTCCAAATGGTGCGCACTCCAACCCCTCCACTAGCAGACACATAGAACCACCGTGGTCTCCACCCCTTGATCGACGATGGCAGCCCTGCCACCAGACGTTTCCCTACTGCTGCCTGCAGAGTGACCCAAGTCTCTTGCTGCCCTGAGGCCTTGTAACATGCGAAGAATTCGTCTACTGTCATGGCCGCCCCTTCGTTCGCCTTCGGCCACGCACTTGCACATGCCAGTAAGATCTTCCACGCATTGGGCATTAGTTGGTCCGGCGCTACCTCCAAACGATTCAGGACATCTACCACCACTTGCGGCAGGGGTAGCCTCAGTCCTCCCTTCAGTGCTTCCTCATAAAGGGCAAACTCCCCTAGCCTGGCATCGGATGGCCTCTCCGCCGACATCGGCAACAATAACTCTATTTCAGCAGGCACCTGGTATTTTTCGCGAATAACCTCCAAATCTGCTGCAGTAACCGTTGATCTATCTGCCTTTGTATGCCAGTGATCTGGTTCTGCCTGGCTGATTGGCTTTGGAGCTGTTATCATGGTGGAACCATGGGATCGTACCACCAACTCCCCCACCCTCTCCATCTTATATTGCTATGCTAACTCCACTGCATCATTATCACCAAGTGGATCCACCCTGACATTCGCAGCTTCTTCTTGGGCCATTTCTATGGTATGTCTGCGAATCGCTTCGGATGCAGGTGCAAGGAAATTGAAAAAGTGTTGCAGAGGTGTATCGTGAGCAATAAAGGAATTCACACTTGGAATATTTTGATTTTTCGTAAACAAGTAGGTGAATTGAATAATGCCAAAAGCCCACTGTTTGCCCGTATTCCAAGAATCCCAATTAATTTTCACCAGTTTTAAAACTTTTCAAATCATCCTCCAAAACTGTCTTTTCAACACCCATAATGACCTATTGTTTCATTTCTGATCTAACGCCTAATCTCCCCTTCCCCCGCGGGATGTTGCCACGTGTACGACCACGATCCACTATCTCCTCCCTTTACCCTGTCTTTTCCACTTCAAATCACCACGTGACACGCCGCCTCTCGAGCCCCACGCCCCTCCACCTCACCCTTCGCGGTCGACCCTCCTCGTGGGCGACCCTCCCACTCGGTCATCCTTCGCGGTCGGCCCTCCTCGTGGTCGACCCTCCCACTCGGCCAACCTTCGCGGTCGGCCCTCCTCGTGGTCGACCCTCCCACTCGGCCAACCTTTGCAGTCGGCCCTCCTTGTGGTCAGCCCTTCCACTCGGTCACCCTGCACGGTCGGTTCATGCTCTCAGTCACCCCTGCCGGTCGACCTCCATCCTGCCATAACACCCTCATCTTCTTCATTAGTATTCCCTTCGTTGGACTAAAGCTGCACTCGAGAATAGGGGACTACTGACGTGTATAAGCCCATAAAGGCCATGAATCACTATGAACAACCCAAGCCCATCACTTGGAGCCCAATACATAACCCAGCTGGTGAGGTCCAGGACAGCTGGAATCCAACATGGCATAAAGAGCTAATGATATTCAGACACATGGCAGGTGAAGGACGAGCCACATCAGCAGACAAAGATCTGCAAAGTTATTGCCACTGCACATCACCATTAATGCAGCCCATCACAGCATTTATTACGACAACACCTCTCCGTCGGAACAGGACCCCCTTACCCTGAACAAGGTAAGCTACAACATAGACTTTCGGCGAGGAGGGCAGGTCGGCAGGGATAGCGAAATGATTACCAAAGGATATAAGCAAACGTTGAAGACAAGAAGAAGATTAAGCTTTTCTATCTCTAATCTCTCCCTCTGCACTCTACTTCTCTTCCTAACTTGCTCGTCGGAGGGTTTACTGGAGGACTACCCAGTTCCCCGTTGAACTTGTTTGCAGGTTATCCGGTGGGCTTGATCATTTGGACGTGGGCTTGAGGAGCTTGGACCAGTTCGATCCATTCACTGGAACAAACTGTATCATCAAAAATAAATGTGTTAAAATAAAAATATTATAATAATTTGACCGATCTAATTTTTTTCACAAATGATATATAAAGATGATTTTACAAAATGAACAATTCGAATAATCAAAACGAAATCAATGATAAACCCCATAAGTAAGTGGAGCCAAGACTCTTCCATCGGGGCGGAAGAAAGGCATGGCTAAATTTTTCTTAGAGCAAGATGGGCTAGTTCGAATTTAAAATAATTAATAATTATTAAAATATAAGTTAAGATAGAACAATTAATAATTCAATCAAAATTTATAATTGATGAACAAGTTAAATTTAAATTTAAAAAAATTAAATCCTATTTATATCTTCTCATTAAAAAAACAAATAATTCATCCCTAGCATTCATAATTATTATAAAAAATTTATTGTTAAATCATTTCTACATATTTTTTTTTATATATTTAGGGGTTGTTTGAGATAACCTAAATAAGTGTACTTTTTATCTTTTTATAAAAAGATATACAAAAAAATAGAAAGATGATGTGTTAAAAAAAAGCTAAAAAATACGTAGTTATTTTGAGTAGTTAAACTTGGTCTTAATATTTTATTTCATAAACTAAACAAGAAACAAAATGGAGACGTCCACATGTCAGTGACTCATTGTTCACTAAAAAAGTGGTCGGCTTTTTTTCTTAAAAAAGAAAACAAAGGAAAAAAGTGGTCGGTTTAAAGTGCGCGCTCTTAACGCAACCACTTGGACGTAATTTGGATCAGCCACTACTGGGTGGGTGTGTCGTATAGTTTTAAAACAGAGTATAAATTATAATTTAATAAATTATATATTATAATTTTAATTAAAAGTTGTTAATTTATTAGTGTAGTTATTGGATTATAAATTTAAATTGTTAAGTAATATTTAATAAATAAATTGTGAAATAACTTTTTGATGTATACATGTCCTTTTTATCCTTGTTAATTATAAGTTAAATTAATCTTTGTTAGTTATAAATTGAATTAATTTTCCTTTTTTGTTATTCACTACTAGTCCACATTTTTCATACAATAAATAAATAAATAAATAAATTTAATCTATAGTCCATTTGGGTCCTTATCTATTTTCATCATCAAAAAAAAAAAAAAAAAAAAAAATCTAATGGTATAATTATAAATTAACATGCCCACAGCAGAAACTGATAATCAAAAGGGATGAACAGCTTCTCAGAATTAATTTTCTTGAGTTAAAATAAGTTATTAGAATCTGAAATTATTTGAAATAAGTTTAACCAAATAATCTAAAATAAATTTTCTAAAACTAGAATCTATAAGTTGGGGGGGGGGGGGGAAATGCTACACAAAACACCACTACTATGATATATAATAATTAATGGGAAATTTATTAGAAATTTTAGAAAATCATCTTTCAAGTATTTGTATCCTAATTAGTTTATAAGATATTATTGTTTTCTAATAAGTCCTATTACGGTGATGTGAATATTTACATTAAATAAATTTGACAATGTGAATGTTCTAATATAAACATTCACATTGTCAATGTGAATATTAATATGCCTTTCACTCTATTATTATTAAGGATACTTTAATAATTATGTCATCCATAAGACTTATTAAAATATAAAAAAATAATTTAAGTGAAATATAAATAGGTGGAAATGAATTTATAAATGAATAAATGCTCCTATATAATAAGATTGTTAAAAAATGAAAAATAATACTAGTATCGTTTATTATTATGTGTGGTGTTGCTGGGTTGTCATAGGCAGCAATATGAATCCAGGGTAATGTGGACAATAATAAAACATTAATAGGAGCGACAAAGCATGCTCCACGACCGCTTAAGCCTCGTTTGAGAACTCTCATTTTTAGTTAAAAAGTTAAAAAATTATTAATAGTAAAAAAGTTAACAATTCATACCAAAAGTCAAAGATTCTATTTTCTCTCTACTTTTTGCACATCTTTTCGTAAAAAGCAAAAATATCATCCCAAACATACTAATTTTTTTTAGCTCATATTTTAGCCAAATAGTCAAAAAATTACTAAATTAACCTGTTTCCAAACGAGGCCTTAATATGGATTAAATTAGCAAAAACCATAATCCAGTGTAATTTTTAAAAGAAATTTCAATTTCATCGTAAATTGTATACAATTTAATAATTAAATTTATAAGCTTTTTATTATTCTATAATTTTTTTTAAATATCACTGAAGTGCATTTTTCACATTAGATTACTCAATTAAAAAAAAAAATAGAAGATTAAATTACACTCTAATAGATTAAAACTTGAACATTGAATATTATAATTACATACAGGAAAAATAATATTTGTCGCCATTTGTCATTTTTCTTTTTCTCTATGGATTTACCTAACGAGCATAATATGCAAGTATAGGCGCCCTACTATATTTAAAAAATAATTAAGTCACACGTTAAGAAATAAAAAAATCCAATGAACAATTGTGAATGTTGGTCTGCACAGAAAATAAATAAATAATAACTATATTAAAATATATAAAAATGTATTAAATATATAATTAAAATTTTAATTTGTTATCATTATTCAATTTTTTAACCAATGCAGCGTCTTTGAAAAAGAATTATTAAGAAGCAAAATACTCTTAATAATATTTTGATCATCTCCATTACGTATTTATAATGAAAAATTTTTATTACATTATCTAAGAATAATTATAATGATAATTCTTAATTTAAAATAATTAAATTTTTATGTTGTAAGATAATCTCTCAATTTCTCATTAACGGATAAGGCTAGCTCATGTGACACGCTTAACCATGTGAATCACGACACACGATTGTGATCCACGATAGATTTGGTCAAACCAAGGTGCATGTCATGATCATCACTCATCAATCATCAAACAATAACAAACATATTATAAATTTTAATAATTTATTTAAAGAATTACTTCAAAAAAATTAATTAATAAATTACATTCATTATGAATGTGTTCACATCTCATCAATTTTAAATTTATATCATATATTCAAATTTTGAAAAAAATTTCAAGATATATATTCATGATCTGAAACACTTTTGATCAAATAAAATCATATTCAATTAACAAAAATTAAATTATTCACACTCTTAGATTTATTTTTTTTGTCGATCAAGAAGAAAATTTTCATTGTAAAATTAATAAAAGATCAGATCAATCTAATATAGCGATATTATAATATTTTAAAAAGAGAGAAACAATCTCTATAGAATGAAGAATCTAAACATCTATAAAGGAAGAGAAAAGGGCGGGAAACAAATCTCTACACATGAAGGATTATTACATCAATAAATTAAAAAAAAATTTAAAAAATCAGATCCAAATTATCATCGAACTCATCCAAAACTCCACTTGCTCCAAGATTTTAATTAGTCCAAGATAGTAGATTTCATATAAAAATAAATGTAAGAGTAATGTTAAAGATCTAAAAAATTTTACTAAATTTTTTATTAAATATCTTATATGAGTGTAGGATACATATGAGATTTACAGAATGTGAGTCTCATATCTATACGAAATATTTAATAAAATTTAGAAATCTCTAATATTATTGTAATCGATCTCACACTGATTAAAGAAAGTGTATTATTGACTCCTAAATTAATGACTTGTTTTAAAGTTACATTTCAACACTAACGACAAAACCGAATTAGTGATCATGTATCATGATTCACATTTCGGTAATCTACCAATGGATTTGGGTATGTTTCGATCCTGAGAGGAAAATCAGAATAATAATGGTAAATTATACAATTTATGAGATTTGTTTAAAGAACTGTATTAGGGATCCCAAAATTTTTACTAAATAGCTCATATGGGTGTGGGACCCACATCATGTGAGTCCCATGTGAGTCTCACAGACATTTGGTAAAAAATTTAATAAAATTTTTAGGATCTTTAGCATTTTTATTGTTTAAAATATGGATTGTCTTTTATAATTTTAAAAAGAATAAATTACAAATATACTCCCGAGATTTGCTTAAAATTTAAATTGCCCTTATGATTTGAAAAACTATAAATACCCCATTGTCATAATTTTTTATTTAACAAAAATTAATTAAAAAAATGAAATTCATAATTCCTCTTTTATATAATAATAAAATTACTTAAATTATTAATTGAAACATATTCCAAACATCATTAAAAACTGTTAATGGACTTGATGATTTATTAATAAAAGAGGTGATTTGTTATGAAATTAGAAACCTGTAATTTTCAGAATCACAAGGAGTGATTCGTATTTTAATCAAACCTTAGGGGGTGTATATGTAATTTATCCTTTTAAAAATTACAATTATTCTTTTGGCATAATTTTTTGTTTAACAGAATTAACAAAAAATTTATAACTACTCTCTTATACAACAATAAAATCATTTGAATTGTTAATTTAAATATATTCTTGACATTATTAAAAATTGTTGATTGACTTGATAATTTATTAATAAAATGAATCATTTTGTTATGCCATTAGGAACTTGAAAGGGCGAGAATATAATTTTTAAAACTATATAGGATTGTCTTTATTTTAAATAAATCTGATGAAATATAATAACAATAACAATAGAAATAACATCATTAAAAATTATTAATTTATTTGATAATTTATTAATAAAATAAATCATTTTTATGCGACTCAATTTTAAGAATTACAAAAGATAATCTGTATTTTAAATAAATCTTAAGAATGTATTTATAATTTATCCTAATAATAATATATATTCTTTTCATTTTCCTATTCTAAGCAAAGAAACGACGACGAGGATGATGATGATGATGATGATATACAAATTCAAAATCTAAGAAGAATTTTATGGAATTTGGTAAAATGGTTTGTGTAAACTAAATTAGTACGATGAATTTGAATTTTTTTTACAAATGAATCATTCCATCCAAAAAAGCATTATTGTTGAAGTATTTGCTACTTTTAAAACGGTAAAACAAACCAAAGAATCTCTACCCTGTTCGGCAAATTAAAAATTATTCAAGATTAACTTATTATTAAAACAAATCAAATTTAAATACATTTTAAAACTTATTAATTCAAAACTTAACTCAACTCAAACTTGGTTCAATAAAGCTCAAATGCACCATAAAACTATATTTGAAAAAATAAAATAAAAATCAAACTAATCAAACCTGGATTGAAAATCTTAAAATTAATTAAAAAATAAATAAACTAAACTTGTACACAATTTTAAAACTTGTTAGTTTTCAAAACAAACAAAAACAACTCAAACTCAACTTGTTTACAAAACTTGAGACTTTGTCGAAAAAAACTTTTTAGTAATTCACAACCATAAACTAGAGATCTATAAAGGGCCAAATAATATCTATATACATATCTATTATTATTTTAAAAGTTTGAAAAATGCATATGTTTTTTTTTTATTTTTTTGATATCCCAAAAATATATTTCTAAACTTATTAAATATCACACAGCAACCCATATTTACCGAACAAGCAAATACCTTCAAACATCAAACATAAATCTGAAAAACACATATGTTTTCTACTTTTTCGTTTCCCGAAAATATTCTCTCAAACTTATCAAACATCACAGAACAACTTATATCTACTGAATAACCAAACACCTTCAAATATCAAACATATGCTCACACACAAACAAACGGAAAAGTCTGAAGACACACATATATTTTTTACTTTTTTTGTATTTCGAAAATATCCTTTTAAACTTATTAAACATCACACAGTAACTTATATCTACGAAACAACCAAACACCTTTAAACATCAAACACAAATTAAAAAAACATGTTTGAAACACAAATTTGAAGAACACATGATTTTTACTTTTTTTTCATATCCCAAAAATACTCTCCCAAACTTATCAAACATCACGCAACAACTTACATCTACCGAATAACCAAATATCTTCAAACATCAAATACATGCTCACACACGCAAAGGGAAAAAATCCTACTTGTCTCTACTTTTTGTATTTTTTGGCTTTTCACAAATAAAAATGTTAGACATCCCAACAGTTATATCAAAAATTTTATTAAATATCTTATATGGGTGTGGAACCCACATGAGACCAACATGATATGAGTCCTATACCCATATAAAACATTTTGTAAAAATTTTAATAAATTTTTTGAAATCTCTCAGATTACTCTTTCACAAATGCTCCTAATAATGAAAATCAATGATTTGGTCCACTTTTTGTTGAGAAACAGGTGCAACACAAGCAGCAACAACCCATAAATATGAGCCCGTTCGCCAAAAAATTTTCCAAAGCAAGAGGGGAAAAATAAATTACAGGACTTCTTCAATTATTATTTATTTTGTTTGGAGCAAAACGGGACTTCTTCAATTGGTCAGGTCTCATTTGGAGAGTAATTATTTTAATCAAAAAGTCACCATAAGTTATCATATCACTCTTTTTATTTTTTTACACATCTTTTTATAAAAAATCAAAAAATTACTAAAATAACATGTTTCCAGTGTTTTTTCATGACAAAATGTCAAAGTACATGTGGGGTTTTACACCAAGTAATAATTCTTAATTCTTGAATTAAATTGTAACACGACACGTGCCTTCTATTTCTTGATTGATCTCATTAATGTCCTATTTAATTTATCGGAGTGAGATAGAATAAAATAGAGGATTTATCCCTTAAAATCTCTCATAAAATTATTATTCCCTTACAATGTGAATGATAATTCTACTTATAAAACATTATACACTCTATTTGGTTCAATAAAATGAGATAGAATATAATAAAATGATCATTTATTACCATAGTGAGTAATAATTCTATTTACAATATATTTTTATTTTATTTTTAGTCCACCAAATATACGAATGACTTTTGAATAATAAAACATAAAGATGTCTGTATGTATGCATTTGCGTGGAGAGGAAAATAGGACCAAAACGTTTACATTAAAACCCAAAATTTTAGAAGAATTGTTCTTGCATATGAACGTAAAAAACCATTGTAAAACAGAGAATTGATCTGCTACGGGCGTTTGACAAATAATTTTTTACAGTGTCGTCGTCTTTTTTTTTTTTTTGTGTCATTTTTTTAAAGATGTTTGTTTATTTACAACATAATATATATTATAATCTAGGGAAGGAAGGAAAACAAGATTCAAAATTCAGACTGGAAGGAAACTTTTACCACTTGGGTTATTCCTTTATTTGGTCTTCTATAATGTCATTTGATAAACAAATATATGACCCTCTAAAAGAAACTTTAATGGTAAAATCAAAAGACTTGTCAAAGTTAAATGGCTAACTTCACAAAAATCCCATTCTAATGGTGAGGCAAGTCCATTACCAAAAAATGACAAAATCAAATCTTAAATTAATTTAACTCAAAATTTGATAAAATTATTTTTTACCATATAAGATTTTTGATTAAAAACCCAATTGTTTATCCAATTATAATTCATTTCTCCTACAAATCTCAACTAACAACTAAAATTTAAATGCCCAACAATCATAATTTATCCATCTTCAAAAAAACAAATAAGAAATCAAAAAATTGATACTCATTTGGATAAGTGAAAGAGAAAGTTCAGTTAAAGCATGTAGAAATTACTTTAATAATAGTGATGTCAAAATTGGTTGTATCAAAATGACAATCACAATTGGAATGATAATAATCAAAATATTACTTTTTGATACTGTTGAATGCCAAAAAAGGCTATGGCAAAATCATTTTGACTTTGAGCACTGGAGTTGTTCTAATTGTACTTGAAGGTTGCCTTTTGTTTTTGTTTAATTTGATCATTGATGAAAAAAATGAATGTATTTGCTTTTGCTTTCTTGCACGGAAGTGTATTTTTGCTCTACATTTTTGAATGTGAATGCTGCAATGGAGTGTGCTTGCACGCTATATAGGTAAATAAATCTGCATGCTTCCCTATTTGTTGTAATTTATAACCATTAATAATAATTGATCTAAATTATAAATATATTTGGAAAAGTTTTCTTTTCTTGAAAAGATTTATGAGGCAATAAAGCAGAATATTAATATCATTTAAAAAAAGTAATTATTATTATTATTAATGTGGAAGATAGTATATAAAATGTAATTTTAATAATAGTCACAATGGAAGTAAAGAAGAAGCAAAGATCGAGAATTAAGAACTACTTAAGAATGAACATTTTCGTTATTTAAGATCGATTATCACAACGATTGAAGAGATTGAAACGGATGTAGTCCACAGAATTAAGGCGGGGTGACTTAAGTAGATAAGTGCGTCCAAAGTACTGTATGATAAACGAGTATTTATTATAATAAAAGAGAAGGTCTATAGAACGATTATTAGACTAGCAATGTTTTATGTGATGAAATGTTAGGTAACTAAGAAACATGTAAAGAAAATGAGTGTTACTGAGATGAAGTTGCTAAGGTGGATGTGTGACAAAATTAGAAAAGACAAAGTTAGGAATAAGTATAGTTAAGAATGAAAATAGTGCTGATAGAAGATAAGTTGAGAGAGGATAAATTGAGATGGTTTGGTCATATACATATAATGACGGTAGATGATAGTGTTAGGGGAAGGAGTAAACCTAAATTGACATGGACTAGCATAGTAAATAAAAATATGAATCTCCTTAATTTGACTAATAAAATAATTTTTGATAGAATCAAGTGAAGAAAAAATATTAATGCAACGAATCCCATTTGATGCGACTTAAAATTTGATTTTATTTGATTTGATTTATTATTTTAGAGTGGAACCCCCCCCCCCCCAAAGTACAATCACACAAAATCTAGGGTTTTTTTTTAAATTTTTTTAAAATACTTGTAATCATTTACAAGTTACAAGTATCAAGTAAATCAAGATATTGTTAGTGAAATTTGAGCTAAGGACTCAATTTTATGATTGGTCCGAGTGACAATTTTATACTACCAAGTATCAAGTAAATGAAGGTATTGTCAACGAAATTTGAGCTGAGTACTCTCAATTTTATGATCGGTCTGAATGACAATTTTAGACTAGCTACTCTTTTCAAATTGATCTAATTATGTTCATCTTCTTCTATGCTTGAAAAGGTTTTCAAAATTAATTTCACATACTAATTAGACAAACACAAACTTAGGATCTGAATTCTTTTTTGCATGTAAACTAAAAACATAATGCAAGGATTCATCACAAAATCTAGACGATATTATAGAACTAATAAGATCGATGAACACCAATTCTGGATTTAGATGGAAAGACTTATTTATTTTTCCTTATATTTTCTTATTTTAGGTCTCCTCAATTTTTTTTTATTTTTTATTTTTTAATATTTCATAAATGACAACAAAAAAAATCCACCAACATTACCGCTAGTTATATATATTAGCATACCATAAATCTTTGACCTACATGGAAGAGTAGAAACAACAAATAACTAGACTTCATTATCATGGGGCAATTTGGTAACTTGGTAAAAAGCCAGTTTTTTGACTTTTTACCAAGTTCTCCCAAAAAAAGCCACCAAAAAAGCCAAAAAATAAACTTTTTATCAATTTCCCAAAGCACCCTATTATTCTTCATCACAAATAGTCTTATATTACTTGTACAGAACATATGTGAGATTTTAGAATGAGCAAACATATTCTTAGCAATTATTTTTCTACTCCGGGAGGAACTATTTGATATCCATACCTTATATTAAGGAGATCAAATCATTAAATCCTCTTCAGTTCTCTTCATTAATACTCCCCTTGTATTTCTTGAATCTCACTTGTGTGCATCCCCGAGCTCCCACCATTAGGATCCGCTACGCCTCCTGATTCAGAAAACTGTCTGTCCAATCCCGGGTACCCACCATTGACATCCACTACACCACCCGATTCAGATATTTTAGTGATCCTCTGCAACTCATCAGGTGAATCTGAAGGATTGGCCACCATCCCATCATCAGCCAGCTGTTTCTGAGATAAGGGTTTTTTGGGTTGCCGTATGGCCGCAGCAGCTTCAGGCATTGCTACTGGGGGTGGCTGGGGAGGGACCCACGACCGCTGAACTGGTCGCTCAGTCAGCACACCAGAATACCCGATCTTTGATTCGTCTTCATTTCCAATTTCAGTGATTCTGACATTTTTTCTTTGCCACCATGGCACTGAACTATCTCCGTTCAACTGATTGACAAGTCCATTATCTTGGAAGTTGGAATTTAACCCATTACTGGTCTCGCGGGACTGAAGAACCTGGCTAAAGTTGCTTTGAGTCTGACCAACCTCCCAGGGCTAATCAGAAGAAACAAATCATCAAAATAATTGGAGTATTCAGCTGCATCTAGCGTAAATGAGTGAATACAAAAGCCTATATCGCAACACTTCCACTGGGATATTTACCACTTTAAGAAAACCGACATTCAAATTTAGGACAATTGTGGAAGGTTTAATGCATTATGCATTTCATGGACTCTTCTATTTCTCCAAAACTACTTGTGTCCACCAGTATGTATATGACGAGAATAAGTGTGGGATGTCACCAATACCGATACCCATTTTAAATACTTGGATCCTCCATTTTTTATTTTATTTTATTTTATTTTATTTTATTTTTTGATGTTTGAAAAAAAAGAAACTCACATTTGCTATTAAAAATATTTTTTAAGTACATTTTTTACAAAATATACATCATCTTATCTAAGAATATATGTGACCGACACCTGTACCCAATTCAAACACTTGATCCTCTAATTTTTTTCATGTTTGAAGAAGAAGAAACACACATTTGCTACTAAAAACATTTTTTTATAAAATTTACATCTTCTCATCTAAGAATATTATTATACAATATGCAATATTTAAGTATCCATTATACACATATCTTATGTTTTTATTTTTTGGTTCGAACACGCACCCGCACCTGATAGTTGTACCTAAGTCTATGTAACATATTGTGCATGCACTTTTTCTTTTTTCTTCTTTTTTTTTTGAATAAGTTAATGCATGCAAATTTTTGGGGAGCATCTCACAAAAAACACACAACTTGGTGGGAACACTTCCAAGCCAAATTAGATAGCAATAAATCACTAGATCAGCTAAGGTTTTGACAATCAACTCATTAGTTGAGCTGTAGTTGTGAATAATTCAAATTGATATAGTGTGATTGCCTATTACAGACTTACAGTGATGGGTATTGAAGTCAGTGGAGTCGGCCTGGGCTTGGTGAAAGGAAGATAGTATTCAAAGAATAAAAATTGCAAAAAAAATATAATTCTTCAAAATTCTATATTCATAAAAATAAAAAATAAAAAACCTCCCACGCTAAATGGTCTGTGCAACTCTGAAATAATTGCAGGAAAAACTAAAAATGGAAATTGTAATAGAATGAAACACTCAAAAACAAACCTTAGCTCTTGGTGCTGAGTGAGGATTTGGTAATGGCTGATTAGGATTGGGTGGTAGATCATTTATCTCCTGAAAGAAACCCAGAAAGAGAGAGGATCAGCAGTAATACCCAACAAGAAAAACCAAAATATAGAGACTAGGAGGAGTGAATTTACTCTGATGTTAGGAGGCTTCTCTCCTCTTTGCACCATAGCCATGATCTGCAACATGATTCTCAACATCAAAAAGTGGAAACTTTTCTAGCCTCTATTTTAAAAACATAAATGATGATGTTTTTTATTTTTGCAAGCAATTTCATAATATCCTGACATCAAATCAAAAGGTGGAAACTTTTCTAGCCTCTATTAGTATTTGTGTCCGTGTCCATGTTTCTTAGGTCATAACCCATGTGCCACCTCAATGCACGGGGTGAGCCAGGATTTTATTTATTTATTTATTTTTCTGCAGGGGTAAAAGGAGGGAGGGGGTGGTGTTGGTTGGGCTATTGGGATTCCTCAGTGATTGCTGCACAACAATAGTTCACCTCTAAAGGATTACTTTTAAAGGATTTTACCTAATTCCAAAAGAAAATTGAAGCAGTTTCTTTAAAACACCTGACTGCATCTATCTTTGTGTTTTAGATAACAAGGCTGCCTTTTCAGTTTAAATGACAAAAATGGCACGTGAGAGAAGTAATTGCACTCGTGAACATAACAACCATTACTCTTTTGAGGATATTTTAACAATGCACATATATTACAGAAAAAACAATAAATAAAAATAGAACTTACCTCCATATAATTTTTTGGGTGAGGTGGTGCAACAGAGGGTTCCACAGTTGCAGGTGGTAATGAAGATCTCGCTGCACAGAAATTCCAAGGATATAAAATCAGTATTTAAAGCTCTAGAGAAATTAAACAATAAAGAATTAGTACTCATCGCTGAGCAAACCTCCTGAGTACAAATCATAGTCCACCTTGCCATTCCCATTTGATGGCTGCAAAATCAATAGAAATAAGTAAAAAATAAAATTGAAAATTGCTACTACAGACCAGAAAATGTCGGCTCCAAATCATCTATAAAGCTTTCAAATTATGCCTAAATTCAGCTCACCCTCGAATTACTGAATGAGACTTGATGATCTTGTTCAACAAGAGGTGTTTTCCCAGGGTTATTACCTTGCCCTGATAATTGCATGAGAAACAATGATTAGTATAGATGAGAGTAAGACATCTTCTGCAGAGGTTTATATAAACATCGATACTCGACTCAAACCACTGTGAAATAACTATCATATTATAATCTCTATCAAGTTTCTGATAGATTCATGCACAAAAGATACTTAATGGGCTTCCTTCACCAGTACCAATTGAGAATCATATCATAAATCAAACCGGCCTGACCCTTGTAATATTAAACCAAATTTATTTCACTAAATAGCAATAGATAATTCATGGGTGCAAGTCACTTTAATTTTAAACATCCAAAGAAG
Source organism: Camellia sinensis (assembly GCF_055761805.1). Taxonomy (NCBI): domain Eukaryota; kingdom Viridiplantae; phylum Streptophyta; class Magnoliopsida; order Ericales; family Theaceae; genus Camellia; species Camellia sinensis. The sequence goes on from NC_138975.1 coordinate 93,099,631, forward strand.
ATGTATTAAGAATTTTTTAGGGAAAAAAAAGTTATAATCATATTGGGTCTGACTGGATCTGATTGGATCCTAAAAACTCCCTCATCAACAAAATAACAACAAATTGTGTGTGTATTGGTCATTTTCATACTACATACTCTTTAAAGTTGTATTGTTTTATTTAAACAAAAAGTGATTATAAAAAGGGTTGGAATCTGTTGAATATGATAGTTTCAAGAATTGCATGAATCATAAAAAGTAAATTGATTGTGAATGATTCACCATAGATTCTATCCCAAAATATATTCATCCAAAGATATATATCAATCTACGCATGAATCGTGAATCGAAGCACGAATCGTAAGATTATGTTAATAGATAATATTAGTCTGTTCTTGGAAACTCCACAAAGGAACACATCATCATACAAAAATGAGAAAACCACTCTTCATTGAAGGAACTTTAAGAAATTAAAACACCTTCAATTGACAATGAACAAGGCTTCAGCTATAATGGGGGTGTTTGGCAATAAGAGGTTTAGGCTATTATAGCCTCTTTTGCAAAATTAGCCCATAAGCCCCTACTGTAGCACCTTTTTCTCTGATTTTCAAAAAAAAAAAAAAAAAAAAAAAAAAGGCTGCTGCACGGGACAGTGTAGGCTACACTGTCACAGCCGCACAGTGTTACATCAAGGGCAAAATTACCATTTTGCCCCTTTATATCAATTTTAAAAATAAAAAAGTTAGGGATAAATCTGTCATTTTAAATTTAAACATCATTTCAACACACTTTCCAATACAACAACTCAACTAAAAATTCATCTCATCTTCCTAAACACAAAACTAAAATAACCTACTAAAATAGCCAAATAGCCAAATAGCCTACTAAAATAGCCACTTCCCAAACGAGGCCAATATCTATAATGGATTTTGTTGTGAAACATAGTATCATGTGCCATTTTTCACATCAATGAATCCATATGCCAGATTATAAACAAATGCAGAAGAAAACTCAAACTAAGGGGGTGTTTGGGAACCCAAGTTTGAGGCTAAAATAGCCTCAAACAGTAAAAAAACCAAATAGCCTCAAATAGTACCCAAACCTAATGATTTATATTTATAAAAAAAAAAAACAAAAAAAAACAAAGCAGACTGAAATGACAATTTTGCCCCTACAGATCAATTTTGGAAAAAGTGAGGTTAGGGACAAATTTGTCATTTCAACCTCAAACATCATTTCAAACATATTTTTCAATACAACAACTCAAATAAAAATCTATCTTATCTTCCCAAACACAAAAACTAAAATAGCCTACTAAAATAGCCAAAAAGCCTTTAAAATAGCCACTTCCCAAACACCCACTAAGTCAAACAAACACGTACTTTGGCTCTTTGCTGTTAACCTAGAGTGATACAAGTCAAAAACAAATGTAAAGAGTTTAACGTAATGAAGCATAAAACATGAACTCCATAAAATATCACCTAGTTGATTTGATCAAACCTTCTCACTCAACATACCATCAACTCTTCCCCAAACTCCGGAAAAAGGGGGAAGAGTAGATAGGGAAAATAGAAAAGGAAAAATATATTACACTTCCTCACTGTAAATCTTGTACCTAGTAACAAGCAGTTATGGAACTTCAGAAAGGGTCTCAAGCACAATTTGTATGTATCAAGCATTGCAAAAGTTGCAACCTAGTATTACACATGGGCATGCAACAATTAATTAAGTTGGGTGCAAATGCTCGAAGTGAGATATGGGGTGTGTAGTGTGTGCATGTGCTTTACTTGAGCTATGTTTGGATTAATTCATTTTCCCATACTTAATCACCAATGTGATTAAACCAGTTTCCGATTTAGCAATTAAAAGAAAGAAATATTTGAAATTGCCCACCGACTTTGTCTTTATGGTCCCAGCACTTTCAAATGGTGGAGATTTGTTGAGCATCCCGAACTTCTATCTCCCAGTTACCTTTGATTGATTTCAGGGTTTGGGTTTCAATGCAAAAACAAAAAAGCCTTGTGGGAGGTATCTATGTCACGATTTTTTGGGTTGGTTGGTGCATAATGCAAGGATTTTTTAGGATACGACTGAAGATGTTGAGTCTTTATCAAGATAAAGTTTGTTACTTCTCATCTTTTTGGATTTTAGTTTCCCCTCTTTTTAGAAGGGCCTCATGTTTTTTAATTTCTAGAGATTTGAGGACAGCGTAATGAGAGTTTTTTGCTTGTTCTTGCAGGACTCCTTGTTCTCCTTCTCTCCTGTACTTCTCTACTTTTAAATATATATATATATATATATTTGCTGATCAACAAATAAATAAAAAAGAAAAGAGAGAAATATTTAAAATTAAAAAACCAAAAACTTAATACTTTATGTTTGGCAAACATATATATAATGCTTAATGTTACTTCTAACAATCCAAACCAAAAATAATCTTAATTACTATACATAATGAACCTATGAAGCACCGACACTTCAAAACAAGCGTCGTAGAGGTATCGGGCACGGGGACATGACGAGTCCTTTTATTTAATTAATTTGTTTTCAGGGGGGCACACCTAGTTTTTTTTTTTCCTCTTCTTTAGTGCTTTTGATGGATATTGGATATTGAATGTTTAATGTTTATTACTTTTTTCTTAGATTTAAATAATTAATAGATCATCCATAAATAAGACATAAACACCAAGAGTTAATTTAAGAGTGAGCATTTTTTTTAAAAAAAAATATTAAATTAGTATGAGTTTTGTTAATTTTGATTGTTTATTAATGTAATATTAATCTACATAGCAAATACATACATATATATATATATATATAATTTATTGTCGTGTCCCCGCCGTATCCGTCAACATTTTTTTTAATTACCATGTCCCCGTGTACGTGTCTACATCTGTGTCTACATCCATGTCCATGCTTCTTAGTAATGAACTATGTTTCATTTCTAACCTAAAGTCTGCGAAATGTCCAAACATGCACATAACTTATAAACATTATAATATGCAGCACTACAGAGATAGACAATTGTGTTATAACTAAAATAATCAGACACTTGACATATAATGATGATGGAACCATGTTTAAGATGAAACTTATTCAACAAGGAAGTGATTCTATTCCACCTTCCAATTTCCGTATGGCATTACTCATCGACTTCATTTCTTGGACTTGCAACCCTATCAGATTCATAAGCTCCTCGAAGTGTTTCTTCTCTGACAAGAACAAAAAAAATGTCATCCATCATGAAATTATTCATTGGCCCCGTTTGGTAGAGCTGTGGAAAAGTGATTATAGATTATACCTTAACAGATTATGACTTATAGCTGTGAACATAACCTGTTAACCTGTTTAGTGCAGCTGTGGAATTATGGATTTAAGTAGCATAGTAGTATTTGGTCAATAAGCTGTAAAATAGCTTTTTACTATATAATTGTCCTTTCTGTCTTTATATAATATAAAAATGATTATTTTGTCATTTTTTTCAATTTTAATTTTAAAAAAATATTTCATTAATAAAAGTTAATATACTTAGTATTAATTAGTATCAATTAATATAAAAATTGATACATTTGCTAAAAATGTAATGGAAGTATTATTATCACAATTATTTTTCATTATAAATTAATTAGTATCAATTAATTGCTTAATTAGTATCAATTACTACTAAAATTATTAATTAGTATCAATTAATGGCTTAATTAGTCTCAATTAATATTAAAATTATTAATTAGTATAAATTAATATTAATAATCAACCATTGTTATTAATTAGTATCAATTAATAATTAATTCATTACAAAAGTACACAATATTAATTTATTAATAATTAATACCAATTAATATTGATTTTTTTAATTAATATTGATTTTTTTCTTTTTCTTCAGAAATATACAATTTTTTATTTTTTAATTAACATAAAAATATACAATATGAATTTATTAATAATTAATACCAATTAATATTTATTTTTCAATTAATATTGATTTTTTTTTCTTTTTCTTCAGAAATATACAATTTTTTATTTTTTAATTAATATTAATATTAATTAATATTAATATTTGGGTATTGACGAGGGCATTTAAGTAATTTTAGCCCCCCACACCGCGCTTAAGTAAAAAATTTAAGCACCCCCTAACCAGCTTTTGATATAAGCTGAGAAATAACTTGATTTAAGCTATAAGCTGGTTAACTTAAACTGCACCAAACACAATATTTTACCTTAAATTAAGCTAAAAGCTTAAATAAGCAGCTTATAAGCTCTACCAAACAGGCCTATTGCTAAAGAATCCAACATAACATACAAAAGACATAAAAAGGAAAAAGGAAATAAACAAGTTTTTAGTATTGTCATCATAATGAAAATTTAGGTTAAATCAGTTACAAACTCACCTTCAGTTTTTGAAATCAACATTTCCTGGCTTGCTCGTGCCACATCAGCAGCTGCAGCTGCAGCAGCTTTTGCAGCAGCAGTTGCTTCTTGTTCCAAACTCGGTTTGGAGCTGGGTTTCTTGGCAGACTCTTCTTCTTCAAATGCAACCTTACGAATCCAAGACTTCAACCTAGGGACAATAGCATTCTGAAAAGAGGAATGTGTCATCTGATAGTGTAACCATCTTTAAACATTATATAATTAAAGGAGAAGGGGTTAAATACATATTTAGCCCCTGAACTATATTGCCAGTATAAATTTCACCCCCTAAACTTTCAAATACAATAATTTTCAACCAAATTTCTATACTGCTAAGAAGCTATCTTATACCCTTCTCTCTTAACTAGTTATTTGTTTAAATTAATGAAACTTCTGTATTTATCTACACATGATGGGTTCAACATTCTAGATTGACTATTTAACCCTCCTAGTTACTTTTAAACCATTCTTAACCCTTTTTCTTTACTCCTGGTCTACTCAAACTTTAACTTTCACTAATTCAGTAGTATTGGCAATTTTAAAATGACATTAGTTTAAAACATGTAAGTGGGAAATAACTGATATCAGACATCAGAGCCAAAACCACCTAGCAACACAATGAATGCAGCCTTGATATCAAGGATGAGCTGTTCATGTTTTGACTGAAATTCATAAATTAGCTTGCAAATAAGTTTTAAGTCTGCTTTAGTCATCTGCATGAACGATTGCAGACAGGCTCATTGATTAACAGGAGAGTGAAATAACATTAAAAAAAGATTGTAATTTGCAATGACAGCTTGATTGACAAGGGGAGCAAAGAGTTGCTAAAATAATGCCAGTACAGCAATGAACTTCCTTGGGGTCTGAACTGAAGTCATGTATCATGTAGTCAGCGTTCGCGTATTGTTGCCTAAAATAGGCATTGTGGCAGATTTTGGTTGTCAAAAGCTTTTAGGTTAGATATACGTGGGATAGAAATTTTTTGAGATTTCCAAGTTGAAAAGGCTAATTTGAGCTTGACTTTCAAAAGTTACAGGTTGCATGATTTCTGGAATTAGTCTCAAGAGAAAGAGAAGAAAAGAGTAGGTTCACCCTAGCAAGGGTTGGGCTCATAGAAACACAATCTCAAATTTTCTCAACTCAATTTCTCCTAAAGAAAAAGATTACATGCATATGTATATATGTTGCTAAGCTCTTCCTATTCATAAAAGGACTATGATTCCATGATTACGAAGTTAAGAAATTTTTGACCAATTAGACTCTTTTAGATTAGACCTAATAAAGACTCCAGACAAGGCCCAATAACATAGTTTCAACCCATAAGAAGACCCATTGATGACCCTATAGCACATGTCCAACAGTTCACAAATTTACCTAAATATCTCAATTACTAAAATTGAATAAAAAGCTTAACTCTGTCTAGCAGCATTCTAATTTATAAAATCATTAAAATGCATAAAATTAAGACTCAAACTAACCCTATACATGATTACATAAAGCCCCAGATGTACTCCATGTAAGATTCTATATTGGCTATTTTTCCTCTTTATATGCTTGTCATCAAGCATGGTGTGTTCGAAATGTTCAACTGCACAAAGAATTCAGCATGGCAATACCTAGAGTTTGGAATAACAATTTGATGGTTTAAACGTTTCATGGTATAAATATACTCATATAATCTGCTTTAGCTCCTTCAATTCGATTAACAATCTAACAGTTAAAGCGATTTGACACATTTTAAGGGGAGGATACCAATAGGAACAAGAACCCTAGGCTATAGTTTAGTGAGAGGATAGCTAGCCAGAGAGAATGGGAATCTCCAGCCACTTGCATGCAAGAACTGTGTGGATGCAACAAAATAGTAAATATAATTGCAAGCTTCATAAAGTTAAGCATTGGCTAATGTAGTGCGTTGTATTACATGGCATAATAAAATATAAGTTTTATAATACCTTGAAAAGTACAGCTGTTCCGGCACCAGAAAGAGCAAGTAAGCCTACAGCAAAAACAGCATGGGACCAGTGAAATCGGGACTGTGTCAAGGTCCCCACTTTAGAAATGACACCAGCAGGAACAGCTGCTGAAGGCTGCAGAGTTTGAGTTGAAACTTGTGGCTGAACATTTGACAAAGGCTTCATTTGGCCCTCTGTATCAACATGAAAGAGCAAACAGGGAAAACATTATTGCAACAAACAGCAAACTTTCGTCAAATCAAAAAACCGGTTCAATCAGTAACACGCAGAAAATCACACTTGGACACCAAAATTTTTTTTACCTTGATTAGTACCAGCAGGCTGCACACTTGAAACATTCTGGGGTGGATCCTGTAATTAACACCAAATGTCAACAACTCAAACAACAAATACACAGACACGTCACATACACATATGGATATATTGATTTTCAATAAAGGCTTCATAAACATTTCAAAAGCCTCTAGCAATCAGAAAAGTGTGAACCAAAAAGAATAATTTTCTCACAGGCACACGACGGAAAGCTTCATCTATCTCCTCCTTTGTGAGGCCCTTCTTCTCAAGAAATGATCGCCTGTAGATGACTGCGGATCCCCTCACTTTTGGGTGTGAAAGGAACTTTACAGCATTTTGCACTTGTTCCTCTCGCATTGGTTCTGAGTTCACAAACACAGATGTGGAAGAAATACCTCTACTAGCCTCTGCGTTGGCGTCATGCTGATCGTCAATTGTTGGTTGCACACCCTCCAAAGCTGTAATTTAAAAATACATATAATTATTGAAAGTACAAGATGCATTTACAAAATCAACTTAAATGTTCAATATTTGTGAACTTCAATTTATAAAATTCAAATTATCAACCATCTTCACCAGTATCGTTCTGATCAAAGGCCCAACAACCACAGGCTTAACAACAATAGAAGAACCTAAGAAGTGCTTTAATGAGAAAAACTATTTTAAAAAAATGGTCTAAATCACTTGACATGCAGACAAACCAACTAAAAAAATTAACTCAAAAGAACTATGACAAGAACAACTAATCATGTTTGATCTAGTTCACTTGATATGCAGACAAACCAACTAAAAGCATTTCAGTGTGGACAGGAAAAGAATATTGAATCTGAAAAGCACGGTGAGTTAAAAACCAAAAAATCATCAACTAGTATTGTTCAATTTACAGTTTACACCACGAAAATGAGCAGTGCCCCCTTTGTCATTTCTTCAGTATACTTTACTTTAAAAAGAATTATGACAATATCATGTGTATCAAATAGTCCTGCTGGTTAACAAACTTCTATGAAATGTTCACAGAAAAGGCGTGCAAAGATAACAAGAGGAGTACTAGAACTATCAAATAATGCCAACAGATTTAACAAAAACAGGAACAACAGAACCATGACTTCTAAAACATCTGAGATAACGAGAAAAAACAGCTAGTTTCATAACTACATCTGGCTTAACTACTGGATTCTTGGAATTGATTAAAGTTTTATAATAGGATGGCCATTGATCATGGCTTGAACAACCACTAAAGTTAAATTTCCACGTCTTATCTTTTTACGTTGCACAGAACATGGATTTGTATATTACAAATAATACAACTGAAAACCTTTCGTTAAGACAATAAGCTAGGAGTAAAACCAAAAAAAAAAAAAAATTAATTCCCTTTCACTAAGTGATTTGCAACATCATTGTGATAAAATGCATAAATCATTTCATTTTGGCAGTTAATCTTTGGTCTTCCAATTATAAAACCTTACTCAATCCCAAGAACTACTTGGCTAATGTTGTGTTTAGATCATGGATTTGGGTAGCGAATTAAAAAGGGAAAAGAAAAGGAAAATGCGAAAGGTGAATGAAATATAAGCTATTTTTTTTTTTCTTCATTTCCCTCGCCTTTTCCTTTCTAGATCCCTACCTAAATCTATGATCTAAACACAGCCTAAATGTCCACGACTGATCTTGTACTTTGCATAGAGCATGAATTCATATATATATATATATATACACACAAGTAATGCAACTAAAAACTGTTACTAAGTACGGTAAGCTGGGAGTAACGTGAAAGCATCTTTTTCCTTTTGCTAAGTGACTTCAAACATCAAATTTTTTTTTTTTTTTTTCATATGTAAATGATTTGCAACATCATTGGAAATCCACAAATCAGTTCATTTTACCAGTTAATCTTACAATTTCCTAAATATAAAAAAGATACACCCAGTTTAGATCCCATTGGATGGGGTTTTGGATGGCGGAGATTGGGCAAAGACCTAATCTTTGACATTATTGTACAAAGCGGCTGCCCCCAATATCGAACGCACAACCTCAAGTTTGATAAGCCAATATTTAACCACTGAAACCCCAAAATATAGTAAGTTGCAACATTAAACTGATCAATTCCCAAATGATTCACTCCTATCTAATTCTAATCAAGCCCTAACTCAATTGCTGCTCCTATCACTTAAAAAAAGATGTTAATGGTGAAAGTACAGTAAAACAACTATGGAACTTTGTGATCATATGATAAAAACCCATATCATGACATGATCAGTGCAAACTGCGAAATAGTTTACTTGATAGCGTGAATCGCACAGCTCTAAATTAACCCAATAAAAGCTAATTGCTCAGTTGATATGCTAAGGAAAGGAAAAAACCTCCTCTCAGTCAATCCTCAGTTGACATGAAATTTACTTTTAAAAAAAAAAAAAAAAAAAATTGTTAACTTTCACCTTTACTAATTTTTTCTCAGAAACCAAACAGAGAGCGTCAGAATCAAATTTCAGAATATCAACCAGATTAATCAAGGAAAGTAAAACTGAAACACACAACAAAGGAAGGAAAAGAAAAAATCACCAGGGTTTTGAGGTTTATCATCAGTGGGATTGAGAGGAGCCGCAGACTGGGTCGCCATAGGGAGCCTACTTGGGCAGATTTTCCCGAGAAAGAGAGAAAATCAGGTGCAGGAAGTCCACATGGAAAATGAATTGAGTAATGGGAATGAAACTTACCGAAGACGATGATGTCAGAGAGGTTTGGGGGTTTGGAAGAAAGGGCAAAAAATAGTTGAGAGCGTCAGTGGTGGGAGCTTCTATTTACACATCCACCTTTCCCCTCTTTGCACACACTTCATAAAAATTATTTTTATTATAATTTTTTTTTTCAAGTGTAATTACTATTATAGACATCAAATAAATCCATTCAGAAGTTGATTGTCGAAAAAATAATAAAAATTCGGAAGTCTACTTCCGAATCAATTGTTTATTTTCGGAAAGTTACTTCCGAACCAATTGCTTATTTTCAAAAATCTACTTCCGAACCAATTATTTATTGAAAAAGATGTGTAAAGAGGGAAATGAGTGTGTGTAAATAGAAGCTCCCGTCAGTGGTTGGTCTTGCTCATCTCGAAGCGTTGGCAGTGGTCGTGGTGGTAGTGCCGCGCCTGTGTTGTGTGTTTCGCAACCAAAAAGGCCACAAAATTTCTGCACATAATTTATGCTACAAATTTTTTTTTTATACATAATTTTATTTTAATTTTCAGGGTAAATTACACTTATCTTCTCTCAGGTTTTTGACAATCCTGTGATGTGGTTTCAATAATTATATATATATATATATATATTTTATTTTTAAAACTATTATTAAGTTTTCTTTATTGTTAATATTCTATTAATTTATTTAACAGAATATGTTAATATCATGCTGATGTCATGTATTATGAGTCAAAAATTTTAAGAGCCTCTAGATTTTTAAATAGTAAATTTCATTTTCCTCAACTTTTACAATAGAAATTAATAAAACTCATATATTATTTTAATAATGTTGAACAAACTTATTAAATTCTATATAATATTTAAAAAATTCTAAATTGTTAAGATATTATAAAAACATTTAACTTAAAAAAATATATAATTTTCATTCATAAAATGTTTTTAAAAAAAAAACCATATCTCTAAAATTAATGTTATTATAGATAATACCTTAATAATTTCATATAAGATTTATTTTACACTATATAAATAATATAAAATTTATCATTTGAACTAATGTATTTATTGTTTGATTTTTTTTTAAACTTTTAAGAAAGTTAAAACAAATTAACTTCTTTATTTTTTATTTTTTTAAACAAAATGAACCTTTGATCCATGGAGTAATCCTTGAATATTGCATATATTTGTATTTGGGTAATGTTTTACTCTATAATTTTGGATATGTTTTCAATACTTTATATTTTGCTCTATAACATGAGAGAATTCGGTTCATCAATATATATAAATCTATAATAATAATAAAAATAGAGATTAATCTATTATATCTTACATGTGTTATTAAACCCTAACTTAGATAAATAAATAAAAAAAAGTGTTTAAACAATAAATATAAATTCAATCTATTGTAAAAGGAGAATCTTTGCTCATTTCATTGGGTAGAACTAAAACCTTTATAGTGACAAATACATATATATAATAGAATGACCACGCATTATCTTATCTTAAAAAAAAAAAAGAAAAAAAGCCAACATATTGATCACCATCAAACCTTATACTAAATTAAATACAATAATTTATTTGAAAATTAAAAAAAAAATACAACTATATATATAGTAGAATAACCACACATTATCTTATCTTAAAAAAAAAAGAAAAAAAAAAGCCAACATATTGATCACCATCAAACCTTATACTAAATTAAATACTATCATTTATTTAAAAATTAAAAAACAAAATATAAAAGATGTCAATTTTTATTTTTTAAAAAGATTATCAATTTTATGAATACCTATTTTGATAAATTAGAGTTTGAATAAAAATTTAAAAATACATATAGGTATTTGATTTATTTTTTTTCCATATGAAAAATACCTATTTGGAAAAATTATCTATCTCTTTCCATTTTCTTTATTTTATTTCTTTTTTCTTCTTTCTATTTATTATTTCATTTTTTTTTTCATACTATCACTACAAGTTGTAATCAAATAGCAACACCAAATAGCAAAACCACATAATTTATTATTATTATTTACCCTCTTCCCTCGTGTTCTTTTCTTCAATTTTTTTTCCTTTTATCAATGCTAGCTAACGTCACCTAATGCCATAGAACCTTGAGAAATATGAATTTTTCTTTTGTTTTGTAAAAATATTTGTGTATTAATTTTTGAAAAAATCGATCTAGGGTCCCTCTCCCACTTTTCGTAATGGAAGAGATTCACAAAATTATTTTTTGATATCTAAGGTCCCTAAACATATATCAGATGAAAGTTTCACTAGCTCCTCTCTTTACACTCACTGAAAGACCTCTCGATCGTCTTCAACACTGGACAATTCGATTCATACAAACTCAATTTGACCGATTCAACTATCGGAAACTCCGAAACCGAACTACAATTAGAAACCCTAGGTTTGTCCGGGATTCAAGACTGCGATTACGGCCTCAGTTGGCTCTGGAGGAGTTGTAAACAGCTCAAGAAACTCCAATTGCGAAGCTGCTATGCAATCGGCGATGAATCATCACTCTCATCGTTCGTCGAATGCTTAATTGGTCTCCAAGAAGTGGAATTGTGGACATGTAGGGCGATAATCGACGAGGTTCCTCTTCCTCCTCCTCTTTCATACACTTTCACATTCTAGGGTTTCAAGTTCTTGAACCCCCTCAATTTCATTTTAATTCATCATCCTCTGTTTTCCCTACTCTTCCGTCAAGCTTTTACAGTCTATTTCATACACTTTCCCTACTCTTCTGTCCCTGATGCTTTAGATTTGTACCTTATAATGAACAAGTGTGATGATCAATCTGGGAAGCAAGATGCAAAAGAACAAGAAATGAAATGTCTGGTTGTAGGAGATGCAACTGTTTCAGAGCCCGGGGAGACTAAGAGTTTTTGGGAGGAAAAAATTTCAACTTCTTCTATGTTTGAAACAGATGCTTCAGGTCCTGAAATTGAAAAGACTGAGAAGCAAGATGCAGAAGCACAAGCGAGCAATGATCTTATTTTGCAAGATGCTCTTTTGAAGCCCTGGTGAACAGACATTGATGGAAGATTCTGCATGGATGGAAGATTCTGGATGCTCTTTTGTATGTTTTATGGACAGAGAAAAAGTTCATTTATCACATCATACATGGATGGAAGATTCTGCTTCTGGTGGACAACCATCTACTTGTTGTGAACCAGAATTTCTATGTGAAGTCCAGAGAAAATTCGACCAGAGAAATTCTCTGTGAAATGTGAAGTTCAGAGAAAATTGGACCAGAGAAAATCTCTGTAAACTAGAATTTCTCTGTGAAGTCCAGAGAAAATTCGTCTAGAGAAATTCTCTAGATCGAATTTTCTCTGACTAGTTGAGTCTAACTGATTCAATTTCTTCTTCTACAGCTTGTATTATATCTGTCAACTACACAAATGATGTGTTCTTGTACATGTGTGCTTTTGGTATTGTTGTTGTTTTTTGGTAATAAAGTTTGTGCATCATTTGTGCTGTTTAGTTACTGATATAGAGGTTGATGAAGATGTCAAACAAGAAGATAAACCTGGAGTTCGAAACCTTCAGCATCTCTGTGTTCTACAAGAGGCAAAGCAGTCAAGTAAAAGTCCTTTTCATCTCGTTATTGCTCCGAGCCTTCACTTCCAACTCGCCCGAATCCAGTGATAGTGACGATAATTCGGGCATAAGCATTAGCGATTGTATGAAAAAGTGCTGGAACAATTGCAGTTGTATTGGGTTCACCACAAGCAATAGCAATGCTAGTCCAGAGAAATTCTCGGGGTTTCAAATTAAGCATTCCAGGTTCCAAATTGTGAATTGAATTTTTTTTTTCATTTGAAGTTGAAATCAGAGAAATTCTCTGATTTTTTAACTGAATTTTCTCTAGGTTGAAACTAGAAAAATTCTTTGGTTTTTGAACTAAATTTTATCAGGGTTGGGCCAGAGAAATTCTTGGACCAATTTTCTCTGTGACGTGAGATGATGACAATGGTCATGATCCGGCGCTGAAGAAGTTGCAGAACTCTCCCATTAATGGAAGACTGAAGGGGAAATATAAAGGCCACGAATTGTGTAACGCCCTCAAAATAACAACAATAAACCCATCAATATAGACAAACATTGATATATAAAAATCCCACATTTTTCTATTCATCAGAGTTCTATTACAAAAAGTATTACATGTTAACAACAAAAGCAAATGCCCTAAGGGCTTACAGCTTTCCAAGTTAACACTTGGTTACCACGAAAGAGTACTAACTCATTTACACATTAAGCCCTTGGCTTGAATTTACATGTAATACATCAAAAATAAAACGACAAAAGTGTGTCCGCCTCTAGCCTCCCAAGCTATGTCCTTGGATGTGGCATACTACCTGTACCTGAAAATGATATTCCCATATAGGGTGAGCCACAGCCCAGTAGAAATACACTAAACCAAATATGAACAATGACTAAAAGATTAGTAGTTGATAGATGGCTAACACTAATACTTTCTCTTATCACACTTTACGGTTTCATGACACACAAGTCCATATTACAGTCCAATTGCATTTCCTTTCAATTCTCAATTTATAACCGTGGCTCAGAACCTTGCCAAACAACTCATATGAGACAATAACTCATATCAAACACTTCCCATTTCATAACAGATAAACATACTAGCTATATTACACACCAACAGATAAGCATACAAGCTATATCATCACTTCCACAGATATGCATATGAGCACTATCACACTTCCAATGACAAGCATATGAGCTCTGCCAATACATCACTAGATAAGCATATGAGCTCTATCTATGGAGTCCATCCCCTATCTCCTCCCAACAACATCCGGTTTAGAGGTTCATCCCCTATCTTCCCCTAAACCGTGGAGTGCATCCCCTATCTCCTCCAACACAACACAATGCATATAAACAACAATTATACACATCACCACACAATACATAAATTTGATGTATTCTTTCAATCGTCAATCTCAATGACACATTCCAGTGATTAGTTTTAGTTTGCCTAATCATCATGCATTGTCTACAACAATCACGACTATCCTCCACCGATAGCCCACAGCAGTTATTTCTATACAGAAAATAAATGCAACAATGGATATATAATCAACATTTCAATTAGGTGAGCGATAAATAATCCAACTACACCCTTTAACCCCTTCCCTTTTCAATTTCCACATTCTCAATTCAATTCCTCGTTTCCAACAATTAATTACACAAATTAATCGATCAATGTAATTAGGGCATTTTCCTTAATTAACATTACAACCCTTAGGGTCCCATTTTCATCAATGATTCAACATTTATTCCATTTCTCTATGCCAAACATGCATCTAGGTTTATTATAAAGAAAACCCCAACTTTTGTAAAATCACACAAAAGCCCCAAACTTTCACAAAACTACCAAACCAACCCCAACATCTCAAAATACTAAAATCTAAAGACAAAATCCATAGAGAGGAGTAGGATATCCCTACCTCAAATCCAAAGCCCCAAGGGAGAAGATGACAAAACCCAATGTGCTCCAAATTTCGAAATTTTCAGATTAAAATGTAGCCCTCGACGATTAACAACCTTTTTGTAAAGGCCAAAGATGAGCAAATCACTCCTACTAGATCAAAACCTAGAGAGAAGGTAGAATTCTAGAGTGAGAGGCTCAACAATGGTGTTTTTGGAAAAGTAGGAGAGAGAAGAGAAAGTGAAAAAGTGATTTGAAAAGTCAAAACACGAAGCTTTAACCCAGTCTCCCCGCTCGAGCGTCCAACGCCCCGCTCGAGCGTCACTTACAGACTCCCGCTCGAGCGGCCAATCCCCCGCTCGAGCTCCGGATACACACTCCCAGAACTTTTGCAGACAGGTCTCCCGCTCGAGCTTCCAACTCCCCGCTCGAGCGTCACTCACACAAACCCGCTCGAGCGGCCAATCCCACGCTCGAGCGTCGAACACTGCACAGGAAATACTGGATGGGTGAAACTCCCGCTCGAGCACCAAAACCCCCGCTCGAGTGGACAAGTCAAAATCTGGGCAACTAGATTTAGTTTCTAATCTCAACCAACCTGTAACAAACCTGTCCTACACATCCTATAACTCAAATACAAAGTAAGAAAGGATGTACACAAGGTAATGATCAACTACTAACATCCACGGACACATGTCCGGATCACTGTACGACAAAGGTAAACCCGAGATCGCTATAACCTCCCCCCTTAAAGAATTTCGTCCCCGAAATTAAGCACAAGTTTCAAAAACAGGTTTTCCTCCATTTTTAACAATGTTACATTTTAACATTCAAAAACTCGACCCATTACCGGTCATCCCATCCCTTTAACAAGAGGCATTTCACAATATGTAAACAACATATGTACTTTCAACATGCATCAACATTACGCATTTCCTTTCCAATTTCAACAATATATTCAACATATATAATGTTACATTCAACTTCCATATGAGGCAAGTTTCAAAACATACTTCCAATAAACCAAAACATTTTCAATGTTTCACAACTTAAGACATATACAAAAGCTCTTAAGTTCAACAATAGTTCAAAATCTAAATACAAGATTACATATCAACAAACAAGTCCGGGTATTTTTCGCGGACTTCCAACTCACGTTCCCAAGTGGCTTCCTCCACTCCGTGATGTTTCCACAAAACCTTCACTAAAGGGATGGTCTTGCCACGCAGGACTTGATCCCGTCTATCCAAGAACCGAACTGGTCTCTCCTCATACGAGGCATCCTCATCTACCTCTAAGTCGGTCCAATCTAACACATGCGATGGATCCGGCTCATACTTCCGAAGCATACTAACATGAAAGACGTCATGCACTCCGGACAACTGCGGCGGTAAAGCCAAACGGTAAGCGACTTCCCCAATCCTCTCAAGGATCTCAAAAGGGCCAATAAACTGAGGGGATAACTTCCCACTCTTCCCGAACCTCATCAAACCTCGCCTAGGTGATATTTTCAAGAAAACATGATCACCTACCTCAAACGCCAAAGGCCTCCTCCTACGGTCGGCATAACTCTTTTGGCGACTCTGGGCTGTAACAAGTCTCCTACGGATAAGCTTGACCTTCTTCGTCGTCTCCCTAACCAACTCCGGACCCAACAAAGGTGCATCACCCACCTCGGCTCAACAAACTGGAGACCTACACGGTCGGCCATACAAGGCCTCAAACGGTGCCATACCGATGCTAGACTGAAAACTGTTATTGTAAGCAAACTCTACCAAGGGTAAGTGCCTCTCCCACGTCCCACTAAAGTCCAGGACACAACCCCGAAGCATATCCTCGAGGATCTGAATAGTACGCTCGGACTGCCCGTCAGTCTGAGGATGATAAGCCGTACTAAAGGTCAACTTAGTGCCCAAGACACTCTGCAAACTCTGCCACAACCTGGCGGTAAAACGAGGATCTCTATCTGAGACGATCGTCACTGGGACCCCGTGCAATCTCACTATGTCCCGAATATACAAGTCGGCAAGATGATCTACCGAATCTCTCACGCGCATGGGAATTAGATGCGCCGACTTGGTCAACCGGTCTACAACCACCCAAATAGCATCACTACCCTGCTGAGTCCTCAGAAGACCTACAACGAAGTCCATAGTGACATGCTCCCACTTCCACTCGGCAATAGGCAAGGGTTGCAACAAACCCGCTGGCCTCTGATGCTCGGCCTTCACTTGCTGGCAAGTACGGCACTTCGATACGAAAACAGCCACATCTCTCTTTATACCCCGCCACCAAAACTGGCGACTCAAATCCCGATACATCTTAGTGCCTCCCGGATGCACCGCAAGACGTGAATGGTGAAACTCTCGGAGTACTTCCTCTCGGCAAGACTCCGACACAAACAAACGGTCTCGGTATCTCACACTCAAGTCGGGATACACCGTCAAACCCTTCTCAACTTTCCCACTGGAGATCTTCTCTCGGAAGGACTCTACCTCAAGGTCACCTCTCTGTGCCTCTAACACTCTAGTCACAAGTGTGGGCTGTGCAACAACAGAAAACAAGGCCGCAGCCTCACCAGATTCGCCCAGATGCAAATCAAGCTCGCCGAGTACACCCAACATTCCCCATTCCCGGATGGCTATACAAGCTACATCACTAATGGATTTCCTACTAAGGGCATCGGCCACAACATTGGCCTTTCCCGGGTGATAATGTAACTCAAAGTCGTAGTCCTCAATGAACTCCATCCATCTCCTCTGCCTCAAATTCAAGTCTCTTTGTGTAAACAGATACTTCAAACTCTTGTGGTCCGAGAACACCTCGAACTTCTCACCATAAAGGTAGTGCTTCCAAATCTTCAAGGCAAAGATCACTGCTGCTAACTCTAGGTCGTGTATGGGGTAATTCTTCTCGTGAATTTTCAACTGACGTGAGCCATAAGCTACCACTTTTCCCTCTTGCATTAACACACAACCCAAACCCTCTCGTGAGGCATCACAATAAACCGCATAACCCAACCCTCTCTCCGGAATAATCAAAACCAGAGCGGTGGTCAATCTACCCTTCAGCTCTTGGAACGACTTTTCACAAGTCTCACTCCACACAAACTTGACCCCTTTCCGCGTCAATCTAGTCAATGGCGAAGCTAGCCTGGAGAAATCCTTCACGAACCGACGGTAATAACCAGCTAATCCCATAAAACTGCGGATCTCAAACACACTCTTAGGCTGTGTCCAATCTTGCACTACCTCTACCTTGGATGTATCAACAGACACCCTTTCCCTGGATACCACATGGCCTAAGAATTTCATATCTCCTAGCCAGAACTCACACTTCCCAAACTTAGCATACAGCCTATGGGCTTTAAGCAACTCAAGCACCACTCTCAAGTGTTCCTCGTGCTCCTCCTCTGAAGGCGAATAGATAAGGATGTCATCCACGAAAACGACTACAAATCGATCTAAGAATTCCCGGAAGATCCGGTTCATCAAGCCCATAAAGACTGCCGGTGCGTTGGTGAGCCCAAATGGCATCACCAGGAACTCATAATGGCCATACCGTGTACGGAAAGCCGTCTTAGGAATATCTTCCTCCCTGACCCTCAACTGGTGGTAACCCGATCTCAAGTCTATCTTAGAGAAACAACGGGAACCCTTCAACTGATCAAACAAATCATCTATACGGGGCATAGGGTACTTATTCTTGACCGTAGCCCGATTCAACTTCCGGTAGTCTATACACAATCTCAAGGCACCATCTTTCTTCTTAGCAAAGAGGGCCGGTGCTCCCCACGGTGAAACACCAGGGCGGACAAAACCCTTATCTAACAATTCCTGGAGCTGAACTTTTAGCTCAATCAACTCTGCTGGAGCAAAACGGTAAGGTGACATAGAAATCGGCGCCGTGCCAGGCACTAAATCAATAGAGAACTCTATCTCTCGGTGAGGTGGCAAACTAACAAGGTTTTCGGGAAAGACATCCAAATACTCACAAACCACCCTCGGCAATACAACCTGGGTTTCATCACCCTCACCACTCTCAAAGCTAGCAAGTAGACCACTAAGCTCACTTCGCCCTCGCGAATCATACCCCGGTGGCAAAACACTCCCAAGAAATGGAACCACTCCCCGCTCAAGGTACATAACGTGGCTCTCTGGCGGTAGCAATCAATAACAGCCCGATATGACGATAGCCAGTCCATACCCAAAATAACATCAAAGCCCTTCATGGGCATGACCACAAATGGAAAAGGAAGCCTATGGTCGACGACCTCTATATCACAACCTCTAACACCCTGTTTCAGGATCAACTCACCACCGATAGGCGATACCACACAAATAGGAGATGCCAACTGTGCTAACTCCAATTCCAAAACAGATGCAAATGCAGCAGATACAAAAGAATGAGATGCACCCGTGTCAATCAACACACTAGCAACCGAGTTACAAAACAGAAAAGTACCTCTCACTACTGATGGAGCCGGTACTAAATCCTGCGCGGCAACAGCATACACGCGCCCTGTAGGCCCCTGATCTACCTGCTCACCTCTCGAAGCAAAAGGCTGCTGCACAGACTGGGATGACGAAGCTCCCGGATTGGCCCTCGAGGCTAGCACAGACTGAGCTGGCTGAAAACTCTGCGTCTGCCTAGAACCAGACGCTCTCGATGTGGCGCCCAACTGTGGGCAATACCTCTTCAGGTGCCCAGGCTGACCACACTGATAGCAAGACAAAGGCTGGCCCCTGCCCTGACTCTGACCCTGAGGTCTAGCTGAAGAAGAGGCCGCTCGCTGACCCCCTTCCTTCTGCGGGCAGACTGAAGACTTGTGACCCAGCTGGCCACACGCAAAACAAGTCAGGCCTCCCTGACTACCTCTCCCCAAGCCTGCACTCGGCACCGGAAAGGTCGATCTAGCAACTCCTTCCTGAGACTGCTGAGGGTTAGAACCCCTCTGTCTCCTACCATCACCCTGACCATCTTGGCTCCTCTTGGAGCCTCTCTGCCCCTCATCCTCCTCCTGCATCATGAGCTCCATATGAGCTGCAGCATCCACTAAATGTCTATACTCTCGGATGTAAGACCCACCAACTCTCAGCTTGAGGCCCCGCCTCAACTTCCGCTCAAACTCATAGCAACGGCGTTCTTCAGACGCCACCAACTCAGGTGCAAACCTGGACAAACTAGTGAAAGTGGCCTCAAACTCTGCCACAGACATACCCTGCTGATTAAGCCGGCTAAACTGATCCCTCAGCTTCTCCCTAGCCACTACAGATAAGAACCTCTCCTGGAAAGCATTCACAAACGCCTCCCATGCACCACCAACACGAGCCTTCTCGTACTTTCACCATTGACCCGTATCTCCCTTCAGCTGGAAGGATGCCAAGGTCACTTTCAGTGCTCCGTCCTCGATGCCAAGCATCTCGAACGTCTTACTCATTTGCTCTAGCCACTCATCAGCCTTCAGCGGCTCCTTCGGGTCCCCGATAAACTCATCCGGATTAGACTGGAAAAACTCCCTCTTCAAGAAAGAAGGTCCTGCCTCAGCTGCCTGGTTCCCAGCCCTGAGAATACCCAAAGCTCCTGCTATCTCTCGTGCCAAGGCACTCATAGCCTGTTGACCCGCTGGCTTGACCACATTGGCCTGGCCAACTCCCTCCTGCACTGCCGGAATCTCATCCGATAAAGGTACTTCCTGCCTCGCAGGCCTACCACGCCTAGCGCCTCTTCGTCGTCCTGACATCCTAATAAAGGTAATATAGAACATTAGCACATTCACAATGTGCCAAAACTAAACACTCACGTCCTAATGCATGGACAACTGTAATTCACTCCACGTAAGCACATAAACACATAAGCACTTACAAATTTCATTTCCGGATAATGATAGTCCCGAGGCGTTACTAGAGTTCCGGTTAGAAACAGTATTGATCAAGTGCTTTTCCAACAAGACTCCCAGAAACCCAAGGATCCAATCAACATCCTAGAAACTACATTCCATACCCATATAGTCACATAAACATGTTATCAATTAAGCACATAGCATATGACACTACATCTAAGTCTCTATCAAGCGAGACAAACCCACTGTGATACTAATCACTTCCTACGTACCCAAAGTATTCGAACCCGGTACGCTCTGATACCAAGTTGTAACGCCCTCAAAATAACAACAATAAACCCATCAATATAGACAAACATTGATATATAAAAATCCCACATTTTTCTATTCATCAGAGTTCTATTACAAAAAGTATTACATGTTAACAACAAAAGCAAATGCCCTAAGGGCTTACAGCTTTCCAAGTTAACACTTGGTTACCACGAAAGAGTACTAACTCATTTACACATTAAGCCCTTGGCTTGAATTTACATGTAATACATCAAAAATAAAACGACGAAAGTGTGTCCGCCTCTAGCCTCCCAAGCTATGTCCTTGGAGGTGGCATGCTACCTGTACCTGAAAATGATATTCCCATATAGGGTGAGCCACAGCCCAGTAGAAATACACTAAAAAAAAATATGAACAATGACTAAAAGATTAGTAGTTGATAGATGGCTAACACTGATACTTTCTCTTATCACACTTTACGGTTTCATGACACACAAGTCCATATTACAGTCCAATTGCATTTCCTTTCAATTCTCAATTTATAACCGTGGCTCAGAACCTTGCCAAACAACTCATATGAGACAATAACTCATATCAAACACTTCCCATTTCATAACAGATAAACATACTAGCTATATTACACACCAACAGATAAGCATACAAGCTATATCATCACTTCCACAGATATGCATATGAGCACTATCACACTTCCAATGACAAACATATGGGCTCTGTCAATACATCACTAGATAAGCATATGAGCTCTATCTACGGAGTCCATCCCCTATCTCCTCCCAACAACATCCGGTTTAGAGGTCCATCCCCTATCTTCCCCTAAACCGTGGAGTACATCCCCTATCTCCTCCAACACAACACAATGCATATAAACAACAATTATACACATCGCCACACAATACATAAATTTGATGTATTCTTTCAATCGTCAATCTCAATGACACATTCCAGTGATTAGTTTTAGTTTGCCTAATCATCATGCATTGTCTACAACAATCACGACTATCCTCCACCGATAGCCCACAGCAGTTATTTCTATACAGAAAATAAATGCAACAATGGATATATAATCAACATTTCAATTAGGTGAGCGATAAATAATCCAACTACACCCTTTAACCCCTTCCCTTTTCAATTTCCACATTCTCAATTCAATTCCTCGTTTCCAACAATTAATTACACAAATTAATCGATCAATGTAATTAGGGCATTTTCCTTAATTAACATTACAACCCTTAGGGTCCCATTTTCATCAATGATTCAACATTTATTCCATTTCTCTATGCCAAACATGCATCTAGGTTTATTATAAATAAAACCCCAACTTTTGTAAAATCACACAAAAGCCCCAAACTTTCACAAAACTACCAAACCAACCCCAACATCTCAAAATACTAAAATCTAAAGACAAAATCCATAGAGAGGAGTAGGATATCCCTACCTCAAATCCGGAGCCTCAAGGGAGAAGATGACAAAACCTAACGTGCTCCAAATTTCGAAATTTTTAGATTAAAATGTAGCCCTCGACGATTAACAACCTTTTTGTAAAGGCCAAAGATGAGCAAATCACTCTTACTAGATCAAAACCTAGAGAGAAGGTAGAGTTCTAGAGTGAGAGGCTCAACAATGGTGTTTTTGGAAAAGTAGGAAAGAGAAGAGAAAGTGAAAAAGTGATTTGAAAAGTCAAAACACGAAGCTTTAACCCAGTCTCCCCGCTCGAGCGTCCAACGCCCCGCTCGAGCGTCACTTACAGACTCCCGCTCGAGCGGCCAATCCCCCGCTCGAGCTCCGGATACACACTCCCAGAACTTTTGCAGACAGGTCTCCCGCTCGAGCTTCCAACTTCCCGCTCGAGCGTCACTCACACAAACCCACTCGAGCGGCCAATCCCACGCTCGAGCGTCGAACACTGCACAGGAAATACTGGATGGGTGAAACTCCCGCTCGAGCGCCAAAACCCCCGCTCGAGCGGACAGGTCAAAATGTGGGCAACTAGTTTTAGTTTCTAATCTCAACCAACCTGTAACAAACCTGCCCTACACATCCTATAACTCAAATACAAAGTAAGAAAGGATGTACACAAGGTAATGATCAACTACTAACATCCACGGACACATGTCCGGATCACTGTACGACAAAGGTAAACCCGGGATCGCTATAAATTGTATACGAAACACAATGGTAGAAAGAATTTTGAATTTACAACCAATACATTGTTTTTTCTTAGGAATTGGGAAGAACTTGCATCAGGTGATAAAAGGGAAGGGGAAAAAAAAAATCATTAATAAACTTCTTCAAGATAAAAAAGACATTTCTTGATTATCAGTACACAAACATTCACCAAAAACATGCATGGTGTATGTGTGGCTCCCTCTGCATAAAATTCTGAGAATAATTAGATTTTCCAGAGAAATTTGGACTGAAATTTCTCTGGACCAATTTTCTCTGGACTGAAATTTCTTTGCACCAATTTTCTCTAGACTGAAATTTCTCTAGACCAATTTTCTCTGGACTGAAATTTCTCTGGATCAAGGTTGAGGGACCTTAGACATTATAAAAATATTGTTGATGGACCTTAGACATCATAAAAATATTTGATGTCCTTTATGCTATAAAATCATAATATCAAGGACCTTAAAAAAAAAAACCCCTTAATTTTTTTAAGGAAAAAAAAAACATAATAACATTTGATATTTATAATAATAATAAAAAAGATATTTAGGTCTCGTTTGATAACATTCAATTTTAGTTAAAAATTCAAAAAATCACTGTAAATTGTCACATCGTTCTCTTTACTTTTCTACACATTTTTTTATAAAAAATTAAAAAATTATTAAAATAATCTGTTCTTAAACGAAACTTTAATCTAATATCACTCTCAAACTTTTAATAATAAAAAAAGTTCACAATATTATTAATTATTTTTTTTTATAACTTAAAGTCCCTCTTCTATCTGGTCTTCCAAGTCTCACAATTCATTTGCGCAGAGAGAGAGAGAGAGAGAGAGTGAGAGAGAGAGCATTAAAGAATGAGATCCATACAACCCAGAACAAGGTGCTGGTTTCCCTAAATTGAACCCAAGCCGTTGGATTGATCTATTGCACAAATCCAAGAAAACTGCTCCATTCATTGTGTCGGATTCTAAAGCCTACCTTGACCATGTTATGTTTGTTATAATCCCGGGTCCAACCATTGCTGCTATCTCTGTGGTATTTGACGATGAAGATGTATACCAAACCTGTATCGATGGATTCCTAGTTGTTGTGAAGATTGCGGCGTGTCATGTATGAAAATTGTCGGTTTCTTTAATTTTGCTGCCTTTTCTTAAGCTTTTTCATGCTTGTGTTCTCTCATGTATGGAAAGATTTTTGTTGGGTGAATTGAATTTGGAAGAGAAACTGTTTGGTTGTAATGAAAATGAAGAAAGAATAATGAGAAAAACACTCATCACAAAAAAAAAAAAAAAAAAAAAAAAAAAAAAAAAAAAATCATGGTGGCGACTGTGGTTTGAGCTCCGACCAGAGATTTCATGGTGGTCAGGCAAGAATGGGTTGCAATCAGAATGCATACCATGTTTCATGCGTTTCTGGTTACTCTGCTTTTTTGTTTTTAATTTTTTTTCTATTCTGCGATCAGACTATTTTTCTCTTCTGATGTATATATATATATATATTTTTTTTTTCTTCTTCTTTAATTTTCTCTGATTTGGTAAAAACACAAAAAAAATTATGAGCAAATTAGATGAAATTGGTCAAAACACAGAGAAATTTATGTGCAAACCAGAGAAATTTTGATCCATAAAAATTTGAAAACATAGAGGAAATCAGAGAAATTGAGCAAACCAGAGAAATTCGTCTAAATTTCTCTGAGTTTTGAAATTTCTCTGGATCAAAATTTCTCTAAAAAAATATTGATGGATCCCAATATTACATATTTTTTATCCTATAAAATCTTAATACCAGAGACTTTAAAAAAGATTTCCCTAAAAAAAATTGACTTATAAAAATTATCAAATGCTACCTCATAAATATATATATATATATATAAATTGTCATTTTTATTTTTTCACAATCCTATATTATTCTTAAATTTTAATTTTCATTTTTGAGTCTTTCAATTTCGAGAAGATAGATATTAAAAAAAATAGGTCAATATTTCTTACCTTACTAACAAAATTATTAAAAGATAAATATCAATGTGAAAAAATAATCTAATCACGTTACAATAAATTAAAAAGGGTTACACTGACACCTCTTGAGATTTCTATTTAATACAAATTCCTTTCTCGCATTTGAAAAATTACATTCCTCTTCTTGAGGTTTGTAATCTCATTATAAATTGCCATTCGGATTACTGATGTCATGCCCTAAAATTTTCTAAATGGCTATCTTGTCCTTTTTCCTATCAATATGACTACATTCTACAACTTTCCCTCATTAAATTCTACCTGAACATATTCTTATTGAGTGATGATAGTAAACATAAATTTTAGGATAAATTACACTAATACCCCCTAAGATTTGGTCCAATTACATCTCACTCCCTGACGTTCTAGAAATTACATTTCCACCCATGTGGTTAATAGTCTTATTTCACAAGTCTCCTACTTATATAATAGGCAATAACTCCTAATAGAAAAATAGAAAAAATTACATTGAAAAAATAATAATAAAGCAACGGAAAGGAAAAAGGAAAAGAAAAAAAGAAAAAAAAAATAAAGGAAGTAAAACAAAGTAAGAAAAGAGATAGTGCATGAGTTTAATGTTTTCATTCTATCTAAATAATTTCAATGTCAGGAGATTAGTATAATTTCCCAAATGTTAGGGGATGATATGTATTAAACTCAAATATTAAGAGGTGTAAGTGTAATTTACCCTAAATTTTACATAGAATTTTCATACATAATAATATAGCTTAATGGTGACTTTTCACTTTAAAATAAAACAACCATAAACATGATTTATATTTACAATAATATCACTATCACAATATTTTTAGCATATTTTCTTTGTATAATTTTTTATATATGAATATAATTTTTCATTTTTTTTCCACCATTATACCCAGATTAGATCAATTCAATTTAGATATATTTAAAAAGTATAAAATTTGTACATAAATTTTTTTAAAAAAATCCATTGAATACAACAAAATAAGATAATGTATTGAATTTTTTTATTTTTAATATTTTTTTGTATTTGGTGAATTTAAAAAAAAAATCACAAAATATTATACTTCTTAAGTATATCTAGATTAGGTGTATCTAATATATAAATAAAAAAATCAATAAAAATAAAAAAACACGAAAAAAAACTCATTTTTTTTGTATGAGTTAAACTAAAGAAGATGATTGCTATTTCTCTTGAAATGATATGAACAAAATATATGTATTATTTTATTATTTTATATGTATAAAGGCTAGGGGACAAATATGTCATTTTAATCTAATAGCGGGTAAGTATAATTTTTCAAATGTGAGAAGGGATCTATATTAAATAGAAACCCCAGGGGGTGTCAGTATAATTTTCCCAAATTAAAAATAGTTGATAGGGAATGAAAGATAAAAAAATTATTTAAGAATAATAAATTATTTAAATTTGTCATTTCTTGTATCTAATTAAAATGAAATTTTACTTCAAGAAAGAAATTATTTGAAAATAATAAAATACTCAAATAATTTGTTATGCATTACATCTAAAATCTATATCTCCATCTTTGTTTCTCACATATAAATAATTTTTATTAAATTAAATCTTAAAATCAATTCAAACAAGAAACATATATAATCTTTCTTACTTTCATTAATGGTTGATTTTTTTTTTTAAAACTTATAAATGTTCAAAAACTTATATGGAAAAAAAAAATACAACGTCGAGGAAATAAAAAAAAAATTGTGAGAAATAAAATGATAATTTAATATATAGGTAAATTGCACTTAGTTCTCTTAAGGTTATGAATAATATTTAAAGGGTATTATGGTCATTTGCACAACCAAGTTAACACCGTTTGAGCTAAACTAAAGGGAGGAGGAAATCTGGACAATATAAAAAAAAGTAAAGGAAGTTTCTATAATTATTGAAATCACATGGGAGGTCCCTGTAATTGTCAGAAATTTTAGGAGAGGTAAATGTAATTTACCCTTTTTTTTTTTTTATCAAAATCACATGACATATTGGGTCTATTTGTTGCAGCTTTAATGGACTGACTATAATTATTTTAATTTGAAAGTTTTTGTCGGATTATTTGATATAGTTTGTGGTTAAATAAATTGGAAAAAATTAATAATTATCTAAAAATTGAAGGGGTAATTCTTTCATTTTTGCTTTATGATTATTAATTTTAAAATTATAATAAATTTCACCAAACAAGCACTATAGGGTGCTTAGTGCTTGGGCCGGAAGTAAAATTTTGGAAGCAATTACTCCAAACTTTATTTATTTACTTAGTTTTTGGTCCATAACGACAACAACAATTTGGAAGACCAAATACCCTACCTATCAATTTATTTGTCCACTTGTCTGGCACTAGTAACTTTTTCGGCAAGTTGTCAAGAATGATTGATAGTAATGTAGTAATGTGTGAGAAGGGGAAAAAGTAGAAATAAAAAAGGAATAAGGGAAAAAAAAAAATTAAAAAGTTTGTTAAAACAATAATTTGTGCTTCCCACTTAGGGGTATAAATAGTTTGATATGAATGGTGTTAAGAATAAGTTTAGCACCAAATTGATTAGTTTGATTTTCATGGCTGAGAAACCAATTCGGACCGTATATTATGTTTGATTTTATTGATTTTGCTGGTTTGGGGTAGAAGAAGGATTTGCTTGAATTGTTAAAGAGTTTTATAAAACTTGTAGAAGCTTACATTAAAAATAAATAAAAAAATGTATTAAAATTGCTCTATAAATGTTTCTCTCCCTAATTTTATCCAAAAAAGTGTATTATATTAGTCATTTATCATATAATTTTCAAAGAATTAAATTATAAAAATATTTTAATATAATATTTAGTCGGTTCGATTTGCATTGATAAAAAAAAAGTTTTGAAAACCAAAGCAGGCCACATGTTATGAAAACCATACCGAAAAATAAAATTTGGGTTAATTTTGATTCGTCGGTCTAGTTCCATCGATTTTTTCTACCGACCTATTCTCACCAATTTATTTAATTAACAATATCCTTATATTCAAACCAAATCAATCATTGGATCTTATGTCATATACTCTTGGACAAATATTTTCCCCCAATTAACCCTTAATACAAACCTTTTTATTCAAATATATATAGACATTAACCAAGGAGGCTAGCCCATTTAGCCACAACTCATGATTATGTGTTATATTTAATATTCATTATTGTGACAGTAAGTCAAGAGTTCTCTTTGGTTTGAACTTTTTTTGTATTAATTATGTGGTACAACATATATATGAATCAAAAAAATAAACTTAAAATAGATTTTGACAGCTTTTATTTCTTTTTATCAATCAATAAGAGAGATTAATTACAAATATATGAACCATTATAATTAATAAATTGGACAATCAAAATCCAACACTACACCAAGCCTAACAACCATAATTGCCCATCCAACAATACATCAAGTCTAAACTTGGAAAAAATAATTATTTATAAACCCCATAATGAAAAAGAAATAAACACCATAAAAGATATTAAACTTCTTTTCATAAAAGTTGAATCCACACCCTCACACCACAAAGTAGTGCTATCAAAGGCCTTGGGGTTACTCAATCCCAAGGGATTGACCTAGTGGGTGTAGCTTGGGGCTTGGGGGTCTATTCCCTCCAAATCTCAAGTTCAACTCCCACTAGGTGCTATAAACTTCCTAGGGCCACGCCCGTGAGTTCTGCTTGAGATTTGTCTGATCCACGTGGAGGGGGCATTTTGGGTGGATCCCAAGATTAATTGAGGTGCACATAAAATGGTTTAGACACCTAATCATAAAAAAAAGGCCTCGGTTACTTGGGAGTTTCTATTTACACCACACTATTATACTCATCAAATTATAATATTCTTATTACAAATATACCATTAACCTTTAGTTGAATTACTTTTGAGTATATAATTTATGTTAATACTAAAAATAATTTATATACATATCCTGTCAACCATTATCACCGCCCTTCTTTTGTGTCAGGCGTAGGGTACTCGAGGCTAGCGTGGGTTCTTTTGTGTATCAGTGTTTTAGGTGTGGGGCTCAAGATTTTGAATTGTTGTTTTATTTGTCTTTTTAAATATAAAATTGTGGGGTTTAGGGGTTGGTTGTAAAGACGTGAGTAGCAGTAGTAGGAGAGTGTTTTACTCTTCGAATCTCTCTCAATGCGTTCTTTTTTCCTTGTACCTTTAAATTTCATATTTTTAATGAAATTTTTTCTTTGCCGATCAAAAAAAAAAAAAATTATCACCGCCCTTCTCCTCCTATGCCCTACCATAACCCTTTCTCTTCCACGCGCCACCTCTACCATCACCGCTCTATCCTTTCTCATTCTCTCTACCTCTCTATATAACTCCAAACATCTCCAACGAAAAGAATTGTGATGGAGAAAGAAATTTTAACTTGGATTGGGTCATAACAAGATGGGCCAACGTAAGAAGTTCGAAGGAAAACACGTGACCCATGATGACGCAGTGGTATTGCGATTTAAGGGCTAGATATTGTTCTAGAGAAGACTTTTTGAGTCCACAAGAAAAACAAGCTTGAATCCACAAGCAATTAAGAAAACTTAAATTTTTATTGATGAAAAAATTAGCCTGCGTTTGGTTGTGTTTTGTAAATGTGATTTGAGAATATGAGTTGTATTTTGAGTTTGTGGGTTGTAGAATTATGATTTGAGTGTAGAAAATTTGTTTGGTTATGATTTTTAAATAGAGTGTTGAATTGTGTTTTGAAGATGTATTTTGAATTAAGTTTTGAAAGTTTGATGTGACATGTGAAAGGTGAAAATTTGTTTGGTGATATGTTTTGAAAATAGTTTTCAAAACCTAATTCAGCCAATAATTTATCATTAAACACACAACTCATATATCGATATCCATATTTTTTTATCAACAATAATAACCAAACTATTTTTAAAATACTGAAATTAAAAATTGATTTTTTTTGTCAATTAATTTTTTATTTTGTAATTTTTTTGAATAATTATTTTTTCGAAATAATTTTTTCATTTTAAAATAACATATGTCAATCATTTTCTGCCAATTAATTTTTCTATCAATTCATTTGTAAAATATGTTTTTAATTTTTTTCTAACATTTTGTTAAAGTCAACAACTTTTGAAAATACATATTAATAAAGAAGGAATAAATACACTAAATTTAATATTTTAAAATACAAATCATAACGTAAATCTTACAAAACAGTATCAATTTTTTTTTTCCCATTTATTACATGTTATGAATTTCGTCCATATGTGACAACAGAAATGCAATGCATTATTCTACTCGTTGAGCTCATATAATTGTGGGATGGACGTACAAAATGACTATTATGCCCCTCTAGACTTAAATGGAAAGTGATTACATAGAACAAAATATGAAGGGTAAGATAATAATTTCACTTACTTATTACCTACCCCCTATTGTTTCATAGCTGTGTGTTCAACACTGAGGTAAAGAAAAAGGAGAGGCTGCAGCTGTGTACTCAGTACACGGATGTGATATATATATATAAAAAGTAATAATATTAAAATCAAATAATATTTAACAAATAAAAAGTAAATAAAAAAAAAATTCCAAACTGAACCTTTTGAACCCCACCCTTTCTATTAAATCTGAATCTCATTCCGTTTACCACACCAACTTCACCATCTCAGAAACACCTTCTCCAGTTACATCAGAAAACAAAATTAGAGAAATAGAAGCATATCCACCATCTCATTAGGTTCTCCTTCTCCACTTCCATAATTTACAGGTTAGTTTTGATGCCAGTTCATCTTCATATTAGCTTCAGACATTAGCTTCAGTTCATCTTCATATTAGCTTCAGACATTAGCTTCAGAGGGAGTGAGGGAGGGAAGAGGAGGACAACCGGCCGGTCAGAAAATATAACAGATGAAAATGGAACAGATATGAAACAAACCCAATATAAATGAGAAATATCATTCTCTATGGTTTTTTTTTTTTTTTTTTTAAATCTGTTTCTATGGCATCTGCCTAATTAAATTTTGTCACCAAATTTTTTTATATTTATTTTTTACATAAAAATAAGTTTGTATGCACAAAAATGTACTAATGGTTGATATATTTTTCATACATATTTTTTACCTCTCATATGTTTTAATATACAGTTTTCTTTCACTTTTGCAGTCATCATGTCAAGAACAATCATGCCAAGAACAAAACGAACCAGGCCTGAACTTGGTGAATCCTCAAACCCTGTACCACCACCACAGCAACAACATGATGGCTATCCAACTAATGATTTTGCAACATATCATTATAAACAAGCCTATGAACATTTCATTACTCGACCAATTATTACGGGGAGAAACGTAAAACTACCTTCTAAATATGATTCACTCTTACTTGGCAAATTAGATACAATGGGATGGTTACCATTAAATAATTTGCCAAATAAGATATATCCCCGTCTTCTACGATTATTTTATGTTCACTTGACACTGGGTGACCAACAAAATGAACCGTTCAGTCTTACCTCTTATGTTAAGGGGAAAAGAATCACGCTCTCTCTCCGTCGTTTTACACAAATTATTGGAGTCGAAACAGGAGATTTACAATGTTATTTTCAAAATGAGGCTGCATTAGAAAAAATTGTTGATGATGTCACTCAGATTTATACCACAATTTGTGACAACCGATTTAGCGGCACTAATTTACAAGTTAGCCATTTTAAACCTCACCTTCGTATTCTCCATCGATGAATAGTTGAAAATATCACTCCCCAAAAAGGACATTATAATAGTGCTTCATGTTTTCAAGTTTACTTGTTATATTGCTTTGAAATTGGACAAAAATTAGATTTATGCTTTATATTACTAGAAGAAATGATGCTTGCAAAATTGGATACTCTGAGTGGCCGGTTACTACCTTTTGGAGCTTTGTTAACCATAATTTTCAAAGCCCATGATGTGAACCTTGAAGGTGAAGGATGGATCAGAATCACTTCACCAATTTCTGAGTATACACTGACCCGAGCTGGTGGTGCTGACACCTTGATGGGCTCTATTAATCTTGAAAATCAACCAATACCTGATGAGAAAGAAACCAATGACAATGCCATGCCACCAAATGAACAACCCCATTACTGGACTGATTATTTAGCCTTGGAACAAGAACAGTACAATCAGCGCCTACAATGGGAACAACAAATGGCTAATCAGCTCAATACATTGGGTACTCGGTTCGATGAATTTGGTACTCGGTTCGATGAAATTGCAACCGCTCAGAATTTACTAATTCATCAATTTGGTGAGTTTTGTGTAGACTCAGAGAGACGCGCTGAACTGACAAGGAACCGCATTGATCTGATTGACCATCGAGTCACTCAGTTGTACCATCAGCATTTCCCTCCACCTCCAACACCACCTGACAAGGATGCTTAACTTGTTTAAAAATCAAGTAAAATGGTTCATAGATATGGTGGTTATATTTTTTTTCTCTTTTTTTTGTTTTGGTTATTTATTTGGTGAGTTTTGTTGTGATTGTTTTACTTTTGTTATTTTGTTATAAACTTTTCTATCCACGTAATGAATAACAACGACGGGTTTTTTTTGGAATCATTTAATTACATAGTTATAATGTTATAACAATCTGTGCAAAAAGATTATGCAATGAAAAAAATATTTGTACAAAAATTAATAAATAGTAATTCATAAATGTCTACGAAATCCTTCATTTGAATAAAATTCCAAAAATTACACAATTACTAAATAATTTTTCTGCATCAATTATAATATAAAATTAAATTAATGTTTTGAAATTAAATAAAACAAGTTACAATTTAATAATAAACATTCTTTATTTTAATGAAAAGGAAAAAAAAAGTTAATATAAACTTCTGTACAGAAAATTAAAAAGAATACCCCAGCGTTTACAAGAATAACAGCGTGAAAACGGTTTGAAGGAGAACACAGGAAAAAGAACAGATGATTTTATTTCGAGGAAAAAAATACGTAGCAGATTAATTGAATTTAAATAGTAGAAATATAACCACAAAAAAAAAAAAATATTCAGATAGCAGAAATATAACCACAAATAAAAAAAAAAATCAATTAACATTGTGTTTATATAGGAGGAAACAAATCAGTAACATATAACCACAAATAAAAAAAAAATCAGTTAACATTGTGTTTAAATAGGAGGAAACAAATCAGTAAAAGAAAAATTAAGGAAAAAAAATCAGTAAAAAAGCCCGCTAGGTTCAAACAGACCGGTAGGTTTTAACGAAGAAATGGAAAACCGGAAGACAAAACCGGAAGAGGTGGGAGGACCGGGTGGTTGATCGGCCGGATGACCCGGGGGACGACCGGCCGGGTGTCCCAGGCACTGCCGCTTCAAACAGTTCAAACCATTAACTGATTGATGAAAGGTTCAAACAGTTCAAACCATTAACGAAGAAATGGAAAATCGGAAGACAAGGTGGGAGGACCGGGTGGTTGACCGGCCGGTCGATCGGCCGGATGACCCGGGAGACGACCGGCCGGGTGTCCCAGGCACTGCCGCTTCAGGTTCAAAGGTTCAAACAGTTCATAATTTAAAAGAACAACCGATCTGAAATGGAAAATACGCCTCTACAAATTCTCATAAACCATTTAGGAACTGATTTCAACTTCTTCGAAATCATTTATACATAACAGATGAAGATTGATTTACTGACTATTCTTGAAGAACAAAAAAGTTGAAACAGTTCAGGATGAAGAATGAAATCATTTATCAACTCGTCTGAAACAATAACAGATAAAATCATTTTCAAATAACAGATGAAGGATGAATTTGAAGTACAGATGTTTGATACAGAGAAGCCACCCGTGATGAATCGGAAGGACTGATGTAGATGAGCTTCACGTGAAAGTTGTAGAGACGATGAAGAAGGCAGAAACGTTGAAAGGGAGATACAAGTTGTCAAATAGATTTTCAAAATGTAATTTGAATTAACACGCGGAATTAATTTTTGAACGTCGTATCCAAACATCATGCGCGAGCTCAGGTGTTGAAAATTGATTTTAATTAACAACCAAACAGAGCCTTGATTTTTCCAATAGGTTTACATCTATATTTATAAAACACTAAACCTTGGAAAACAAATAACACAAAATAAAGGAACTGATCAAATAAGGTGGTTCCAGGCACTGCCGCTTCAGGTTCAAAGGTTCAAACAGTTCATAATTTAAAAGAACAACCGATCTGAAATGGAAAATACGCCTCTACAAATTCTCATAAACCATTTAGGAACTGATTTCAACTTCTTCGAAATCATTTATACATAACAGATGAAGATTGATTTACTGACTATTCTTGAAGAACAAAAAAGTTGAAACAGTTCAGGATGAAGAATGAAATCATTTATCGACTCGTCTGAAACAATAACAGATAAAATCATTTTCAAATAACAGATGAAGGATGAATTTGAAGTACAGATGTTTGATACAGAGAAGCCACCCGTGATGAATCGGAAGGACTGATGTAGATGAGCTTCACGTGAAAGTTGTAGAGACGATGAAGAAGGCAGAAACGTTGAAAGGGAGATACAAGTTGTCAAATAGATTTTCAAAATGTAATTTGAATTAACACGCGGAATTAATTTTTGAACGTCGTATCCAAACATCATGCGCGAGCTCAGGTGTTGAAAATTGATTTTAATTAACAACCAAACAGAGCCTTGATTTTTCCAATAGGTTTACATCTATATTTATAAAACACTAAACCTTGGAAAACAAATAACACAAAATAAAGGAACTGATCAAATAAGGTGGTTCTTGCTAAACCAAAAATAAAAAGATCCTATCTTGTTAGTCAAATAAACTCACTAAGGCCTCGTTTGGGAAGTAGGCTATTTTAGTTTTTAACTATTTTAGCAGGTTAAAATATTTGTGTTTGGGAAGAGGGTTAAATTTTTTTTAGTTGGATGTGATATTTGTGAGAGAAAAAGTAAAATAATTATGGATTTGATTTGATGTGACATTTTTTCTTGTTGGCTATTTTAGCTTATTTTGTCTTTTTGTGGATTTTAGTAAAAAAAAAAAAAAAGCCTAAGACTGGCTCCCCAAACACCTCCTAAGTAAGAATAACCAAAAATAAGAGATCCTATCTTGCTAATCAAGAAAATGAAACATGCCAAAACAAGTGGCACTAAATATGGAATTAAAATAATTCAAAATCTCCTAACTTGTGATCCTTTTTTTTTTTTTTGGCTTTTGTTTATCCATTTGTTCTAGAAATTCTTGAGTGCATTGTTCTACATCAGTCCCCTGTCCTTTAAAGAACTCGTCCACAAGATAAAAATAGAAACTGCATGAGACTCAGCTGCATTGTACTCAAACAAGTCTTAAACATTGAAAGTTTTTGAAATAGCTGAGTTCTCGGGCAGGTCAACCACATAAGCATTATCATTAAATTTTTGTAAAACATGAACATGACCAATCTTCTTTTGCTTCAACTTATTGTAAGTCCCCACTGGAAACCCGTCTTTTCGAAGATGGCTATAATGTTTGTGAATTATAATGCCTTTGGGATATATTTAATTTTGTTATCTTACTATTGAAATCCTCTGGTTGATGTATCTTGGTGTTGGTTGAGTGTAAAATTTGATCTATACATTGATTAGAATGTTTAATTACGTTTAGACTTGGTGAAATTATGTTTTAGAACCTTAAAATTTTGTTCTGGGTGTCAACACTTGCTTTTCCTCTTTTGTTTCTCAACATTTGGTTTGGAAGTGTCAACACTGGAATGGCCTAGGGTTGACACCAACAGCTTTGTGAGTTCTGGTGTAATATTCTGCTTCTTAGAGTCGACACCACGCCCTTCTGGGTGTCAACACTGTTAGGCTAGAGAAAGACCTGGTGTATTATGCTTTTGGGGGTGGACACCGGAGTAGTTCAAGGTTGACACCCTACTTGTTTTGAACTTATTCCTTCGCAACCTTGTATGCCGGTGTCGACACCTCTGTAGACACCCCATTTTTGACCGTCCTCAAGACTTGGACGTCATCGTTTGAACACTCGATGATCATCCATATTTGTGTTCATTTTGAGTTCTCGGAAGTCTCAGTTGCGCGCCTTGCCTCAAGATCTCTCAACTTGTTTGTTTTGTGCTTGGTTGTGGACCAAACACTTGTGTTTTTGGCTTCTAAGGGTAGGAAGTGGCTTGTTAGCCATCCTCTCAACCCACCGGCCAT
This sequence comes from Camellia sinensis, assembly GCF_055761805.1. Taxonomy (NCBI): domain Eukaryota; kingdom Viridiplantae; phylum Streptophyta; class Magnoliopsida; order Ericales; family Theaceae; genus Camellia; species Camellia sinensis. The sequence continues at coordinate 93,135,930 of NC_138975.1, forward strand.
GGCCTGAGGCCACCAGCCTTGTTTTCTTTTCACTGGCCAAATGTATTGGTCGATTGGCCACTTTTTCTGGCCGAGGCATTTTCTTTGCCTTTTTCAAGCATTGTGCACGCTAGCTGTGCCAGCTTGTGAGCACAGACTCTGCCCTCCATACACGTGTATGGAGGGATTTCATCCTTACACTTAGCTTCCCTTGGAAGCTTGGAATTGGATTTCCTATAAGAGGAGGGCCTCCCCTCCCTTTCCAGAGGTTGAACAATCTGAGATATTAGAGATATATCACTCTCTCTCTATATCTCATTCTCTCTCTATATTTGTGTGTAATAGTGTTCTAAAAGGTGTTTTTGTTCATATTTTTGCACTAAGGCACCTAGTGTTACACTTTCCTTTAGTTACTGAGGTGCTAAGGAGTTGATTTCAGAGTTTTTGAGTTGGTTTTGATCAGAAGGAGGTGCTGGAGTTGGTGTTCTTGAAGTGTTCTTCAAGGGTGAGAAACTACTCTTTTATTTCCCATTTTTGCTTAAGCTTTTAGCAATACTTGCATACTGTTTTAAGCTTAGTGTCCAACTGAAAAAAGTTCTATATTTTCATGCTTGAGATGTTTGTTTAAGGTTACTTTTGGGTCGGGGGTTGCCTGGCCTTGTTTGGCCTTATTTTGTGACCTTCTTCTTGAGCTTTGAAACCTTTTTGTTTTGACCTTCTCACCACTGAAATCCAAAGGATTTTCAGTGGTGGAGAAGTGGTTTTGAGGTCTTGAATAGGGGAGGGACACCCCCCTCCCTTTGTGTCTCATTTGCTTGCATTATTAGCTCACCATAATAGCATGTTTGCTTAGCATGTTTTGGTCCTATTTCAGCAAGTATTTGGTGTTATCTTGGCATGATATACCTCTGTTTTAAGCTGGTTTGTTGGTCTCTTGCATGCACCATGTACTTGCCTTATAATCCCTTTTATTGCCTTAACATGTATCTTGCATTTGGACCACCATGCTTGCATATTTCGGCTCAACTCCAAGGAACGTTTAGTCATGTTTCACCATGTTTAAGCTCTGTTTGGTGTCGATTTGATCATATATGCATTGCTTCGTATAGCCTTAGTTCATCCTAGCTTGTTAAGCTTTGTGCATCGAGTTGCTAGCATGCATTATTTTGACTATTCTCATGATTTGGCATCATTTGAAATCACATTTCAGTCCATGTAGTGTAGTCACAAACTTATGTTTGCCATCTTTTCAATGCTTTGAAGAGTTGTTGTTTTGTGCCTTAAGATTGGGTCATTGTGTATGTCTCCATGATTAGGTCTTTGGGGTGCCATCTCATTGGGTTTTGAGGCTTATTTTGACATATTATAACTCTGTTTTTCATTGCATAATTCATGCCATATTCAGTTGTGATAGGTGTAGTGTAATGCATCATTTGTAGCCTGGCATGCCCTTTGTTTTGTGCCTATCTTTTAGCATGTTTTGGCTTTGTTCCATACATGTTCTAGCTTTGTTTTGGCCTACCTTAGGACTGTTTTAGGTCTCCTTGGCCCTTTGGGGCTTGGTTGATATGGCCATGGCTTGAGCCCCTTGGCTTGTCTCAAGTTTTGGGTTCCTTTGTATGCCTTACTTGCATGGCTTGGTTGATTTGGCATCATCCCTTGCACATTTTTAGAGCTTATCATGCTTGTTATTTGTCCATATTTGTCTCTTTTAAATGTGCTTAAGAGTCGACCCTTTTTATGCCTAAGTATTGGACCCTTACATGTGCATGTTTGGATGCGTTTTGTCCATCATTCCTTGGCACTATGGCCACTGTTTTGGTATGGCTGAGGTCTGCCCATTTCAGTTTAATTCCATTGAGCATGTTTGCTTTTCATGATATTTGCATGCTTGTATTGTATCATGTTTGCATGTTTGGTATATCGCATGATATTTAGCTAATTGTATTACATAACATTGTTGCATACTTGGCGTGCCCATGTTATATTAGCTTAACTTGCATTGCATTTGGAATGCTTGCTACCTTAGTCTTGTGTGCATACTTGAGTCCTATTGCATTTGGCATGCTTAGGTTGCATAACATTGCTTTTCCATGTTGCATTGTATTTGGCATACATGCATTGCATTGTGTTTGGTTTGGGGTGTTAAACCAAACACGAGGAGCAAGGAACGCTCGTACTTGAAGTGACGAAACGTCCCTCAATCCTCGGTCGCCGATACTCTTGATCCAACATGATAGAGTTCTAGGCATTCATGTGTTTTGTTGCATTAATTCCACATTGATTTGCACATTTGGCACCTTTGGCCATCATGTATTGAAATGCGTGATTGGTGGCCCGAGGGTCGAGCACTATGCTCCCTTGAGTTCATAACATGATAGGGAGGGTGGTCGTGCACACATTGTCTTATAAACGCCTTGCCATGCACTGTTTGTCCTCTGCTGCAGCAAAAACAACATTCTGTAGGAAGAGATGGCTGGTCGGCCATCTTCAGTGCCGGCCGGCTACCAAAATCTGGCCGAGAGCCTTACAAATGGTCGATAACCATTTTCAAATGGCCGGTGGTCCTATCTCTTGGCCGGTGACATCCCACAGTGCTTGGGGAGTGGTTCAGAAACATCCTTGGGACTTGTGTAGTTTTCAGAGGAGCAAAACAGTGCAAGCAGAGGCAACATGTGGCATGGCAACGAGTTTCCGAGTGAGGTGATCGAGCATGCATCATTCAATCATTTCGAGGTGGAGCTGCAGCGGCCTCCTTTTGTAATTAATTTGTTAATTAATTAAGGGTTTGTAATAATTAATTAGCTAGGATAGTTGATTAATCATTTGGTTTATATTATTTATTCGGACCCTCCGTCGAGAGGGCGAATTTGTAATAAGTGTGCGTGCGTGTGTGAATGTCTTTCAACCCCACGTCTTTCTCCTTTTTACTTACCTGCTTTTGATGGTTAGTTTTAGGTTATGTTTCAATTAGCATACTTATGTTAGCATGTTTGCATACATCCATTCGTATTGCACGCACCGGGCTCGGCGCATCATACTAATTGCATAATATTTCAATTCCAACTTGAATACGTGTATCGAGTTGTCGCATTTCACATGCCACTCTTAGATTAGCCGAGCCTATTCCAGTTGCATTTTGCATGTGTTGCATTAGCCATCTTAACATGAATTAGGATCATGCATTGATTACTAACTAGTTCTTTATTTTGGCTCGGAGTACATTGTGAGTGTTTATGCTTTAGCATCTTGCATGTATGTAAGTGTTAACATGAAAGCATGCTTGCTATGAGGCTATTTGTTTATGTGATATAACTGCCTGAATGCCTGTGGGTGAAGGTTGGATTGTTTGAATTGGGACAATTCATTGAAATCCATATTTTAGCCTACTTGCGAGTAGCAAACTTCAAACCGTTTTCAAACAAACGAATACGCAATGCTTTGTTCCAAATTAGGCGATCTAGTCTATACTTGTGTGTTGTGCGCATCACTTAGTAAATTCTAGCTAATTAATTGGAATAAGAACACATGTGTTTTCAAAAACGAGATATCATGTTTAGTACAGGCCGATCTTTGATCGGGCGAGCGGGGGTGCTCATAGCTGACCTTCCCCAATCGTACCCAAGATCCCGAGCCGAGGCAACTTTGGTGATGACGAACACGTGGCCTTAGGCACGAGTCAGGGTTTCCTAAATTCCCCAAAATTAAAATATTTAGGTGGCGACTCTGTATCTGCCAAAGCAGTCCATGTTTGACACTTCTTTCTTAAAAATCAGTTTTCCAAAACGATTTGCCGGATTTGGATTCTTTGGTGATTTATCGGTCTCGCATTGCACTTTGCGGGATAAGATTCAGAACCGTGACATTTGAGTCCGAACTGTAGAAGCAAGGCCCTCGAGGGCGCGTCTACAACCTCTCTTCAAGGTGTCGACTGTAATGACCCCAAAATGCGTATAAGAAATCATTTTTATTTCCCTATGAAATGATGTGGTTTAATTTAATTATATCTATTAGAATTGAAGCATTATCAGTTGAGTTACGGACTTAAAATGGGAATTACCGACCTTTATGGGTTCAAAAATCAAAATTGAGTACTTGGATATGTTAATGGGAATTTTTGGAATTATTTGGGAAAATTAATTTGAAATCTAATTTGTCTGATTCATTAATGGATGTTTGGGTGATTAACTTTATACTGCAAATTAAAGGCCTTAAAGACTTCAGATACCGGAACAGGGGACATATTTATGATCAGCATAATTTTTAGAGTTATCTGGGAAGTTTAATTGAAATGTGATTTTGTGCGATTCGTAAGGGCGTGTTTGGCCCTTTCTATTTGTGGGAAGCTTTTATATATGCATATATGCCTTATGAGTTGTTGAACTCATCTATTTTGAACCAAACAAAAAATAAAAATATCTAGAGAAAGGGGAAGGAGAACCGTGAGAGAGAGAGAGAGGGAGAGAGAGAAGAGGCAAAGCTTCTCCCTAAGGAATTCAACATCCATGGAAGCTTGAAGATGGTTGAAGAAGATAGAAGAGAGAGGAAAGATCAACCAAAAGCTTGGGAAAAATTGAAGAGACTAAGGGATGAACAAAGGTTTGGGTAAGGTATGTGGCTCTAATTACTAACCTTGTATAGAATCCATCTACTACTTGAAATCATGGATTGGTATAGAAGATGTGAGCTTTGAACCCATGAACCTTGATTTTCTAAGAATTCCTTGATTGAAGAAGTAAAATCATTAAATTTGTTTATTGTGAGATTATAGTGTTTGATGAAGAATAATAATGTGAAATTGGTCATGTATTAAAGGGTTTTGGGCTTTGATTTACATGTAATTAAGGTTTGATTTTTGAAAATGAGAAGTCCCACAATTTCAGCCATTTTCGGACTGCTGCTGTCCAGGGCCGCACGTGCGGCACTGTTCACCCGCACGTGCGGAGACAGCTCTGTCCAGCCAACTTTGAATAGGTATATCTTTTGCATCCGGACTCCGTTTTGAGTGATTCTTGAGCCTAAAATCAAGCCCCGGAAGTCTAGTTTCCAATGGCACTAGTCTCACTCCCAAATTCTAAATACAGAAAAAGTTATACCAAAATTAGTGACGACTGTTCACGTTATGTCAATTAGTAATGTACCATTTCTTCACCTAAACCATTTCCTATCGATTTCTCCTGTTTTCTAAGACATGGATTACAACATATTAAAGAATAATGAGCTTGGTACCACCATGACTAATTGATTGAACGATCAAAGAGAATAAGTAAAGGATCGAGTATAACCTCATATTATGTGTTGTGCACTATAATTGTAGGTCTAGACGAGGACATTGTACCATTACCACCGGGAACCGATCACTGTGAGTAGTAGTACTTTGATGTACCTTTAACCATTTATCGTTATTGATGTTAAATCTTCGTCGTAAGAATTATGTTGACATAAATGTTATGAATGCTATGTGAGAAACACTGTGATATTATGGAAACTTCAAAAGAGTTTATGAAGTTATGTATGTTATGTGAGAAACATTATGGAATTATGAAAACTTCAAAGGAACTTGTGATTGTGTGAACCCCTCAGGCCAAGGGCCGAACTGTGAAATTGTGAAACCAATAAAGTCATCTATAATCTAATGAGAATGTACTTACTTTTCGTTACTAATTATCAGGAATGTCCTGTTAACTTTACGTTAATTATGTCAACTCATGGGAATGATGTAACAGTTACCATTAGGACTATGTTAATTACAAGGCAAGGCAACTATGTTAACATATAAGAATGATTAAACAAAGGTGTATGCTATTGATAAGAGAGCACGTAAAGTAAGTCATTTACCCAAAAGAATTTATGTTCATTCTTGAAGAATGGATTCTGAGTAAATATAAGAGTAGCTACATGTATCCAGATGAATTGAAGTTAATTTGTTATGTTGCTTATGAATTGGAAGTGATCCAGAATCTACGATATAAGTGCAAAGTTTAGCATCATTATGTGACCCTCATGAGAATGTGAATTAGTCTCTCATTGTTAAGCGTACGATAATGACACGATACAACAAGAAATGTTCTAGTTATGATATGTTCCGTTTGAATTAATGAATGATGTTCAAGCATGTTTCAGGCATGTTTCCAGTATGTTACAAGTTCAAGTATGTTTAGGTATGTTTCAAGTATATGTTACAAGTTTAAGTTTGTCACAAGTTTACGTATGTTACCAGTTTATGTATGTACATGTTCAAGTATGCTACAAGTTCACAATGTTGGGGGATTCCTTTATGGAACGAACAAAAAAAAAATACTTATTATTGATTTGCTAGCACTATTACAGTGCCAAGTATAAGCAAGTATGAATTCTGATTTCTATTTATGATTCAAGCATAATACATATGTATGAATTTATTTCCGGGGCATGACATTACATGTATGGTTTGGTTTGTAAGACCTAATGATTATTGGTATGGAACAAAGTGCTACTTGGAACTAAGTGCTACTTGGAACTAAGTGCTACATTGTGAGCCACCGCTAGAGTCCATGTGAGACACCTCTTGAGTCCATACATATGTGAAAGTTATGAGGTTTATAGCCATCTGTATAAGTTGTTATGAAATGAAACAAAGTGCTACACGGAACTAAGTGCTACATTGTGAGTTACCTCTAGAGTCCGTGTGAGACACCTCTTGGGTTCATAAATGCATGTCCAAAGGCTTCATGCCAACTTTTCAAGGGCTTCATGCCAACTTTACAAGGGCTTTATGCCATATGTTTCAAGGGCCTTAGTGCCATATGTTACAAGGGCTTTATGCCATATGTTTCAAGGGCCTTAGTGCCACATGCTTCAAGGGCCTTAGTGCCACAAGTTTCAAGGGCTTATAGCCACCATGTTTCAAGGGCCTCGTGCCACCATGTTTCAAGGGCTTATAGCCACCATGTTTATGTTGCAAGATTGAACTTAAGGCCGTTATGTACGTAGCACAGAATCAGACTAACTATGTGAACTCTACATCTTTATATGCATTGCTATGTGTTATGTTTCAATTTAAGCATCGTTTTATTTATGTATTACTATTCACTGAGCTTGGCTCACTCTGTCTAATGTCTGTTTCTGTAGGTAACCAACCAAGTGGTCAGTCCTAGTCATGACACCCGTTTTCTTTTGTCAACCTTCGTGGGTTCAGGCGCTGCACGAAGCCATTTATTTTTGTAAAGTCTATTGAAATGTTGGCTTAATTTTGATTACCCATTTAAAGTTAAAGAGGTAGAACTTCAATGATTTTTATATAAGCCCAATGATGGGGCTGGGTCTGTACATATGGTTGTTTATCACCGATGCTACAACATATGGTTTGGAGCTTTATCTATTTTCCATGATGAATGTGATGTATAAGAGGTCCTGGCATGTAGATGTAGCTCAATGGAATTTATATGTATAGTTATTTTCCTACTTTATGCTTCCGATGAGGCCCCATATGTTATTTACTACATGTTATGTGTTCGTTTTCAAACGGGTCATGCCCAAACTTTTAGGGGCGGGTTTGGGGCGTGACATCGACACTTGACAAAAAACCAAACACACTCAGCCACATTTTTGGCCCCACTTTTTATGATTTTTGACTTTATATTTTTGTGTATTCTTGGACCCCACAACTTATTATATCCCTCCACTATAAGTAAAACGATCCCCTCTTATTTTCCTCACTTTTCTCACTGTCTCTGCCCTCTCTCTCTCTCTCTCTCTCTCTCTCTCTCTCTCTCCATTTTGGAGCTTCAAGCTTGGATTTCATTTATCTAGAAACAAGATCTACCTCTAGTACTTGAGGATAAGAGTTAGATCGCGTCGAGAGCTTTGTGTGAGACCGACTTGATTGTGTTTTCGTCATCGTCAAAATTTAGGTCTTCAACCTATCTCTCTCATCCTTGAGGTATGAGTTCTCTTAGCTTCGTATACCTATGTTTTGAAGTGATTGTGTATGAATTTGGTTAAGATCATGATGATTTAACTAAAATAGTTTTGATTTGAAGATGTTTATGAAAAATAAGGGAGTGTTCACTCAAGTTTTGAGATATTCTTTTAGATCTTTACTCGCATGTTTTAAAAATTGATGATTTTGAGATTTGTTGAAAGATGAGAGGAAAACCCCAAATTTTTGTAAAAACCCTAAGATGGAAATGTTGATTTAGAAGAAGGTTTTGAAATAAATTGATGGTTGTTGTGAAACTTAAGTTATGATTGTTTTGGAAATTCAAAATGCTGTTAAATAATTGAATCTTCATATTTATATTGCAAATTTTCATTGAATATGAAAGAATTGAGAACCTTGAAATGGAAATTATTATGTTTTGTTAATGGGAAGTGGTATAGAGTTGAAATGAAGAATAGAAGGAGTTGATGCTAACGATTTGAGAGAAGTTTGGAAATAATGAACTATGGATGATGATGATAGTCACACGAATTTTGGTACTATGGTTATGTTATTATTTAATTATTGTTTTAGCTTTCGTTGATAGAATTATATTGTGATTTACTGTTTAAACGATTATAATAGTTGCACATCATGCAGAGCATTGCATTTGCATGGTTTTGGACCAATGTCGAGTCTTTAATGAGATACCAGTTTTTTGGAAAAATATTTTGGAAATCAATGTATATTTTAGGTTCCCATTGCCCTGTCGTATAAAGTCAGCAAATGTGAGGAATATTGTTGAGTGCCCAATTCTCGCAAGCTTGATGATGGATAATATGGGGGATATTAGTGAGTGTTTAATTGCCCCTCCGTGCTTGATGCCAGTAAATGTTGAATTGTTTTCAGAAATTGTGTTTGAGAGGAATAACTTATTGTGTCTGGATGCTCGAGCGTCACTTGTTGCGCTCGAACGGGCTGTGCGTATTTCAGTCCGTAAAAGTGACATTTTACTTCACTTTTTCATTTCATTCTCTCTCTAAACATTTCAAAAACCCTAGATTTAGAGCTTCTCTCTCTAAAACTCATTCTTTCTCTACATTTTCACCTAGATTTAGTGGTTTCTCTACCCGTGTGCCTTTGTTAAAAAGGTAGAACTTCTCAAGGGCTATGTTTCCATTCGAATATAGTTGGGTTTCGGTTTCATCCGAGTCTTTTCCTTGCTTTGCTCGTCTTCTAGCTTTGAGGTAAGGATTTTTTATGCTCCTATATGATTTTTAACTTAGTTATTTGTTTTGTATAAACACTATTATGATTTTGAAGGATTTTGAACAAACATAGGGTTTTGATTTAAAATCAAAAGAGGGGTTTACAAATGGATGTATTGAAAATGGTTAAAGGAGTGAATATGAGTTTATGTTATAATAAATTGTTGATTTTGTCACTTGGGTTGGATTTTAGAAGAAAATGCAGTTTGCCCTAAAATATCTCAAATATTTATTTTGTATAAATAACTGGAATTGGTATTGAAAATGTGAAATTGGATGGATGTTTATATAAATGGTGGAGTTAGATATGTATTATCACTCACCTATGGAAATTTAAATGGTTTATCTGTCTTAGAGATTGTATATCTGTTTAGAAATATCCGTTTTGGGCTACCGGTAGAGGATAGCTATGATTGTTGTAGAAGTTGCATGAGGATTAGGTGAATTGAAACTGATTTCTCATCCGTTGTCATTGAATATGACTATGTTTTTAAATACATTGTATATGTATGTGATTGTGAGAAAGGTGATGAATTTGAGAAGTAGGTGTGTAACACCGAAATTAAGTTGGCCTGTGTGTCCATGATGAAAGTCCTGAAAACCACACATATACATGGGTGTTGATTCCTGCGGACGAAATATCTGGAAAATGGCAAATAGAAGTGATTGTATGATGGTTGCACTGGTTGGAAACCTATTAAGTTGTATTCTTAGATTGGTTGTCTAAATTAAATAGAACTGATTTCATGAATTGAAATATACAGTTGGTACTACATGGTTTGCAAAATAATTATGAAACGGTTTATCAATGGCATTGTATATGCATATTACCCTTATATCTTCGTTAAGTTTCATATGTTGTATTGGAATATTTCTACTAGGCTTTGGCTCACCCTATATGAGAAAATCATTTACAAGTGTTGGTGATATGCCTTTGCCAAGGGCATAGCTTGGGAGGACCGTGAGGCTGAAGGCTTATCCTGTTATTTTGCTTTTATTTGTATTTTGAATAAGCCTCGGGCTTAGACTTGTATTGGATTGAGAATCCACATTTGTTGTACCCAAACAGTGACTTGGAAAGGTGTAAACCTTTAGGGCATATGATTACCTATTTAGCTTTAATTACATTATTACTGTTTGGTAACACATGTTGTAGATTCAAGATGTACTATTTATGAATGTATATCGTATGTGTCACTCTTTTATACAATCGAATATCATGTAATAGAAGGAGATTATACTCTGATTCACAATGTTATTTACTTATCGATGAGGATGATATATTGCATTTATTTCGGGGCGTTACAACTTGGTATCAGAGCATACCGGGTTTGAATATTTTGGGTACGTGGGAAGTAGTTATTACTACAATGGGTTTGTCTCGCTTGATAGAGACACTAGTATGTATGGTATGCTATGTGATAACATGGTTATATGATTATATGGGTATGCAATTTAATTCCTAAAATATTGATTGGGTCTACGGGTTTCTAGAAGTCCTGTTAAAAGAGCACTTGATTACTGCTGTTTCTAATTGAAACTCTAGCAACACAGCAGGATGATCATTATCTAGGAAGGAAATTCGTATGTGTTTATGTGACTATGTGTTTACGTGGAGTGAATTACTTTTGTCCACTATATTAGGACGCAAGTGGATTAGATTCGGGACATTTGTAAATGTGCTAATCTCCTTTGTTATCTTCATTAGGATATTAGGACGTGGACATGGTGGTGGTAGGCGTAGTAGGCCTAGAAGGCATGAGGTGCCTTTATCGGATGATATTTCGGCGCAAGAAGAAAGGGTTGGTCAGGCCGATGTGGTCAGCATGCCATTGGCACCTTAGCTTGCGAAATGGCTAGAGTATTGCGGGAATCTATGGACATTCTCAGGGCTGAGAATCAAGTCCAAGCCCAAGCCCAAGTAGCTGAGGCAGGGCCGTCATTCATGAAACGAGAGTTTTTTTGGTCGAATTTGGAAGAGTTTTTGGGTGATCCCAATGAGCCACTGAAGGCGGATGAGTGACTAGAACAGATAATGAAGACGTTTGAGATGCTTGGCATCGAGGATGATGGACTGAGAGTGATCCTGACATCTTTCCAGCTGAAGGGAGATGTTGGTCAATGGTGGAAGTACGAGTGTGGGCCCATTAGAGTGACTTGGGAGGCTTTTGTCAATGTCTTCTAAGATAAGTTTTTGCCTCATCCCACTGTTAGGGAGAAGTTAAGGGATTAGTTTTCTCAGCTCAAGTAGTTGAGCACATCGGTGGTCGAATTTGAGGCCGCAATTACTAGTTTGTCGAGATTTGCACCGGAACTCGTGGCTAGTGAGGAACGCCGTTGTTTAGAGTTCGAGAAGAGGTTGAGGACTGGGTTTATGTTCAAAGTGACTGGGTCAATGAATAGAGATTATGGACGCCTTATGGAGGTGGCGACTTATCTTAAGACCGTGATGCAGATGGAGAAGGAAGAACGGATGAGGGGCTCCAGGAGGAGTCAGGATGTTCAGTGGGATAGTAAGTGGCAGAGGGGTTTTAACCTACAGTAGTCCCAGGGAGCATAGTCGAGGTCCACTTTTCCAGTGCCGAGTTTTGGTTCTAGGAGAGGTGGTCAGGGAGATTTCACTTGCTTCAAGTGTGGTCAGTTGGGCCATAAGTCTCCAGCTTGCCCGCAGAGAAGATGAGGGCAGCAGTCAGCATTGTCTTCAGCTTGCTCTTAGAGCCAGAGCCAGGGAAGAGGGCAGCCGCTCACTTGTTATCAGTGTGGGCAGGCAGGGCACATGAAGAGGTTTTTTCCTCAGTTGGGTGGCATACTTGGTGCGTCTGGTTCGAGGCAGACATAGAGACATCTACTTACTCAGTCAGTTTAGGCCTCGAGGGCCAATCAGGGAGCCTCTTCAGCTCAATTTGTGCATTAGACCTATGCTTCGAGGGGTGAGTAAGTAGACCAAAAACCAACTAGGCATGTATATATTGTTACCGCCCTAGACTTAGTGCTAGCGCCTTCGGTAGTGAGAGGTACTTTCTTGTTATGTAATTCTATTACTAATGTGTTGATTGATACGGGTGCATCCCATTCATTTATCTCGTCTGCATTTGCATCGACTTTGGGGTTAGAGTTGACTCGGTTAGTATCTCCTCTCAATGTAGAGTCACCTATTGGTGGTGAGATTATTTTGAAGCAGGGGTGTCAGGATTGTGACATAGAGGTTTTCGGTCACTGACTTCCTTTTGCATTTGTGTTGATTGACATGTCTAGTTTTGATGCTATTTTGGGTATGGACTAGTTGTCATCGTATCGGGCTGTCATAGATTGTTACCGTCAAAGGGTTATTATATGTACCTTAAGCGATGATTGCTTTTATTTCTTGGGGGATTGGGTTGATAGAGTCTTATCACTGATGTATGATTCGCTTGAGCGGAGTGAACTTAGTTGTCTTCTTGCTAACTTTTTGGGTAATGAGTGTGATGAAGTCCGAGTCGAGTTGCTAAGGGTAGTTTGTGAATACCCGGACGTTTTTCCTGAGGATCTCACCAGTTTACCACCTCACCGTGAGATTGAGTTCTCAATTGATTTAGTGCTTAGTATGACACCGATTTATATGGCACCATATAGATTTGCTCTTGCCAAGTTGAGTGAGTTGAAGATTTAACTCCAAGAGTTGCTAGATAAGGGTTTTATCTGCCCTAGTACTGCGCCTTGAGGAGCATCGACTCTCTTTGCAAAAAAGAAAGATGGTGCGTTGCGACTTTATATTAATTACCGAAAGTTGAACCGGGTAACTATTAAGAACAAGTACCTAATGCCTCGTATAGATGATTTGTTTGATCAATGGAAGGGGTCTTGTTGCTTTTCTAAGATAAACTTGAGATCGGGTTATCATCAGTTGAGAGTAAGAGCAGGTGATATCCAGAAGATGACATTCTGTACGTGGTATGACCATTATGAGTTTCTAGTGATGCCCTTTGGACTCACCAATGCACTAGCCGTGTTTATGGATTTGATGAACTGGATCTTCCATGAGTTTCTAGATCGTTTTTGTGGTCGTCTTTGTTAATGACATCTTGATTTACTCACCCTCTGAGGTAGAACACGAGAAACACTTGTGGGTTGTACTCGAGTTACTTAGAACCCAGAAACTTTATAACAAGTTTGGAAAATGTGAATTCTGGTTGAGAGAGGTTAAGTTCTAAGGCCATGTGGTACTTGGAAAAAGGGTGACTGTAGATTCATCCAAGATAAAGACAGTGTAAGATTGGGAACAACCTAAGAATGCTTTTCAGATCCGTAGTTTCTTGCAGTTGGTCGGGTATAACCGTCAGTTTGTGAAAGATTTCTCTACATTAGCTTCACTGTTAACTGGATTGACGAGGAAAATAATTAAGTTCATGTGGAGAGAGACTTATAAAAAGTCTTTTCAAGAGTTTAGGTTAGACTTACCACTACTCCAGTATTGATTATTCCGAAGAGGGGTTTGGGCTATTCGGTGTATTGTGATGCTTTACGGGAAGGTTTGGGTTGTATATTGATGTAAGAGGAGAAGGTAGTAGCTTACGGCTTGCGGCAGTTGAGAACACATGAGAGGAACTACCCTACTCATGACCTAGAGTTAGCGGCAGTAATCTTTGCCTTGAAGATTTGGAGGCATTATTTGTATGGTGAGAAGTTTGAGGTATTTTCTGATTGCAAGAGTCTAAAATATCTACTTACACAGAAGGACTTGAATATGAGGTAGATGAAGTTTATAGAAGATTATGATTCTGAGCAACATTATCACACGGGGAAGGCCAATGTTATGGCCGATGCTTTGAGTAGAAAATCTATTAGCAGTGTAGCTTGTATTGCCATTCGGGAAGGAGAGATGTTAGGTGCTATTAGTGAGTTTGACTTGTATCTTGGCGAGTCCATGGAGTTTACAGCCTTGTTTTCGGTAGTTGGACAACCTACACTTGTGAATTGAGTGATAAAAGCACAGAGGGGTGACCTTGAAGTGGACTCCCTCCGAGAGAAGATCTCCAATGGGAAGGTAGAGAAATGCTTGAATGTGTATCTCGATTCAAGTGTTAGATACCATGACCGTCTTTTTGTGCTAGAGTCTTGTTGAGAGGAAGTACTCTGAGAGTTTCACCATTCACGCCTTACAGTGTACCCGAGAGGCACAAAGATGTATCACGACCTTAGTCGCCAGTTTTGGTGGGGAGAATGAAGAAGGATGTGGCCATGTTTGTATTGAGGTGCCTTATTTGTCAACACGTGAAGGTCGAACATCAAAGGCTAGTGGGTTTGTTGCAACCTTTGCCTATAGTCGAGTGGAAGTGGGAGCATGTCATGATGGATTTTGTTGTGGGCCTTTTGAGGACTCAACGGGGTAGTGACACAATTTGGGTGGCAGTTGACCGGTTGACCAAGTCGGCGCACTTTATACCTATGCGCGTGAGTGACTCAGTAGATTATCTTGCCAAACTTTTTATTAGGGACATAGTGAGGTTGCACAGGGTCCTTGTAATGATCATTTCAGATAGAGATCGGCGTTTCACGGCTCGGTTGTGGTAGAGTCTACAGAGTGCCTTGGGCATGGGATTGACTTTTAGCACTGCATATCATCTTTAGACTGACGAGCAATCTGAGCGTACTATTTAGATCCTTGAGGATATGTTCCGGGGTTAGATTCTTGACTTTAAGGGGTCATGTGAGAGACACTTGCCCTTAGTGGAGTTTACCTATAATAATAGCTTCTAGTCGAGTATTGGCACGACACTGTTTGAGGCCCTGCATTGCCGACCATGTAGATCTCCTGTGTATTGGGTTGAGGTGGGTGATGTACCAATGTTGGGTCCAGAGTTAGTCTGGGAAACAACGGAGAAAGTTGTCCTTATTCGTAAGAGGTTGGTTATGATCCAGAGTCGCGAGAAAAATTATGCCGACCGTAGGAGGAGACCTTTGTCTTTTGAGGTGGGAGATCATGTCTTCTTGAAGATATCACCTAGGCGGGGTTTGATGAGATTTGGAAAGAGTGGGAAGTTGTCCCCTAGATTTATTGGGCCTTTTAAGATCCTTGAGTGGATTGGAGAAGTAGCTTATCGCTTGGCCTTTCTGCCACAGCTTTTCGGGGTCCATGATGTGTTTCATATTTGTATGCTTCAGAAGTATGAGTTGGATCCATCGCACGTATTGGATTGGACTGACTTAGAGGTAGATGAGGATGCCTTATACGAGGAGAGACTGGTGAGAGTCTTGGATACTCGAGACCAAGTCTTGCGAGGCAAGACAACTCCTTGGGTAAAAATATTATGGCGATATCACGGAGTTGAGGAAGCAACTTGAGAACGTGAGTTGGAAGTCCTTGAGAAATATCCAAACTTATTTGTTAATGTTTGAGCATGTATTGAGATTATATTATGTTAATGAAATATGAAAACATTGTATATGTTGTATATGTTTTGGAAACACGGGTTTAATATAAATATTGTATATGTTTTGGAAAATGTGAACTGTACTTTCAATGTTGGAACTTGTGTATCAATCTGATGAGAATGGATGACCGGAGAATAGGTCATGATAATGGAATTGATTAATTATGATTATTGTAATTCGTTTAAACATGGTTTTAAAAACTTGATTTGAAATTTTGAGGATGAAATTCCTAAAGGGGGGAGGTTATAGCGATTCTGGTTTAGACCCAACCCATTTTGTATTCTGGACTCGGGTTTCATGGTTTCGTATTGTTGTTTATGTCTTACTTTCCTTGGGCCTGGCTATTGGGTTGTATTGGTTGCGTTTGGAACAGGTTGGTGGCTTGGTTTTCAAGCTTTTGTTGCCCAGAATTTTACTCATCCGCTTGAGCATCACTTCTTGCGCTCGAGTGGGTATTGTGAATTCTCAGTACTTTTGCAGGTCTACAAAAATACTGGGAGAGTGTAATCTATGCTCTAGCGGTGCTTTCTGTGCTTAAGCGGTCTTGGCTCGAACGGCCTTTCATGCGGTTGAGCGTTGGTTTGCTGTCTGCAAAACTTCTGGAAGTGTGTATTCTACGCTCGAGCGTCACTTGCTCTTGAGAAGAACAACTAATTGTGTCTGGATGCTCGAGCGTCACTTCTTGCACTTGAGCAGACTGTGTGTATATCAGTTCGTAAAAGTGACATTTTGTTTCATTTTTTCATTTCATTCTCTCTCTAAACATTTCAAAAACCCTAAATCTAGAGTTTCTCTCTCTAAAACTCACACTCTCTCTACGTTTTCACCTAGATTTAGTGGTTTCTCTACCCGTGTGTCTTTGTTAAAAAGGTAGAACATCTCAAGGGCTACGTTTCCATCTAAATGGAGTTGGGTCTCGGCTTTATCCGAATTTTCTTTCTTACTTTGCTCGTCTTCTAGTTTTGAGGTAGGGATTTTCTATAATCCTATATGATTTTTAACTTAGTTATTTGTTTTGTATAAACACTATTGTGATTTTGGAGGATTTTGAACAAACCTAGGGTTTTGGTTTAAAATCAAAAGAGGGGTTTACAAATGAATGCATTGAAAATGGTTAAAGGAGTGAATATGAGGTTGTGCTATAATAAATTGTTGATTTTGTCCTAAAATGTCTCATATTTATTTTGTATAAATAAATGGAATTGGTATTGGAAATGTGAAATTGGATGGATGTTTACATAAATGATGGAGTTGAATATGTATTATCACTTACCTATGGAAATTTGAATAGTTTATTTGTCTTGGAGATTGTATATCTATTAGAAATATCTGTTTTGGACTACCGGTAGAGGATAACTATGATTGTTGTAGAAGTTGCATGAGGATTAGGTGAATTGAAACTGATTTTTTATCCGTTGTGATTGAATATGACTATGTTTTTAAATACATTGTATATGTACGTGATTGTGAGAAATGGGATGGATTTGAGAAGCAGGTGTATAACACCGAAATTAAGTTGGCTTGTGTGTTCATGGTGAAAGTCCTAAAAACTGCGTGTATACATGAGTGTCGATTCCCGCGGATAAAATATCCGTAAAATGGCAAATAGAAGTAATTACATGATGGTTGCACTGGTTGGAAACCTATTAAGTTGCATTCCTAGTTTGGCTATCTGAATGAAATAGAACTGATTTCATGAATTGAAATATACAGTTGGTACTGCATGGTTTGCAAAATAATTATGACATGGTTTATCGATGGCATTGTGTATGCATATTACCCTTATGTCTTTGTTAAGTTTCATATGTTGTATTGGAATATTTCTATTGGGTATTGGCTCACCTTATATGGGAAAACCATTTTTAGGTGTTGGTGATATGCCTCTGCCAAGGGCTTAGCTTGGGAGGATCGTGGAACTGAAGGCTCATCCTGTTATTTTGCTTTTATTTGTATTTTGAACAAGCCTCGGGCTTAGACTTGTATTGGATTAATAATTCATATTTGTTGTAGCCAAGCAGTGACTTGGAAAGATGTAAGCCTTTAGGGCATATGATTACCTGTTTAGCTTTTATTACATTATTACCATTTGATAACACATGCTGTAGATTTAGGATGTACTATTTATGAATGTATATCGCATGTGTCACCATTTTGTACAATCGAATATTATGTAATAGAATGACATTATACTCTGATTGACAATGTTATTTACTTATCGCTTAAGATGGTATATTGCATTTATTTCAGGGCGTTACACAAAAGGTGTCCAATTGCCCTATCTCGAGCTTGATGCCGGACATGTAACACTTGTGTCCTTGAAACCATTGGAAATTGCATTTGATTCCATTTCTTTTGTTATTTAGAATCTTTGAGAGGTGTATTGTTGTTTTGGTTGGGTAAACATTCGATCTAGACTTTGATAGAATTGTTCCTTTGTGCTTGGTTATGTAAAAGAGTGTTTTAGAACCTTAAAATTCTATCCAAGGTGTCGACACTAGCCTTCCTGGAGTCGACACCAGGACTTGGTGGTGTTGACACCTGACTTGTTTTAAACATATTGAAACTTCACTGCTTTTCGGCGTTGATACCATTCCTTTTGGTGTTAATACTTGACAGTAAAATTTTGAAATCCACTCGCGGGTTGAGCCCTACTTTTTGGGGGTTTTGATTTATTCTTTTAGTTGACTTTGGAGCTAATATTCTAATATTGCTCTAGCACTAAAAACAAGTCCTTAAACACTCTTTTTCCTCATTTTTTGCTTTTCTCTTTCTATATTGTGATCTCTCTTCTCTCTCTCTAAACTCAAACTTTTTCACTTAGATCTCTAGATCTACTCACTTTAGGCTCTCTCCTCACCTTGGTCCTTTGAGATAGATGGAAGATCTCGTCAAGGGCTTTATTTTAATCCAAGAAGTTCGTAATTTCATCGCCGTTGAGTTTTCTGGGTTCTCCTCTTCACTTCAAGAGATAGGGATTTCCTTAGTTCTCTTCAATACCTTGCTATAGATAGACTTGTAGTATTTTCCTATTGCATAAAATCATGATTTTGAGAAGAGATTTTCAAAAGGCATATAGATGTGAGTTAAAGGGTTTTGGAATCTAAAGAGCAAATCTTACTTTTAATGTTGATTTTGAGAACTTGAGATTAATGGAACATGATTTTGATGGTTTGAATAAAACAACCCTAATTATTTGGTTAATTTTTTTTAATAATTTTGGAGGAATAAGCTTGTGGTTGATTCATGATTTATTAAACTAATTTAATTAATGTAAATGGAAAGTAAATCTAACAAGATTTTTATAAAATGGGTTGGTGCTACAAAGATTAGTGAATTAAATTAATAAATAAACAAATGACATGTTCAAGGAGATTAAATCAAAAGTTCTAATTTTAATTAATCGATAATATTGAACAATTAAACTCTTGATGTTTCCTTTGAGTTAGATGGATTCTTTTGTCAGTTAAGAATGTGACCTAGAAGAAATGGAAACTCGAGTTTCATTAAGAGTTGGAGATCTATGGAAATTAGTTACGGGAATTATGTATTGTTTTGACCGTTAGTGTCTAATCAAGATTGTATTAATGATATTGGAAGTGTGGAATGGTATGAGAATTGTATTGTTTTATTCGAAAACTATATGTTGTTGATTGTTAATGAATAGGACATGCGTATTATGTGTTGATGATTATTCGTGAAGTTTGAATGTTGTGGGAATGAATAAGAAATATAAAGGGTCCGTTTGCTTTCGGTTTGTGATCAGTAAAGCGTGGCGCATTGACAGAGGTTCCATTCCCTTCTGGTTTGCGCTTGGTAAAGCATGGTTGGAGGTTCTGCTTCTTTTCGGATAACGACCGGTAAAATGTAACGCATTGACACAGGTTTCACTCCCTTCTGGTTTGCACCGGATAAAGCATGTTGTGAATTTGGTGACTCATTGTAGTCAGTTTTATTGAAATGGATTGAAAGGTGCTCAATTTCCCTTCCGTGCTGAGGCCAGTAAACGTGGGAGTATATAAGGTTATTTTATTGTTAAATAACATGTGGGACGTTTGTAGTTATGTGATTAGTAAATAGATGTAATTAGTATGTTTTGGAAATTGTTATTGAGATTATAATCAGTTGTATGATTTTTGTGAAATGAATTGATTGGTTATAATGGAAGATAGGTTATTGATGACTTAATGTATAAAGCTAGAAATAAATTGACCACATGTAAAAAAAATTTGTGAAACCAAATAGAGTTGATGAAAATATTTTTGAAATATGAATAATGATTTATAATTCTAAGAAAATAAATGAGTTTTCTTGGGATGTTGAAAAGGATTTCTCTTTGAAAAGTATACATATGCATGTGTAATTTGAAAAAAAACAAAAAATGGGCATATTTTATATATGTATAACATTGAGCATTGTGGCCATTTTTATCTATAAAGTGTTATTGTTTAGAATCATTGTAGATCTTTATTGGATCTTTGTGTTTGTCTCAATCGTTGACAAATTTTAAAGTGCAAAGTTGGATGCATCGATCAAGAACCAAGGAGTTATTTTGTTGTGTTTTAGATAAGGAGTAATGGTTGGAGAAATGTTCATGTATAATAAAAGAATGTATGCTATTCATGGTAGTCAAATTAGTTTGTATCTTGCTATGTAAGCCTACGGGCATGTATTGTAATATTGTGTATTCGAATATTTCATTATTTGTACTATATACGAGAGAGAACATTACTATTTATTCATTTGTAATCTTACTTCCACATTTATGTTATGTAATTGGACTTTAATAAGGAATTGGGTAATGAAATCAAATAATAAAATTTGGGACGTTACAGGACAAATGTGGCAAATGATATTATTAAGGTGCCCAATTGCCTTTCTGTGCCCGAGGGTTGGTAAATGTGGGAGCGATGTTGGAAAGTTATGATAGGTGCCTAATTGCCCTTCCGTACCCGAGGGCAGGTAAATGTGGGAGTATTTTGAAATACATATTATGAATTTTATTACAAAATGGGATTTCAAGGTTTAACAAAGGTCCAACTAATTGAGTTAATATTGTTTATTTTCATAAAGAGTTACGTATTGGTTTTGTGCATAGCATGTGCATTGCATGAGCATGATCATGAGGAACATAAATATTTAAGGCAGTGGCTTTGGTCCAGTCCAAGATCGGACTGGACTGTGCTGTTGGGCCCGTAGGGGCCCACAACGGGTCCCGTTTTGATAATCCGAACCATTCAATGAGTAGAACTCGTCGAGTACTATATGCCTGTAAAAAATCACGTTGATCGGATATCGATAGCTATGTGAACAAAATAGTTTTTTATCAACCGTTAATTGTTTTACTGTCCATTTTTTTTTATACAAAACTGATTTGATCACATAGCTATTGATATCCGATCAACGTGATTTTTTACAAGCATGTAGTACTCGACGAGTTCTACACATTGACGGTTCAGATTATCAAAATGGGCCCAAAAAATGGGCCCCATGGGCCGAACTGGACGGGTCCAGTCTTGATCTCAACTTGAGACAAGCTGGACCCAATATTTAAATTGTTAAGATTATTTCTACTAGGCAGCAATACTCTCTTCCTATTGGACTAGATATTCAAATTTCCAAGTTGTGCTAATGATATGTTTTCATATGGTGATGAGTCATGAAGATTTTGTTGGGGCATAGGAGCTCCTTTTGGTGATTGCTTGTTGACAATTACGGAGCTTACTTGTTCGAGATAGGATTATAATTGTTGTAATCAAGGCCTTTGCCTTGAAAAGTGTAAGCCCTTAGGCCATATTTTTAATGTATTTCTCTATCTTTAAGGTATGTACTTCTATGTGAATTCAATTATGTAATTATAAAAGAATTTACGAGAAGGAAATGTATTTTGTTTTATAAGAATGCAGTCTTTCATTTTTCTTTAATTCACTCTTGTACCATGAAATTGAATAATAATAATAGATTGGTAATTATTAAATGGGTTAATAACATCGAGGCGTTACATGGACCATCACCATATCACTCGCTGCAAAAGCCTTTTATTGCTTATGTTTATCTGCATCAGCTTTGTATCTTGCAGTAGATTCTTCCAATCTTTTCTTTACATTAGAATGAATGTTTGCCACATTTTCTGCCATGTGAAATGAAACAATGTTCATGCCTGGAAGTTTTGGAAAAGGGACCAGGTCTAATGTATGCAATGGAGGGTGAATGTAAACAACCTTAAACGTAGACTACCCACTGGACCGATTTGGAACATTGTTGTAGGCAAATTCAGCTTGTGAAATAGAAAAATCCCATTGCCTAGGACTTTCTTGGCATAAACTCCTTAGAATATTTCCTAGCATTCGATTAACAACTTCTATTTGTCCATTTGTCTGTAGATGACAAGTGCTACTATATCGCAAGGATGTATCCAATTACCTCCATAAAGTACGCCAAAAATGACTTGGAAACTTGCTATCATAGTCAGAAACAATAGTCTTTGGCAACCCATGTAAGCGAACAACTTCACGAAAGAACAATTGAGCAAAATGACTTGCATTTGATGTCTTCCTGTATGAAATAAAATGGGCCATCTTTGAAAATCTATCAACAACAACAAAAATGGAATCCATACCTCACTGGGTTTGAGGACGTCCAAGGACAAAGTTCATGGACAAGTCCTCCCATGGTGCATCTGGGATAGGAAGAGAAGTGTATTATAAGCCTGTATTCTGCGCATAACCAGTGGCTGTTTGGCATGTGTAACATCATTGCACATACTTCTCAACATCTCTCTTTAGCTAAGGCTAATAGTAATGAGCCTTTACCAGAGATATACTCTTGTCTTGCCCCATATGTCCACTTAACCCATCACCATGGGTTTCCCTAACTATGTGCTCACATAAAGAACCTCGAGGAATGCGCTCTGAAGAACAAGAAGCCATCTTGCAATTGGAATTTTGTTGGCGAAGGAAAACCCGAAATACACTTTGCCCATTCTTCTTTGAAATCTTCATCTTCAGCATAAAGCTCTTTTAGGTAATCAAAACTTGATACCTCTTTCTTGACAATGGTTAGCAAGATTACTCGTCTACTCAATGCATCAGCTACCTTGTTTAACTTGCCAAACTTATGGTTGATTGAAAAAGTAAACTTCTGGTGTAAGCAATCCATCTAGTATGCATACGATTGGGCGTAGCTAAATTCTAAAAAAACTTGAGAGCTTGATGATCAATGTTGAGGATGAACTCCATTTGAATCAAGTATGGCTCCTAATTGTGCAAGGCCGAACTACAACATATAATTCTTGTTCATAAGTGGTCCACTCTTGTCTTGCTTTGCTCAACTTATCACTAAAGAAGGTCACTGGTCTCCTTCTTGTGAAAGAACAGCTCCAATGCCTACACTTGAAGCGTCACAATCAACCTCAAGCAACTTATCAAAATTAGGAAGGGCCAGATCTAGTGCAGTAGTAAGCCTTTATTTTAGAATTTCAAAACTCTGTTATGTAGCATAAAAGCTGCATATGCTTCAAGCAATTGGTAAGTGGGGTAGCTATGGTGTTGAAATTCTGCACAAAACGCATGTAAGAAGTTGTTAAATCATGAAAGCTGCGTACATCTGTGATTGATTTAGGAGTTGGTCACTCTTGAATCGCTTTCACCTTGGTTTCATCAATTCGTATACCATCCACACTCACCACGTATCCAAGGAACACTAGATTGTTAGCAAAAAACTTGCGCTTTTTTGCATTTGCATACAAACTATTTTCTTTCAACACATTGAAAATCTCCCATAAATGCTGCAGGTGTTCCTCTTCAGTACATCGATAAATCTGGCTATCGTCAAAGTAAACAATAATGAATTTTCCAATAAAGGGATACAATATCTGATTCATGAGTCACATGAAGGTACTAGGGGCATTGGAAAGCTCGAAGGACATCGCCAACCATTCATTCAAGCCTTTTCTAGTTTTAAAGGTTGTCTCCTACTCATCCCCTAAGAGCATCTCCAACCCTGAACCAAAATTTTCATCAAATCTGAGTAAAAAAATGACTTTTTCCTCAATCTGATACCGAGTGCTCCAACGGTTGATTTTCATCAAATCTGTGCCGGGATAACCGATTGGTCGACCGGCCGGTCAACCGGTTAAGCCAATTTTTTTTTTTTGATATTTTTTTTTGATTTTTTGTGAACTGTTTGAACCTTTTAGTGGTCGACCGGTAAGGCAAAATTATTATTATTTTTTTTTCAACTGTTTGAACTTTTTTTTGGAACTGTTTGAACCTTTTGGTGGTCAACCGGTTGGTCTCCCCCAACGGTCATGCACAGTGTTTTGGTGAAATGCGGAGCCTGTTCTCCTTTTGGTGAAACGTTTGGTAAATTCTCGATTTGATATCAATTTGGTAAAACCGTTGGAGCTCCAAACAGTGTTTTTTTCACCAAATTTCAAATTTGATGCTAGGTTTGGTGAAGGGTTGGAGATGGTCTAAGCCAATACAAATCTGATGATAACCGCTTTTCAATTCTAACTTAGAGAACACTTTCGCCCCACTCAATCGATCTAGTATGTCATCCAGCCTAGGAATAAAAAATCTGTACTTTACCATGACTTTGTTAATGGCCCTACTATCCACACACATGTGCTAACTCCTATCCTTCTTTGGTGTTAACAAAGCTGGTACTGTGCGATGACTCATGCTCTCTCTGATCATCTTTTTCTGCAACAATTCATTAACTTGCCCCTGTAGAATCTCGAACTCTTTCGGGCTCATCCTATAATGTGGCAAGTTCGGTACACTTGCCTTAGGAACACAATCTATCTCATGTTGAATGTTCCTTATAAGTGGTAACCATGTAAGAATCTCTTTTGGTAGAATTTCTTGAAACTCGACCAACTATGGCTTAATTTGATTTGGAATTGATCCCAAGTCTGCTTCAACATCTCCTTTCACTACTAAGGCATACATTTGTTGTGTTTCTTGGACCTCCTTGATTATCTCAGGAACAAAGATAAAGTTCCCTTTGTACTGTGCTTCTACAGGACCTCAATCACACTTTATAGGTGCAAGGACAATTTTCACCCGATCTTTGTAGAAAGTGTATGGTGTTATCTTTACCTCTATGAACTGTATTGTGAACAAACTTCCATGGCCTACCAAGCAGCACGTGACAAGCATCCATATTAACGACATCGCACAAAACTTCGTCTTTGTAGTTCTTATTGATAAAAAAAAAAGAATTAAGCACTGGTCAGTAACTCGTGCCTCTCCCACATCCCTAATCCATCCAATGTTATAGGGAGATGGACGCTTCCGTGTGGGAAGCTGCAACTTATCAACCATGGTTCCTGACACAATGTTTTCATTACTGCCGCCATCTATGATCACATCACAGACTCGTTGGTTCACTGTGTAATAGGTTTTAAAGATGTTATGCCTCTAAGTTTCCGCGTTCTATGGCATGTACGTTAACCGGCTAACCACAAGCGATACTCCCTCATCCTCATGTGTCTAGGCTATTGGATCATCATCTTTAGGGCCTTCGTTGTCTGCACCCTCCTCGTCAACCTCGTCTTCATAAGCTACTAAGTAGACTGTTTAGCTTTGAGGACAATGATTGGAATGATGACCAGGTTGCTCACAACGATGACACTTACCACCTTGAGCAGGAGCATAGGGGTCATTCTTTGTTTCTGTTGTTCCTCAATGACCCACTTTAGATTGAGCTATGCATGGTTTGGTTAGATTAGCAAAGCAAGCGCCGCAATTGTCGGCATGGGTTGAAGAAGTTCCAACCTTTCTTTTCTTTATGGTTCTCTCAGAGATGACATCTTAATGTTTTGGTTATTTCTTTTTCCCCTATATATAAAAAAAAAAAAAAAAAAACAAAAAAACAAAGAAAACGCATGCTTTAAATTTTTTAAGAAATCCCAATGTTATATTTTCCATGTGATAAGATTAAATTATCATGTGTAAATTTAGAAAAAAAATCAATGATCATGAATATCTGTTGTTATGAATTAATTAGGTGGAAGAGGTGTGGAAGGTGTGGAAGCAACAAAGGCTTTAGAATGTTATGGAGAAGACTGAACCTGAGGTTGAGGTTGGTATTAAGGATTCAACCTATGCCAGCCATAAAAAGCTGAGTGACCAAAGAGACCACAAATTTGACGAGTAGGCCCAAATCTTCCTCTTCCCCTGAAATTTGATCGACCAGTACCTTTATAAAAAGTAAAATTTTGACCTCTTCGCCCTCTAGAGGAGTTCCTTCTTTTAGTACTTGCAGATTGTCCTCGAGAAGCATTTGAAGAACTGGAGTGAGAGCCACGGATCACTGAAAATGCAACATTAGGTTGCTCAAGAGATGTAGCTTTGTCATTCTTTGATTCAACATGAATTGCTTTTGAACACAACAAAGAACACAAGTCATCCATGGCAATACTCTTTGCTCGAGCTTTAATAGCATTTTTAAATGAATCATATTCATCAGGAAGGCCATTCAAGGTGATCAGTACAAGATTTTCATCAACAATAATCACAGATGCAAGGGCCAATTGATTAGAGATTTCTTTGATTTGAGCCAAATAAGCTTCCATAGAATCTGACTTTTTTGAAACATTATTCAACCGATTCTTGAGCTGATGGATGTGAGAGCGAGAAAGAGTTATGAATCACTTAATCAAAGCACTCCAAACCTCATAATAGTGTTCCAAATACAACACAGTTGAATAAATTGGTGGAGACAAAGTTGCTGTAAAACAACTGAGTAGATGTGCATCTATAATATCCCACTTTGTGCGATCTGGATTTGGAATTTTAGAACCACTGGCATTCTTGATGAATGGAGGAGGAGGAGATGATGAGCCATCAACAAATCGAAGAAGACCAGTAGCTCGCAAGATGTTCTGGAATTGACTTTTCCAGATAACAAAATTTGAAACATCTAGCTTGATAGTAATGAAGGAGGACAATTTTGAGATGAGTAAGGACATATTCGAAGGAATTGAAGGAGAAGAAGAAGAAGTCATGGTAAATTTCAAGTAATTTGAGGATTGAACAGAATCAATTTGAAGAAATGATGATCAATATGAAAAACCCTAGAGAAGATGAGTACAAAAACGATGAGTTGTAGAGAAGAGAGATGAAGACGAGTTTCACATAGAAAGCTTCACCGTTGTAGAGAAGATGAGCTTCGCAGGACAATGGCAGACACCATGGTAGATCAGGTAGACCAGGCTTTGTTGCTTGTGAGAGCTCATTGCTTTGATACCATGTGGAAACACTCAATTCATTTTCTTTTACTTCAGAATATGAGAATATACACCTATTTATATATGAGTCCGGATTCTCGGCCGCCCTACCTGGCAGCCGTTCCCAACAGCCCCAAAACGATGTCGTTTTGGGGGTTTTTTGGGTTTTTTTTTTTTTTTTGTTCTTTCTTCTTCCTCGTTCGAATAGAACTAGAAGGGAGGGGTGGGGAGGGGAAGAAGAGAGAGAGGGGGAGGGGGGAAAGAAGAGAGAGAGAAAGGGAGAAGAAGAGGGAGCCGCCGGTGGGCCGGACTGGAGGGGGCTATAATCACTGGGGGAGGAGGAGGAGGAGGCGGAGGCGACGGCGGTGTAGCTGCTGCGACGAGCTGGATCGGGCGACGATCGGACGGTTGGCGAGCTCGACGACCTGCGACGGCGAGTCTTCGGCGAATCCGGACCCCCTCCCCTCCCCTTCCTCTCTCTCTTCTTCCCCTCCCCTCCCCTCCCCTCTGGTTCTGCGAAGAAGAAGAAAAGAAAAAAACAAAAAAAAAAAAACGAAAAAACCCCCAAAATGACGTCGTTTTGGGGGGCTGCTGGGAACGGCCGCCGAGAAGGGCGGCCGAGGATCCGGATTCTTTATATACAAGATATGTATGTATAGTGTATGTATAGTTATATCAACTATACTAGTCATGCTGACCTCATATCTACATCAACTAATTCAATCCTAACAAGCTAACTAACTTCCACTCTTGTTTTAGTTGCATTTGTTGGGCCACCTGGCTATGAATCAATTATGCTAACTGACATTGATACACTTACATATATATATATATATATATATATATATATATCAGCAATGCTACAGACTTTCAGCGGAGGTGACCCCCAATGACTTCCAATGCCACGTGTCGGCTGAAAATAAAAAAAATAAAAAAAAAAGAAGCTATTTTTTGGACCAATGGAAAGGGACTCCCAGCACCCCACTAGGGTCCGAAACTTTATTCATATATATATATATATATATACTGGGCTATTTGGGTTATTTTGTGAGAGTTCGTCTTTATGGACATAATATTTTAGAGCGTGGACTTTTAAATAAAGAAAATTTAAATTTGAATTTATGAATTGGGTGCCAAAAAATCAAAGGTTGAAATTTAAAATTAAAAACAATGTCAATTTTAATATTTTTTTGAAGATATGAATATGACATTATTTTTAATTTTGCTCATTTATTTTAAAACGCTACAAATTGTACTGTGGAAGATCCGAATTCTTCAATTTTCTTGTTTTTTCTACAAAAAATAAAATAAAATAATTCCATTAATCTTAAAATGAAATATAAATAATAAAAAATTAATATAATAAGGATGTATAACTATCCAAATTGACATAATAAACTACATATTTTTTTTGAGTACCAGACAAAGAACCATATTAACCATAGGATAAGGAGATTACAGACCTTGCAAGTTTATGTGCTGGTTCAACCAACACTCTATGCACTTTAGTTACACATAAGAAGTGAAAGGCAGAACTTAACATTAAAATATCTTGTATCACTACATCTGCCTCCCAATCAGAACAATATTTTTGTGCACAGCTATCAACTAAAACTTTACAATCAGTAAAAAGAGACAGGCATGCAATTTTCTTCGTAATCGCCCACTTAATAACTTCCAAAAGAGCTCTTGCTTCTGCTAGCAATGGAGATGACAGTCGAGTTGAAATCCCTCGTTGATATACCTGCGGTTGATATCCATTCATCAACTTGTCAATGTGTTGTCACAAGTGACAAAAATTGTTAAACTTTCAAATAAATCACCTTTTTTTTTTTGATTTTTTTTTGTTGTTGTCTTTAATGACATTTTTTTAGAATTATATCAAAATTTTTACTTTATTGATTTGTTGTGTTTAATTTAAAAATTAAAAAAAATTAAAAAATCCAAAATAAATAAAAAAAAATCATTACTTTGGGTTTTTTTATTTTTTATATTTTCTGAAATTAAATTTTTTAATTTTTCAATTCATATTGTCAAGTAGAATTTAGAAGCCTAAAGCTTTTTAATTTTTTTAAAGAAAAATATTCACTACAAAACAAAAATAAAAATCAATAGAAATCCAAATAATCTATGGACCTTAGAAAACTAATTTTACTGACGTTGACAGGAGAATGCATAATTCAAGCGAGCTATTATAGTACACACCTTTATACCGGGTATTATAGGCAAATTATGATATTTTGTAATTTTATTATCATTTTATACCATAATTAAGTCACTTACGTTCACAATTAAAAGGGCTACAATAGATCATAATTAAATATTACTTAAATCATTAACCAAAACCTCAAAATCAAAATAATAAGTTATGATTAATATCACAATAAATTATAAGATCACAAAAGATCATAATTAAGCATATGATATACAACTTTTTAAATATGTATTATAGAATTCTCATAATTTAATATTTTCACTCATAAATAACTAAGAATGAATCACAAATACAAGAAAGACCTAAAAACTCTTAAGATTAGATCAAATTACTAATTATTTTATATGCATATTGCAGATTAAATTATTTATTCATTTTAAAGTAGGTTTGAATAATTGTAAATATATAAAATAATTTCATTTCTTATTTAATTTAAAAAAAATAAATCATTTGATTATGATAATTTAAAAAATATTGTCTTAATATAAAAATAAAAAAAAATATGATAATTTTTTTACCATTGATGGTATATATTTTTGTTTCTTCTTCAAAAGTTATAGTATTAAAATAAGTTTTGCAAATAGCAAAAACTGGTCCAATTGATATACTTATGTATATATATATATACATATATATATGTCTTTCAAATGCATCCATAACTTACAAAATATTATTAACTAATAATAAATTGAATTGTGTTGTTTTGTTTTGTAGATAGAAAAATTTCAAAATTAAAATGATAAAATTCTACCCAAGCTATGCTATCAATTAAAAAAGGATAATTCTATTTACACATATCTTAGACACACTATCCCCATCTTTTTGCTTATTTCACACCACTCTTAAATTAAAAGTTTTAATTTTGTCTCACTACACACCACCATTTTTTCAAATAATACCAAACTACCCTTTATTTCTCCAACAAAACCCTAACCCTAACCATTGTAATAGCCATTGTTGATTGTTGGCAACCATCCATTCTCTCCAGTCATCGCCCCCTTCATGACCTTCTGACCCTTTTGTTAATGCCATCAACCTCTTCTCCGTAGCCCTCGCCATCGCAGCCACCACCAACCCCTCTCCCCAGCCCCGTCCATCGTACGCCATTCCCTTGCCATCTCGAACAACGTCGCTCCCCCCTTGCCGCCGCAAATTATCCCGCTACCGCGACAAACCTTGTCACCCAACCATATCATCGCTGTAATGCCCCGAAATAATAACAATAACCCACATCATAATATTCTGTAGAATTGATCACTAACATTATATTTAACATTTTCCATTTATACTCCTTGATCATACAAAAGATGACATATGCGTATATATATATATTCATAAATCCTAGATCTTGAAACTATAGCATATGATATGAGTAAATGAAATGAAATGAAATAAAAAGAGAATCAAGTAAATTTATGCCCTAATTGCTACATCTTTCCAAGTCAATGTTTGGGTATAACAAAATAAGTTCAACTCAATACAATTAACACCTAGGGCTTGTACAAAAATAATTACATCAAAAGAAAACAAAAAAGCTCTTGGCTCAAAGTCCTCCCAAGTTATGTCCTTGGTGGAGGCATATTATCAGCACCTGAAAGTTGTTTTCCACATATGGTGAGCTAAAACTCAGTAGAGATACTTTAACACAATGTATAAATTTTAATGAAGTCACAAGGTGAATGCATATGCATGCCATTTGTCAAACGTTTTACATTTTCATCTCAAAATAATGCAATGCTAGGATTATATATCAATTCATGAAATATATCCTTTTATATCAGAAAATAGGGCAGCAGATACAAAACACTGGGAATCTCTAGGTACGTGTCTGACAGTAGGCTATACAAGCACTACCAAAGCCATTTTACCAGTACTAACCAAAAGCATCAACACCTAACCGCACGGGTTTTTAGACTTTCACCAAGGACACACAGGCCAACATAATAACCACAACCACATCCCCTAACCAGATTTACTAAGGTGATTTTTCTTAAAACAATACATTTTCAATATTTAAATATGAAACAATACTCAATGCAAGACGTATGAGTAATTAGTTTCAATTCACCTAATTCTCATGCAATTTTTACTACAATTGAAATTATCCTCCATCGATAGCCCAAAACAAATATTTTGTCACGACCCCATTTCTCCCCTAGTAGAATGATGCCGTGATGGCCAGTATTCCGAGATTACTGAATGCCAACTTACAAAGATTCACACAAACAGAGTTTACATATGGGGCATAAATGTGCGGAAGCATAAATTTTAATCTAACTAGTCCATAAGAGCTGTGTATAAATTAAATGGAATGACAAACATCTTAACATGGTTTTACATCTTGAATACAAAATAACATAATGTACATATTACATTTTGATCAAACGGCTTCTCGAGCCGAAACATACAAAAGAAATGAATTACAAAACTAAGAAGCATAATCTTCAAGATGCCACAAAACACAAGAAGCAAAACACATTTGCCAACAAAAGCTTAGGCGTCATCACCTTCCTGATCATCACCTACATATATATATATATATATAAAGGAGAGGGGTGAGCTAAAAAGTCAGCGAATGATATAAGTAATAAATGTTTGAATGAATGATATCCGAGATTTTTATCAAAACAAAACATAGTATAGCTTGTAACAAATCATGGGATGAACCAAGTTCATTAATCAAAGCCTTTCAAAGTTTTTTGGAATGTTTAATAACATCTACATAATATAAATGATGACATTCTTGACAAAACAAAGGAATAATCGACCCAGAATCGATTAGACAAGCCCACCTGCCGAAGCCTTCGGTGGCAAGGGAGATATTTCAAACGTGGGTGCTACATGTATTAATGTAGCGACCCTAATTTTCTTAAGTCATTATTTATTATTATGATTATTATTATCTTATTTTATTTTTGGCTTTATTAATTGTGTGGTCACATAAGAATTTAATGTGACATTTAATTAATTTAATGTGTTATTTAATTATAAATAATTAATCCGAATATTGATATATTTATATTGTTTATAAAAAAAATAAAAAATAAAAGTATTTTATATATTGATAAAATATATATCATATTTATTTATGTCTTAATTATATTGTATTTATATTATATAATATAATAAGTATTAGGCTATATAATAATATAATAAGAAATTAGGTTATTATACATATAATATAATATAAGTAGTCAACTAGGTTTTAATCACTTTTTGGAGAAAGATTTCCATCGGTAGCCGTAGGTGGGGAAGAAATTGAGAGAGAGCAAGGGACGACAACAAGGGGAGAAAGAGGAGAGGAAAGAAAAAGAAAGGGTTAGGATTTTGTTTTGGCGACTCCATTAATTTTTCAAATATATTTTTGATTTTTTAAAAAATATTGTGAGTACAAAGTCCACTTTCCTTAATTTATGTTTAATTCGTTATTTTTATTTATTTATTTATTTTTATTTTTTTGATGTTAGTTTGATTGTGTTTTTACATAAAGATGATAGATTGATTTTAATTATTTTGATTAATTGTGTATGTAAGGTTTATGATTTTTAAATGATTGATTAATTTTAATTATTTTGTTTAGTTGTGTATGCAAGGTTTATGATTTTTAGTTGATTGATTGATTTTAATTATTTTGATTAGTTGTGTATGTCAGGTTTAGGGTTTTTATATGAATTTATTTTATGGTTGTATTATATGAAATTAAAATTAATTAGGAACCCATAAATAAGTTGCTTATACTCCACCATGACTCTATGAATTATTATTTTATTTGAGTGATGGTGAGAAAGAGTGTATAAAAAAAGTGAGGATTATGAGATTTATTTGAATGCCTTAGGCTTGGCATTGTTATGTTATTTTCATGAGTGAGATATTTTGTATATGTATGTTGTTGCCTCGTTCTCATGAGTAGACGAGTGCTTTGATTTACGTGCGTACGTATATGTTAACCATTCGGGGAGTGTGGGTCAAACTCGGGACGATATCTCCGTGCAAG
The DNA here is from genome assembly GCF_055761805.1 of Camellia sinensis. Classification (NCBI taxonomy): domain Eukaryota; kingdom Viridiplantae; phylum Streptophyta; class Magnoliopsida; order Ericales; family Theaceae; genus Camellia; species Camellia sinensis. Next base: position 93,168,930 of record NC_138975.1, read on the forward strand.
TTTGGCTTCGGAGCAGTGTTAGGTATACGGGAGACACATGAGATACATGTGTAGGCCAGAAGTGGAGGCTGAAGTGGTGGAGTTAAGGTACAAATAATTTAATTATGAATTTATTAGTATAGTGTGAATTGTATTGATATGTACATCTTGAAAAATATTAAATGATCTCGATAAATTATGAAATTTGAGCAGAGGCATGTATACGTGATTCTAGACAACTTTTGTGTTTTAAATTTTTATTAAAAAGATTGATTAGAACTTATAATCGGATAATCTTGGTTATTATAATTTTGATTTATTTTAGCAATGTAGATTTTAGGTGCTGTTTTAACCCACGAAACGAGCTCATTTTTATTGGTTTCGCGTAAACTGAGGTAAAATATTATTCTGCACACTTTTCGTGTTTTAAACTTTTTCGAAAAAAATCATCTTAGGATAGTTTCTGTTCGTTTTCAGTTTCAGATTTTTTGGTTGAAATCTGTTTAGGTTCTTCTATCAAGTTTTTCTTTCAACCTGTTCAGTTTCTTCTAAATTCGTTTCCCGTTATCTTTTATGAAATTTGATTCTTTACAACTTTTGTTCTTTAAGTTTTAGTCAATTCAAATTATTTAAGTATGAAACGATACATTTTTATACTTTTTTAGCACGTTGCTTATGATTAAATTATACTAACTTTATTTTTTTTTTCATGATGGTGGGTGTAGACGCGCCCGTGGGCCTCATGCTACAGTTCGGACTCGATTTGTGTCACGGTTCTTAATCTGAACCAAAGAGTCCAAATCTGGCAAATCGTTTTGAGAAACAGATTTTTGAAAAAAGTAGTGCCAAACATGGACTGCTTTGCCAGATACAGAGTCGCCACCTAAATATTTTTAAAATGAGAAATTTAGGAAACCCTGACTCGGTGCCGAAGGCCACATGTCCGTCATCACCGGAGTTGTCTTGGCTCGGGAGCTTGGGTACGATCGGGGAAGGTCAGCTATGAGCACCCCCTTTCGCCCGGTTCAAAGACCGGCCTCTACTAATCGTGATATCCGTTTTTGAAAACTTTATGTGTTCTTAAACCAATTATTAGCCTAGAATTACTATGTTATGCGCGCAGCAAACAAGTATAGACTAGATTGCCTAATTTGGAAATAAGCATTGCATATCCGTTTGTTTTGGAAAATGTTTTGGATTTGCTACTCGCAAGTAGGCTAAAACACGGATTTCAATGAGTTCTTCCAACTCAAACAATCCAACCTTCACCCACAGGCATCCAAGCAGTTTATAACACATAAGCATCTAGCCACATGTTAAGCATGCTGACATGGCAACATTCACACTCATGCGATATGCTAAAGCGGAAATACTTACATCGTACTCCGTGCCAAAACAAAGAACTCGTTAGCAAACATGCATGATCCAAGTCCATGTTAAGTGCCTAATGCATCGCATACAAAGTGTTGCTAGAATAGGCTCGGCTATCCTAAACATGGCATGTGAGAAATGCACAACTATCACATATTCAGTTTAGAATTTGAAGTACAAATGCAGTTAGCATGATGTACCGAGCCTAATGTATGTAATACAAATGTATAGATGCACACATGCATAGCATAAGGTATGCTAAATTAAACGTGCCCTAATACTAACCATCAAAGCAGGTAAGTAAAAGGGAAGAAAGAAGTGGGGATTGGAAGACATACACGCCACCCACGCACACTTATTACAGATTTGCCCTCGCTCGGAGGGACCAAATAAATATTACAAATTAATTAACTACGCAAGCTAATTAATATTACAAATTAATTAATTTAATTAACAATTTAAATAAATTAATTAAAACAGGAAAATCGCCTCGGTAAACGTGCCGCCATGCATAGGCTGCCTCTGTTTTCCTTCCTTCAGTCCTCTGGAGGCTGTCAAAACCTCAAGATTACATCCCTGGACACTGGGGAGTACCACCGGCTGAGTGGAATTACCACCGGCAGTGGTATGTGGCCATCGGCACAAACTGAAGCCATCGGCAGAGGATAGATTGCCGGCCGGCACCTTACACTGCCGGTCGGCAAAGAAAGCCTGCAGAACCTGCAACTCACAGCAACAGAGGGCAAAACAAAGCATGGCAGCACAATTCAAGGCATGTATGCACCAATCATGTCCCTTATCATGATAATGACTCAAAGGGGCATGTGCCTCGATTCTCGGACCACCAATCACGCATTTCCATGCATGATGGCCCAAAGAACCAAGTATGCAAATTTGATTTCAAATGCATGCAAACCAAATCAAACCAAACAAGGCCCAATTCCTATCATCAAGTCAAGGAACAAGGCATGCATGCAAGATGCAATGCAACCTAAGCATACAAACTAAGGATGCAACATGGCATGGTGACAAGCTTATGTAAGCATACAAGCATACATATGGCAATGTAAACTAATGGAAAGATGGACTTATACATGGATTAGGCAGCTCTAATAAGGCCCAAAACAGTAGCCAATAATGCTCAAAGATGGGGGCTAAACACACATGCACACATACACATGTTATGGCCCAACACTTAGGCACAAAGCAAGCAACACTCAAGCACACTTGAAAGAGGCATTCATGGACTAAGAGCATGCAACATGAGCTCTAAAAATGCATGTTAGGATGGTGCCAAACCAAGCAACAAAATCAAGCCAAACATGCAACAAATGGCCCAAGTGTTCAAAGCAAATCAAAGGAGCATTGAACTACACTTAATAAGGCCAATCATGGCATGAAAGGAAGGACCAAAATCAGAGGTTTAGCATGCTAAAACAAAGCTAAAGGACTACTTAGATGGCATCTAAGTGGCTCAAAATTCATAGGCATGCACAATGGTCAAAACATGGAGCATGCAACACATACTTTCAAAGCATCAAAGAGGCATGCAAGGCAATCAAGCAAGCATGAAAATGGGACTGAAATGGCATGTAGGATGATCCCAAATCACCAAAACAATGCAAAGATGTCATGCTACTCATGCACATACTCAAGGCCAACAAGCCCAAATACAAAGGAGCTGTATAATGCATGCTAAAATCAACCCAAATACTTATGGACAGATCTAAAACATGGCAAAATAAGCACATAATCTTCACAAGACTAAGCCTAAAACATGCTCCCACAAAGGCTAAAAAACCTAAGGCACATTAAGGCATAAACATGGCATTACAAGGCAACTATGCTAAGCATGCATGGAGTACCAAAACCAATTTAAAATCATGTTATATTATGGATATATAAGCATGAAAAATAGACCAAACATGATCAACACACACTCAAGCATAATGCTCTCTCAAGAGGCCAAGATATGCCCTTTTCAAGGACAACAAGGAGAGGGGGTGGTCCTCTCCTTCTTGGGACTTCAAGGCATCATCTTCACCACTGAAATCCCTCAAGATTTCAGTGGTGAAGAGACCCCAACACCAAAATCCCAGAGCTAACACAAAATGGCTCAAAATGAGGCCTTTCAAGGCCTAAGGGTGGTCAACTACCCTCAAACAACAAAACACTCTTAATAAACAACAAAGAGGGTCTAAAAACAGAACTTTTTTATGTTATACAATAAGCACAAAAACAGCTCTAAGATAGGTATAAAATCAATGCAAAAATGGGAGAAAATGAGACTAGATTCTCACCCTTGAAGCCTTCTTCACAAATGATGCTCCAATGGCCTCCTTTAGCTTGGATCCTACACCAAAACTTCAAAACCAGTCCTTTAGAACCTCAAGAGCCAAAGGAAGGTGAAACACTAGGTGTTTGTGTGCAATAGTATGAACTAAACACTATTTTACACACACAAGAAGGAAAAGAGAGAGAGATAGGATGTGTATCTAATCCTAACCCTAAAACCAGAGCTTGGTCTGTATTTTTCTCTCCCTCCAATGTCCAAAATCTCAAAACCTAGCAACAAGAGAGAGCCTCTCTCTACATATGCAACCAAACTTGTAAAACTTACAAGTTAAGCCAAACTAGAGGGCCATCCCTCCATACACGTGTATGGAGGGAAAGTCACTGCAATACAGCTGCCTAAAAATATCTCAAAAAGCAACTGCACAGTAACCGGCCGGCCAAAAATGCCATCTTGGCCAAAAATAGTGCCGACCGGCACAAAATAGTGCTGACCGGCAACAAATAGTGCCGGCCGGCAAACTACATTGCCGATGGCATCAAACACCAGCCGGTGGCCTCTAGCCACTGCCGGTGGTGGGTGGGGATGGTCTACAAGCCTCACCCTGCCTCTCCAGGGCAAGATGCAAGTGTTTGGTGCAAAACCAGACACTAAACGGTCGAGTTCGGGGATCCTGAGGCAAGGCGCGCGAGCCGAGACCTCCGGGAACTCCAAACGAACACAAACATGGAAGATCACCGTGTGTTCAAACGGTGACGTCCAAGTCTTGAGGACGGTCAAAAATGAGGTGTCTACAGTTGCCCCTCTTTGATAGAACTCGAAAGTCATAACAATGACGGGAGTGAATGTCAAAGCCCAGAGACGACCCATTTTTGACAAGGCCGAAGACTTAGACAAACATGCAAGACAATCAAGATATGCGCCCGGAGGCAGGGGAAAAATGCAAGACAATGCACAAAGCCGAGCATAACTTATGATCATGCAAAGAAAGCTGTAACGAAGCATACATGCGACAGTTTTAAGCTAGCATACCAAACTACACTACAATGCAGAAAGGATGTAAGAGAATTATGGAATTCTCAATACGTCTCACTCGGGAGATACAATACCTGTGCGGCTCGTCTGGTTGCACCAGCTTCAAATGAACCGTACATACAATATCGTGCCTGCAAAGAAAACAAACTTAACAGGTACAACATGGTTAGCAACATGCATGACAATGCACATGTGGATGCAAAACGAAATGCAATATATACAAAACAATGTATAAATAATGCAAATGAAGATGCAATGTAATTGAAACAATGCAAGCTATATGCAAAGCATTTGAATCGTGATCCAATCACGAGCGGTTCGAAACCACACCTATGTCAAATAGATTGATGGAGATAACAAGTCTGTCTACCATAGAACGGTCAACTGAACTATGAGTATTGTAGACAGACGCAAGAACAAGTATTGGGTGGAATCGACATAAGTGGGGAAACGACCCGCTGGAGAAAGGACTACGATCCTAATGCCGGATGCAAAAATTACACTACAATGTAATACATGAATATGGCACGCAGGCCAAACCAAATCTTGCCTAGGAAAGGCATGTACACATACAAGCCATGTGTAACACAGAAAAGGTGCCGCAACCCTCAACCAACATATCAGCGTGGAATCAGCGCGATACACATGCAGAACTGTGTTTTAACATGAAAAGTAAGGGCACATACCAGACCAAGCTCAACCTGGAAAGGCGCAAGCCATAGGCGGAAGGTGATGCAATGAATGCATGCAATCTACAATGCAATATCTACAAATATGCAATGGAATGGATATGGATACAATGGATATGGCACGCAAGCCAAACCAAATTTTGCCTAGGAAAGGCATGTACACATACGAGCCATGTGTAACACAGAAAAGGTGCCGCAACCCTCAACCAACATTTCAGCATGGAATCGGCGCGATACACATGTAGAACTGTGTTTTAACATGAAAAGTAAGGGCACATACCAGACCAAGCTCAACCTGGAAAGGCGCAAGCCATGGATGGAAGGTAATGCAATGAATGCATGCAATCTACAATGCAATATTTACAAATATGCAATGGAATGGATATTTACAAAATGCATGACAATGCAGTATGATGCGATCTACGGGGAAGATGCAATGAATGCAAGTTACAATGGAAATGCATGACAATGCACTATGATGCAATGACTATGATTGCAACTTTCCCTATCTTACCAATAGGGTGATATACTAGGTTGGTTCAGTATCCAGAACTGAGGCGTAGACATGCCGCCTCAACCTATGGGGCTTCCATACAGATTTCAAGCCGAGGGTAAACCCCTGGGTATTTAAACCAGACTTTAGTCTCGGAACTCCCGAACCTTTGCGTTCTAGGCATAAGCCGTTCGAACTCTAGTTTCCACCGTCCCAGTTGTTCTTCTAGGAACTCATCGCAAACATAGGCAGGTGGCTTTACCAGGCCACCGAAAGTCGTTCGGGCACGACAAACACCAAAGGAATTGCACCTTCAGAGGATTTAGGGTCTCCTGGACCGTGCGTGTTTAAGGTCTCGCCAGACCGCAAAATACCTGTCCGGTTTGTCTGGTCGCTCCAGCCTCAAATGAACCGTACATACAATACCGTTCCTGAAAAGAAAACAAACTTAACAGGTACAATATTGTTAGCAATATGCATGACAATGCAAGAATGAGGCACGCATGCCGTATGGAATGTAAGTTGATGCAAATGGACTTATATGCCAAATAAAAAAAAACGTTCACATCAATGCACCGGAGGTTTCGCACCTCGCAAGGATTTAAGGTCTCCTAGACCGTACGTGTTTAAGGTCTCGCCAGACCATCTGCAAAATGTAAGTGTGGTGCACAAAACAGTGCGATGCGCAAAACAGCGCGATTGAAATACAATGCACAAAACAGTGCGACAATTTGAAATGCACAAAACAGTGCGATGGTTTGAAATGCACAAAACAGTGCGACGGTTTGAAATGCATAAAACAGTGCGATGGTTTGAAATGCACAAAACAGTGCGATGGTTTGAAATGCACAAAACAGTGCGACGGTTTGAAATGCACAAAACAGTGCGATTGATATGCGATACACATGGGGAAACTTTTGAATTTAAAAGGATACAAAAAGGATACACCTTGCATGGGTTGGAGTGCTACGCACGGCAGATGCAGTCCGAAGTCAGAACGGAGGCCGGTTGAGCGTTGGGAATGCACTTTCTTGCACTTTCTTGAGCCATGAAGACCAAAAACAACTCAAATGGCCTAAACAAGGCTGTGGGAACATCACCGGCCGGGAGGGGAGGCCACCGGCTGGCCGCCGGCATCAAAAAAAGTGCCGGCCGGCACAAAACATTGCCGACCGGCAAACAGTTGCTGATGCGGGGCAATTTTGACTTTTCACCTTGGGTGTTATAAAATAGGGCTTCAAGCCCTATTTCCTCACTTCCCTACCACCGAAATCCCTTGCTCTCTCTCTCTAGAGTGTTTCTCTCTCCCTTTTCGCTCGTTTCTTCGCGTTCTACGCTCGTTTTGTCGTCGGATTCGCGATTTCCTTTGCGTTTCAGACATTTTCCACCGATCACATTTTCGTTTTGACGCCTCGTTTGGCGTTCTCGCCTTTTCGGGGTTTGTTCCCCTCGTTTTCCTTTTCATTCTTGTGCCTTTTCACATTCCGGCCTTCCCGGTCATTTCCGACCATCTCAGGAGTTGACTTTCCGGTTGACTCTTCGTATTCCGGTCCGGTTTTTCTTTTCCCGGCCATTTTCACACCATTCTCTACATGGCGGACGACATTCCACGTGGCGGGACTCCCCCGGACCACGAGATAGATCCCGGGGTCGAGCTCTTACCGCTGAGCGAGCGCCCGTTCGACCTGGCGACTTACCGGCCGGCGATCCATGTTCTGCCCCCCGACGGCCTGCGTCAGTTCCGAAGCTTCGAGAGGCACGTGGCGCCTGAGCTACTGCTGCGTGAGCCTACCTCCCACCTTTCATTCAGCACTTCCGAGGTGACTCTCTGTCTTCTGCTTTACTTTCCGCAATGTAGGATACAAAAACTGTCATAGTTAGTTGTATTCTTTAACTGCTGAAAACTGATATGCTGTAGACCGTAGTTGACTGTAAACATACATACAACTGATATCTGTTTGAGACTGACACATGCACACACACTGCACTAGCCCTGAATCACTCAAACACACTGCACTCACTGTTTTTCACTGCATACACACTGGCACCCAGTATTTGTCTGAATCTGTCAAACCTGCATGCATGCTATATCTGTTCTGAAACACCCAAACACGCTGACACATCACACGTATTTCACTGTAAGCACACCGGCACCCGGTATTTTCCTGATCCTGACAAACTTGCATACATGCTATATCTGCTTTTTCAAAACTGCATTTTGAATGTTGTCTTGCAATTGTTATTTTCTGTTTACAGGAGGGTTCCCATACCATTCGCGGGTATGGGAATACTGGCGCTCGGGAGTGGTATGATGAGCTCCCTGACGCGGTCCGACGCATCGTGGACCGGGCGGGCTTCGGCACCTTCTGCCGAGGGCTCTCCAGATTGTCCACATGCAGACCTCTCCTTGCCGCTCTGGCGGAGAGGTGGTGGGACACCACCGATTCTTTTCATTTCTCTGCTGCAGGGGATATGACGATGACCCCTCATGATTTCTCGATGCTCACTGGCATCGGGGTAGGGGGGATCCGATCCCTTTTGACATAGACATGGATGAGTGGACCGCCGCTCAGGTCTATCTACTGGGGGAGGCGCCACCCCTAGCTCGCCCAGGTTTCGTCCGATATTCCTGGTTTGAGGTCCAGTTTCGGGTCCAGCCCGCGTTGGAGGAGGAGGCGGAGATGACCCCGGAGGAGGTGGAGAGGTATGCTCGCGGCTTCCTCATGTTCCTGTTCGGGACTACCATCTTCGCCGACCGGGCGAACATCGTGCCTCTCTGTCTTCTCAGCGCACTGGTGGACGTCCGGGACATTCTGCACTATGACTGGGGCGGCGCTGCTCTGGGCACCCTTTATGGATATGACAATGCTCGATGCAATGGATAAAAAATAGTTTTCATTCTCCTAGTCCTCATACAATTTCTACAACAATCATAACAATCCTCCATCGATAGCCCAAAATAGATAGTTCTAAACAAATAAAATAATTTCCATAAAGATAAACTTTTCATGTTTCGAGATGTGAGCGGTAATACATACCCAACTCCACCGTCTTAATCAAGAACAATTAAATTCCATGTCTCTAACATCAATATCATTATTAATAAAAAAAATCAACATTTAGGCAAAACCCCTTTTTCCAAGACCACTTCCAAAGTTCTAAAACCAACTATTTTGTTGTCACCACACCTTATTCCCAACCCCATAATCATTTCCATGAAACCATTTGAAAACCCTTCCTCTTTACTTAGAACCAAAACCTAACATTTATTCAAAAGTCCATTTCTTTCACAAGATGGTTTTACAAAACATATAGCTAAGTTAAAATCTACAACGAGGTGCGAAAAATCCCTACCTCAAGCTTAGAAGGGTGAAAGAGAAGAACTTGAAAAAACTCAACGTCGACGAAATCACGAGCCATCCAGATCACAGGAGAGCTCTTGACGCGATCTACACTTTATCTCAAAGGATCAAGGTAAGGAGACACCTCTTGGTGAGTAGATCTAAGGATTTAAGTTGGAAAAAGTAAGTTTTGAGAGAAAGAGAGAGAGTTACGGGTAAGAGAGAGGAAAAGAGAAATAGCTAATGAGAGAAAGAGAGGTTTGGGTCTATTTATAGTGACTAGATATTAATAGAATTGTAGCTCCAAGGTTAAATGAAAGGAGTAAGTCAAAAATCCAAAAAGTAAGGCCTAACTGAATAAAATCTAGAAAAAGAGTCATAGGGTTGACCCCTACAACAGTGGGGTCGACTATCAAGAAGAAAAGCTGAGACACTTGTGTTGGGCAGTAGGCAAGGTGTCGACACCTCCCAGACTGGTGTCGACACTAAATTTCAGCAAGCAAACCCTTGATTCTACAATAGACAAGGGTCGACCCCTCTCAGACTAGTGTCGACACCACCAAGGGCTGGTGTCAACACTAAATTTCAGTAGCAATCTAGGAACACAGTAGCAAGATGGTGTCGACACCTCCAAGGCTGGTGTCTACCCTTGGAGCAAAAGAAGGCAAGGAATAGAAGGCAGTGTCGACACCAACAAGGATGGTGTCAACCCTTGAAGCCAAAACCAAACATGAAAAGAAAGGAACGACCATCACGAATATGATTTCCCAAATTCAAAAGAAATAAATGGGTCGGATCTAAATCAAGATCACTATAGCTCGAGCGACCAAAACATCACTCGAGCGAACAAGAAGAAAACTAGACAACAATTTTTTTGAAAAACTAATTCCCAACCTATTTCAAACACAACAATAAATACCAAACAACCAAACTCAACTAGCAACAAGATGAAAATGGCACAAACAACAATTAAGGACACGGATTCTTGGATCCAAGAGTAAGAAATATATTGGGTCTAAACTAGAACTGTTATAATCGTGATCCATCTTTCTACCTTTCCATCATGACCTAACCTTGCTCCACTGCCCGAGAGAGGGGAGAGAGAGAGAGAGAGAGAGAGAGAGAGAGAGAGAATCCTAGGGTTTTCTAGATCTAGACAATGCAAATGTAGAAGAAGAAGAAGTAGAAGAAGAACACACACACACACACACACACACACACACACACACACACATAGAGGGGTCAACAATGGAGGTTAAGAGAAGATGAGAAAGAAAATAGAGGCGAGAGAGTGCCGGCGTTGGAGTTGGAACTGAACTAGAACTGTAGGTGGATGGTTGGTGATGACTAGATGTGGTGTGTATGTCTAAAAAAGTAATTAAATTGAGGGATAAAATTGTAATAAAAAAAGGTAATAAATGGTGAGTATTGGGAAAATGAGTGGTGTATAAATAGAATTTCCCTTAAAAAAGATATTCTAGTAAGATTTGGTATAAATATTTAATTAATAATATTGAATCTAAAAAAATCTATAAAATAAAATTTAAAGAACAATTTCACAATAATCTATTACTATTTTAAAAATGTGAAGAGCCTGGCATGTATTTTTACTTTTTTATCTCAATTTTACCCTTTCAAATCTAAAAGTCATGAAGAGTCCTATATAAACCGACTATCTCTTTATTTTTGCAGTTGGATACTCAAAAATCATATATCTACTTCTAAGAGTCCTATATAAATATAAACAAACCGCATCCATTCATATATATATAAAAGTCTCCTTATTTTATGATAATTGAAGAATAAAAAATAATTACTCTTTTTTATTTCTTGTGTCTGCTTCTATATACTAATATAGATAATATTTACAATTATTCATCATGAATCAAATTGCTGTGAATAATTTTGGTTGAATCTTAAAGTTGTATGCATCCATTCAAATTTAGATAGAGGAAAGCGCAGACATTTTTAAAATAGAGATTTGTGTTGCAACTCAAAAATTTGCAAGTTATCTTCATACACTTTCGTTTTGTTTAGATTAGATTTTCTAAACTGTAATATTTTACATGGTGCTTTAATAACCAAGGTATGCTGTCAAAATTCTAAATAAGAACCACTTTCGTTGGTTTATTTTTTAAATCTGTTTTCCAGTTTTTGGTTTTTTATATTTTTGTCGTTCATTTTTCATATTTTTTTAATTTTTGTGATTAAAAATATTAGAATTTCTTCATGTTTTATACTTAAATTATACTATTACTTAAATATCAAATATCTAATAATCTAAATAGAATTAAAAATTGAAATATTGGTAAAAAAATTTATAAATTCGAACATGTACTGATTTTTTATTATTATATTTTTTGTTATTGTTGTTGTTATTATTATTATTATTATTATTATTATTACTAAATTTTTTTCAAAAAGAATACACAACAAATTATTTTCTAAGTATATTTAGATTAAGTGAATCTAAATCTAAAAGTAAAATTAAAAAATAAAAAATTATTATTAAATTAAGTGAATCTAAAAAGAAAATAAAAGGGTTATTAAAAAAAAAGTGTTAAAGATAAAAAAATATTAAAACCAAAAAATTCGAATAAAAATTTCAAAAAACAAACAAAATCAAACACTGCAGACTTCTCTTTTCCGAAAAATGTTTCTTCACTAATCTTTAATTTTACATAAATTATTCGCATATTCCTTTCAATTTTTATATTAATTTAATAATCTAATTTGAAAATAGTGCATACACACAAAAAACACAAAAAATGTAATACTAAACATTTATATTATAACAAACTATTTAATTATGAATAATTAAATTCTCATTATTACTTGTATTATATTGTTGCAAAAGGTTACACTTGTAATATCTTATATATGTTAGTATCTACATATATAAATATATAAGAAAAACATATAAATTTAAATTTATGTATATTACTGTATTATACATTGCCAATTTGTAAAATTGTATTATCATCTAATACTTTAATTTTCTAATATGTATTGCTTTAGCAATATAGTTATATTTGCTAGGAAAAAGCTGCAGAGTTGTGTATTGTCCTCCTATCAATTTATGTTGAATACATATATGCATACACATTATACAAACAAATATACACAACGAACACTTTCAATAACAAACTAAGACTTTGTAAAACACCTCTATCACGATAATAATTATAACTTTTTTTTTCCTTCATAGAAAAAATCACTTAGTAAGGGAAAATAAAATTTGAAATTCATAACAATATACTATCACCTCAAACTCTTACTCATCAAAAGATTTTTATTACAATGAGTCATAATGGTGAGTACGAAGAAAAACAAGAAAATGGTGAAACAAAAACTATAGAAGATTTATTGCAACATTCTCTCCAAGCAAAGTTAGACGAGCTGAAGCAGGAATTGTCCTATCTGTTGTGAAGTTCAAGAAAAACAATATACCTTATGCATACATTTCAGTCAGATTATAAGAAAAATAAAATAAAATCAAATGATATCCAAACTTTATCACAACAACTCAATGATATAGAAAGTAAGTACATCAAATAAAAAGTTTCGATGAATTTTTGTCATATGCTAATTTTTAACAGATGACAAAATAAATTATGTAACTTGAAGTTTCATGAAAGTGACACTGCAAACACTTATAAGTATGAATCTATAAATATCGTGAAAACAATTTTGAAATTCCTATATCGATCGAAATACAAAGGTACAATATCATTCCATTTAAAAAAAAAAAATGATTCCACATTTTCTACATAAATGAAAATATACTAATAACTAATGTTATATTTTTCATCATATAAGATATTCGTGGTATAGGAAACAAGACTCAACAACTCTTGATGTATAAAAATATATTATATATTGATATTAATGCATTCTTATACTAATAATATGCAATAGTGGGTTCAATGAATTTGTATTATGAAGTGAACTATTAAACAAAATTGTATAATTGTGCAATTAATTTTATACCTTCAATTATATTACTGATATGGATTATGAAAAATTGAAGCGGGAAATTGATAGAAAAAGATTTTGAGTATATATTTAAAGGACTTATTTATTGTTTATTATTTAAGACAAGATTGTGATCTCAACAATTTAGTTATAAATTAATGTTTATGTGTAACGCCTTGAAATATTAACATTATTTATTCCTTGACAATTATTAAATAACAATACATTTCCGAACCTAATAGCCTCCCATTCATATGATTCCAACGTTTTACAAAAGTGTAACACATGCAGTAATACAGTCATAAGTCTTAACCCTGAATCTATAGCATATTTCATAAGCAAAATATATGAAATAAGAGTTAAATAGATAAATGAATGCCTTAATGGCTACAACTTTCTAAGTTGATGCTTGGTTACAATAAAAGTAAGTTTGAAACTCAATACAAGTAAAGCCTTAGGCTTGTACAAAATAAATACAACAAAAACAAAACAAGAAGCTCTCGACTCCAAGTTCTCCCAAGCTACGACCTTGGCAGAGGCATATCATTAGTACCTGAAAATGATTTTCCACATAGAATGAGCCAAATCCAAGTAAAGATACTCTAACACAATGTATGAATCTTAACAGAGTTATAGGGTGAATGCATATGCAATGCTCATGCCAAAACATTTCATATCTCTTTCTAAAAACCATGTAATGCCAAATTTATATCACAATTCGTGAAATCTTTCAGTTACAATAGAAAACAGGGCAGTGGATACAATACTAGAAATCTTTAGGATGTGTTTGCAAGTAGGCTACAAGTACTACTAATTGTCATTTTTAAATGTATTAACCGGAAGGCTCGGCATCTATCCGCACGAGTTTCTGGACTTTTACCAAGGACACACGGGCTAACTTAATACCACAACTACACTCCTTATCCAGATTCACCAAAGCATTCACCACTTTTTCTCAAAACAATAAATATTCTCAATGTGTTAAATATGTTACAATGCCCAATGTAAATGGATGATGTAATACCTTCAAAATAATACATATAAACCCACATCCTTGACATGCAAAGACATAAGATAATAAAGCATATTCCCATTCATCGGAGTATTCATTACAAAAGTATTACATGTTGACAACAAAAGTAAATGCCCTATGGGCTTACAACTTTCCAAGCCAACACTTGGTTGCAAAGGAAGAGAATACTAACTCAAATACATATTAAGCCCGTGGCTTGAATTTACATGTAACACCAAAATAACAAAAAAACACAAAAAAGAGAGTCTTCAACTCCCAGAACCTCCCAAGCTATGTCCTTGGAGGTGACATATCACTTGAACCTGAAAATGATGTCCCATATAGGGTGAGCCACAGCCCAGTAGAGATATACTAAACCAAATATGAGCAATGACTAAAACAATAGCATTTGATAGATGGTTAACACTTATAAACCAATTTAAATCGCAATACAGTTTCATGACAAACATGTCCATATTACATTCCACTTTCCTTTACTTATACCATTTCAATTCATAATCATGGCTCAGAACCTGGCCAAACAGTTTAATGAGACTATAACTCATATTAAAACACTTCCATACTTCCCAATTCACATGAGATTATAACTCATATTAAAACACTTCCATAGTTCACAAATGATACACAAATTTGCTGTATCAATGGAGTCCATCCCCTATCTCCTCCCAAATATCCGGTTTAGGAGTCCATCCCCTATCTCTTCCCAAACCGTGGAGTACATCCCCTATCTCCTCCCACACAATACACATATTCCAAGTATATAAACACTTATCATAGACAAGGATCAATCAATACACACATTTGATGTATTATTCCAACCGTCATATTCATTGACATATTCAATGTGATTAGTTTCAGTTTTCTCTAATTAACATATAATGTCTACAACAATCAAGACTATCCCCTATCGATAGCCCAAAATAGTTATTTCTAAACAGATAATAAATGAATTAAACCAATAGAATATTAACATTCATGGGTGAGTGATTAGATCATCCAACTCCACCATTCAACTTTATAATTCTCCAATTTCATAATTCCCAACTTAATTTCATATTCCCACAAATTAATTATTCAAATTAATTTATCACATAATTAGGGCATTTTTTTCCTAATTCTCAATATCAACCCTAAGGTTCAATTTCTCCAATACAACAACAATAATTCCATTTTTTTCAAGGTCTCATATACACATGGGATTTAATCTTTTGAAAATTCCCTTTTTATAAATTACCAATCAAACCCTAACTTTTTCCAAAATTACCCAACAACATCAACTAATCAAAATGACTAAAATTCATGTCAAAACCCATAAGATGGAGTAGGGTATCCCTACCTCGAAATGAAGAGACCAAATAGAGAAGATGGTGAAAACCCAAAGTGCTCAAAATTCAAGATTTTTCAGATTAAAGCGAAGCCGTTGCGAAGCTCTACCTTTTCTACAAAGGAACAAGGATAGAAACACACTAGAGCTAGAACAAACCTTAGAGAGAAGATATGTAGAGAGAGAAAGAGCTGCTGGTCTAGGGTTTGTAGAAGAGAAGAGATGAAAAAGTGAAGGAAGAAGAAGTTGTTGCGAACTGAAATATACGAGGCTCGCTCGAGCGAATGAGTGGTCGCTTGAGCAACCAGACATAAGGAACCCTCGCACAAGCGTAGAAAGTCTCGCTCGAGCCAACAATTCGAAGCTTCAGGTCTGCAACCCAGAAGCACGCTCGAGCGAAGAAAAGTTCGCTCGAGCGAAGAAACCCAAAACATACAGCTCGCTCGCTCGAGCGAAGGAAAGCTCGCTCGAGCCAAGAAATGAAACTCTTAGGTCCAGAACCAGACGCAGACGCAGTCTCGAGCGCAAGACTTTTCGCTCGAGCCACTAGACACAACACCCAACTCTCCCTCGAGCGAAGGAACCCTGGCTCGAGCGAACTCGAGCGAAGGAACTGAAACAAAGAGCTCGCTCGAGCGACAAAAGCCTCGCTCGAGCAAAGAAGCAAAATTCTGGACAGTAACTATTGGTTTAAACTCACAGCCAACCTGTAACAAACCTACCCAACACATTCTAAAACTCAAATATATGGAATTAAAGGATGACAACAAGATATATACAACAACTAACTCCACGGAACCTAAGTCCAGATACAACAACCAAAGGAGGAAGAACCGAGATCGTTATAACCTCCCCCCTTAAAGAATTTTGTCCCCGAAATTAGATAGAAGTTTTCAAAAACATGATTTCTTAATTCTCAACAACATTACAATTCAATATTCCACATCCTGACCCATTACCGGTCATTCCATCTTTATTCAAGAGGTGTTTCACAATATAGTTTTCAACGTGCATTATTAACATGCATCCCTTTGAATTTCAACAAGTTTCGATATCATAATCCACAATTCCATAACATATGCAACGTTAACAACATACTTGCATTTCTACTACAGATTTAACATACACAATGTTAAAATAAACTTCCATTCTCAAGGCATACTCAACCTTCACAATATTACCATAAACCAAAACATATACAATGTTTTACAACTTAAGACATATCCAATATTCTTAAAATTTATCAATATAACAAAATCCCCAATACATTGTTAAACATTAACCAACAAGTCCGGATATTTCTCGCGGGCATCCAACTCACGTTCCCAAGTGGGTTCCTCAATCCCGTGATATTTCCACAAAACTTTTACCAAGGGTATCGTCTTGCCTCGCAAGACTTGATCCCGTCTATCCAAGACTCGCACAGGTCTCTCCTCATACGAGATATCCTTGTCAACCTCTAAGTCGGTCCAATCCAATACATACGATGGATCTGGCTCGTACTTTCGAAGCATACTAACATGAAACACGTCATGCACTCCGGACAACTGCAGTGACAAAGCTAAACGGTAGGCAACCTCGCCAATCCTCTCAAGGATCTCGAAAAGGCCAATAAATCGAGGGGACAACTTTTCACTCTTACCAAATCTCATCAAACCCCGCTTAGGTGATATTTTCAAGAAGACATGATCACCCACCACAAATACCAAAGGCCTCCTCCTACGGTCGGCACAACACTTTTGGCGACTCTGGGCTATAATAAGTCTCTTACCGATAAGCTCAACTTTCTCTGTCGTCTCCCGAACCAATTCCGGGCCCAACAAAGGTGCATCACCCACCTCGGCCCAACAAACTGGAGAGCTACACAGTCGGCCATATAAGGCCTCAAACGGTGCCATACGGATACTCGATTGGAAACTATTGTTGTAGGCAAACTCCACCAAGGGCAAGTGCCTCTCCCACGACCCACTAAAGTCAAGGACACAACCTCGAAGCATATCCTCAAGGATCTGAATAGTACGCTCTGACTGCCCGTTAGTCTGAGGATGATAAGCCATGCTAAAGGTTAACCTAGTGCCCCAGGCACTCTGCAAACTCTGCCACAACCTAGCAGTAAAACGTGGATCTGTATCTGAGACGATCGACACTAGGACCCCGTGCAACCTCACTATGTCCCAAACATACAAGTCGGCAAGATGATCTACCGAATCTCTCACGCGCATAGGAATGAAGTGTGCTGACTTAGTCAACCGGTTTACAACCACCCAAATAGCATCACTACCCCACTGAGTCCTCGGAAGACCTACAACGAAGTCTATAGTGACATGCTCCTACTTCCACTCGGCTATAGGCAAGGGTTGTAACAAACCCGCTGGCCTTTGGTGCTCGGCCTTCACTTGCTGACAAGTAAGGCACTTAAACACAAAAACTGCCACATCCTTTTTCATACCCCGCCACTAAAACTGGCGACCCAAATCACGATACATCTTAGTACCTCCCGGATGCATCGCAAGGTGTGAATGGTGAAACTCTCGGAGTACTTTCTCTTGGCAAGACTCCAGCACAAACAAACGATCTCGGTAACTTACACTCAGGTCAGGGTACACAGTCAAACTCTTCTCAACCTTCCAACTGGAGATCTTCTCCCAGAGGGATTCTACCTCAAGATTACCTCTCTGTGCCTCTAACACTTGATTCACAAGTGTAGGTTGCGTAATAACAGAAAACAAGGCCGCAGACTCAACAGATTCGCCCAAAAGCAAATCAAACTCGCCAAGTCCACCCAGCATCTCCCATTCCTGGATGGCTATACAAGCTACATCAGTAATGGATTTCCTGCTAAGGGCATCGACCACAACATTGGCCTTCCCCGGATGGTAATACAACTCGAAGTCGTAATCCTCAATAAACTCCATCCACCTCCTCTGCCTCAAGTTCAAGTCTTTCTGTGTAAACAGATACTTCAGACTCTTATGATCCGAGAACACCTCGAATCTCTCACCATACAGGTAGTGCCTCCAAATCTTCAAGGCAAAAATCACAGCTGCTAACTCTAGGTCATGTGTAGGGTAATTCCGCTCGTGTATTTTCAACTGTCGCGAGCCATAGGCTACCACATTCCCCTCTTGCATCAACACACAACCCAAACCCTCTCGTGAGGCATCATAATAAACCGCATAACCTAAGCCTCTCTCCGGAATAATCAAAATTGGAGCGGTAGTAAGTCTAACTTTCAACTCTTGGAACGACTTTTCACAAGTCTCACTCCACACAAATTTGACCCATTTCCGCGTCAATCCAGTCAATGGCGAAGCTAATCTGGAGAAATCCTTCACAAATCGGCGGTAATACCTAGCTAAACCCAGAGAACTACGGATCTCAAAAACACTCTTAGGCTGTGCCCAATCCTACACTGCCTCTATCTTGGATGTATCAACAGACACCCCTTCCCCGGAGACCACATGGCCTAAGAACTTGACCTGCCCTAGCTATAACTCACACTTCCCAAACTTGGCATACAACCTATGGGCTTTAAGCAACTTAAGCACCACTCTCAAGT
This sequence comes from Camellia sinensis, assembly GCF_055761805.1. Classification (NCBI taxonomy): domain Eukaryota; kingdom Viridiplantae; phylum Streptophyta; class Magnoliopsida; order Ericales; family Theaceae; genus Camellia; species Camellia sinensis. Next base: position 93,188,022 of record NC_138975.1, read on the forward strand.
GCTCCTCGTGCTCCTCCTTAGAAGGTGAATAAATCAGGATGTCGTCCACGAAAATGACCACGAAACGATCTAAGAATTCCCAGAAGATCTGGTACATCAAGTCCATAAAGACTGCCGGTGCATTGGTGAGCCCAAAAGGCATCACCAGAAACTCATAATGGCCATACCGCGTACGGAATGCCGTCTTCGGGATATCTTCCTCCCTGACCCTCAACTGATGGTAACCCGATCTCAAGTCTATCTTAGAGAAACAACGGGACCCTTTCAACTGGTCAAATATATCATCTATATGAGGCATAGGGTACTTGTTCTTAACCGTAGCCCGATTCAATTTCCGATAATCGATACAAAGTCTCAAAGCCCCTTCTTTTTTCTTAGCAAAGAGGGCCGGTACTCCCTACGGCGAAGTACTAGGGAGAATGAAGCCCTTATCTAGCAATTCTTGGAGTTGAATCTTCAACTCACTCAACTTGGCTGGGGCAAAACGATATGGTGCCGTGGAAATCGGCGCTGTGCCGGGCACTAAATCAATAGAAAACTCCACCTCTTGATGGGGTGGCAAACTAACAAGGTCCTCGGGAAAGACGTCTGAGTACTCACAAACCACTCTGGGCAACTCAGTCTGGATCTTATCACACTCACTACTCATAATGCTAGCGAGAAGACCACTAAGCTCATTTCGCCTTCACGGATCAAACACTGGTGGTAAAACACTACCAACCCGATCTCCCAAGAAATGGAAACAATCCCCGCTCAAGGTACATACAGTGACCTTCTGGAGGTAACAATCAATAACAGCCCGGTATGACAACAACCAGTCCATACCCAAAATCACATCAAAACCCGACATAGCCATAACTACAAAAGAAAATGGAAGTCGACGGTCGGCGACCTCTATATCACAGCCCCGACACCATTGTTTCAAAATTAACTCACCCCCAACAGGTGATACCACACAAATAGGAGAAGCTAACTCCGTCAACTCCAACCCCAAAACAGATGCAAATGCAGTAGATATAAAGGAATGAAATGCACCCGTATCAATCAACACATTGGCAACCGAGTTGCAAAACAAAATGGTACCTCTCACAACAGATGGAGCCGGTATAAGATCCTGCGCGGCAACAGCATACACGTGCCCTGAAGGTCTCTGATCTATCTGCTCACCTCTCGGAGCAAAAGACTGCTATACAGACTGAGACGATGAGGCTCCCTGATTGGCCCTTGAGGCCTGAACAGACTGAGCTGACTGAAAACTCTGCCTCGACCCACATGCACCAGATGTGCCACTCAACTACGGGCAAAACCTCTTCAGGTGCCCCGCCTGACCATACTGATAACATGAGAGTGGCTGGCCTCTGCCTTGACCCTGGCTCTAAGGTCGAGCAGAAGATGAAGCTGCTCTCTGCCCTCCTCCCCTCTGCGGGCAAGCTGAAGACTTGTGGCCCAACTGACCACATTTGTAACAAGTAATGTCTCCCTAACTGCCTCTCCCAGAGCCAAAACTAGGCACTGGAAAGGTAGATCTCGCAAAAGCACCTTGAGACTGCTGAGGGTTAGAACCCCTCTGCCTCCTACCATCTCCCTGTTCGTCTTGACTCCTTTTGAAGCCCCTCAACCTCTCCTCCTCCTCATGCATGATAATCTCTATATGGGCTGCAGCATCCGCAAGGTGCCCATACTCCCGAGTCATGGACCCCAGAACTCTCATCTTGAGCTCGGTCCTTAACTTCTTCTCAAATTCAAGACAACGACGTTCCTCAGACGCCACTAACTCAGGAGCAAACCTCGATAAATTGGTAAATGCGGCCTCAAACTCGGCCACTGATGAACTCAGCTACTTGAGCTGACAGAACTGATCTCCCAACTTCTCCCTAACAGCGGGAGACAATAACTTCTCCTGGAAGGCATCAACGAAAGCCACCCAAGAGCCTCCAATACGGCCCCGAACAAACTTCCACCACTGACCCGCGTCTCCCTTCAGTTGGAAAGATGCCAAGGTCACCTTCAAAGCCCCGTCCTCGATGCCAAGCATCTCAAACGTCTTTGTCATCTGCTTAAGCCACTCATCATCCTTAAGTGGCTCCTTAGGATCCCCCACAAACTCATCCGGATTGGACCGAAAAAACTCCCTCTTCAGAAAAGAAGGCCTTGCCTCAACCACATGGGCCTGGACTTGATTCTTAGCTCTGAGAATGTCCATAGATTCCCTCAAAGCTCCTGCCATCTCGCGGGCTAAGGCGCCCATGGCCTGCTGAACTACTGGCTCGGCCACATTGGCCTGACCAACACCCTCCTGCTGCGCCGGAATCTCATCCGGTATAGGCACCTCCCACCTCCCAGGCCTACCTCGCCTACCTCCACGTCCTCGTCCTGACATCCTAATAAAGGTAACGAAAAACATTAGCACATTCACAAATGTGCCGAAGCTATTTCACTCGCGTCCTAATGCATAGACAACAGTAATTCATTCCACGTAAGCACATAATCACATAAGCACTTACGAATTTCATTTTCGGATATTGACAGTCCCGAGGCGTTGCTAGAGTTCTGGCTAGAAACAACATTGATCAAGTGCTTTTCCAACAGGACTCCCGAAAACCCAAGGATCCAATCAACATCCTAGAAATTAAATCCCATACCCATAGAGTCACAAAAACATGTTATCACATAAGCACACAACATTATACCTAAGTCTCTAACAAGCGAGACAAACCCACTATGCTACTAATCACTTCCCACGTACCCAAAGTATTCAAACCTGGTACGCTCTGATACCAAGTTGTAACGCCCTCAAAATAGTACATATAAACCCACATCCTTGACATGCAAAGACATAAGATAATAAAGCATATTTCCATTCATCGGAGTATTCATTACAAAAGTATTACATGTTGACAACAAAAGTAAATGTCCTATGGTCTTATAACTTTCCAAGCCAACACTTGGTTGCAAAGGAAGAGAGTACTAACTCAAATACATATTAAGCCCGTGGCTTGAATTTACATGTAACACCAAAATAACAAAACAACACAAAAAAGAGAGTCTTCAACTCCCAGAACCTCCTAAGCTATGTCCCTGGAGGTGGCATATCACTTGAACCTGAAAATGATGTCCCATATAGGGTGAGCCATAGCTCAGTAGAGATATACTAAACCAAATATGAGCAATGACTAAAACAATAGCATTTGATAGATGATTAACACTTATAAACCAATTTAAATCCCAATACAGTTCCATGATAATCGTGTCCATATTACATTCCACTTTCCTTTACTTATACCATTTCAATTCATAATCATGGCTCAGAACCTGGCCAAATAGTTTAATGAGACTATAACTCATATTAAAACACTTTCATACTTCCCAATTCACATGAGATTATAACTCATATTAAAACACTTCCATACTTCACAAATGATACACAGATTTGCTGTATCAATGGAGTCCATCCCCTATCTCCTCCCAAATAACCGGTTTAGGAGTCCATCCCCTATCTCCTCCCAAACTGTGGAGTACATCTCTTATCTCCTCCCACACAATACACATATTCCAAGTATATAAACACTTATAATATACAAGGATCAATCAATACACACATTTGATGTATTATTCCAACCGTCATATTCATTGACATATTCAATGTGATTAGTTTCAGTTTTCTCTAATCAACATATAATGTCTACAACAATCAAGACTATCCTCCATCGATAGCCTAAAGCAGTTATTTCTAAACAGAAAATAAATGCATTAAACCAATAGAATATTAACATTCTCATGGGTGAGTGATTAGATCATCCAACTCCACCATTCAACTTTATAATTCTCCAATTTCATAATTCCCAACTTAATTTCATGTTCCCACAAATTAATTATTCAAATTAATTTATCACATAATTAGGGCATTTTTTTCCTAATTCTCAATATCAACCCTAAGGTTCAATTTCTCCAATACAGCGACAATAATTCCATTTTTTTTCAAGGTCTCATATACACATGGGATTTAATCTTTTGAAAATCCCCTTTTATAATTTACGAGTCAAACCCTAACTTTTTCCAAAATTACCCAACAACATCAACTAATCAAAATGACTAAAATTCATATCAAAACCCATAAGATGGAGTAGGGTATCCCTACCTCGAAATGAAAAGACCAAATGGAGAAGATGGTGAAAACCCAAAGTGTTCCAAATCCAAGATTTTTCAGATTAAAGCGAAGCCCTCGCGAAGCTCTACCTTTTCAACAAAGGAACAAGGATAGAAAAACACTAGAGCTAGATCAAACCTTAGAGAGAAGATATGTAGAGAGAGAAAGAGCTGCTGGTCTAGGGTTTGTATAAGAGAAGAGATGAAAAAGTAAAGGAAGAAGAAGCTGCTGCGAACTGAAATATACGACGCTCGCTCGAACGAAGGAGTGGTCGCTCGAGCGACCAGACACAAGGAACCTTCGCTCGAGCGTAGAAAGTCTCGCTCGAGCCAACAATTCGAAGCTTCAGGTCTGCAACCCAGAAGCACGCTCGAGCGAAGAAAAGTTCGCTCGAGCGAAGAAACCCAAAACATACAGCTCGCTCGCTCGAGCCAAGAAATGAAACTCTTAGGTCCAGAACCAGACGCAGACGCAGGCTCGAGCGCAAGACTTTTCGCTCGAGCCACCAGACACAGCACCCAACTCTCGCTCGAGCGAAGGAACCCTGGCTCGAGCGAACTCGAGCGAAGGAACTGAAACAAAGACCTCGCTCGAGCGACAAAAGTCTCGCTCGATCGAAGAAGCAAAATTCTGGATAGCAACTATTGGTTTAAAATCACAACCAACCTGTAACAAACCTGCCCAACACATCCTAAAACTCAAATATATGGAATTAAAGGATGACAACAAGATATATACAACAACCAACTCCACGGAACCTAAGTCAGGATACAACAACCACTACTACAAATATAGATAAAGATCACACTTTTTTGGTGTGATGTATGTTTTTTAATCACACCTTTTAAGTTTTATTAAAGTGTGGTCTTTAGGAGTGTGATTAAAAATGGTCATTTTTAATCACACTTTTTAAGTGTCATTAAAAAATGCTTTCATCACATCTTTTAAGTGTGATTAATAATATTTAGATCACACCTTTTAAGTGTGGTTAAAAACATTTAGATCACACCTTTTAAGTGTGATTAAAAACTTTAGATCACACCTTTTAAGTGTGATTAAAAACATTTAGATCACACTTTTTAAGTGTGATTAAAAATATTTAGATCACACCTTTTAAGTGTGGTTAAAAACATTTAGATCACACCTTTTAAGTGTGATTAAAAACTTTAGATCACACCTTTTAAGTGTGATTAAAAACATTTAAATCACACCTTTTAAGTGTGATTAATAACTAATAAAACCTGTGATAAAAAAAAAATTACATATTTAAAGAATAATCAATATTATTTTTGCACGCGCATTTGAATAATGTAATACACACTATATACTATATTTTGAATCACAACCATATATTGAATGAAATAATATCATATATTTCATAAATGAAAGTTAAATGTTTAAAAGTATATACAAAGAAATTAATAAAAAAAAAATTAACTGTGATTACATACATTAAAAAATAAAAAATAAAAAACTTGAAAAAAGTAAGTTCTTGAATTCTTTGACCATATTTTGCATCTCTCCAAGAAATTTCTGACCTGAAAAATAAAAAAACAAATTAATTTAAAAATCGCCAGAAGCATATAAATAAACTTACTAATTAATTTATAAACTTACATTTAGATCACACCAAAAATAATGTAATTTATCTAGTTGTTAAACTGCCCCAATCCTTTCCCCACAGCCACCAAAAATGACATAATTATTTTGATTCTTCACACAAATAATATAAAGCTACAAAAGATATTGATACCCTTGTAGAAGCCAAAATAAATCATCAAGGCATGAATGATTTCAAACTTTCTTAAGCTAGAATAATTTAATAATAAAACAAAAAAGTGATCTAAAACTCAAGATATGCACTTGTAGAAAATGACAATATTATTTGAGAAACAAGACATTTAATAAAAGATTAGATACTAAGCACGACACAACAAAGAGAGTAGGGGTAATATGTATACATCCACTCACTTATAGATCAATGTATTGTGCTAGTCTAAAACAATACAGTCTACACCATTCAAGTTTTTTCGGTGTCACTTATAGATCCACTCACTTCTCTCAAATTATTTCCCAACAAAATACACATTAAACTCCCCTTGCTATTTTTTTTGCTTCTTCAGAATCTTTGCTAATTGAATCTAGGTGTGAAATGATATACATAAAACTATGACAAACTCTAGTTCTATCAAACCTTATGAACAAAGTTTCCTTATATATGCCTAAAACACAAAATTATGAAACACCAAACATAAGCAAAATTAAAGCAATTATAGCAATTATAGTCCATTTCATTCCATATTACACCAAACATAAGCAAAATTATGAAAATCAAATTCCAAAGTAGCAAAACCAAACAATACCAAACAATGTCATTGAAATCTCAAGTTCATTTTATTTGATACAAGACACCAAAAACACTAGTCGAAATTGTAAAATGAAGATCTCTCTTTTATGACCAAACTTGTGGAACAAAAGTGAAAAATAAACAAATAACATAACAGAGCAAAATTAAAGCAATTATAGCAATTATAGTCCATTTCTAAACCTTTTTTTCTCATATTTTGTCAATCTTTATTTTGGACCTTTTTAATAAAATATTGAATTCTTTTAAACAGATTCAGATTAATAAAATATTAATAAAATATAAAATACAGTCACAGATTCAATTAAACAGATTGAATGTAAACAGATTCAGTTTGAATGTAAACAGACACAGATTCAGTTTGAATGTAAACAGACACAGACTAACAGACACAAATTCATGAAATTAACTGGGCAGTGAGTGTTCAGCTGAAGCATAATCATAAAAAATATATATATATAACCACTTCATTTTTAGGAATTAATCATTGCTAATGCTACCAACATAATGGAGAGTACATCTAGAATTTCAAAGAGCAACGACTCAATCACTTCGATAATACAAGTCAAATAATTGAAAATGCAACTTAATATGTTTAAATTCTATCATGATTAAAATGTATATGTTATAATTACAATGGCAATTCATGATCAAATATTTGCAACATAAAACATATGCATGAAATGACACTCACTTTTCATATTGACCCTTAATTTGTCCTTCCAGATCTTCATTGAGAACCAGACTTTTCCTTCTATTAGATACCTCTTCAAAAGCATGTTCAAAATGTCCCTCACTGCAACAGATAGAAGCAATGAAAATAAGTTTTTAAACCAAGAGATGCGAAATGACAAAGCATTTTCAAGAGCTGTAAATCTGAACACTACCTATCAGAATTTTCCTTCCTCTGGATTTTGTCGTTTGAAATTGATGTGATGTTTTCGTTCTTTTCCCCATTACTTCGCTTGCTTCTTTGCAAAACCTCATGAGGATCCTCCTCCCTACGGTGACATATAGAAATCATCTCAAAAAATGATATTCCCAGTTTTCTACATATAGAAATGATCAAGTGGATTCTATAATTGGTGAGTCCAAACAGATTCTTGTCACATTGACAAGAGTAGGAATTTTACCTCAACGGTGCCCTACCCCCCTATTAGAAGGCCAATTTCCGGCAATTTTTTACCCCTACGGGGCCAATGGTTGGCTGATATGGTGGAATTCTTGTTTCATGAGGCATTTCTCATTACATAGATATCTCAAACAAATGAGAACTATAGTGGAAAATATAGGCCCCGCGACAACAAACCACTGAAACCTAGACCTTTAATCACCTTACTATTAGACAGATGAGTCACTGGTTAGTGACACAATTACCAATAGCCATTACCTTCCAAATTGTAAGACCTATCAAGACATGGATGGTTCCCTATCGACCCACATTCAGACTTAGTTTTCAAACCGGAAGTCCTGTGCTAGTTCCGTAATTTTTCACAACTTCCGTTCGTCCCTCCCGAGGTGTTTGAGGTGTTGCCCAGGCCTTCTCGTGACTGTAACATGATTTTAACCTCCAATGGCCTATTCTCAAGCTTAAGTGTGAAAAATTACATTTTTGGACTTAGTTTTCAAACCGGGAGTCCCGTGCTAGTTCTGTAAGTTTCCACAACATACATTGGTACCTCCCGGGGTGTTTGAGGTGTTTCCCAGGCTGTCACGTGGTTGTTGCATGATTTTGGCCTCCGATGGCCTATTTTCAAGCTTAAGTGCGAAAAAGTGCATTTTTTTACTTAGTTTTCGTATCTCTCTCTGTCTCTCTCTCTCTCTCTCTCTCTCTCTCTAACAATCAAATTCAAAATCTAAACACACATTTAGTTTGTATTCACCTTTAACCATTGCTACTTTCTTTCTATATTTCTATGATTTAGTTATCAAAATGTTTTAACGGCAATGGGGCACTCCTATACTTTGGTATTTCAATGAACACAATAGTCCCTTGTAACACTGTAACTGCTGTTTGCAATTTCACACTTGAATTTTTACAAATCACTGTTTGAAGAAATGAGTTCCAGGCAAGGTAAATCAGCACCATTATATTCAAGCCAGTCAAATCATGATAAAAAGTACAGAGACAAGAAATCCAATAAAATAGTTTACTGAAAATCTAGAACAGCAAAGGGAAAAATATTCTGCTCAATACCTCGAGTAGTACCTTCCCTAATGGCTTCAGCTTTTCCAGATATCATGTTCACATATATAACACTTTCATTAGCACTCAACCAACGGCCAAACACTTGATCATTTAATCCTACCATAAAAAGGAAAATGGATAAGTAACAATTACCTTAAAGCTCCACTTTGTCTTCATAAACAAAAAAATTGGCATTTAAATTATTCGTCAATTTCAGACTAAGATTTCCACCTGACAGATACAATTAGTATGGCTTTTTAAACATTAATTCAATGTTGTCTTTTAGATCTAGATTTCCGGAATGGATTTGTGAGTTTTAGTTGTGCTGCCAAAATCAATTACCTTGATGGCACTTGATTTTGGAACTTTTTTGAAGTAAGAACCATCCTTTGGCGATCATGAGGAACCCTGTTCACATAGAATACAAGATAAGGTCTCAACACAAGTTAACAGTAGAAAGTCCACTATACATCATGTACAATATACATAGACAAGAAGAAGAAAGATTCAAATAACCACCTAACAATGCATTACCTTGTAATCTGGAACTTTAACATGCTCTGAAGACACTAGAATAATATTCTCAGGCTTCAAATCCGTATGAATCAGATGCAAATCATGCATAACTGCAAATTAGAGAAATAAAGCCAAATATTAATGCATGTGATGAGGAAGCTAACTAAATACAAAAATCTTTAGCAAAACTTTGTATAAAAGAATTTGCAGCTTAAAAATAAAATTGAAATGAATTAATGTTAGCTTTCATCTATCACCAACCAAACCTAGTAAAAACAGAAAACGGAAAATAATATGATGAATTTAAAGAAACTGGTCCAAGTAATTACTACACACATGCTACACATTCCAACAGTTGTCTGCCAATCTCACGGACAAGATCAATTGGAAATGAGTGATAATTTTTTTCCGTAGAAATTTGTATAAGCTTGGTCTAAGCTTCTCAAACACCTGTTAAAGCCATTTGAATCCATCCACAAGTCTTAACCCCAAAACATTCTTGAAATTGGGGAATTTAACCCACCAAATCAATTATATACTTACAATACAGATATGGTTACGATAGTCAAACCAGTTCCTTATTTGCACACAACTGCAAGGAATAAACCCATTTAACCACTGACACAAAATTTACAAAATCCCACCAAAACATGAGGAATAACAGTGAGAGATTGAAACACATTAAACTCATGAAATAAAACTCACCGGTTGCCATCCTTATCATGTTTCCCAAGCTGTTGCAATACTTCAACTTCTATCATAGCTGCTTCACGATATTTCTTAATACCACGAACAATTTTAATGGCAGCCATATCCTTCCTTCTCTGTCCCAACATTCCAAGACCTGGCCAAAGGTGCCTATATAAAATATAGATCAACAAAAACAAGACATGTGATGAGCCTGAAATTAAACTTCAGTAATATTATAATAGAAATATGTTTATTAAGAAATACCTTCGCCCATCTTGCTGTGAATCTTATCTGCACCCAAACAACAAAGCAACACAAGTACAATCAGAAACAAATAAGAATCTAATGAAGAAAAATTAATATAACAATATTAGACACATCAAACAACCTGCTTAGTATGAGTTTTGAGACAAAAATAATGCCTTGGATTTGTTTAATTAAAAAATTATGCATATATCCTTGAAAGTAGAGCTATAATCAAATGCAAAAGTTGCTATTAAAAGGATTTCAATAGGTCACATCAGAAAGCCACCTTATGGCTTTCAGTCACTTGCATAAAAACTTTATAAGGCAAAAGCCCTATTTAATGATAGCACCACCACATCAATGAAAAAAAAGCAATGGTGGTGCATGTTCATTTTAGTAACTTCAAAGTTCACAAAATGATCAAGTGAATTGAAAAATGAAAATATCTTTGGTGATGGTAGTGTAGTTACAGCGAGAAGTTAAATTTTCGCCAAATGCAAATATGTAATGTCCATCTTTATCATCTTCTCGCCATGGGGGAGAACCATTTCGAGCCACTCTCTTAACAAACAAAGAGGAACTAGTATGGTCTGAGGGTGCCCTTGAAGTTGCAAAGCTTGTCACATTTCCAACCTCTTGTGCACAAAACATTCCTAGCTGAGCCTACACACAGGTATTCATTCATGTTCCACTCAACATAAAATAATTTTTTTCACCTCTTGATGCATTAGAGCCTTTACGACACACTTCACCAATCATCAGAATCATATCAAAATAATAACCAATGAAACTTCATCACATAAAAATTAAAAAAAAAAAAACAATATATGTTTCAACAAAACCAAAAAATAAGAAACAATTCTATTCTATATCATCATTAGCTAATCAAATCAAATTTTTTTTAAAAAAGGAAAAAAGGAAAAAAGAGAGGAACACATCAAGCTTACAAATTTACAGAATCAAATGCCATCATATTATCCTAATTTTGATACTGTGATTTTAGACGCAAAGATTACCTCCGATGAGAAATCAAACATGTAGAATTTTTTTGTCTCCAATATAGCTCCACAGAAAATTTCAAGATATAAATTTTGTTTAATGACATTACCAACCTTGTCACATTCCCAACCTCGTCGTCGGTGAGAGACCACGGAGGGCTTAGCGATGATGATGATGATGATGATGATGAGAGACCCGAAGATCTTCTGGACTCGAGCTCTGAAAGTGTTGCCCATGGAATCCGAAGATGAAGCCATCGATATCGATTGGTTGATATTTGATTGACGATTCAAACAAGTCTGTATGTATGTATGTTGATATTTGATTCCGATTTCCTACTTCTACGCCTAGAACTCCTGCTCTTCCTCTTCCTCCTCGATCGTGGATCATCCTAATCAGCATCTGAAACAAATTGAGAAGGAGAGAGAGAGACGTAAGAAGAGATTAGGGATTTTGAGATTGGGGATTTTGGGTTCAAGAGATTGGGGATTTTGAGTTTGGGATGGGGGGAGACCCAAGCGGGAATGGAAAGGGGGATTACAAATGAAATTTTTTTTTTTATTTTCATTACAAATGAAAATTTAAATAATAAAATGATTTTTTTTTTTTTTGCAACGGAGGATGCCGTTGCCAAAAAAATTATTTTTTATTAAAATAAATTTTTTTTTAGTTAATGAATTTTTTTTTTCATTTAATCAGGTTGAAAATTTATTTGTTTCATATTTATTTTAATGAATAAAAAATTATTATTATTATTTTTTTATTTGGTAAAAGTAGGAATAATATTTTCTATTAAAATAAAGTTAATTTTTTGTGGTCAATGAAAAAATAAATTTTGCGACCCTTTTTTTTTTTGTTACTAAAAATCAAGAACTAATTTTTTGTGGTAGAGAATGGGAAGTGGCAGTAGTGGTGAAAGTGGTGGATAAGAGGTGATAGTGGTGGTGGCAGTGATGGTGAAGGATATAAGTGGTAACGTTGTGGTAGTTGTAGAGGAGATAGAATAGCGATGGTGGATGAGAGGTAATGGTAGTAGTAATGGTGGTAGTGGAGTGGTAGCGATGGTAGTAGTAATTATAGTTGTAGAGAAGACGGAAGGGAGCTCAGTAAATAAATAAGACGGAAAGGAGAGAGTGAGCAATACGAACACAGTGGGGAGAGAGAAAGAGAGAGAAAAAGAGAAGAGAGAGAGAGAAAGAGAAAGAAAGTGAAAGACAGAAAAAGAGACAGAAAGAGAAGAGAGAGAGGGACAAAAAGAGATGATAGTGGTGGTGGTGGTGATGGCGAAAAATATTAGTGGTGAAGTTGTGGTAGTGGTAGTGTAGATGGAGTGGAAGGGGTGAATGAGAGGTAATGGTAGTAGTAGCGGCAGTAGTGGAGTGGTGGCGATGGTAGTAGTAATGGTAGTCGTAGAGGTGAAGTGGCGACAGTGGAAGTAGTGGTGGTGGTGGTGGTGGTGGAATGACGTTTGCAGTAGTGGTGAAGGTGGTAGAGGAGATGGGTGGTGAGAGAGAGAGATATGAGTGAGAGACGGATAGAAGAGATAGAGAGAGAGAATAGAGCGGGAATGGAAAACAAAAACAGGCGGGAATAAAAAATAATGAGAGGTAATGGTAGTAGTAGTGGCAATAGTGGTGAAGGTGGTGGATAAGAGATGATGGTGGTGGTGGTGGTGGTGGTGGTGGTAGCGAAGGAGATTAGTGGTGAAGTTGTGGTAGTGGTAGAGTAGATGAAGTGGCAAGGGTGAATGAGAGGTAATGGTAGTAATAGTGGCAGTAGTGGTAGTGGTGGCAATGGTAGTAGCAATGGTAGTCGTAGAGGTGAAGTGGCGACAGTGGTAGTAATGGTGGTAGTGGAATGGCGTTTGCAGTAGTGGTGAAGGTGGTAAAGGAGATGGGTGGTGAGAGAGAGAAAAATGAGTGAGAGACAGATAGAGGAGAGAGAGAGAGAGAGAGAGAGAGAGAGAGAGAGAGAGAGAGAGAGAGACAAAGACAGAGTGATGAGCAAGAGAGAGACAAAGTGGTCGCTAAAAGTGCATTTTCTTGTAGTGGATAGATAAATCGAGAGGGAGCTCAGTAAATAGAGAAGACAGAAGGGAGAGAGTGAGCAATGCGAACATAGTGGGAGAGAAAGAGAAGAGAGAGAGAGACAAAAAGATAGAGAGTGAGAGACAGAAAAAAGATAGAGAGAGAAGAGAGATGAACGAGAGAGAGATAGAGAGAAGAGAGATGAACGAGAGAGAGAGAAGAGAGATGAGCGAGAGAGACAGAGAAATATGAAAGAGATAGATGAGAGAGAGACATAGAGAGAGAGAGAGACAGATAGACAGAAAGAAAAGAGTGATGAGTGAGAGAGAGAAAGAGAAGAGAGAGAGGAAGATGAAAAAATAGGTGAAAAGATATAGACAAAGAGAGAGTGAGAGAAAAAAAGAGCGAAAAGAGATAAACGAGAGAGAGACAGAGAGAGTTGAGCGAGAGAGATAACGAGAAGAGAGATAGAGAAGAGAGACAGAGAGAGATGAGAGAGATAGACAGAGAGAAAGAGAGAGAGACAGACAGACAGACAGAGAAGAGTGATGAGTGAGAGTGAGAGAGAGAGAGAGAAGAGAGACAGAGACAGAGAGATAGAAAGATGAAAAAATGGGTGAAAAAGTTCCGTGTCTAAAGCCTCATTTTCTAGTAGTGAGTCATCTCTATCATTCATGGGTAGAATAGAGGTGCGGATTTGGGAATTGTATATTTTATATAAAAATCAAATTGAAATATTTTATATAATCACACCTATTTAGGGAGTGTGATTAAAAAGTAGTAATGTATATATAATCACACTTTAATTAAAATGTGTGATTAAAAAATATATATATAATCACACTTATTTAAAAAGAGTGATTAAAAAGTAGTAGTGTATATATAATCACACTTTAATTAGAAGGTGTGATTAAAAAATATATAAATAATCACACTTTAATTAGAATGTGTGGTTAAAAAATATCTATATAATCACACCTATTTAAAAAGTGTGATTAAAAAGTAGTAATGTATATATAATCACACTTTAATTAGAAGGTGTGATTAAAAAATATATAAATAATCACACTTTAATTAGAATGTGTGGTTAAAAAATATCTATATAATCACACCTATTTAAAAAGTGTGATTAAAAAGTAGTAGTTTATATATAATCACACTTTAATTAGAAAGTGTGATTAAAAAATAAATAAATAATCACACTTTAATTAGAATGTGTGGTTAAAAAAATATCTATATAATCACACCTATTTAAAAAGTGTGATTAAAAAGTAGTAGTATATATATAATCACACTTTAATTAGAAGGTGTGATTAAAAAATATATAAATAATCACACTTTAATTAGAATGTGTGATTAAAAAAAATATATATAATCACACTTGTTTAAAAAGTGTGATTAAAAAGTAGTAGTGTATATATAATCACACTTTAATTAGAAGGTGTGATTAAAAATACATATATATAATCACACTTAATTGAAAAGTGACATAAAAAATAAATATTATCACACTCAATCAAATTAAATGTGATTAAAATATCAATCTAATTTTTTTTATCACACTTCCAATAAAAGTGAGATCTTTTTTTTTGTCAAAGTGTGATCTTTAACTATTTTTGTAGTAGTGAACCAAAGGAGGAAGAACTGAGATCGCTATAGATGAGAAATTAGTTTCAATTCATCTAATTCTCATACAATTTCTACAACAATCATAGCTATCCTCTACCGATAGCCTAAAACAAATATCTCTAAACAGATAAATAATTCCCAATAAAGATATACTTTCCAACAATTCAAGATAGGAGTGATAATTCATATCCAACTCCACCACTATCATCATCATCATTCCAATTTTATAAAACCAGCGTCAATTCCATTTTCTTTTTACAAAATCAAATGTTCACAATTTAGGGCAAAATCCCATTTCTTTAAAAATCAATTCCAAGGATAAAAATCCACCATTTCATCATAACTCAACCACATTTACAGACCCATATACATATTCAAGAACCCATTTTGAAAACCCCTATTTTGATTTCAGATTAAAACCCTAGATTTTTTTTTATCAAAAATTCTCTAATCACAATATTCCTTTTAAAAGACAAATAACTAAGTTAAAAATCATAAAAAGAGTCAAAGTAATCCCTACCTTAAAGAAGAAGACACAAAGGAAAGATGGATAGAACTCGACAATACCGAAAATGCAAACTTCTCCGATTAGAATGAAACCCTCGATGTGCTCTACCTTTTTATCGAAGGGACTATGGTGAGGAAATGTACGAATCGAGAGTATTTGGGTCAAATGTTCAAGAACTAGAGAGAGAGAGAGAGAGAGAGAGAGTATAAATCTAAAGTTTTGAAATGTTTAGAGAGAGAGAGAGATGAAAAAGTGACTCAAAAAGTGACTTTTCAGAACTGATATGTGCACAAATTACTAGAGTGACCAGACACAAAAAGTCAAACCGCTTGAGCGCACAATGACATACTCTCAAAAGTTTTGTAGATAGAGGCTAACCGCTCGAGCACAAGAAAGACCGCTCAAGCCAACACTGCTCGAGCACGAGAAGGATCGCTCGAGCTATAAGCACCGCCCTCCAGTAGTTTTGCAGGCCTGCAAAAGTACTGATAGTTTCAAAAGACCGCTTGAGCCAAGACTTCTTGAGCTCAAGAAACACCGGTCGAGCGAAGAATGTCATACTCCTAGTAGTATTGGAGACCTACAAAAGTACTGGAAGTTTTCAAAGTTCGCTTGAGCACAAGAAAGTTTGCTCGAGCAAACAAGCCAAAATATGGGCCGCAACAATTTTCAAAAATTAACTCCCAACCTGTTTCAAACACAACCAAGACATTCCAATGACGAATCTCAACAAGAAATAAGATAGAAGAAGACATAAACAACCATCATGACAAGAAAGCTAGGATCCAAAACAATGAACGAGTCAGGTTCAAACCAAAATCGTTATATTATGTTTATAAAATTTCTTATTTATCATTTAAATTCTTTAACCAAGTATGTATTCATTTCTTGCTTAGTTATATTTTGGGTAAAATCAATTTACCTGTACAAGTTTTCATACTTTATATACATATCACATATCAATTTAAGAAATATGTATAATTACAATACTAACAAATGATGAAAAATCACGTACTATGTATAATGGACGTGCCCAACCACTAGTATTAAAAAATATATGAATTCTCCTTTTACGTTGTCTCTTTAGATCTCAATCTATCTTGAACCGATCCTTGTCAACTATCAATTGAAAATAACAAGTGGGATTGGGTGAAACACTCCGTATCTTTCACTAATTACACTTTACTTCCTTTATTTTTGGCTATTTTTTCACTTTAATTTTTAAAGTTTATTTTTTATATTTTAACCTTTCACATTTTAAGTTTTTCCAATTTACTCTTAAAGTTAATTTTTATTTAAAATTAAACAAAAAATGCAACGGTAGCTGCCATATAGCATAAAAATATATTATCATATTAGGATTTGAATTTAAGTTAAAAGTATGAGTTATATATAATAAAATATTTTTACACCATGTGAGTGTTAACATATCGTTTTCTATCTGATTTTGAACATAAATTAGCTTTTTAGAGTAAATTAGAAAAATACTTGAAATATACAGAGTTAAAGTAGGAAAAAAATAAACTTTAAGGGGCAAAGTAAAAAAAAGGACCAAACTTAAAGGGACAAAGATGCAATTTACTCTTTTATTGATTAATAATGCTATCAAACAGTATCACTACCATATCTAATATTTATTGTGGATTGTGATACTTATGACACCCAATATAGACAACTTCTAAAGAAAAATTATTCAATATTCTTAGAGTATCACGTGTTCATACTTTTTCATTAATCATTGTTCTGTTATGTTTTTCAATCACACAATACAAAATTATGGGTCTTATATTTTTCACCAATCACAACACTTTCGAACACTATGTAGCCGTACTCCAAGAGCACCCAATAACTGTTCAACTTCTAAATAAGATTATAAGAGACAAACTCAACCTGAAATCATAAATTCATCCAATTACGCCAATTTAAATATATCCAAATTCACAAATGGATTTTAATGTGTTGCATTTTGCAAAAATGAATTGAAAATGGGTATTCATTTAAACTTGTCTCTTCAACCAAACCACCACTACACCACCTTCACCACTACCACGACACAACCACCATCACAGCTACTCTGCCATCACTCCCACCACTACCTTTACCATGCTATCATCATCATCATTGTCACTACCTCTACTTAGTGGCGATTCCATAATATTTTTTAAGGTGTTCACACACTACAAGAATTTACACATTTTGCGACCACTTTTGCCGACCAAAAAAATTTTGGTCGCAAAAAAATGACATTTGGCGACCAAATATTAATTAGTCGCGAATGATCATTATTTTTGGCGACCAAATATTATTGGTCGCAGAAGGTTATATTTTGGCGACCAAAAAATATGTTGGTCGCAGAAAGTGGTATACTTTTGCCGACCAACTACAAATTTGGTGGCGGAAGGTCACATATTTTTTGGCGACCAAAAATTTGGTTGCGAAAAACTTATTTCCAGCAACCAAAAAAAATTAGTCGCCAAATTAGTACTTTTCGCGACTAATATTTTAGTCGCCGCTGATTGAGATTTGGCGACTAAAAATTTTTGTCGGTGAAAGAACCTGTTTTTGCGACTAATTTGATCTTTTGGTTGCAGACAGTTTGGGGGGAATTTTGATTTTTATAGAGGCGGGAATTGAAAATTTTTGGCGACAAAAACATTTGGTCGCCATTTTTAAAACAAAAACCATTTGTACCACGCATTCACCTTCACATGCTCTCTCTCTCTCTCTCTCATTTCCTTTTGTTTGCATCGCTCTCCTACTACTGATTACCCCAACCCACTCCATCCACCAGCTCCAGCTATGAAAAAGCATATACATACACTTTCAAAACCCATATCATAAATTTCTGGGGTTTGAATTTTCAAATGCAAATCCATTCTTCTTCTTTTTCATAGATCAGAGAGAGAGAGAGAGAGTGTGTGTGATAAATTGAAATTGATAATGCCAAGGCAGAATCGGCTTGTGGAGGGTTTGATTCCCGGATCCTGCAAGATCTGAAAGAGGGGTTGCTCTTCGTCTTCGTCCTCTGTGTTGCAGAATTACCGATTCAAGCGGGCCATTTTGGTGGGTAAGCCTCGGGGATCCAAATCGAGCACTTCGAGGTGGGTTTCTTTTTGGTGGGTTTCTTCGTCCTCTGTCTTATCCATCTCACAGTCCTGTTTCAGAGGTGGGTTTCTTTTCTTTTTTTGATAAATTTCTTTGATTGCTGTTTGGTTGCTGAGAAAACAGTTGAATAAAAAGGATATTTCTATTAGTAGTTGGTGTTTTCAAAATGTTTGATGTGTTGATGGTATTGTAGAAATTGGTAGCTGTTTAAACAAAATTAACTTGCAATTTAGATAGAAATATCAAATTGGCTTGCAGAAGGACACAAAACTTAAAATTTGTGAGAATTTTAGAAGCATAAATATATGAAGCTTGGTTCCTTTCATGTGTAAAAATATCTGCAGTGCTTTGGCATGTTTGAATCAGAAACTGCAACCACTTAAAATTATAAGATTGGTGTTGTTGGAAATTTCTATTGTTTACCTTCCTTTCATGTGTAATAATAACTATGTGCAGTTCTTTGGTGTTTTTGAATCTCGGTAAAAAGGTACCCATTTTGCTTGCTAAAACACAAAAAACATAAAAAGCCTTCAATTTAAATGGTTAAAAAAAATATATGGGGATAAATTCTTTAAGCTTTGCGTTAAGAAGCTTGGATTTGCCAAATGTTTTTCTTTTCCATTTCTTTCTCATACACTTTATGAAGCAAGTACTTCTTCTACTAAGTCCCTGTAACTTGTCAAGTCAAATATTTATTAATACCCGATTGAGGATGTGTTCATTTCTATTGGAGCTAGCAATATTCATAGAAACTGCCATGTTTTTGAGTTTTCAAACCATGCCAATGTTGTTCTGTTAATTAGATGTATATCTAGAGCTAATTTCACATTTTCTATTTTCAACAGCTCAGAGCTTTCATTGAAGCTCATAATCTTCATGAAACTCAGATATTTGCCAAAATTGAGACAGTGGAGGTAAGCTAGGCATTGACATTATAATTGAATTCCTGAAGGAAATGATATGTTCTATTTTGCCGTTATATAATTGCAACTGTAGTGTATAGATGGAACTATCACCATTAACCTTAGCCCCAGAAAAAAAAAGAAGCTATTTTAGGAAAACCACTAATTTTTATGTTAAGAAAATAGAAATATTTAATAGTGAGGGAGTGGACACCAAATAGTGTACTCTAAACATTAGATTCAATTTAGAATTTCATGCCTTGGGAATGTTTGAGAGGGGAACCAATGAACAAAAGCAACCATTTAAGAAATGCTTTCACTCCATGGGATATTATGGTGGTCTCTTTACATCAAAATTGTTGCTACAAATGTGACAATTTGATTTGGAGACTTCTGGACGCATACATGGATGGATTTTTGTCTATGATTTTTTTGTCGCAGTTTTGTATCATCTCCTAGGTGGATAGTCATGATTAGCTCATTGTTTGAAAATAATCATTAGGGAATTAATGAAGACGAACAAGATCTCCCTATGTGCCCCCGGTGATGTTCAAACAGTGAGAAAAATATGAGATATATAGCAGTCCGCAATTTGTAAATGGCAGAAACTTAAATGAGTCAATTTCTACATACATGTTTGGCAAATGTTGTAAATGAGTGAAGTGATAAATTAGTATGCTCTTTCTTGATATTGATGCTGCCATGATTGTTCTTATTATTCTTGTTATTGTTGTGGTTATTATTATATTGTGAGAAGTAGAGAACGTAGCTAAAGGGGTCCACAACAAATTCATTTTCTTACTATTTTTACATACTTTGACTCAGAGTTTGGTAGGTTAATTGCAGAGTATCCATTTCTGATTTTGTGTTTTGTTCAATATTTGTGTGGCTATGAAAACATTAGAGATTTATTCATTCTTTTGTCTAGAACCTGCAAGACTTTACATTTGAAGTCTCTAGCTAAAGAAAGCTTTAAAAAGGAAAAGAACAGAAAAAGTATAAAGTTTATCTGGAATTAACATAAAAAAAGTTGAGGAATTGATCTTCTTAAGTTATTGATTACCTTCTTCGTATGACTTTGTAGGGTAATAGCCTTATGAGGATCCTTAATATAGCAGCATTTGCTGTGTCAGGATATTCTTGTACAGAGGGAAGAAATTGCAAGCCATTTAATCCATTATTGGGGGAGACATATGAAGCTGGTTATCCAGATAACGGCCTCCGTTTTATCTCAGAGAAGGTATTTTTAATTGTTGCTTGAAGTTTTAAAATGTTAAGTGCTTCATATATAATATATTTTTTCCAAGTTTGTGATGTTTAAAGTTGTATATGATTCACTACCTTCCTGATCCTATTCTGTGGGAAGAGATCTATAGAAAAATACTGTTATGCTTATCTGTAACTAACATATATAGAAAATGCTGTAGTTTTTTATTTTATTTTTTGTACTTTAAGAATAGATTTTTGAGTCTCCAAACTAGGGGTAAGGTTGACTACCTATTATCTCTCCCAAACCCTTATAAAGCAAGAATTGTGTACTGGGTACAACCTTTGAAAATAGATTTTTACCTGTGTGATGTGTCACTCAATTGTAGTGTATAGATGGAACTATCACCATCACCAGAGAACTATCACCATTAACCTTAGACAGATCTTACCTTTCTAAAAAAAAAAAGCTTTAACAACCCCCTGTTTCGCCTAGTATGTATCTTTTTATTTTGTTTAAAATTAATCGATCTTTTCCCAGAATTAAAAAAATTACCCAGAATTAAAATATACGTATAAGATGTATTCTTTGTATAACCCTCAATCACTAACTTTAAATTTACATTGCACACTTTATTTTCCTTATAAAATTATGCCTATAATTTATTATTTTGTGATAAATGTCACTATTGTACTGATCTAATAGCCTCATATCAGTTGTCTCATACCAATGCAACAAGGTCATACCAATGAAATTGACACCCAAGGTATTTGGATTTGCAGGACAAGTTTGTTAGTGGAACCAAGGTTGAGTTAGGTTTCTTATTCCATCGATACACTTTGTTTCGTTCCTTGACATCTGTGACCCAATCTCCAATATCGAGAAGATTTCTTCATCCCTTATGGCTTTGATTCATGGCTTTTAACTGTTGTTTTTATCACAAGTAATGCCTTTTCTTTTCCCTTCTTTAATTTGCTTTTCCCCCTTTTTTTTGCATCATGTAGCATTTGTGTATCTGGGACAGCATCTTTTTTTGTGTAGGCATGGGACAGCATCTTAAGCTTGCTTTCATTGCAGGTACCTGGATCATAATCAATTTACTGGGAGAATCCCAGATGCATTCTATAAGCACACTTTCTTGAAAGAAATGTAAGTTTCTGTCTTCAATCACTACAAGCAAATTACAGTTACCCAACACTAGGTCAAACGCTAACTGATTAAATGTTGTCACAGGTATATTGAAGGAAATGCTTTCCCGCCAGGTGTGAACCCTATTGGCATCCACAATGTCCAGCACTATGTCAATGGTCAGGTTGTCATCGAATCAGCACGGGATACTCTGGAATCTTGTAGTAAAGCACAAACGGACTCTTATCAGGAGGAAGTTGCAGTTGCTTAGAAACATATCTAGCTTATTCACAGCCTAATAGTTTTTTGGGCTATTTGTATTTTAGTCATGGTGTTTGCATAACATCTTGAATTTGGAATTTGCAATGTTTCTATGGTACCTTCTCATATGTATATATAGAAAGTTTATTTTATATTGTATCAATATTTAGCACTTGAGTACTTCTAGTTTGTGTTTTAAATGAATTATTAGTTTGCATAACATCTTAGGTTTATTATGGATTGAATGAATTATTAGGAATTACAGGTGTATTGTTTTCCTGCTTTGGCGACCAATTTATTAGTCGCGACAAATAAATAAATTTTTTTCGCAAAAAATGACAATTGCCGACCAAGAGTTTTGGTCGCAAAAAATATATTTATTGCCGACCAAAACAGCTCTTGGTCATGGAAACTCAGTTTTGCCGACCAAAAGTTTTGGTCGCGAAAAGTAACAAATGGCGACCAAAACCTTTTTTGGTCGTGGAATGTCACAATTGGCGACCAAATTTTTTTGTCGCGGAATGTCACGATTGGCGACCAAACTTTTTGGTCGTTGAATGTGATAATTGGCGACCAAATTTTTTGGTCGTGAAAATATCACTTTTCGCGACCAAAGTGTTTTAGCGACTAAACGAATTAGTCGCGGTAATTACATATTTCGCGACCAAAAATTTAGTCGGCAAATCCGACTTTTCCCGACTAACCAAAATTTTGGTCGCGAATTACTTTTGCCGACCCTCAATTGGTGACCAAAGTAGCGACCAAAAAAATTGGTCGCGGATAACTTTTGCCGACCAAAAATAGACTTTTAGCGACCAATTTTTTTGTTGCCAAAAATGTTAATTCTTGTAGTGACAATGGATACGCCAAGAAGTTTTTTCAAGGTAGACATTCAAAAATTCAATTTTTTTTTTATTTTATTTTTTAGATTTCAAATCACACAAATAAACAAAAATAAAATTCTAATATATTGATATCATTGTTTCAAAAAATAAAATGTAGATACAAAAATTTACATAAATGTATTTTAGTTTTATCACTAGCATGATAAAAAAATTGAAGAAAGCTCCTTTAATTGAAATTGAGATAATCTATAAAATTGTTGATTAACATTAACATTCAAGTGGTATTATTTGTTAAGAATCGCAAAATCACACAATTTTGTCAAAGTGGTACTTCCAAAACTTTACAAAGCATATATATTGATTAAAAAGTTATGGACTAGGCTAGATTGGGTTGGGTGTTGAAGAAAGTGGACTGGGTATGTGTTTAACTAGGCTAGGTGTTCAAGAAAATGAGATAAGGCGTTCAGCATGGGTAGAATTACATACATACATACATAAATACATATATATATATATATATACATATATATATATATATATATATAATTCAGGGTGTTCAATTGAACACTCACCCATGGCTGTAGAGTCACCCCTACCTCTACTCCACTCTTACCACTCCCATTTTCGTCACTACCATAGTTATCGCTACTACCATCATCACCACTGCCACTCCACCATTACCACCTACCACCGCCATTGCAACTCCACCACCATAATCATTTATTGAGAAAAAGATTGATAAAACAAACGGATTTGGACATGTTCATTTGTTTAATCCATATCTAATTCAACGAAATCAATTTAAACTCGTTTATTAAATAGATGGGTATTGGTTGAATTGTTTTGGATGCGTAACTCATTTTTATCCGCCCAAACCAGCCTGTTTTCTACCTCTAGGAAATGTTTACAACACTTTTTATGGTGTTTGCATAAAATCTATTTTTCACATGGGCTTTCCTCTATGATATGCAGTGAATACAAGACTGGGCCAAGGTGACGTCAGAGTTTTGGGATAAAACCACTAGAGGAAGAATGCAACATCTGTGAAGGCCCATTTTCGGCCTTAATCCAGTGCTGGCCCAACCCGCCTAAGGCCTAGTTTGACTAAAAAAATTTAGATTAATCGTGCAAACATCCCCACCAAAGCCCATCAAAACGATTATCTAAAGGCCCATCATCGTCCAAAAAAAAAAAACATTAACCCAAAATGAAACAGGACAAATTAGTGATGGTTTTGATCCAAATAACAACATAAATGAGACAGGACAAATTAATGATGATTTTGTGTCAACTAATTCATGCATGAATACAAAAACAAAGATTTTTTTTTAAAATTTTTATTTTAAATAAAATAAAATAAAAAAATTAACCATGATTGATTCACATAAAATATCCAAAGCTAGAGACAGTAAAATGACTAAGACTTACATCATTATTCATAATAATAATTAGACCTAATTCTTATAAAAAAAGAAAAAGAAAAATTAAATCAACAAAAATTAGGAAATCTAATATCTAAACTATTCTATAGTAACAAATCATAAAAATAAGAACAAAAAATTCGATGGTGAAAGCATTCCCAATCAGCTATTAGTTCCAAAATAATAAAAATAATGCTATATTTGCTAAAATCACATTCGCGTAAAATAACCAATCAAAAAATAAAATTTCTTTATTCGAAAGCCAATTTTTTTTTCTCTCTTTATCCAAAGGTTTTTATAATAGTAAAAAACTATAAATAAAACATGAATTTCAGCTACAAGACTAGAAACGAAAAATGAATTTTCATTAAAATTTGTAATATTAAAATTAATAAATATTATTTAAATGTAAAGATGGCCTTGGCCTCGTGTTGATAAAAATAAGAAAAAATAATAAGGAATGAGATCTTGTGTCCTTATAATTATTGTTATTTTGTTCTCAATACACTTTCAACAATGTAATTGTATTTTAAAATTTTAATAATATCTTGCGATTAATAGAACAGTTAAAACAAAGATCATGAATATGGGAGATAGGATCACTGGCCAAAGAACAGGAACATATAAAACTAAATTTGAAGGATGAGTTTGATGGTGAACTACTCTAAATGATGCTATTAGTGTAACATGTTTATTAATTTCATTACCACCTATTGGGGGAACATATTTTAGGGTCGCATCACGTGGCCGAGGTGTTGGCCAAGGTGCCATGTGGACAAGCCGTGATGCCAAGATTATTGTGATATTGCTGAGATGTGGTGCAACAATATCGGAATCCTAGATATTCAGATAAAGGACAAGAGTCTTACATAAGTTGAGACACTTAGTTCAGATAGAGATGAGACTCTTTATTGTGATCATTCTTATCTAATTAAGAATCCGAGATAGTGTTATGCTTGAGTCCTATGAAGTGACACTTCTAGGAGACAAGGGCACTGTTTGCTATAAAAATAAGACACTCCTATGGGTCTAAGGTACGCTTTAAATGAGAGTTGTTTTACTTTAGTTGATATCTTTGAGAAATAAGTTTATTGACTTGATCGTCGGAGTGCCCCAAGTAGACGAGCCATAATGGTATTTCTTATCTTCTGGTGCGCAGGTGTTAACTTTAATCTATTTTATCACGTGCTTGCTAACTAAGTTCCCTAGATCTCAGAAGAGAGATTTGTTTGGTTGTGAGGTCGAAAATCAATACCCACAATTTTGCACT
This sequence comes from Camellia sinensis, assembly GCF_055761805.1. NCBI lineage: Eukaryota > Viridiplantae > Streptophyta > Magnoliopsida > Ericales > Theaceae > Camellia > Camellia sinensis. The sequence continues at coordinate 93,213,476 of NC_138975.1, forward strand.
GTCTATCGGAACTTAGTAAGAATAGATGACCAACGCCGGATAAGAGGTGAGAGTCGGGGAAGACATACATAGCGAGGATGAGGAATACGTTGATTGTCGGAGGAGAAAACAATGAAGATGAAGTGCAGGAAGTGAATCCAGAAGCAAAAATTGTTGCCTGGGGCTGTAATGGCCCAAGGAAGGGCAACCGAGAGGAATACTAACGAGAGTGACTTCTAGGTTTGGAAGGAAAGGTGTCTACGGAGAGACGATGAGGTGAAGGACATGGCAAACAGGTTGACGCACTTGCAAACCATGGTTGTAATGCCCGATAGTCATGCCACAACATTTATTACCAACCTGTTATTATAATCCAATATCAAGACACTCATGTGAACGGTAAATAAAAGTGACTAAATTTATAAACTAAAATCCGTCATGTTCTCATAGATTCCTCTTCAAATTCTTTACAATGATTTACAAACACTGAAATAGATATAAGAAAATTTTGATACATCCAAATTGCCATGAAGGCTTGCACTTTTCAAAACCAAGGGCCTTGATTTCAACACACAAAATCCTAACTCGACAAATAAGCTCAAAAGCTGTAGAGAAACAACATTAAGAAGCTTTAGTGCTCCATGTTGAACTCCATTCACTTTTCAACAATATCGTAGTTCACCTTCATCACCTGAAATTTTATGATATCTAGTCCATAAAAACGAAGTGAGCTTTTGTGCCCAGTAGGAAGTATACTTAACATAACCATATACGATTAATATGCGTATGATCAATGTATTTATGCTATGCAATGTCATGTCGTGCTAACGACTTAACTTTGTTTTGGAAAAAAATTCTGAAACACCTGGTTTGTAACCCATATTGACTTAATTCATTAACCATTATCATAACCAAGGACTTCCAATTTGTAACAATCTCCACATAAGATACCTCAAAATACTCCTCACATTTATTGGCCACTAAGCACAGTAGGGCAAGTGGGCACCTCTTACTTTTTTGAAAACCTCCACATTTATCGCCCATCATGCACGGAGGGAAAACTAGAAACCCATTTCATTTTAAAAACATCTCTACATTTTTCGGCCACTGAGCACGAAGGGGCAATTGGACACCCATCAATCATTTCAACACTTCCTCCACATTTATCGGCGCTTAGCATAGGAGGACAATTGCAGTGCATTCTGAAACCACACACACGTACTTTTAAATAATCCATATCTAAACCAACACAATAGAAATGCAATGCAATGCATGAGTTTTCAAAACCTTCATCTTTATCCTGAAATTCCTTTTTAATTGCACAAAAGTTCAACAAATAATTCAACAAATAAAATCTACTGAGCTATTCTCATTTTCAAGACTCCACGTCCTACTCTTTATCAACCATCAACCTATGCAAAACATTACCTTACATCCCTTCACAATTCCAAGTATTCCCATGATTCAACTTATTTAAATCCTTAATAATATCATCATAGATAATAAATTTATCCAACACACTTATCAACATGAACAAGCACTTTAATTTTCAACATAAAGTATCGATGAACTCAAACTCTCTTTTAATTTAAAAGTCCCAAGTCTAGGGCTTTCAATAAACTTGGGGGTTTTCCTCATTTCCTCGTTCAATCCTCAAATCATCATGTATTAACCATCAATGTACCAAAACATACTAAATCTTTCAAAAGTTTGGGTGCAAACCCCAGTTTTGTAATATGAACATCTTTTAATCAAAGATTTCAAACTCATACATATTTCCCATAATACATCAAAATCGAACTAAATCATAAATGATTGCGTTAAGAGAACTCCCTACCTCAAGAAGGTGAGCAAACAACGAAGACCCAAGCACGAAATCACAATCCAATCGGTAAAAAGGAAGATCCTCACTCATTCTTCACTAATCTTGCATGATCTAAGGTGGATCCTTGGTGTAATAAGGTGAAATCAAAGGTTTTGTGGCTAGGGTTTTAGGAAATGAATAGGGGAGGGAGAGAAAAGAGAGAAAAATGAGAGAAAATGAACAAAAAGTGGCTTTTTATATTAGCTGATCCCGAATAGATCGCTTGAACGCAACTTTCTACGCTCGAGCGAACAACACAAACTCGAAGTGATCGCTCGAGCGATAATTCCACCGCTCGAGTGAAAAAAGAGAAGTCTCAAAAGTTTTTGCAGAGCGACAGTGAAAATCCTGGGAGCATGAATTCTACGCTTGAGTGACAAGTCCACCGCTTGAGTGATCTCGCCTACAAAATAGCCAACTACTAGGAGCTGAAGATCACCGCTTAAGCGACCAAATGACTGCTCGAGCGGTCCAAAAAACTCAACTAAAACAGTCTACCTTCCTTAAAGAATTTCGTCCTCGAAATTAAAGAAAGAGCTAACTAGACGGCTTAACCACCAACAGAAGGATGATCACAAACTAAAATTAAAGCCAAACTTGGAACAAATTCTCGAATCCCGGTCCAACATTTCGGGGCCCCAAGGACTCCTAAACAACCACAACTTAAGGAAAAATATCACAAACATCTCCTCGACTCACACAATTCATTAGAGCCTATAAGGCAAGGAACAATAACAACACTAACAACAACAACTTTCACCCCAAGATTGTTCACCATGCCCCACTACCAACAACACGCCAACCCCATCGAGTATTCAATGCTCGACTATGAAAGAAAGCCCTCACAACAGAACCTTCGGTTAACTCTCACCAAAGAGAAGAACTTACAACATAACATGGTCAAAACAACACTCCGGCATAATAAGCCCCAACTGCCCCAAAACACTCTTCCAACCAACCACACAAATTTGTGATTAACAATTCAAACAAGGTTGCTATCCAACCCATTCATTCCAAACAATTAACAACATAACTCCTTGTTAAAAGAAAATTTCTCTCTCTTAATTCTTAGAAATTCATTTTATTTTTATTTTTACAAGAGTGTTAATTTGGACACGTAATCATCTACAATTATGTTGCAACAGTTATTCGGTGAAATCCCTCACCAAAATTTAGGTGAAATCCATGACATATTCGTTTATCAACGCCATTCGCAATCATAACACAAGAAAATTTTTATTTCCGCTTCCTTTCTCACATAAAACCCGGTGAACCTCTACCGTCACCCAACAATGCTCATCACTCTTACAGTGATGCAACAACAATATATACACAACATTTATGTAAGAATAATTTATAGAAACGACAACCGTATTATCAATTCAAGTAAGGCACAAGAAAATTCAGAATTTTGCAATTTCATTTCTCCATAACATTACCAGCAATTATTACCTACACGAGGCATAATGCATAAGTCAAAACAATGAGTCTACCCCACGTTACTCCAATTCGAGGAAATCTCATTAACTTAAGACAAGCTTTGCACTAACTTCACAACCATATATACAAGACTTTACACTCGCAAAACCACCCTAATGCACCTGCAACTTTATAGTCCTCCACTCAAGCCCTGCCATTTCCAAGGTGACCACTTGACAACCAAACTCCCCTATCAACCCATCGATTAACGAACTCAACAAATTCCTACACGCAGTACTAAGCACCGACATTCTACCCAACACTGTTTACTTTGATAAGGAGTTTCACACACCATTCCACACATTCCTTGAACTCATACTAGATTCCCCAAATCAAACCCTACCACTTATGTTCCCAAACATACCATTCACGTGCCTATATGGAAAACACATCCTCTTATCACACCTGAGTCTGAACTAGACTTCTAAAGGTCAAAAAATGTCACTCACACCCTTAAATCAAGTCACACATATTCCCTTGGACATCAAACCTTTCACAGTACACAATAGACTGATAGTGTTACAACAACTCACTTTTCGCACCAACTTGTTCCCAACCACTCTCTCTCATTCTATGGACTCTAAGAGGTTACACCACCCTCACATCATACACCCAAAATAAAATAAACTGTATTCCTAACATCTCAATATGTATCCCAAATTCCAACATTCTAATCCCCATTTACATATAACTCCATACTCAACCAACGAAGCAATAACGCATTTGGAATAGGATTAAGAATACCAACTTAACAAGGATTCATCAAAACATATAAAATTACAAATAATTACCGTCCAATTCCCTTAAAAAACACACACACATATATACATACACATGCAACATCTGTAATTACATTGCCTTCCTACAATACCATAGCATTACCATACCAAAACAACAATACATCACGCTACTCCCCATAACATCACCGTCTTGACTAAGATCATCAAATTGGTCCTGCCCACTCTGGAAGCAATTACACTTAACAAGGCCTGGATGATTACACTTAAAACAAGTGGATGGTACCCTATCTTGTGACTAGGTTGACTGGTGGAGTTTTTCCCAGTTGAGACTAGTGGATGGTCATGTGACTGTTAGGATCATGAGGTGCTAGGGACTTCTACTAACTGCGGGCAAAGTCTCTTCACATGCCCTGGTTGTCCATACTGGTAGCAGGTGGATGCCCGATTGCTACCCCGAAACTGGCTTTAAGAAGGAGCCAACCATTGCTGTAATTGTATTCCCTCACGTCGAGGGCAAGTTACAGCCTTGTGACCCTACTGGCCACATCAAAAACAAATCATCTTATTCTAACCGGTACTCCCTAAACTCATCCCTGTTACCAAACCCTGATGCTTAGTCTGCTGTGATTGCAAAGGTGTGCTAGTGCTACCCCTCGACTTCTTGGATGTCTCTGAGTCACTCTGTGACTTGTTTTCTCTTTGTCTCTTACTTCCCTGTTTCCTTCCCCCTTCCAAAGTAATTTCCACATGTGTGGCAGCTTCCACGAGTCTATCATAGTCTCGAATCATACTACCAACCACTTTCATCTTAATCTCTCACCTAAGTCTCTTTTGAAGCTCTAAACAATGACGCTCCTCAGTCGCCACTAACTTTGATGCAAACCTAGACAAACTAGTAAAAGCGGCCTCAAACTCTGCTATGGTTGTGTCGAGCTGTTCGAGCTCTTCAAATTGTTTTCTCAGATGCTCTTTGGTTGTGGGTGGAAGATACTTCTCTTGGAAGGCGTCAGTGAATGCCTCCTATGTGTGCACTATACGGTCTATGGCATATTTCCACCATTGACTTGCGTCCCCTTTGAATTGAAAAGCCCCCAACGTGACCCGAAGCACATCATCTACTATATGAAACACTTCAAATGTCTTCACTATCTGTTCAAGCCACTTATTCACTAGAAGTGGATTAGCACCGCCATGAAACTCCATAGGATTAGATTTAAAGAACTCTTTAGCTAGAGAGGAGGATCTAATCTCTCTTACGATGGCTTGCGTGTAACATGACCGAGGGGTACCCATACACGTTAAACAGTTCAGACCCTTAATTTTTTTGATCTAGTCTTACAAGTGCAACGTGAAACATAGATTAGAGTCCACATTTGGAAACTTTTAGAAAATCCATTTTATTACAAAATTATTGCCACAAATGGACTGCGTCATCAGATCTTAGAGTCGCCACCTAATATTTATTTTGGAAAAATTAGGAAACCCGTGACTCGTGCTAAGGCCACTGTTCATCGAAACTAATGATGCTTGGCTCGGAACCTTAGGTATGAAGGGGGAAGGTCATTAATTGAGCACCCCCGCTCATCTAATCAAAAGATCGGCCTTTACTAAACCATGATATGAATTTTATTTTCTTTATATGTTCATGTTCTGATTATTTAATAAATCCTATACTTGTGAAGCACACAAGTATAGACTATGCCATTCATTTTGGAAGAATTTGATATCATGAATTTTGAAAGAGTTTTGAAGATGTACAATCCAAATAAATTGAGTTTACAAACATGAAAAATCAATATTATTCCAAATTAAGCGACACAACCTCTATCCACAGGCATTTCTATAGTTATATCAAGTAAGCAAATAGCCACATCGTAGGATGATTAAATATAATAAGAAAAACGCACACAAACAGGATGCTAAAGCATAAAAACTCACATATTTAACGACGTCCTGCGAACAGCTACAAAACAAAGTTAGTAAAATATGCATGATCTTATATACAAAATCCTAATGCAATTCACTCATGAGGTGTAACTAAAGATTCGACTTCTAAAATATGACATGTGAATCATTTCAAAAACATGAGATAGCGTGCATAATCACATAGGAATTGATTAAATCCACAAATACAAACTTAGCCGAATTAAGATGCATGAAACATGGATGCAAAGCATGTATATAATGAAAAATAAAATATGATGCATATTCACAAATCAAGAAAGCAAGTAAAAGAACAGGATAAAAAGAAGCATGGCAGAAAATTATTACAATATTTTAAATATTACAAATCCGAAAGAGATGAATAAATATTACAACACAGTATAAAAATCCTCACAAACACTTAGAATAAAATAAACATAAGAAAAAGCGGAGGCTGATCTTCTTAACATCGTAAGGTTGCTGGTTTTGTCTAGAGGTTGTAGGCACGGTTATGAAGGTTGCGGGCGCGATGGTGTACTTTTAGGTGGCTACCCGACCAACTAACAGGTTGGGTAGCTCGATAAGATCGGCCAAACTCTATTTTCTTAGCTTTCAACAATAAAAACAGAACTAAAAGCAATATCTATGGGAGTCTCAACTCACAACTTTCAGTTAGATTACAACAATATATAATATAAGAAGAAATCAAAGCAAAAGAGCAAAATAAGTAAAAAAAAAAGACAATGGGTTCCAAATGACATCTGATTGAACCCAACTCAATTTTATTATCTTGTGCCTCATTTAGTCCAATTTTATTAGTCCTTTTTATTACCTTTCCATTTTTTAATCATTTTGTCCAAAACTGATAATTACACTCATTAATGACGAGAAGCGTCAAACAAGAAGTTTGTTCTTGGCACGAGAGAGAGATGTAATGCCCCGATAATGAACCTCCGAAGAGATTAAACCATTTAGCATGGAAAGTCTCTTTGTCATGCTTAAGACAAAACTAAAAACAACATATAAGGGCCTCTCAATTCACCACTTTCAATTAGATTACAACAGTATACAACATAACAAGAAATCAAAGCAAAAGAGCAAAATAAGTAAGAAATGCAAGAAAATGAAATAAATTGAAAATTTACCTCTTCAAGAAAGGATGAATTTCATGATCTCCAAACTTCCTTTTGATCACCCTCAAGTGTATGAATTATGTTCTCAATCCTCAATTTGAAAGCTTGGAATTCTTGCTAGAATGATGGCTTGGAGGTATATGTGGTGAAAAGTGATTATCTCTCTTGTTTTTGCTCACTTTTACCAACACTCACTCTTCCTCTTGATCAAAGCTAGTGAAATTCAGGTATTTTAGAATTTTTGGAGGAGTTTTGGGTGTAGAAAAGATGGAATTTCAGTTTGTATGGAAGGTATAGGGTGTATATGGAAGATAGGAGTGTGTTTAGCTCGAACACTCAACTTTTCTCTTTTTTCTTCCTCTTTTCTCTAGCTCAAATGTTCTTTCCTTTCTCTATCGTCTTTCTTCTCTCAACAATTTAATGTATATATATAGGCTAAGAAAGTAGAGAAATGGTGGAAGACAAGGTGGAAGACAAAAGGAAGATAATGAAGCTAATGGAGCTAATGGGTGACAAAAGCGGAGCATTATCTCTAATGGATCAAGCACTAGATAATGGAGGCTGAGTGTATATATATATTTGGTGATGAATATATCAGAAAATGGGTCAACGAGGTGTCCCAACCGAGCCCCCCCCCCAAAAAAAAAGGGTATGATGTTGCGTTGGGCCGGTTCAACAAAATATGCTCTTAAACCCAACTTCAAACGGGCATATCTCTCTTTTTTGAACTTAGTTTTAGGTGATTCTTAGGTCTAAATTGAAGCCCTAGAAGTCTAATTTCTAATGGTGGGGGTATCACATTTAAATTCTAAGTGTACAAAGAGATATGCCTAAGTTAATGATAGCTGTTCAATTCCCTTAGGCCAGGTCAACAAAATCTGTTCTTAAGCCGAACTTCAAACGTGCATATCTCCCTTATATGGACTTGCTTTTAGGTGATTCTTAGGTCTAAATTGAAGCCCTAGAAGTCTAATTTCTAACGGTGGTGGGTTCACATTTAAATTCCAACTGTATAAAGAGATATGCCTAATTTATTAAAGGCTTGTCATTTCCTTCTTAATGATTTGATACTCTCGTAAACCAGTTTTCTTCAAATCCCCCCTATTTCCTTCAAATCCAAACCTATCCAAACCTACAAAGAAGATGTTTTTAAATTTTTTTTAAAGAGTTCACTTCCCTTCCATTTATTTTCACTTTGTCCTTACTCGGCTTACTGAAAAGTGCAATATTTTAATTGAAATGGGAGCCTTGGAATATTGTAGAAACATTTGAAAAAATATTTTGAAAAGAGAGTTTTAAGATCTAAAATAGTTTGGCCAAAAAAAAGTGTAAAGGTTGAGATTAAAGTTCAAATTCCATCTCTCTTACTGAGGATTCTATGAGAAACACATTCTAATTGTCCTCATTGGGTAATCAAAAGAAAGTGCTCAAGCCTTAGGGACGATCAAAATGGGGTGTCTACAATTACCCTTGTTTGATAGAGCTCAAATTCATTTTGATGACGTGAGTGAATGTCAAAGCCCGAAGACGACCCTTTTGACAAGGCCGTAAGACTTGGGCAAACAAACAAGATGCAATGCAAGTGGTTGAAGCTAAAGGTTGTCTACGTATCCCATTGCAAGGAATCAAACCCGCTTAGTTCAGGGGCAAGATACTAATGATATGCAGGAAGATTTTGGGAATTGGACTTATACACTACGCGAAGCCAATTATTTTTGAAAACGTTATGATAATGTGATAACATGAACGAAAAGCTTAAATTGAAACAAAAAACAAGCCATGTCTTATACAAAAAGAAGTAAGCGAGACGGTGCAACCAATCAGAAACATCTCCTCACGTTGCATACTGAAAGAGAGGGAAGACCTCAACCAAGAGAAATCAACAACCTAACGCGTCTCAATGCAAAAAGAAGGAAAGATGGCGTGAACAAAAGGGGCACTTGATTTCTTTAACCAAGGTGAAACAACAACCGAACACGTTTCACGCGAAAGGAGGAAAGATTGTGTAAAACAATAGGTGCACCTAATATTTTAACCAAGTGAAACAACAACCTAATGCGTCTCATGCGAAAAGAGGAAGGATGGTGTGAACAACAGGCGTACTTGATGTTTTTAACCGAGTGAAACAATACCCTAACACATCTCACACAAAAAGAGAAAAGATGGTGTAAACAACAGGCGCACCTGATGTTTTCAACCGAGTGAAACAACAACCTAATGCGTCTCATGCAAAAGAAGGAAATATGGTGTGAAGGCGCACATGATGTTTTTAACCGAGTAAATCAACAACCTAATACGTCTCACGCAAAAGGAGGAAAGATGGTGTGAACACCAGGCGCACTTGATGTTTTTAATCGAGTAAATCAATAACCTAACGCGTCTCATGCAAAAGTAGGAAAGATGGTGTGAACACTAGGTGGACCTGATGTTTTTAACCGAATAAATCAACAACCTAACACGTCTCACGTGAAAGGAGGAAAGATGGTGAACAAATCCAAATGCGTCTCACGTGAGAGGAGAAATAGTAAACAAATCCCAACGTACGCGAAAGGAGAAAAGTGAACTTGAGATCCAAATGCATCTCACGCGAGAGGAGAAAAGTGAACTTGAGATCCAAACGCGTCTTATGCAAGAGAAGAAAAGTGAACTTGAGATCCAAACGTGTCTCAGCGAGAGAAGAAAAGTGAACTTGAGATTCAAACGTGTCTCACGCGAAAGGAGAAAAGTGAACTTGAGATCCAAACACGTCTCACGCGAGAGGAGAAAAGTCAACTTGAGATCCAATCGCGTCTCACGCAAGAGGAGAAAAGTGAGCTTGAGATCCAAATGAGTCTCATGCGAGAGGATAAAAGTGAACTTGAGATCCAAACATGTCTCATGCAAGAGGAGAAAAGTGAACAAATCCAAATGCGTCTCATGCGATAGGAGAAATGGTGGCATAACCAACAGATGTACCTAACCGTATCTCATATGGAGAGGGAGAAGATTTTAACTAGGTAAATGTTACATCCTAACACATTTAACGTGAAAGGAGTAGAGGTAAATTTGAAGTCCAAAAGCGTCTCACGCGAGTGGAAGAAGGTATAGTAGAATGATTTCTTTCTTTTTTTTTTTTTTTCAAAAATCAATTTTTTTTGGGGGTATAAATACCAAATACCGTTTACATATACACACCATATACATAATACAAATATGTATGCAGGCACACACAGGTAAGCTATATACATATATGGAGACACACACACACACACACACACACACACACACACACACACACACATATATGAACAAAAGCATATATACGGTATACACATATTCATCTACAGACAAAATACATACAGATATGTACATATGGTATACATATATACATTCAGGGAATATTTTGTTACTGACAAGGAATACTTCATTTGTTGATGTCAGCGTATGCAAAACACGCAAAAAAATAAAAAATAAAAATAAAAATAAAAAAATAAGGGAGAAACACAAATGCGTTGATACGGGGGTTCGAACCCCCAATATTAGGCTTAGTCGCCCAGTCCTTAACCATCGAACCAGACAGCCTAACCAAGCCACTCTTGTGACAAAATATTCAAACAAATATATATACAATGCATAGGCATACAATACATATACACACACACATGTACATATAGATACACGTCTCTCTCCCCTCTCCTATTTTTCTCTCTTTCTCTCCCTTCGAATGCTGCGCCTGACATGTGACTTCGATATTTGTGTCAGCTGACTGGCAGAGCTAGACGTTTCAACGACTACCTTGGCTCTCTCTCCCTCTTTGTCTTCTTCTCTTCCGTCTTCTTCTTAATCATTGCTTGAGAGAGACAGAACAGAGAGACTGAGCGGAGGAGAAAGGCTGCCCAACTCAGTCTTCTCTCTGCTATTACTTTGCGACTCCTTTCTTTTACACCCCTCTCCTCTAACACATGGCCTCGTCTTGTCCCCTCACTTTCTTTCCAGACCTTAATGATCCTATAAACTCCCTTGGACCGAGTGCCCCTGCTCTTACTCCTCTTAACTTTCCTATGCTATCAGTCGAGCAAATAATGGCAGCTCAATTTGATATTGAAGCCAACCACTACACGCTAAAGTCCTGTATGGAGACAATGACTGCGATCTCCAAATTGGCTCACCGACTGCAGAACATGACAAGTGAGGTACCCTAGGTCAATGCCAACTCTCTCTGCTTCAGCGCATCTACAAGGATGCATGATCAGAGATTTGTGCACTGAAGGCGGAGAATAAAGAGTTGAAACGGTAGGCCACTGTCATGGCATGATTCGAAGTTCCATCGTACTCTACTTTTGACGGTCAGCGGGCAGTCAACTCTCTCAGTGGTTTTGTACGCATTGAGGTAGGGCCTTCAAGGGTCTCCCAAGATGAAATCAAGATGAAGAGATTGGCAGGAGAGTCGAGTAAGTGAGGTCGACGTGTGGCCTTCAACGGAAAAGAAAACAAATCCCTCTCTCTTTTTTTGTTTTTATTTTTTTGTATATATGCTTGTACAAATTTGATCGGGGTTAATCCCTGACATTAATAAAACGAGTTTGTTCTGCAAATCCAGATGGCATGAATGGCACAACACTGAGTATAAAAATTATTTTGTTTTGAATTTTGAACTTGAAAATGGCTGCATTTTAATGAATTCTAAACTGAATATTGAGCTTATTATTGACCAAAATACAAAATATAGCTCAATGAAAGGAAAACAAAACAAAAACCATCCGAAACTCACCCTTTTACGCTTGCCGAAATAAAATAGACACAAATCAGAGCAACACCACTCGACTGCCTGACAAAAAAGCATCGCCAGCGACAATGAGCAAAAACCATCCAAACGCACCCTTTTATGCTTGCCGGAATAAAATGGACACAAAAAAAAACATCACCGGTCGACCGCCCGAAGGAAAAGCATCGCCGACGATAACTACTGTGCATTTTCCGGCGATTGCTTGATTAAGGTGACAAGAATTTGAAGTGTGTGTAAAGGACAAATACCTCACTCGACTGTGCCCCTAGTTCATTGCTTTGACCTTTTCTTTTGGTTTTTATGATGTAAAAGCAACTTTGATTTAACTAGAGAGTTGGAGAATGTACTTGTGTTAAAATCAATGGAATTAAAGTTGTGAGTACTGAAAATTTTCCTGGTTGGTCTAAAGAGTGGTCTGTGTTGTACAAGGTAAAATTTTGAGAAAAATCCACTTTTATTAAAACTTTTCAAAATAATTTTCGGAAACGATCACCATCTGACACACATGGAATCAGTCCTCAAGACGTACAACCCCGAATCAGAAAATCATAATTGCTCACAACTACATTCACTATCACCACTTTATCTTGCAACTGGCCCTTCTACTAATTGGAGATAACAAACCAAGCACAGAAGATGGAAAAAGATGGACCGATCAAACAGAATGGATAGGACAGTTGAATTGAAGATGGTTATGGCCGAACTTTGGGATGAAATTGCCTACATATCCCAAAGATGGGAATCAGGTCTTATGTAGTTCAGTTAGGGTTTGCTTGAGTGTTAACTCTCTCCTTTTGTGCTCTAACTTTTGCCAAAGCCACCCTTTCGGGTTTGCGACCTTGCGAGCTCTGTTTTTCTTTATTTCTAATTATTCATGCTCTAACTTTTGCCTAGGTCGCTTTTTCGTGTTTTCGACCTAACGAGCCTCTCAGAGATAGTATTTCTTCAGCTTGTCCATATTGATTAGCTGTGAGAACTCCAGGCCATCTAAATCCATAAGAATAATCGCTCCTCTGGACTAGATGGATTTGATGATGTAAGGACCAGTCCAATTGGGTCTGAACTTGCCCCTAGGGTCATGGATGGGAGCTTGGTTATCCTTGAGCATCATATCTCCTTCTTTGAGATTCCTAGATTTGAATTTCTTATTGAAGGCCTTGGCAATTCTACATTGATACCCTTGGATGATATAACGCCTTTAACCTCCTCTCGTCAAACAACATCAATTCTTCGAACCTGCTCTGCTGCCAATCCACCTCTGTTACCTGACACTCGGCCATAATTCCCAATGACGGTACTTCAATCATACACTAGAGAATAGGGGGTTGCCCCTATAGATATTCGAATTGACGTTTTGTAACCCTAGAGTGTAAATGGCAGTTTATCCGGCCAATCCTTATAGGTTTCCACCTTCTTTCACAGGATGTACTTGACATTCTTGTTGGCGGCGTCAACAGCTCCGTTGGTCTGTGGTTTGTATGTTGATGACTTATGAAAAGCTGCATTGTATTTCTCAAGCAAATCTACCGTCTCCTTTTTGAAGTGTGAGCCATTATCTGAAATGATCTCATTTGGTACCTCATACCTGCAGATGATGTTGTTTCTGATGAACTTGGCCACATGTGACGCCTTCAACACTGAATAAGACTGAGCTTCCACCCATTTGGTAAAATAGTCGATCGCTGCCAAGATGAACTCGTGTCCATTTGAACCCTTTGGCAAGACTGCCCCGATGACGTCAATTTCCCAGACTAAAAAAGGCCATGGCGAAGTCATGTTGTAGAGCTTTGATGGCGGGATGTTCATACGATTAACATGAATTTGACATTTGTGGCATTGCCGAACAAAGTTGATACAATCCTCCTCCATGGTTGACCAATAATAGCCCTGTTTGAGGATTTTCTTAGCCAGCATCACACCATTCATGTGTGCTCCACATTCTCCTTCGTGGCCGGCCTCCATGAGACGTTTCGACTCCTTTTCTTTAACACATAGCTTATGCATTCCCAGATGGCCTCTCTTGTACAACTTGTTTCCGTAGATGATGAATTGGACTGCCAGACGTGGTATTCCTCAGTTATCTTTGGCATTTGCCCTTGGTGGATACATATCCTTTTCCAAAAAAATTCAAATGTTGTAATACCAGGGGTTCTTGTCTTGAATCTCATCTATTGCAGCAATGGTCTCATAAGCAGATGTGTATTTCTGTTCAATGATGATTGGATGCATCTTCACTCCAAGTGGTATGTCTATCATGGAATATAGAGTTTCCAACGCATCAATAAACCGGTTATTCTCTCTTAACAAATGTGTGAACATTAGTTTTTCAAACCTCGAAATTAGAATATCCAGGGTTTGATGATAAATCTTCATGTTCTCTTCCTTGACCTTCCAATCCCCGTTGGCTTGAGAAACAACCAAGTTTGAGTCTCCGATGACGTCCAACCTTATTGTCCCTAGTTCTAGGGCGGCTTCCAATCCAGCGATACATGCCTTGTACTCTGCTTTATCGTTGGATACTCTAAATCGGAGTTTGAAAGCTAGGGGTATATGGGAATCATCAGGTGCTATACGCAACACACCTATTCCATAACCATGTTGGTGAGCTGCTCCGTCAAAGTACATTGTCTATACTTCTTCTTCTACCTGTAAAATTTCATCATCTGGGAAAAGATACTCTACTACTTTCTCTCCTTCCACTGGATGGTTTGCCAAAAATTCCGCTACGGCTTTTCTTTTGACAAATTTGCGCGTGACATACTTAAGGTCAAACTCGCCAACATGTAAATGTCGATTTCTCAAAGAGATATTTGATGGGATCTAATCTTGAAACAAGAATTACGAAGTGAGCTAACAGGTAGTGCCTCAACTTCCTCGTTGCCCACACAAAAGCTAAACAAGTTTTCTCGAGGGGAGTGTAACGGGTCTCGTAATCCAAAATCTTCTTGCTTAGATAGTAGATGGCCTTCTCCACTTTAGCTTTTGTTTCTTGAGATAGCATGCATCCCATAGTCGAATCCATTATCGAGAGGTACAAGATCAGCGACTTCCCAGGTTCTGGTGGCGACAATACAAGTGGATTCTGTAAGTACTGCTTGACCTGTTCAAAGGCAAACTGACAACGATCATCCTATTGGAACTTCTTCCCTTTCTTCAGGAGACCAAATAGTGGTTCACAAGTTAAGATTAATTTTGAGATAAACCGTCTTATGAATTGTACTTTACCTAGAAAGTCGCGTACCTCCTTTTCAGTCCTTGGTGGTGGCATTTATAAGATGGCCTTAATTTTGGAAGGATCTACTTCAATTCCCCTTTGCGTGATCAGAAACGCCAATATTTTCCCTGTAGTCATACCAAAGGTGCATTTCTGTGGGTTCAACCTCAATCTGTACTATCTGATCCATTCAAAGCGTTTTTCCAATGCAGTGTAGTGGCCTTCTTGCTCCTTGGACTTGACAATCATGTCATCTACATACACCTTAAATTCTTTATGGATCATGTCGTGCAAGATTGTGGTCGCAGCCCTCTAATATGTAGCCCCAACATTTTTCAACCCAAAAGGCATGACCCTGTAGCAGTAAGTACCCCACGGTGTAGTGAAAATAGTCTTCTCTATGTTCTCTAGTGCCATCAAAATCTGGTTATACCCAGAGAACCCATCCATAAATGAAAGTAACGCATGGCCTGTAATGAAGTCCACAAGTTCATCGATATGTGGCAATGGAAAGTCATCCTTCAGACTAGCTCTGTTCAGATCCCGGAAGTCGACGCAAACCCTAATTTTGCCATCCTTTTTTGGAACCGGGACAATATTAGCCAGCCAAGTCGAGTACTTAGATACCATCAAGAAACCCGCATCAATCTGTTTGGTGGCATCCTCTTTAATCTTCAATGCCTGTCTGGACGGACTCTGTGAAGTTTCTGTTTAACTGGTAGGGCCTCAAGGTCAAAAGGGATCCAGTGCTGTACAATCTCAGGATCAATTCCAGGCATGTCATTGTAGGACCATGCGAAAACATCTTTGAAATCTTTTAATAAAGCGATTAAATGCTCGCACTCCTCCGAAGACAATGTGGACCCGATCTAGACCAAGCGAGGTTCCTCCTCAGTACCCATGTTAATTGCAATGACTTTATCTGAGCAGGGCTTAACACGCCTCTCCTCCTCTCGGTCAACCAAAATTTTCAAAACCTGAGTAATTTCTTCCTCTTCGTTTAAGTCAAAATTTTGAAAATCAAGAGAAACAAACTAAAGGCACAGAGAAGTAAGTGAAATCTACTGCATTCTCATTAGCAAAGTCCGGATCCTCTGTTACAGTCGACTCAAAAGAAAATCTAAAAGAAGACCTCGACAGGACTTTGCCACTCGAATTGCCACCCCCAAAAGTACCAAACTCGGACTCCTCAGAAAAACTTGAATCTGATACCGACTCAATAGACTCGGTGGAATCAGATTCAGACTCTTTATCTAGTTCAGAACTGCTAATGGTGCCGTTATCAAACTGCCAGACTAGGCGTGGAGCCTCAGGCACATCCACAATTAGACTATAGTAATCTACCGTCAACTTATCTCCAATTATAGATATAGTAATACTATCCCCCAAGTTAACAGATTCAGCCCCCCAGCATTAGAATCCATTAGTAAGTCAACTAGTGCCATCCCTAGCAGTTCCTCTTCATCGATGTCCAAGCTTGCAGTCCTGCCTTTCTCTATATTGATGCTCGGGTCAATCTGCTCATCCTCATCTTCTGATAAATGGTGCCCGAAGAAGATCTCAAATCCTGGGTACCTTGTCTTTGTTTCCCAGTCAACCCATGGCTCCGAAAATCCACAGAATAGGAAATCTTCCCCTTGGTGGACAAAGTGTACATTCAGGGTTCCCCAAATCGGCTTGTGGACTAGTTCATATTGCCTCCCAGCCCTTTTTTCTTTAAGTCTCTCTTTCAACTCATCCCACTTTTTCTTCCAGTCTTCGGTAGTAGGCTTATACCCTAGCCCAAAAGCATGGGGGTTGTGATTTATTTCTCTAGTAACAGTACTTCTTTGCCTGTCACTCCTACCCAGTCCTGATCCAGGAATATGCCCTTGTTTGTTCATCATGTAAATGGACTGGGCACTCACATAGTTCCCGTCATCCTCTGCCATGATAGATTGAACCAGCCGGGCCTTTGCCAAGGAAGAGCCAGAGAGGAACACATCCTCTTCCCATGTATGATTTCTAACAGAGGTGTGGTAGTTCCCTAGAGAGGATGGATTCCAGAATTGTCGTAGACAGTAGCAATCCCACCTTTAAATGGATACTTCACCAACTGGTGAACTGTTAATGATACTATCTTCATCTGATGCAGCCAAGGCCTTTTTAGGAGTAGGTTAAATGTCGCCGGTACATCCATAACATGGAATTCAACCTCATCTTCAGACGGACCAATTAGTATCTGGCTCGTAAAGGTCCCTATGACTTCTCGGCTGGTGTTGTCATAGGCTCGAATAGTTTGGGTTGTAGGTGTGAAGTTAACTGGCGTCAAGCCTATGGCGTAAGCAGTCCTTGACGGACATACGTTAATTGCCGAGTCGGTATCCACTAATAACACCGGGATCCACTTCGTCCGGCTCTCTAGAGTCACATACAAGGGTCTATTGTGGTTTGCACCCTCAGGTGGCAACTCTTTATCTGTGAAAGATATCACTGGAGTAATGTCCCCGGACGTGATTAAAGACACCAGTTGGTCAATGGTGGTATCAATAGGCAGCTTCGTCATGTTCATTGCCTCTAGCAGTGCCTGCCTATGTGTAACATGCCCGGGGGGTACCCGTGCGCGTTAAACAGTTTGGATCCTCGATTTCTTGGATCTAGTCTCACGAGTGCAATGTGAAACAAAGATGAGAGTCCAAATTTGGTAACTTTTATTAAAAATCCATTTTATTGAAATTTTGTCAAAAATGGACTGCATCATCAGATCTCAGAGTCGCCACCTAATATTTATTTTAGAAAAATTAGGAAACTCGTGACTCGTGCCAAGGCTACTGTTCATCGTAACCAAGGATGCTTGGCTTGGAACCTTAGGTATGAAGGGGAAAGGTCATTAATTGAGCACCCCCGCTCACCCGATCAAAAGATCGGCCTTTACTAAACCGTGATATGAATTTTATTTTCTTTATATGTTCATGTTCTGATTATTTAATAAATCCTAAAATTTACTATGCGAAGCATACAAGTATAGACTATGCTATTCATTTTGGAATAATTTGATTTCATGTATTTTGAAAAAGTTTTGAAGGTGTACAATCCAAATAAATTGAGTTACAAACATGAAAAATCAACATCATTCCAAATTAAGCGACACAACCTCCATCCACTGGCATTCATACAATTATATCAAGTAAGCAAGTAGCCACATGGTAGGATGGTTAAACATAATAAGAAAAACACACAGAAACGGGATACTAAAGCATAACAACTTACATATTTACCAACGTCCCGCGAACAGCTACAAAACAAAGTTAGTAAAACATGCATGATCTTATATACAAAAAAAATCCTAATGCAATTCACTCATGAGGTGCAACTAAAGATTCGACTTCTAAGATATGACACGTGAATCATCTCAAAGACATGAGGTAGCTCACATAATCACTTAGGAATAGATTAAATCCACAAATGCAAACTAAGCTGAACCAAGATGCATAAAATATCGATGCAAATCATGGATATAATAAAAAACAAAATATGATGCATATTTACAAATAAAGAAAATGAGTAAAAGAACGAGATAGAAAGAAGCGGGGCGGGGAATTATTATAACATTTTAAATATTACAAATCTGAAAGAGATGAATAAATATTACAACACAATATAAAAAATCCTCACAAACAATCAAAATAAAATAAACATAAGAAAATGGTAGCTTCAAGTGCCTCAAAGACCATCAGAGGTTGATCTTTTTAACGTCGGAAGGCTGCCTGGTTTTGCCTACTGGTTGCAGGCACGGTCATGAAGGTTGTGGGCGTGATGATGTACTTTTAGGTGGCTGCCTGGTCAACTAATGGGCTGGGTAGCTCAGTAAGCTCGGCTAAACTTTGTTTTCTTAGATTTCAACAATAAAAACCAAACTAAAAACAATATCTATGGGAGTCTCAACTCACCACTTTCAGTTGGATTACAACAATATATAATATGACAAGAAATCAAAGCAAAAGATCAAAATAAGTTAAAAAAAAAAGAGAATGGGTTCAATATGACGTCTGATTGAGCCCAACTCAATTTTATTATCTTGCGCCTCTTTTAGTCCAATTTTATTAACACTTTTACTTTTAATTACCTTGCCATTCTTTAGTCATTTTAGTCCAAAAATGAGAGTTATGTCCACTAAATTAAGAGAAGCGTCAAACAAGGAGTTGTTCTTGGCATGAGAGAGATGTAATGCCCTGATAATGAACCTCCAAAGAGATTAAACCATTTAGCATGTAAGCTCTCTTTCTCATGCTAAAAAACAACATCTATGGGACTTCAATTCACCAGTTTCAATTAGATTACAACAATATACAATATAACAATAAATCAAAGCAAAAGAGCAAAACAAGTAAGAAATGTAAGAAAATGAAAGGTTTGTGAAATTCACCTTCCAAGGAAAGGATGAACTCCTTAGTTCACAATCTCTCTCTTGATCACCCTCAAGTGTAGGAAATGTGTTCTCAAATCCTCAATTCGAAATTATGGAGTTTATGAAGTTTATGGTATGTAAAATAGCTAACTCTCTAATTTTTCTCACTTTCAATCACTAAACACTCGTCCTTATGATCAAGGCAATTGATCTTTGGCTATAACAGAATTTTTGGTGTGGTTTTGGTGTATGGAAATAAGGAATTTCAGTAGGTATGGAAGCTTGGAAGTGTTTTGGAAGATAGGAGTGTGTTTAGCTCAAAAACTCAACTTTTCTCTCTTTTTTTCCTCTTTTCTCTAGCTCAAATGTTTTCTCCTTTATCTATCCTCTTGCTTTTCTCAACAATATGATGTATATATATTGGCTGAGCAAGGCTAAGCATGCAGAGAAATGGTGGTAGACAAGGTGGAAGACAAAAGGAAGATATTGAATTATCTCCATGGAAGCTAATGGAGTACTAATGGAGCTAATGGGAGACAAAAGTGGAGAATTATCTCTAATGGATCGAACCTTAGATAATGGAGGTTGAGTGTATATATATTTGGTGCTGAATATATCAGAAATTGAGTTAATGAGGTGTCCCAACCGAACCAAAACTAAAAAAAAAAAAGGTTTGATGCTATTTCGGGCCGGTTCAACAAAATCTGTTCTTAAAGCCCAACTTCAAACGGGCATATCTCCCTTATCCGGACTCACTTTTAGGTGATTCTTGGATCTAAATTGAAGCTGCAGAAGTCTACTTTCCAATGGTGGTGGTATCAGATTCAAATTCTAAGTGTACAAAGAGAGATGCCTAATTTAGTGAAGCCTGTTCATTTTCAGGTCAACAAAATCTGCTCTTAAGCCTAACTTCAAACGGGCATATCTCCATTATCTGAACTTGGTTTTAGGTGATTCATGGGTCTAAATTGAAGCTCCAGAAGTTTAATTTCCAATGGTGGTAGTTTCACATTTAAATTCCAAGTGTACAAAGAGGTATGCCTAATTTATTGAAGGTTGTTCATTTCATTCTTAATGATTTGATGCTCATTCTTTTTCTAAACTAGTTTTCTTTCATCCCCTCCTATTTCCTTCAAATCCAAACCTATCCAAACCTAGAAAGAAGTGTTTTTTAAATACTTTTTGTTCACCTTCCTTCCATTTATTTCCACTTTGTCCTTACTTGATTTACTGAAAAGTGCAATATCTTAATTAAAATGGAAGCCTCGGAACATTGTAGAAACATGTGGAAAAATATTTTGAAAAGAGGGTTTTAAGGTCTAAAATAGTTTGGCCAAAAAAATGCGTAAAGATTGGGATTAAAGTTCAAATTCCATCTCTCTTACTGAGGATTCTGTAAGAAACACATTCTGATTGTCATCATCGGGTAATCAAAAGAAAGCGCCAAAGTCTTAGGGCCAGTCAAAATGGGGTGTCTTCACTATGCTCCTGGGAAACCATCAGTAGCCCCTAGATTGATATGTCTACCTAAATCTTTGTAAGTTGTTTCAGGACTAGGTTTTCCTCAACATCCTTCTCCTTTGATTTCTCAGCCTCTCTTCTAGAAGATTCTAGCTGATCTAAAGTCAGGGGTTTGAAATACCGACCACTACGGGTCATATGATTGATCTCGTCTGTACACCATGTATCATCAGGGGTATCAACTTTCCACCATTAGTCTATGTACGCATGGCTTAGATCACTATCTTCGCACCACTCTCTTGCAGTCATGGCCAAGCTATTATCAGGTTCTTCCTAGAGCATGTTCACATCATGCCTCCCATCATCATACCACTCCTCTTCCACAACAGTTTTGGTTTCTATGTTCCAGTACTTCCTGAGCTTTCTTGGAATTCTTTTCCTATCGCTGGGCTCCCACTCGGGCTTTCCCGTGCTTTGGACATCTAACGCTATTAGCTCGGTCTCTATTTTTCCTTTCCCTTTTCCCTGCTCCAGGGCTATCTTCTTTTGGATTTCTTCTACCCTTTCGCGTTGGAATTGCTCCAATGCTTGTTCCTTCTCAGTGAAAGGTACGACCTCTGCCTTGTTACTATCATTAACTTCCTCTTCTTTCACAGTCTCTCTCGCCTGCTCCTCCACATCTAATTCCTCTTTACTCAACCATCCATTGCTGGTTTCAGGTTGGCTTGGATCCCACCACCCAAGTTGTACATTGCCCATATCTTTTTTTTCAAAGAAGTAAAGGTTCTTTAGATCTTCCTCCCCATTGGCTAGGTCCTCCTCTAATTCTGTTAAGTCATTTAGGCCTTGTTTAGGCCAATCGTTCTAATTTTTCCCTAGCTCAACTTCCCCAATGGTGTTGATACTAAGAGAGTCTGATAGTATGACTACAGGCTTTGGCTGGTCAACAGCCACAATGTGCAGGCTCAGGTCGTATTCCTCTACAAGAGAGATCCCTTTCTCTATAACTTGCGTGTCCGAAAACCCCGTCTGTAGTGCATTCTTCTTCTCCTTTGCCTCCGTCGCCACAGGCCCTGGTTGGGTAATGGGTGTTATGTCCATCATGCACATGTTTGTACTTTTTGGAATAACCACCTCTGGTTTTGATAGATGGGATGGAATGATATATGCGCCGGGGTTATAGGTAGGTGGTAGTGTGTGGATTAGGTTAATGTTTCTGGGTGGGGGGACTCGGTTGCGGGCAGGGGGTGGATTGGTGGTTACATTGGGTTTTGTGGGTAGAGCTGAGGATAGAGAGATAATTTTATTCTTGACGAGATCCTAGATCTCATGACGTATGCGATAACAATGATTTGTAGGGTGACCGTGCTGTTGATAAAAGATGCAGTATTGGGTGGGGTCGTGTCTAGGTGGGAGTGGATTGGGAAGAGGTCGAGGGTCGAGGGGTCTGAGGTGCCCCTTTTCCATTAACAATTTGAGAGCATGGGTCGAGCTCATATGGAGGGGGGTAAATGATCTTTGGTTTTGGTTTGGGTCAGCAGGTTGTGAAGTTGTATCGACAAAGGGATCGGCCATGTTGGTTGCTGCAGTGACGGTGCTGACATCTGCAGGCCGAGGAATAGTACTACTACTAGCATTGGTATTCCTGGTGAACGGCTTTCTTGTAGGTTCGCTAGTTCTATAGATGATGCCCTTCTTGAATGCACTTTCAATCTGGACCCCTAATTCATGTAGAGAAGCAAATGTAGACAACGACGTTACTATCATTCTTTGCAACATATCTGGCTCAAGATTCTGGACCACCAGTTGGACTTGCTCCTTTTTCGAGGGTCTGTTTGTCATCCAGGCTACCTTTGCCCTCTATCTGGCAACAAAGTCAATAAAAGGTTCCTTGGGGTTCTGGGTAGTTCCTTCTAGCTCACTAATGGTTACCTCTATCTTAGTTTACATGAATATTGGTTAATGAAACCCTCAGATAGCTCATTCCAATTCCTTTTCGTAGAATCCTCTAGCTTGGCGTACCAAATAGCCGCCATATCTGACAAAGTTCTGTCAAACAAGGACAATTTTTGAGCTCGTGATAGGTCCATTAGCCTCAATACATTTGAAAACAGGCAAACATGCACAATTGGGTCCCCCACTCCCGTTAAATCTATCAATATGAGGCATTTTAAATTTTTACGGCAATCTGACCGAGGCTTCGGTATACCCGTCTTCAATATCCAAAATGCAATTGAAACCTTGGGACCTTTTTAGCGTTTTCTCTAGCTTGGAAATTTTGATCATGGCTAGATCATTATCGTTGATGTCAAAGAGAAAGAGTTCCCCATGGGGCTGTGCCAAGGGCTTGTAAGCTGGAGCTTGTGCAAACATTTCCTGAGAATCCGGGACCTGTGGGTTTTCAACTGGTGGTGGCGGTGGATCAAGATTTGGCTGGGCAGCCGGGACTAGATGCACAGTAGATGCTGATGCCCTAGATGGGCGTCGCAGATCAACGATGATTTCATCCTGTGCGGCCATCCTTTGATTTACGGTATCCATGGTTCTTTGAAAAGTTGCCATCATGGCAAAAAATTCTTCTGTGTTCTATGTCATTGTTGGTCTAGGTGAGTTAGATGCTGGTGAATTGCTTTGGTGAGAATGGATGGGTGTTTGCTGAGTGCTTTGTACTGGTGCTGCTGACTGTCTATTCTTTCTTCTCTGAGTAACTGGTGGTAGATGAATGCTGGCTGACCATCAACAAGATCTTGGATTTTGCAAAGTCTACTAGAGCGAGTCCACAAAACTTGGGGGATACCAGGTCTGTTAGAAGCCATGTTTGCAAATTACCTTGCAAAAACAATAGGACCATTAATCAGAATTTTAGTAGTGTTTCGACTCAACTGATCCCTGATTATTGCTAACTCATACTGACACACTGAACTCAACCCCACAAACTGAAATGCCTGAACCACACATCTGAATTTGAGATTTCTTGTATTGATCCCATACATTGCACAGAGCAAGAAAGAGAACAAACACCCATATGGGGGTGGGGAGGTTTACTCTGTCCTAGCTTTTGAAATGATCTAGGGTTTCACTATTCAGACAAGTCGTATCATACATCCTAGAAATGGGAGAGCATCCTATCCTAGTTTTGGAAGGTACTCTCATTATATGCACAAGGTTGGCTCTACGCTAGGGTTTAAAGTCAAGGTGACATTACCAAAGAGTCCTTTGGGTCATAACCAATGAAGATCCCAATAAATTAGAAGAGTCAATATAGCCTCTCTTCAAAGTCTGAGAACCTTAAGATCTCAAAAGGTTATAACACAAGGTCTCCAAAATAACGTAGAGATAGGTGTAGTGTCACAAAAAGTGTGCCTGTGCTCCCACCAGTATCTGGGCAACACTGGGACTTTAAGTGCACCAATGCATGCAATGCAATAAACATATAATTGAAAATAAAAATCATATCATTGTGATAACCCTGGTCCATATTATGCTAATTAATCTTAATTATGGTTGTGATTATGTGTTTGATATGATTTTGAGTGCCATTTATATGAATATATGTGGTTTTGAATTTCTATCTGTTCACCGTAGGAAAATCTGTTTGATTTTCTGCTTTAGAATTTAAATTGAAGGCCCTATCGGCCACAAAACCCGAAATTGATTACGCCATTGTGATTAATGTAATTTTTGGAGCCTACGGTAAAATTTAATTAAAAATTTATTCGGATCAGATTAAATAGATTAAATTGATGAAATAGTGCTAAAATAATTAGTGTTAATGAAATGTGATTAAAGGAGCTTATATAAAGGGCCAATTTACACTCTCATTCATTTGTTTTGAGCTCAAATCAGATTTTGCTCTCTAGAGAGAAAGAGAGAGAGCAGAACTTAGAGAGAGAGAGAGAGAGGGAGGTCAAATTGAAGATCGAACTAAAGGCTTGAGAATTGGAGGTTAAACTCAAAGAATTAGCTAGAATTTGGATGTTTGAAGCTCCTAGATGAGTGGATTCAGAAGTTTGAGTTTGTGATTTTGTAAATTCAAGGTTTAATTTTGATCAAGAACATAACTTGAATTGAATTTGTTGAATTTGGAGCTTGTATGAACATGCATGTGCATAATTGTTATAATTTTGTATGTTCAATCGTGAATCATGTTGAACAAGAAGAATTGAGCATCAAATCTCTCATGCATGCATAATTCTCATGAGTTTCATGATTATAAGTGTCATTTATACCAATTGAAATAGAATTGGAGTCAAGAATGCACATGCATGCATGATTGATGAAGATGTGGAGTTTGTATGAAATTGAATTTATGTGTTTTGGAACCAATGAAGGGAACTCAAAATAATTTTGGAAAAAGGACCATGCATTTGAACAATTTGGTCACATATTCTCAAACTCTCATATTATACAATGTGTTTCCACGTTTTTTAGCCAAAATCATGAGTTTAAAGCCTTTGAATGTTGAGTTGAACATCAAGAACAATTCTGGAAATTCCAGAATTTGGCACGTTCGCTCGAGCGGGGAAAGCGTCGCTCGAGCGGGGAAAACGCCGCTCGAGCGTGAAATGCGAGCTTCCAGAACTTTTGCAGACATTAATGTCTGCTCGAGCGGGGAGCCATGTAGTGTGACCTTCAGTTCGAGCGCCCGAATTCACGCTCGAGCATAAAAATGAGGCAACCAGTATTTTTGTAGACCCACGGGGTCCGCTCGAGCGGCGGAACCCACACTTGAGCGGGGACCCCTGTTTCAGAAAATTTGTAAAGGTGTTCTGTGTTTCATTTTCAGTTATCTTTCACTTCTAAGTACTCTTAGGCATGCATTGAGCGTTATGAATGAATTAAAAGAATAAGAAAGAAGCCTAAGAGGAATGCATGAATTAAGAACGGATTGAATCAATTGTGACCCATATGTGTTATGTGATGTGTAGGGTTGAGCTCCAGGTCAAATCCACCGGCAGAACACAGTGAGCAATATCTTAATAAAGATATTTGAAGTATGTTATTTGTCCAATTGCTTATTTCCATATCGGTCTTATAAGTTTGTTAAATAGAATTGTGGACAAATATTTTTTTATACCGAATGATTGGGCCAAAGGCTATCGGACACTGTTTGACATGAATGATTGGGCCAAAGGCCGTTTGATATGAATGATTGGGCCAAAGGCCGTTTGACATGAATGATTGGACCAAAGGCCGTCGGACACCGTTTGATATGAATGATTGGGCCAAAGGCTGTCGGACATCGTTTGATACGAATGATTGGGCCAAAGGCCGTTTGACATGGATGATTGGGCCAAAAGCCGTTGGACATCAATGGTTTGGGCTTGAGGCCGTTTGTTAAGAAAGGAAGTGGGCCAGAGGCCGTTCGATATGTTCGGGCTTGAATCGCCTAATGTACTAAATAATGCACTAAATATAATTCTAAATGGGCCAAAGGCCGTTTGATATATGTGAATCTCATTCGTGTACCTTCTTTATTTGATATTATTCACTGGGCTTTCGCTCACGCTCATTCATGTGTATGTAGGTGAGCCAAGGGATGTCCAAAACCAACCTCAGTGAAATATGTGAGAAACAGTCAAGGTTTTGAAGAGTCAGCCCAAACGTCTCACGCACGAGACTTTTCTTCGCCTATTTTGTTCTTTTGATATAGTTTTGTTATATTGGCGAAAACATTGGATTACTTTTGCATATAAACTTTGGGTTTGATTGACTTAGACTTAAATGATCCTGTATGTACAGAACTTTGTGTTCTTATTCCTTTGATGTGAGTTATTAAAATGTATATTTATGGATTGTTATGATGTGCCATGTAACCACAACTCTATGGACAAAAGTTTTAAATTTGCTTTCGTTTGGCCCCTTTACTCTGATGAGATATGTCTTGTTTGGTTTGAGGCCGTAGGTAATCCCTTGATTACTAGCCGGTTATGTCTTTAACCCATAGGGGCGGGTTCGGGTCATGACAATCATAGAGTTTGAGTCAAGGTTTCATAAAATCCCCAGCAGAGTCGCCAGAGACTATAACATGCCCGGGGGGTACCCATGCGTGTTAAATAGTTTAGACCCTCGATTTCTTTGATCTAGTCTCACAAGTGCAATGTGAAACATAGATGAGAGCCTACATTTGGCAACTTTTAGAAAATCCATTTTATTACAAAATTATTGTCACAAATGAACTGCGTCATCAGATCTCAGAGTTGCCACCTAATATTTATTTTGGAAAAATTAGGAAACCCGTGACTCGTGCCAAGGCCACTGTTCGTCATAACCAAGGAAGCTTGGCTCGGAACCTTAGGTATGATGGGGAAAGGTCATTAATTGAGCACCCCTGCTCACCCGATCAAAAGATCGGCCTTTATTAAACAATGATATGACTTTTATTTTCTTTATATGTTCATGTTCTGATTATTTAATAAATCCTAAAATTTACTATGTGAAGTACACAAGTATGGACTATGCCATTCATTTTGGAACAATTTGATATCATGCATTTTGAAAGAGTTTTGAAGATGTACAACCCAAATAAATTGAGTTTACAAACATGAAAAATAAACATAATTCCAAATTAAGCGACACAACCTTCATCTACTGGCATTCATACAGGTATATCAAGTAAACAAATAGCCACATGGTAGAATGCTTAAACATAATAAGAAAAAACACACACAAGAGGGATGCTAAAGCATAAAAACTCACATATTTAGCGATGTCTCGCGAATAGCTACAAAACATAGTTAGTAAAATATGCATGATCTTATATACAAAATCCTAATGCAATTCACTCATGAGATGCAACTAATGATTTGGCTTTTCAGATATGACATCTGAATCATCTAAAAAACATGAGGTAGTGCACATAATCACATAGGAATTGATTAAATCCACAAATGCAAACTTAGCCGAATCAAGATACATGAAACATGGATGCAAAGCATGTATATAATGAAAAACAAAATATGATGCATATTCACAAATAAAGAAAGCAAGTAAAAGAGCGGGATAGAAAGAAGCGAGGTGGAGAATTATTACAACATTTTAAATATTACATATCCGAAGGAGATGAATAAATATTACAACACAATATAAAAATCCTTACAAACACTTAGAATAAAATAAACATAACAAAATGACGGAGTTTGATCTTCTTAACATCGGAAGGCTGCCCAGTTTTGACTAGAGGTTGTAGGCACGGTCATGAAGGTTGTAGGCGTGATGGTGTACTTTTAGGTGGATACTCGGCCAACTAACGAGCTTGGTAGCTCGATAGGCTCGGCCAAACTCTGTTTTCTTAGATTTCAACAATAAAAAAAAAACTAAAAGCAATATCTATGGGAGTCTCAACTCACCACTTTCAGTTAGATTACAATAATATATAATATAACAAGAAATCAAAGCAAATGAGAAAAATAAGTTAAAAAAAGACAATGGGTTCAATATGACGTCTGATTGAACCCAACTCAATTTTATTATCTTGTGCCTCTTTCAGTCTAATTTTATTAGCCCTTTTTATTACCTTTTCATTTCTTAACCATTTTGTCCAAAAGTGATAATTACATCCACTAATGACGAGAAACATCCAACAAGAAGTTTGTTCTTGGCATGAAAGAGAGATGTAATGCCCTGAAAATGAACCTTCGAACAGATTAAACCATTTAACATGGAAGGTCTTTTTATCATGCTTAAAACAAAACTAAAAACAACATATACAAGGGTCTCTCAATTCACCACTTTCAATTAGATTACGACAATATACAATATAACAAGAAATCAAAACAAAAGAACAAAATAAGTAAGAAATGCAAGAAAATGAAATAAATGAATTTCATGATTTCCAAACTTCCTTTTGATCTCCCTCAAGTGTATGAATTATGTCCTCAATCCTCAATTTAAAAGCTTGAAATTCTTGCTAGAATGATGGCTTGGAGGTGTATGTGGTGAAAAGTGATTATCTCTCTTGTTTTTGCTCACTTTTACCAACACTCACTCTTCCTCTTGATCAAAGCTAGTGAAATTCAAGTATTTCAGAATTTTTGGAGGAGTTTTGGGTGTAGAAAAGATGGAATTTCAGTTTGTATGGAAGGTATAGGGTGTATATAGAAGATAAGAGTGTGTTTAGCTCACAAACTCAACTTTTCTCTCTTTTCTCTAGCTCGAATATTCTCTTCTTTCTCTATCTTCTTGCTTCTCTCAACAATTTGATGTATATATATAGACTAAGAAAAGTAGAGAAATGGTGGAAGACAAGGTGGAAGACAAAAGGAAGATAATGAAGCTAATGGAGCTAATGGGAGACAAAAGTGGAGCATTATCTCTAATGGATTAAGCACTAGATAATGGAGGCTGAGTGTATATATATTTGGTGATGAATATATCAGAAAATGGATCAATGAGGTGTCCCAACCGAACCAAAAAAAAAAAAGGGTTTGATGCTATTTTGGGCCGGTTCAACAAAATATGCTCTTAAGCCCAACTTCAAACGGGCATATCTCCCTTATGTGGACTTGGTTTTAGGTGATTCTTGGGTCTAAATTGAAGCCCCAGAAGTCTACTTTCCAATAGTGGTCTCACATTTAAATTCCAAGTGTAAAAAGAGATATTCCTAATTTAGTGAAGGCTATTCATTTTATTTGGGCCAGGTTAACAAAATATGCTCTTAAGCCTAACTTCAAACGGGCATATCTCCCTTATCCGGACTTGGTTTTAGGTGATTCTTGGTCTAAATTGAAGTGCCAGAATTCTAATTTCCAATGGTGGTGGTCTCATATTTAAATTCCAACTGTACAAAGAGATATTCATAATTTATTAAAGGTTGTTCATTTCATTCTTAATGATTTGATGCTCTCCTAAAACCAGTTTTCTTCCATCTCTTCCTATTTCCTTCAAATCTAAACCTATAAAGAAGGATTTTTTAAATATTTTTTTAAAGAGTTCACCTCCCTTCCATTTATTTCCACTTTGTCCTTACTCGGTTTACCGAAAAGTGCAATATTTTAATTGAAATGGGAGCCTCGAAACATCGTAGAAACATTTGAAAAATATTTTAAAAAGAGGGTTTTAAGGTCTAAAATAGTTTGGCCAAAAAAATGTGTAAAGGTTGAGATTAAAGTTCAAATTCCATCTCTTTTATTAAGGAACTTAGCTCACAATTTAACTCGAATGGAACCCCATACTCTACCTAAAATACTTACACATGTCCATATGCACAACGATTCTCACAATGATAAACACATCAACATATATTCACATAAAGCACATATGAATTATCCTCCTAAGATGTCAATTTTTCCCACAAAGTTCAAAGAATTCGAGTTAGAATGGCATTGTTTAGGTGCCCTCCTAACAAGACTACTAAGGATTTATAGGCACAAACTTGATCTCAAGAGTTTAATCCCATACCCACATAATCACAAGAGTACGCACAAGTTATATTAAGCACTAATGTGACCTATTGTGACGAAACGTCACTTCCCACAAACCCAAGGTATTCAAACCCGGTGAGCTCTAATACCAAATTGTAACGCCTCGATAGGCATATCACAACATTTATTACTAACCAGTTATTATCATCCAATATCAAAACACTCATGTGAACAGTAAATAAAAGTGACTAAATTTATAAACTGAAATCTGTCATGTTCTCATAGATTCCTCTTCAAATTCTTTACAATGATTTACAAACACTGAAATATATATAAGGAAATTTTGATACATCCAAATTGCCATGAAGGCTTACAATTTTCAAGACCAATGGCCTTGATTTCAATACACAAAATCCTAAGTCGACAAATAAGCTCAAAAGCTGTCGACAAACAACATCAAGAAGCTTCAATGCTCCACGTTAAACTCCATTCACTTTAGGATATCCATTCAATGCTCCATGTTATCCTTCATGACCTAGAGCTTTAGGATATCCAACCCATAAAAAGGTCGTGAGCTTTTACGCCCAGTAGGAAGTATGCTTAAGATAACCATATACGATTAATATGCATATGATTAATGTGATTATGCTATGCAATGTCATGCCGTGCTAACGGCTTGACTCTGTTTGGGAGGCAAATTCTAAAACACATGGTTTGTGTAGACGTCCCCGAAAGCCCCGGGAGGGTGAGCTCCCGTTCGGTTCATTTGGGATCACTACAGCTCGGACTCTCAATTTTGTGTCACGGTTCTGAGTCTTGAACCAAAGAGTCCAAATCCGGCAAATCGTTTTGAGAAACAGATTTTTTGAAAAGAAGTGCCAAACATGGACTGCTTTGCCAGATACAGAGTCGCCACCTAAATATTTTTTAATGGGGAAATTTAGGAAACCCTGACTCGGTGCCGAAGGCCACATGTCCGTCATCACCGGAGTTGTCTCAGCTCGAGAGCTAGGGTACGATTGGGGAAGGTCAGCTATGAGCACCCCCTCTCGCCCGATCCGAAGATCGGCCTCTACTAACCGTGATATCCATTTTTGAAAATATTATGTGTTCTTATTCCAATTATTAGCCTAGAATTACTACGTTATGCGCGCAGCAAACAAGTATAGACTAGATTGCCTAATTTGGAAATAAGCATTGCATATCCGTTTGTTTTGAAAAGCGCTTTGGAATTTGCTACTCTCAAGTAGGCTAAAACACGAATTTCAACGAGTTTTTCCAACTCAAACAATCCAACCTTCACCCACAGGCATTCAAACAATTTAACACATAAGCATTTAGTCGCATGAAAAGCATACTGTCATGGTAACACTCACAAGCATGCGGGATGCTAAAGCTAAAATACTTACATTGTACTCCGTGCCAAAACAATAAACTAGTTAGCAAACATGCATGTCCTGGTTCATGTTAAGAATGGCTAATGCATCGCATGCGAAAATGCAATCTAGATAGGCTCGGCTAACCCTAAACATGGCATGTGAAATGCGATCGATTGATGCACGTATTCAATTTTTGAATTGAAGTACAAATGCAGTTAGCATGATGTATCGAGCCCGGTGCATGCGAAACAAATGTATGAATGCACGCATGCATAGCATAAGGTATGCTAAAGTAAACATGCCCTAATCTACCATCATAAGCAGGTAAATAAAAGGGAAGAAAGAAGTGGGGATTGGAAGACATACACGCCACTCACCCACACTTATTACAGATTTACCCTCGCTCGGAGGGACCGAATAAATATTACAAATTAATTAACTACGTAAGCTAATTAATATTACAAATTGCCTAATTAATTATCAAATTAAATAAGCTAAGAAAAGCAGTAAACCGCCTCGGGAGGAGGGCCAGATGCAGCGCGTGCTCGGGTCTCGCTCGGAAGTGCACCGCCATGCATAGGCTGCCTCTGTTTTCCTTCCTTTACTCCTCTGGAGGCTGCCAAAATCTCAGAACTGGCTCCTTGGACATTGAGGAGTGCCACTGGCTGAATGGAATTGTCACCGGCAGTGTGTTATGGCCGTCGGCACAAAATGAAGCTGTCGGCAGAGAAGGGATTGCCGGTCGGCACTTGACACTGCCGGTCGGCAAAGTGTTCCTGCAGAATCTGCAATTGACAGCAACAGAGGGCAAGGCAAAGCATGGCAGCACAATTCAAAGCATATATGCACCATTCATGTCCCTTATCATGTTTGTGACTCAAAGGGGCATGTGTCTCGATTCTCGGACCACCAATTACGCATTTCCATGCATGATGGCCCAAAGAATCAAGTATGCAACTTTCATGTCAAATGAAATGCAAGCCAAACACACAAATCAAGGCCCAATTCCTATCACCAAGTCAAGGAACAAGGCATGCATGCAAGATGCAATGCAACCTAGGCATGCAAGCTAAGGATGCAACATGGCATGCCAAGGCACTTATGCAAGCATACAAGCAAACATGAGACAATACCAATGGATGAAAAGATGGACATATGCACGAGTTAGGCAACTCTAATTAGGCCTAAAACAAGGGCCAAAGTGCTATAAAATGAGGGCTAAATGGCATGCAAACATGCATGCACACAAGGACCAACGCTTAAGCATAAAAAGGAAACTCTCAAGCACACTTGGAAGAGGCATAATGTGGGCTAATGGCATGCAAAGTAAACATTGAATATGCATGAATTAGAGGTTCCAAACCAACCAATTAACACGAGCAATGCATGCTAGCATGATCAAAGCTCAAAGCAAGCTAAAGGGAGTGTTGGACCACACTTAACAGAACCGAACATGGCATGAAAGGAAGGACCAAAATCAGAGGTTTAGCATGTTAAAACGAAGCTAAGAACACAATGACATGACATCCTAGGGGCCTAAACATGGTGGCATGCATGAAGGCACGAACATGGAGCATGAGATGACAACCTTACAAGGCATTAAAGGGACATCAAATGCAAGCTTACAAGCATACTATAAGGTCTGAAATGACATGGTGGATGATCCCAAATCACCGAATCAATGCAAAAATGTCATGCTATACACTCACACACTTAAGGCCAACAAGCCAAAATGCAAAGGGGCTATATGATGCATGCCAAATCCGACCCAAACAACCATGGACAGACCTAAAACATGGCAAAATATGCACAAAAGCTTCACAAGACCAAGCCTAAAACATGCTCTAACAAGGGCTAACAACTTAAGGCACATTGAGGCAATAACACGGCATTACGTGGTAGGTATGCTAAGCATGCATGGTGTACCAAAACCAACAAAAATCAGAGGTATAATATGACATATTAAGCACAAAAAACAACTAAGGCATGGTCAACATGAAGCCTAGCTAGGTGCTCACCACTGAAATCCCACAAGATTTCAGTGGTGAAGAGGCCCAAACACCAAAGTCTCGAAACTAGCACAAAATAGCACAAAATGAGGCCTTTCAAGGCCTAAGAGGGGTCAAACACCCTCAAACTACAAAACACCCTTAATGAACAATCAAGAGGGCTAAAAAACAGAACTTTTTTGTGTTATACAATAAGCACGAAAACAGCTCTAAGATAGGGGGAAATCAATGCAAAAATGGGGAATATAAAGTCAAAATTGTTACCCTTGGAGACTTCTTCAACAATGGTGCTCCAATGGCCCTCTTTGGCTTGAATCCAACACTAAAACACTAAAACCAGTCCTTTAGAACCTCAGTAGCTATAGGAAGGTGAAACACTATGTGTTTGTGTGCAATAGTAAGACACAAGCACACTTTAACACACACAAGAGGGAAAAAGAGAGAGATAATGTGTATCAAACCCTAACCCTAGAACTCAAACGAAGAAAATGGCTGTCTAAGCTCTCTAAAATATCTCAAGTGTCTAACCCTTGCAACAAGAGAGAACCCCTCTCTTTATAGAACTTCTTGTCTTGTAAAGCTTACAAGACAAGCTTCATAAGAGGGAGATCCCTCCATACACGTGTATGGAGGGGAGCCAAAAGCAAGACAGCTGTCTTAAAATATCTGCAAAAGCAGATGCACAGTAGTCGGCCGGCCAAAAATGCCATCTTGGCAAAAAAGAGTGCCGACCGGCACTAAACAGTGCCGACCGGCAACAAATAGTGCCGGCCGGCAATATACATTGCCGGTGGCAGCAAAAACCAGCCGGTGGCCTCTAGCCACTGCCGGTGGTGTGTGGGGATGCCTCACAAGGTATTCCCTGCCCTTCCAAGGCAAAATGCAAGTGTTTGGTGCAAAACCAGACACTAAACGGTCGAGTTCGGAGATCCTGAGGCAAGGCGCGCGAGCCAAGACCTCCGGAAACTCCAAACGAACACAAACATGGATAATCACCGAGTGTTCAAACGGTGACATCCAAGTCTTGAGGACGGTCAAAAATGGGGTGTCTACAATTGCCCCTCTTTGATAGAACTCGAAAGTCATAACAATGACGGGAGTGAATGTCAAAGCCCAGAGACGACCCATTTTTGACAAGGCCGAAGACTCAGACAAACATGCAAGACAATGCACAGAGCCGGACATAACTTATGATCATGCAAAGAAAGCTGTAACGAAGCACACATGCGACAGTTTTAAGCTAGCATACACCGAACTACACTATCATGCAGAAAGGATGTAAGAGAATTATGCAATTCTCAATATGTCTCACTCGGAGGATACAATACCTGTGCGGCTCGTCTGGTTGCACCAGCCTCAAATGAACCGTACATACAATATCGTGCCTGAAAAGAAAACAAACTTAACAGGTACAATATTGTCAGCAACATCCATGACAATGCAAAAATGGATGCAAAATGATATGCAATATATACAAAACAATGTATAAACAATGCAAATGAAGATGCAATGTAATTAAAACAATGCAAGCTATATGCAAAGCAATTGAATCACGATCTAATCACGAGTGGTTCGAAACCACACCTATGTCAAATAGATTGATGGGGGTAACAAGTCTGTCTACCATAGAACGGTCAACTGAACTATGAGCATTGTAGACAGACACAAGAACAAGTATTTGGGGGGAATGACATAAGTAGGGAAACGACCCGCTGGAGAAAGGACAATGATCCTAATGCCGGATGCAAAAATTATACTACAATGTAATGGAAATGAATATGGCACGCAGGCCAAACCAAATCTTGCCTAGGCAGGGCATGTACGCATACAAGCCACGTCTACCATAGAACGGTCTACTGAACTATGCTTCGACACGAGAAGTATGGGCGCATACCAGACCAAGCTCAACATGGAAAGGCGCAAGCCATAGATGGAAGGTGTGATGCAATGAATGCACGCGATCTACAATGCAATGGATATGGCACGCGGGCCAAACCAAATCTTGCCTAGGAAAGGCATGTACGCATACGAGCCATGTCTAACACAGAAAAGGTGCCGCAACCCTCAAACCAACATACCAGCGTGGAATAGGCGCGTACACATGCAGAACTGTGCTTCAACGTGAAAAGTAAGGGCACATACCAGACCAAGCTCAACATGGAAAGACGCAAGCCATAAATGGAAGGTGATGCAATGAATGCATGCAAACTACAATGCAATGGATATGGCACGCGGGCCAAACCAAATCTTGCCTAGGAAAGGCATGTACGCATACGAGCCATGTCTAACACAGAAAAGGTGCCGCAACCCTCAAACCAACATACCAGCGTGGAATAGGCGCGTACACATGCAGAACTGTGCTTTAACGTGAAAAGTAAGGGCACATACCGGACCAAGCTCAACATGGAAAGGCACAAGCCATGGATGGAAGGTGATGCAATGAATACATGCAATCAAAAATGCAGTATCTACAAATATGCAATGGAAATGGATGGATATTTACAAAATGCATGACAATGCAGTATGATGCGATCTACTGGGGAGAATGCAATGAATGCATGCAAGCTACAATGGAAATGCATGACAATGCACTATGATGCAATGGCTATGATTGCAGCTTTCCCTATCTTACCAACAGGGCGATATACTAGGTTGGTTCAGTATCCAGAACTGAGGCGCCGACATGCTGCCTCAATCTATGGGGCTTCCATACAGATTTCAAGCCGATGATACACCCCTGGGTATTTAAACCAGACTTTAGTCTCGGAACTCCTGAACCTTTGCGTTCTAGGCATAAGCCGTTCGAACTCTAGTTTCCACCGTCCCAGTTGGTCTTCTAGGAACTCATCGCAAACATAGGCAGGTGGCTTTACCAGACCACCGAAAGTCGCTCGGGCACGACAAACACCGAAGGAATTGCACCTTCAGAGGATTTAAGGTCTCCTAGACCGGGATGCAAAATGTATGCATGACAATGCACCGAAGGTTTCGCACCTCCAAAGGATTTAAGGTCTCCTAGACCGTGCGTGTTTAAGGTCTCGCCAGACCGGCGCGCGTGTTTAAGGTCTCGCCAGACCGAGTAACAACATGCACGACAATGCAAGAATGAGGCACGCATGCCAATGGAATGTAAACTGATACAATTGGACTTATATGCCACGAAAAACTGTGCACATCAATGCACCGGAGGTTTCGCACCTCCCAAGGATTTAAGGTTTCCTAGACCGTGCGTGTTTAAGGTCTCACCAGACCGCGCGTGTTTAAGGTCTCGCCAGACCGCTGCCAAAATGCATGACAATGCAAATGAAGCATGATGCAAGATGATACAAATGAGACACGCGTGCCTCATAAAATGCAAAATGATACAAGTGTGACACGTATGCCACACGGAATGCAAAATGAAACAAATGAGACACGCGTGCCTCATAAGATGCAAAATAATACAAGTGCGACACGTATGCCACACGGAATGCAAAATGAAACGAATGAGACACGCGTGCCTCATGAGGTGCAAAATGATACAAGTGTGACACGTATGCCACACGGAATGCAAAATGAAACGAATGAGACACGCGTGCCTCATAAGATGCAAAATGATGCAAGTGTGACACGTATGCCACACGGAATGCAAAATGAAAATGAATGAGACACGTGTGCCTCATAAGATGCAAAATGATGCAAGTGTGACACGTATGCCACACAGAATGCAAAATTTTGAAAATTGGACTTATACGCTACACGAAGCCAGTTTGTATTCAAAACAATGCAATGTACTAACAAGTACGAGTGAGGTGCGCAAGATAGCGCGAGAGGATGCACGCAAGATGCAAGTAAGGTGCACAAAACAGTGCGATGCAGTGCGCAAAATAGCGCGAGTGATTTTGAAAAGCACAAGACAGTGCGATGCGCTAAACAACGCGATTGATTTGCGATGCACAAAATAGTGCGATGCGCTAAACAACGCGATTGAAATACAATGCACAAAACCGTGCGATGCGCTAAACAGCGCGAGTGATATGCGATGCACAAAACAGTGTGATGCGCTAAACAGCGCGAGTGATTTTGATGCACAAAACAGTGCGATGCGCTAAACAGCGCGATTGAAATACAATGCACAAAACAGTGCGATGCGCTAGACAGCGTGATTGAAATACGATGCACAAAACAGTGCGATGCGCTAAACAGCGCGAGTGAATGCAATGCACAAAATAGTGCGATGTGCTAGACATCGCGATTGAAATACGATGCACAAAACAGTGCGATGCGCTAAACAGCGCGATTGATTTTGAAGTGCACAAAATAGTGCGATGCGCTAAACAGCGCGATTGATTTTGAAATGCAAAAAATAGTGCGACGCGCAAAACAGCGCGAGGGATTTTGAAATGCACAAAACAGTGCGATTGAGATGCAAAGTGTAAATGCACAAGATAGTGCGAGTGAATGCATGTTCTATGCAAACGAGGCGCACAGGCCGATGAAAATGACACAAAATGAAACACGCATGCCCCAATAGGATGCCAAATGATATAAATGAGACACGCATGCCTCACAAGATGCAAAATGATGCTCAGTGCGACACGTATGCCACACGGAATGTAAAACGATGCTAAGTGTGACACGCGCGCCACACGAAATGTAAATGGACTTAAATGTGTAACAACGCACGTGTTTCGGAATGCATGACAATGCATGGAATAAAAATGCAATGACAATGCATGAGAGATGTGCATGACAATGCAAGGGGTGCGTGTTACAACCCATGTAGTATGTGCATAACAATGCGAATGTGAGGCTCATGATAGCGCGATGTAATGCACCGAAATAGTGCAATGAACGCGTGTAACGCACATGGGGCAACTTTTGAATTTCGTAAAAGTTAAAAGGATACAAAAAGGATACACCTTGCATGAATTCGAGTGCCACACACAGAAGACATGACCTGAGGTCCAAAACGGAGGCCGGTTGAGCGTCGGAGATGCACTTTCTTGCACTTTCTTGAGCTATGAAGACCAAAAGATACTCATATGGCCTAAACAAGGCTGTGGGAACACCACCGGCTGGGGGGGGAGGCCACCGGCTGCAGAAAAAATTCATCGGCACAATATTATGCCGGCCGGCACAAAACATTGCCGACCGGCAAAACGTTGCTGAGTCGGGGCAGTTTCGAGATTTCACTTCGGGTGTTTTAAAATAGGGCTTCCAAACCCTATTTTTCATTTCCTCCACCGTCAAAAACCCAGACCCTCTCTCGCTAGACTGTTTTTCTCTCCTCTTTCGCCCGTTTCTTCGCGTTTTACGCCCGTTTCGTCGTCGGATTCGCGATTTCCTTCGCGTTTCGGACATTTTCAACCGAACACATCTTCGTTTCGGTGCTTCGTTTGGCGTTCCCGCCTTTTTGGAGTTTGTTCCCCTTGATTTTCTCTTGATTTCCGTGCCCTTTCACATCCCGGCCCTTCCGGTCATTTTCGGCCTTCTCGGGAGTTGACCTTTCGGTTGACTCTTCGTATTCTAGTCCGGTTTTCCTTCCTCCGGCTATTTTCTCATCATTCTCGACATGGCGGACGACATTCCACGCGGTGGGACTCCCCCGGACCACGAGATGGATCCCGAGGTCGAGCTCTTGCCCTTGCGCGAGCGCTCGTTTGACCCGGCGACCTACCGGCCGACGATCCATGTTCTGCCCCCCGACGGACTCCACCAGTTTCGGAGCTTCGAGAGGCACGTGCCACCCGAGCTATTGTTGCGCGAGCCTACCTCCCACCAGTCCTTCGGCACTTTCGAGGTAACCCTTTTTCCTCTATTTCACTTTCTGCAATGTAGGATGCAAAACTGTCAACTGCTAGTTGTACTCTTTAATTGCTTTAGCCCAGATACCCTGTATACTATAGTTGATTGCAAATGCACTTGCAACTGATTATCTGTTTGAGACTGACACATGCACACACACTGCACTGGCCCTGAATCACCCAAATACACGGGGCACACTGTATACACACTGCATACATACCGATACCCGATAGCTGTTCGAACCTGTCAAACTTGTACTCATGCTATATCTGTTCTGAACTACCCAAGCACGCTGACTCATCACATGTTTGTAGTTCACTGTAAGCACACCGGCACCCGGTAGTTGTTTAAATCTGTTTAACCTGCACGCATGCTACATCTGTATGCTTCTTAAAACTGCATTTTGAATGTTGTCTTGCCATTGTTATTTTCTGTTTACAGGAGGGTTCCCATACCATCCGCGGGTATGGGAACACTGGCGCTCGGGAGTGGTACGACGAGCTCCCTGACGCGGTCCGTCGCATAGTGGACCGGGCGGGCTTCGGCGCCTTCTGCCGAGGGCTCTCGCGAATCACTACTTGCAGACCTCTACTCGCCGCTCTGGCGGAGAGGTGGTGGGACACCACCGATTCATTTCACTTCTCCACAGCAGGGGACATGACGATGACCCCTTACGACTTCTCGATGCTCACAGGCATCGGGGTAGAGGGTGATCCGATCCCCTTTGATATTGATATGGACGAGTGGACCGCCGCTCAGGTCCATCTGCTGGGGGAGGCGCCACCTCTTGCTCGTCTAGGCTTTGTGCGGTACTCCTGGTTCGAGGTACAGTTTAGGGTCCAACCTACTCTCGGTGACGCAGATCCGATGACCCCGGAGGCCGAGGAGAGGTATGCCCGCGGCTTCCTCATGTTTTTATTCGGGACGACCATCTTCGCCGACCGGGCGAACACCGTGCCTCTCTGCCTTCTCAGCGCACTGGTGGACGTCCGGGACATTTTGCACTACGACTAGCGTGGCGCCGCTCTGGCCACCCTTTACGGGTACATGAGCTCAGCTTCCCGCGGCAGCGGCCAGTTGCTCGGAGGCTATTGGCGGGCTTGGGAGGTACATTTCTTCTCCGCTTTTCATTTCTGCTTTTCAATCTTTTCTGTACTCTGTACACTGCATACACTGTAGTCTGCTTTATACTTGCTGTATACTGTACACACGACACACATATACATTACGCTTTACACTGACTGTACACTGCTCACACTGTACACTGTACACAATACACTGCACAACACACGGCTCTGCCATTTCTGCTTTATTCTGTATTCTGCTTTATCTGATAAATGCACTGGTATTTACCTTGCAGTTGTGGGTTTACGCCTACTTTCCTAGGCTCTCTCCCGTACCAGTCACAGAGACTCCTCTGGCCGTCCCCTTTTCACGTCGTTTTGACGGGAGATGCACCCGGTGGCCACAAGAGACATTTGGCTTTTTTCGCCGATACTTCGATACCATTACCCCCGCCGAGGTATGTTTTTCTTGCAGTTTATTTAAGCTTCGCCTTTCCACTGCATATTTCAAAAACAGTAGATAACAAACTGTGTTGCATTTTCAGATCACCTGGCAGCCGTGGGCTCCGTTGCCAGCGGCGACGCGGGATCGGTTTACCGGTGCCGATGAGACCTCACGTTTTCGGATCTTGCTAGAGGGCCCGGTCTGTCGGGCTTGGTACCTAGGGGAGCGTTTCCTACGCCAGACCCTAGGGTTACTTGAGCAGATAGTCCCGGTTCACCCTCCTGCGGATATGAGGGAGACCGAGGGGCTCACGACCGAGCAGATGGACGATTTCACTATTGGCTGGGAGGAGGCCGCTTCAGAGGCACCGGCGACTACCGAGAGTACATGCAGACGTACCTGATACGACCTCTGAGCGGCGGCCACCGAGCGGAGGGGGCCAGGCCTGTGGCGCCAGCGGTTGGGGCAGGAGTAGGAGCTGGAGCGGGAGCTTCGAGGAGGGCCCGAGTCCGTGGCAGGGGCGGAGCTCAAGGAGGACGGGGGGCTGGTTGGCCCACCTTGCCTGCTGTACTGACTTTCCGGGGGCAGGGTGGGGCGACCTATCAGATCCCCTTCGCCCCTCCGCCAGCTGATCACGAGTTCGTCGGTGTCCCCGACTTGCCTCCGGTATGTATTACTGCACTTTTGTATAGTCATTTCATTTTAGTTTATTTTATATTCCACAGAATACTGATGCATCTAATACTTTTGCAGGCTTCTTCTGCGTACACCCGGCAGTCATTGGAGATGAATGCCTCCATGATGGGGATGCTCCAGCGGACCTTTGATCTCCTGGCCCTCTACAGCATTCCGGTATGTTCTCCTGACACTGGCCTCAAACCATTCATATACTGCTTCACATAATCTGATGCATGGCACAACACCTGATACACTGATCTCACAGCATCTGACACACTGCATACACTGCATTCTGCACTGTACCCTGCATTGGTAGACTGCTCACGGCATTCATACATTGTACTCTGCATTCTGCCCTGTTAAACTGCCCACGGCATCCACACACTGTACTCATACACTGCATTTCGCACCGTTAAACTGTCCACAATATACACACACTGTACTCATACACTGCATTCTGCACTGTTAAACTGTTCACGGCATACACACACTGTACTCATACACTGCATTCTGCACTGTTAAACTGTTCATGGCATTCACACACTGTACTCATACACTGCATTCTGCACCGTACTCTGCGCTGGTAAACTGCTCACGGCATTCATACACTGTACTCATACACTGTATTCTGCACTGATAAACTGTTCATGGCATACTGATGCATTTCCCTTTTGTGTACTTTTTCAGCCTCCTTTCCAGATTCCTATGGCAGGAGGTGCTCCAGCTGGACCTTCCGTCCCTGCCCGAGGGAGAGATGAGGAGGGCCGAGTATTCCCCCGCTCCAAGGCGGGGCGCGCTCATGTCGGGAGCAGCTCGCGAGCTCCAGTCCCGGATGATGATGATGACGAGGAGTCAGAGGTAGAGGCAGAGGCAGAGTCCGAGTCATCGGAGGAGGAGACCGGAGGCGGTTCTAGCTCGGGCTCTGACGACGATACTGATGATGCTCCTGGACCCTCGTCCAGGAAGAGGACCAGGACAGACTGATGGCCCCTGGAGTCGCTGGACATAGATTTTCGTTGTTTTTCTTTTCTTTCTTGTACTTTTCCTTTTTGATAGTCAGGATACTTGGTACTGCCGCAGGCAGATTTTGTTTTCCTCAAAACTTTGTACTTGAAAAAGATTATGAAATGAACAGATTTTTGCTTAAAAAGTGTTACATTTACATATCTCATGTATTGCATCGCATTCCATCATGTTACACCTCAATGTAAATGAAATTGATTGGTTATTTGAAAATTGAACACTTGCACTGTAATAATCAGATAATTAAACGGCCAACAGCAAAATAACCCAAGCAACCCACTGCCTGATTCTTGGACACACAGCCCTTACTCTGTTGGGGATTAATCTGCATACAGCCCATAACACAGCATTCGGTTCATTCTGCACACAGCAAACTTTAAACAAAATAGCCCAATCTGACAAGACGGAGCTCAAAGACGGAACCGGTTGGAGTTGAAGCATGCTCCAATGTAGAGAATGGCACAACATTCTGGGTATAAACAATTCTGAAATTGAATGAGGGTTTTTCAAACCGGGGTATCGAGCCTACAACTGAACACAGCGGGAAGGACTCAAACAAAAAGGGTACACGTCCCAAACACAACGAGACACGCTCGGAGAAGACCTAAAACACAGGTTGAGGTAAACAAAA
This sequence comes from Camellia sinensis, assembly GCF_055761805.1. Lineage (NCBI taxonomy): Eukaryota > Viridiplantae > Streptophyta > Magnoliopsida > Ericales > Theaceae > Camellia > Camellia sinensis. The sequence continues at coordinate 93,256,799 of NC_138975.1, forward strand.
TAAAAGACACGGCACACAGACGCGTCAACGAAAACGGGGGACCTCAGATCACGAGGAGCCAGTTTCTCTGGGTATTGTTTCCCACCCTTTCTGATTTGTGATTCTCACATCACTCTGGCACTCAAGCTCGGTTTTTTCTCTCAAAACCCTTTTCCTCACTTTTCTCTCAACTTACACCTCTCTATTCTTTATTCTCTCATTTTTTCATCCCTCCCCAGGGTGATTAATGGATAAATAGAAAGGTGTGGGTTCATGCTCAACACCGTTAGCTCACGGCTGTTTCTTCTGGCGGGTAGAGCGCTCTTCTGGCAAGTACGTCGATGACGGGGGAAAGATAGAACGTCTGACTCAACTGTGCCCCTAGTTTATCATTTTAACCATCCTTTGTTTTTGCTTTCTACTAAAACAGTTTTGATCAAAACGAGAGTCGGATTAACGTACTTGTTCGATTTTTGATTTGAAAACCATGCAAGTCAGGCTGCAAGCACTGAAAATTTTCCTTTTTGGGTCCAAGACAATGGTCCAGTTTTGGAAAATGAAATAGTTTTCGAGAAAATAGTCAACCTCGGTAAAAAATTTTCAAAAACTATTTTTCAAACAGTCAATGCTCAACGGGCATGGAACTTACTCTTTGAGATGCGCAACCTCGGATCGGAGGCAATGGAAAATTGCCCCTGGTTTGAAGGGGGTGGGAGGCAATGGAAAGTTGCCCCTGGTTTGAACGGCGTCTCGTGGCAACAGAAAGTTGCCCCTTGTTTGGATAGTGCCGCAGCAGTCCGCAAACAGTCTTCATTGGCGGTGGTTGAGCTCTTGGACACAGCGATGACGAAGACGGTCACAACAAATATATGGACACAGCCGCCTTGGAAGGTGTTGGCGACTGGACTTTGGGATGAAATCGAAACCATTGCATGGACTGAGACGCTATGACAGCGTTGGGGGCTGGACTTCATGATGAAGTTGCTTACGTATCCCAGACATGGGAATCAAGCCTCACGTAGTTCCGGTTAAGGTACACTCGGGTATTTTAACCTTCACTTTTTAGGCTCTAATTTTTGCCAAGGTGCTCGATGCGGGTTTTCGACCTTGCGAGCTTCTTTTCATTTCAATTCGTTCATTTCCTTTTCTTTTCTTTTTCGCATATTTTTTTCTTTTTCTTTTTTTTTGCTCTTTCTTTTTTGTATTTTTTTGTATTTTTCTCTTGCTCTAACTTTTGCCTGGGTCGCCCTTCCGGGTTTTCGGCCCAGCGAACCTCTCAAAGGGTAAAAGTGTAACAAGTCCATGCCAAATGGTTTTTGAAGTTGAAGCCTCTCTGTGTCTAGGAGAACGGCTGTTGCACTGATTTGCAGAAGAATCCATCATGGTTGCTTTACGAGCTTCTTCTGGTGAGATCTACTCGTTTTGATTTGGCTTTGATGCCTCCTGCTCGAGGGCTGCTTCTGATCTGGCCATGAGGGCCTTACATGACGTTTGACCGTTGAACTTTCTGAACGTTCTGAACGGGTTCAAAGTCGGAAAACGAACGGGTCGAATCTTGAGGCTGAGAGCGATCCTAGGCTGCGCAATCTCAAGAGCGATTCCACACAAGTCTTCATAGGGCCGCGTAAAACATTTGTTTTTGAAAGTTTTTAAGAAAGCGACAAATCGCGCGCGCCGAAGATAGTGTGGAACCAATCTGGATCAATCCAGGATCCTTCTCAGTACTCACGCCGACAAGCATGATTTGATTCATTAAAAGGCTTAGCACGCCTCTCTTTCTCTCAAAATGATCAAAATTTTGCAAAACCCGAGGAATTCCTTCCTCTTCGTTTTCATCACCGCAGTGTTCAAAAGGTTTTTCTCTTTTTGAAAAAAACTTAGGTTAATGCAATGAGTTTGGCGCGCAGGAGAGCAGGCGAGATGTACTGTCAGCCTAATCAAATTCTCTGGCACTTATGCTGAAAGCAAGCGTGAAAGTGAGATAGCAACAGCTGTTTCATTCAGATTTGTTGGTGTAACTGGCCCCTCGGCAGAAACAGACTCAAAAACAAAACAGGTAATTACAAGACAAAACGGTGTTCGAGGCAACAACCCCAGAATCACCTGGTATTATATACAAAGGGGACTGACTTGTTACAACAAGACAAACCCTTAAGCAAAAAAGACTGACTCAAGACAAAGAGACAGACTCAAAACAAAAGACTGACTCGATACCCAAGCCAGGATTTACAAAGTTAGCGTTCACAGCCACTCAAAAATGCGTGCCAGACGCTACATTCAAAATACATTCAGATGCCGCCCGCAGGTGGTTTACTTTCTGATTACATACTTGCAGTATCCTCAAAGTCCAACAGCTCGGTGGTAACAGACTTCGCTGAGGTGGGTGGGAGGATAACCTCATTGTCAATCAAATCTTGCACCTCATGACGGAGGCGGAAGCAATTGTCGGTAGCATGGCCAGTCTGCTGGTGGTACGCACAGTACTGAGCAGCATCATGCGTAGCGGGGAGATTCTTTGGGAGAGGCCGAGGCTCCAAGGGTTTAAGGTGCCCTCTCTCGGCAAGGATCTGAAGTGCCTTGGACAAAGGCATGTAGAGAGCATGAAAGGTCCTGCGCCCCTGGGGCAGGTATTTTGGAGTCTGAGCGCTCTTACTAGCTGCACAGGCGAAAGGGTCGGCAGGCGCCACCTTAGCTTTCTAATCTTTCCCAGGTGCAGGGGCGGGAATAGGAGGAACTGTCTTGGCATGACGGGGCCTATCCCGATTTTCTGACTGACTTGAACTACCCTCAGGTGGAGTGGGGAAAGCATCCTCCACAGTCTTCGCCACAACCGCGGATATCTGTTGCTTGTTCATCCCTCCGGCTTTCAAAGCCTCGACTGCCCACAGCAGTTGTTCAATAGGATCGACGTCTGCCTTCATTTTGTCTTTTCCTCCGGCCTCAGCCTGATCGAGGGTTTGAGTTGATGTTGATACGTCATTGCCATAGTTGGAGGCCATCTCCGGTTGGCTAAGTTCAATCACAATTCGCCCCAACAGCGGGGGCTCCTGGGGTACAAAGCTCCCGGCATACGGTGCGGCTGGAGGTGAAGTTGACATTCCATAGGCGAGATCCGCCACAGACCTCTGGAGATCACCTATCATCCCCATCAGTTCAAATGTAGTAGGCTCGCGAGCCTGATATAGCTGGGGGCCCCAGACCGGGTGCATAACAGGCGACCTGGGTGGATGTGACACATCAGTGTTGACCTCACTTTGCAGAGTGATCCCTTGCTCCAATGCGGCCGTCATAACTACGATCTCTTCTGAATTCTACGTCATCATAAGCCCTGCCTCGGCAAGGGGGAGCACTAGCTATTCTGTACCGGCTCTGGACGCTCTAGACTGAAAGGAGAAACAAACAGCATTTCAGCCCAAACAGATCAAACACGGGTGTAGCTGAACAACTGTACTCTACTGCTGATCACTGTTCCCAGAAATCACTGTTCCCGAAAACTGAACCCTGATACCTGCAGATAACTGATTCTCATAACTGACATTGATACTGGTGTCCTCAGATCTGATACTCAAACTTGCAAACTGATATATACTTTCCCTGTAGAAATACATTCTAAAAGCACATAGCAAGTAAAGAGAGCCAAAACACCCCTATGTTGGGGTAGGGTTTCCCTGTCCTATTTTGTCAGGAACTAGGGTTCCACTATGCATGCAACAGTTTTCAAACAACCTAACATCGGGTAAGCAACCTGTCCTAACTTGGAATGGTCACTACGGATCCGAATATGCACTAGGTCGAATGGTCGAAAAGGGTGCCCCGGTAAACCGGGGTTTGTGTTCCCATGCTGTCAGAGCCCATAACCGGTCAGCCTTATGGTCATGCCTTGACAAGACAAGCCTCCGGCAAACCGTTTAGGAATGGCAGATGGCAAACACTGTGTTCCTAGGTGCACCAATGCACATGCAATGCAAAGAGACACATAAGTGTAATCAAAACAGGATATCACGAGTTCGAGTCAAGCTCTCTAAACTCCCCAGCGGAGTCGCCAGAAACTGTAGACGTCCCCGAACGCCCCGGGAGGGTGAGCTCCCGCTCTGTTCATTTGGGGTCACTACAGCTCGGACTCTCAATTTTGTGTCACGGTTCTGAGTCTTGAACCAAAGAGTCCAAATCCGGCAAATCGTTTTGAGAAACAGATTTTTTGAAAAGAAGTGCCAAACATGGACTGCTTTGCCAGATACAGAGTCGCCACCTAAATATTTTTTAATGGGGAAATTTAGGAAACCCTGACTCGGTGCCGAAGGCCATATGTCCGTCATCACCGGAGTTGTCTTGGCTTGGGAGCTAGGGTATGATTGGGGAAGGTCAGCTATGAGCACCCGCTCTCGCCCGATCCGAAGATCGGCCTCTACTAACCGTGATATCCGTTTTTGAAAATATTATGTGTTCTTATTCAAATTATTAGCCTAGAATTACCACATTATGCGCGCAGCAAAAAAGTATAGACTAGATTGCCTAATTTGGAAATAAGCATTGCATATCCGTTTGTTTTGAAAAGCGCTTTGGAATTTGCTACTCTCAAGTAGGCTAAAACACGGATTTCAACGAGTTTTTCCAACTCAAACAATCCAACCTTCACCCACAGGCATTCAAACAATTTAACACATAAGCATTTAGCCGCATGGCAAGCATACTGTCATGGTAACACTCACAAGCATGCGGGATGTTAAAGCTAAAATACTTACATTGTACTCCGTGCCAAAACAATAAACTAGTTAGCAAACATGCATGTCCTGGTTCATGTTAAGAATGGCTAATGCATCGCATGCGAAAATGCAATCTAGACAGGCTCGGCTAACCCTAAACATGGCATGTGAAATGCGATCGATTGATGCACGTATTCAATTTTTGAATTGAAGTACAAATGCAGTTAGCATGATGTACCGAGCCTGGTGCATGTGAAACAAATGTATGAATGCACGCATGCATAGCATAAGGTATGCTAAATTAAACATGCCCTAATCTACCATCATAAGCAGGTAAATAAAAGGGAAGAAAGAAGTGGGGATTGGAAGACATACACGCCACTCACCCACACTTATTACAGATTTGCCCTCGCTCGGAGGGACCGAATAAATATTACAAATTAATTAACTACGCAAGCTAATTAATATTACAAATTGCCTAATTAATTAACAAATTAAATAAGCTAAGAAAAGTAGTAAACCGCCTCGGGTGGAGGGCCAGATGCAGCGCGTGCTCGGGTCTCGCTCGGAAGTGCACCGCCATGCATAGGCTGCCTCTGTTTTCCTTCCTTTACTCCTCTGGAGGCTGCCAAAATCTCAGAACTGGCTCCTGGGACACTGAGGAGTGCCACCGGCTGAATGGAATTGTCACCGGCAGTGTGTTATGGCCATCGGCACAAAATGAAGCTGTCGGCAGAGAAGGGATTGCCGGTCGGCACTTGACACTGCCGGTCGGCAAAGTGTTCCTGCAGAATCTGCAATTGACAGCAACAGAGGGCAAGGCAAAGCATGGCAACACAATTCAAAGCATATATGCACCATTCATGTCCCTTATCATGTTTGTGACTCAAAGGGGCATGTGTCTCGATTCTCGGACCACCAATTACGCATTTCCATGCATGATGGCCCAAAGAATCAAGTATGCAACTTTCATGTCAAATGAAATACAAGCCAAACACACAAATCAAGGCCCAATTCCTATCACCAAGTCAAGGAACAAGGCATGCATGCAAGATGCAATGCAACCTAGGCATGCAAGCTAAGGATGCAACATGGCATGCCAAGGCACTTATGCAAGCATACAAGCAAACATGAGACAATACCAATGGATGAAAAGATGGACTTATGCACGAGTTAGGCAACTCTAATTAGGCCTAAAACAAGGGCCAAAGTGCTATAAAATGAGGGCTAAATGGCATGCAAACATGCATGCACACAAGGACCAACGCTTAAGCATAAAAAGGAAACTCTCAAGCACACTTGGAAGAGGCATAATGTGGGCTAATGGCATGCAAAGTAAACATTGAATATGCATGAATTAGAGGTTCCAAACCAACCAATTAACACGAGCAATGCATGCTAGCATGATCAAAGCTCAAAGCAAGCTAAAGGGAGTGTTGGACCACACTTAACAGAACCGAACATGGCATGAAAGGAAGGACCAAAATCAGAGGTTTAGCATGTTAAAACGAAGCTAAGAACACAATGACATGACATCCTAGGGGCCTAAACATGGTGGCATGCATGAAGGCACGAACATGGAGCATGAGATGACAACCTTACAAGGCATTAAAGGGACATCAAATGCAAGCTTACAAGCATACTATAAGGTCTGAAATGACATGGTGGATGATCCCAAATCACTGAATCAATGCAAAAATGTCATGCCATACACTCACACACTTAAGGCCAACAAGCCAAAATGCAAAGGGGCTATATGATGCATGCCAAATCCGACCCAAACAACCATGGACAAACCTAAAACATGGCAAAATATGCACAAAAGCTTCACAAGACCAAGCCTAAAACATGCTCTAACAAGGGCTAACAACCTAAGGCACATTGAGGCAATAACACGGCATTACATGGTAGGTATGCTAAGCATGCATGGTGTACCAAAACCAACAAAAATCAGAGGTATAATATGACATATTAAGCACAAAAAACAACTAAGGAATGGTCAACATGAAGCCTAGCTAGGTGCTCTCTCAAGAGGCCAAAAATGGTCCATTTCAAGGACAACAAGGAGAGGGGGTGGCCCTCTCCTTTTAGAGACTTCAAGGCACCATCTTCACCACTGAAATCCCTCAAGATTTCAGTGGTGAAGAGGCCCAAACACCAAAGTCTCGAAACTAGCACAAAATAGCACAAAATGAGGCCTTTCAAGGCCTAAGAGGGGTCAAACACCCTCAAACTACAAAACACCCTTAATGAACAATCAAGAGGGCTAAAAAATAGAACTTTTTTTGTGTTATACAATAAGCACGAAAACAGCTCTAAGATAGGTAGAAAATCAATGCAAAAATGGGGAATATAAAGTCAAAATTGTTACCCTTGGAGACTTCTTCAACAATGGTGCTCCAATGGCCCTCTTTGGCTTGAATCCAACACCAAAACACTAAAACCAGTCCTTTAGAACCTCAGTAGCTATAGGAAGGTAAAACACTATGTGTTTGTGTGCAATAGTAAGACACAAGCACACTTTAACACACACAAGAGGGAAAAAGAGAGAGATAATGTGTATCAAACCCTAACCCTAGAACTCAAACGAAGAAAATGGCTGTCTAAGCTCTCTAAAATATCTCAAGTGTCTAACCCTTGCAACAAGAGAGAACCCCTCTCTTTATAGAACTTCTTGTCTTGTAAAGCTTACAAGACAAGCTTCATAAGAGGGAAATCCCTCCATACACGTGTATGGAGGGGAGCCAAAAGCAAGACAGCTGTCTTAAAATATCTGCAAAAGCAGATGCACAGTAGTCGGCCAACCAAAAATGCCATCTTGGCAAAAAAGAGTGCCGACCGGCACTAAACAGTGCCGACCGGCCGGCCGGCAATATACATTGCCGGTGGCACCAAAAACCAGCCGATGGCCTCTAGCCACTGCTGGTGGTGTGTGGGGATGCCTCACAAGGCATTCCCTGCCCTTCCAAGGCAAAATGCAAGTGTTTGGTGCAAAACCAGACACTAAACAGTCGAGTTCAGAGATCCTGAGGCAAGGCGCGGGAGCCGAGACCTCCGGGAACTCCAAACGAACACAAACATGGATAATCACCAAGTGTTCAAACGGTGACGTCCAAGTCTTGAGGACGGTCAAAAATGGGGTGTCTACAGTTTGTAACCCATATTGACTTAACTCATTAACCATTATCATAACCATGGACTTTCATTTTGTAACAATCTCCATATAAGATACCTCAAAATACTCCCCACACCTCTTACTTTTTTTGAAAACCTCCACATTTACCGGCTACCAAGCACAGAGGGGCAATTGGACACCCGCTTCACATTTTTCGGCCATCGAGCACGGAGGGACAATTGGATACCCATCAAACATTTCAACACTTCCCCCACATTTATTGGCGCTTAGCATGGAAGGGCAATTAGGCACCTCAATACACACAATGCATTATGAAACCACACACACATAACTTTAAATAATCCAATATTTAAACCAACCCCATGGAAATGCAATGCAATGCTTGAGTTTCCAAAACCTTCCTCTTTACCCGAAATTCCTTTTTAATAGCACAAAAGTTCAACAAATAATTCAACAAATAAAATCTAATGAGCTCTCTGATTATCAAGACTCCACGTCCTACTCTTTACCAACCATCAACCCTTGTAAAACATTACCTTGCATCCTTTCTCAATTCCAAGTATTCACACAATTCAACTTATTTAAATCACCAATAATATCATCATAGATAATAAATTTATCCAACACACTTATCAACATGAAAAAGCACTTTAATTTTCAACATAAGATATCGATGAACTCAAACTCTCTTTCAATTTAGAAGTTTTAATTCTAGGGTTTTCAATAAAATTGGGGGTTTTCCCCATTTCCTTGTTAAATACACAAATCATCATGTATTAACCATCAATGTACCAAAACATAATAAATCTTTCAAAAGTTTAGGTGAAAACCCCAATTTTGTAATATGAAAATCTTTCAATCAAAGATTTCAAACTCAAATCAACCCATATTTCCCATAATACATCAAAATCGAACTAAATCATAAATGATTGAGTTAAGAGAACTCCCTACCTCAAGAAGGTGAGAAAACAATGAAAACCCAAGCACAAACTCCAACGAAATCAAAATCCAATCAGTAAAGAGGAAGATCCTCACTTCTTCTTCACTAATGTTGCATGATCTAAGGTGGATCCATGGTATAATAAGGTGAAATCAAAGGTTTTGTGGCTAGGGTTTTTGGACTTGAAGAGGAGAGGGTGAGAAAAGAGAGAAAAATGAGCAAAAAAGTGGCCTTTATATCCTAAATAGATCGCTCGAGTGAAAAAAGAGAAGTCCCAAAAGTTTTTGCAGAACTACAATGAAAATACTGGGAACATGAATTCTATACTCTAGCGACAACTCCACCGCTCGAGCGATCCGCCAGCAAAACAGCCAACTACTGGGAGCTGAAGATCACTGCTCAAGTAGTACGAAAAAACTTAGCTGTCACCGTAGTGAACTTCATGATGCAGAACAAGGTGATACAACCTACATTGGCATTACCAGCAACACCAACACCAGCTGCGAATGTTGGCATTCAGAAGAGATGGCAGACAATGGTACCGACCATCCCACAGCACAAAAGGAGACCAGGAAATTCAAATCGATAATCAAAGAATGCCAGGAAAACAAAATCATGACAGGAAGATTCTTAAAGAACTTAGAGGACCAGAGGAACACGAATTAGGAGATCTTGGCAAATCAACGGACAAGCCACGACCTTGATGAGATAGTGGACATAGAAAGGTCCAAAAGGACGCATCAAAGCAAGGGAAGCAGCGCGCCTAAAAGATTGAAGTCAGTCGATAGCCGAGCTTCCGGACGGATGAAGGAGGACTTGCGAGATTACCTCTAAATGAAGAGGAACAACGCCGAGGTTATATCATTTGGGCAACTGAGATTGCCATTCTTGGTAGAGTTGGACGGATTCGAGGAACCCAAGAGATTCTCTATAACGAGGTTCCAAATTTACGATGGCAAGTCAAACTTGAATTTTCATGTTGGTTTATATCTGAATGCAATGTCTTTGTGGAGTGGGAATGAACAGTTATCGTGCGAGGTATTCCTGTCAACATTTAGGGAAATAACATTAGATTTGATCTGTCAAGAGTTAGGAAGGCCTGGCCAAGATGTTTGTGGCTAGGTTTGTTACGAACAAATTGCAGCCATTGAGGGTTGATTTTCTATTGGCCTTGAACATCGATGATGGCGAAAGCCTTAGGGCTTATGCCAAGAGGTACTACGAGGTTTACAACTAGATTCCGCCATGTAACTAGGAACTTGCAGTCGTGTCTTTTAAGAACGACTTGGAGAATGATTACTCACTTCAGTAATCCCATGCACAGACCTTCTCAAAAAATATGGAGGATCTCGATGAAAGGATTGAGAAATACACAAAGGCAGAAGAGGACAAAAAGGCAAAGAAAGGAAGCACAGTGAAGCAGTAGAAGTGAAATGGCTCACCGAAGCATAGCTGATGAAGTACTAGTACTGATAAACTAGAGCCAAGATTAAAGGTTATGCAGGCCGTGAGTACAACTTTCAAGATCCTGATCTGCAGGATCCTAGAAAGAATCAAGAACCACCCCTTACTTTAGGCCACCACTGAAGACCCTAGGGAAATACATGGGTAGGTTCCTCGGGAAGAATTGTGCCTACCATGATGAGAACGGGCACATGACCCAAGGATGTTGGGCTCTGAAGCAACATATGGAGGATTTTGTTAGATAGGGACACCTAAGAGACTTGGCAGATGAGGAGAAAACGAATGATGAATAGGCAAGGCTAGCCTAGGCACTGGCAGCTGCACCACGGGTTATCAACGTGATCTATTTCAAAGTTAGCATAAACGAAATCTAGGGAGAGACACAGAGGGTAAGATACATTCAACACGTGTTCCAAGTTTAGCAAAATAAGCCCTAAATGGAGGGACCCAAGGGGCCAATGATCTCGTCCACAAATGAAGACTGGAGATGGTCCAGCATCCACACAATGATGCTCTGGTAGTGACTGTGAAGATCAGAAAGTGCTAGGTAAGGCGAATATTTATTGACCAAGGCAGCTCCTGTGACATCATGTATGTTAGATGTCACAAAGAGCTTGGCCTTCACAAGGATGATTTGGAGCAATCTGTTATCCCCATGGTCGGATTCAACAGAATGTCGATGTGGCCTCTAGGAACCACGAGTTTGGAGATTCAGGTGAGGACAAAGACTGTAACCACGGAGTTTACCGTGATCAATATGCCTTCCCTATACAATATTATCTTGAGAAGACCTTGATTGCATGCCATGAGGGTTGTTCCCTCAACGCTACACCAACTGTTGTGGTTTCCAACCGAGTTCGGGATCGAAAAAGTGAGAAGAGACCAAGTTCAAGCAAAAAATTGCTCCTTGGAAGCAATGAAGTACACCTACAATGTCAAAAAAGCAGAGGCGACTAAAGTAAAAGACGAAGACCAAGAGGTTTTGGATGATGTTGGCAAACAACTGACTGACAAGAGCCGAGAGCATTTGAAAAAGGTTTTGGTACAAGAAGGGGACGGAGAGCGATTCTTTCTCCTCAGCTCAGGTTTAGCCGAGGAGGAAGAAATAAAATTAGAAGCATTCTTAAGACAAAATATAGAGGTGGTCGCTTGGACATTGTATGAGATGCCAGGGATTAGCCCTAAGGTTACCTGCCACAAGCCCAACGTGGATAGGTCAGCTAAACTGATGATCCAAAGAGCAAGGTGACCGCCCTTGGTCCATGTAGAAGCTCTTAAAGAGAAAGTAGAATTGAGGCATAGGTAATCCAAGCAATGAAGAACCCAACCTGGTTGCTCAATACGATAGTAGTTAAGAAGAAGAACGGCAAGTGGAGGGTTTGCATGGACTTCACAAGCCTAAACAAAGCTTTCCTAAAGGACTGCTTTCCTTTGCCCAAGATAGACCAACTCATGGACGCCACATCAGAACATACAAGGATGAGCTTCCTTGATGCATGGAGAGGTTATCACTATATAGCCATGTGCACACCGGATGAGGAGAAAACAACATTCACTACTCTAAAGGGACTCTATTGCTATAGAGTCATGCCCTTTGGATTGAAGAATGTAGGGGCAATGTACCATAGGCTAGTGACCAAGATATTCAAACATCTAATTTGGAAGACCATAGAGGTTTACATTGATGACATGGTCGTGAAAAGTAAGGAACCTTCCGGTTATCTAGTTGACTTGAATGATGTTTTCGACATCTTGAAGGCATATCAGCTTCGGCTAAATGCCTCCAAGTGTGCTTTCGGGGCAGGATCTGTTATGTTTTTGGGATATCTGGTAACCAGAAGAGGAATTGAAGCAAGCGTTAATCAGATCAAGGTCATCCTTGATCTAAAGAGCCCGTTAATAGCTAAGGAAGTCCAAATTTTGACCGACAAAGCAGAAACATTGAACAAATTCATAAGTCAGAGTTTAGACAAATGTAGGCCATTCTTCCAGTTGCTGAAAAAGGTGTAGACGCACCCGTGGGCCTCACTACAGTTTGGACACAATTTGTGTCACGGTCCTTAATCTGAACCAAAGAGTCCAAATCCGGCAAATCGTTTTGAGAAAACAGATTTTTAGAAAAAGAAGTGCCAAACATGGGCTGCTTTGCCAGATACAGAGTCGCCACCTAAATATTTTTTAAAGGGGGAATTTAGGAAACCCTGACTCGGTGCCAAAGGCCACGTGTCCATCATCACCAAAGTTGCCTCGGCTCGGGAGCTAGGGTACGATTGGGAAAGGTTAGCTATGAGCACCCCCTCTCGCCCGATCCGAAGATCGGCCTTTACCAACCGTGATATCCGTTTTTGAAAACGTTATGTGTTCTTTTTCCAGTTATTAGCCAAGAATTACAATGTTATGCGCACAACAAACAAGTATAGACCAAATCGCCTAAATTGGAGCAAAACATTTCATGCTTGTTTTGAAGATGGTTTGCTACTCGCAAGTAGGCTAAAATGCAGGTTTTGCCACCCTCGAGTGGGCCTTTAGAAAAGATGATTTTGCCACTATCTAGTGAGCTTAAAATTCACAGTTTTAATGCATTTTTCCAATTTAGGTAATTCAACCTCCATCCACAGGCATTCAAGCAATTATATTACATTAGCAGCAAGCCTCATGGTAATCATGCTGTTATGGCAACACTCACACGCATGCGGTATGCTAAAGCATAAATGCTTACCAAGTACTCCGAGCCAAAACAAAAACTAGTTCATAATTATATGCATGATCCTAGTTCATGTTAAGATGGCTAATGCAACACATGAAAAATGTAACTAAGATAGGCTCGGCTAATCTACAATGACATGTGAAATGCTACAACTAACACGTATTCAATTTGGAATTGAGATACCAATGCAGTTAGAATGATGCGCCGAGCCCGGTGCATGCAAGACAAATGTATGAATGCACGCATGCATAGCATAAGGTATGCTAAGTTAAATATGCCCTAGTCTACCATCATAAGCGGGTAAATAAAAGGGAAGAAAGACGTGGGGATGGAAGACATACACACACTCACGCACACTTATTACACAATTGCCCTCGCTTGGAGGGTCCAAATAAATATTACAGTCCGAATAAATAACACTAAATTAATTATTACAGAATTTCTAATTAATTAACAAATTAAATGCAAAGAGAAGATGGCCGCAGCCCCCGTCTCGGGATGCGTGAATGATGCATGCTCGGATTTATCTTGCCCCGAAAGCCCGTACCATACCACTGCTGCCTCTATTTACACTGCCCTGCTTCTCTGAAAACTGCCAAAATCCTGGGATAGGTTCCCTGAACCCTGTAGGACACCATCGGCTGAAGGGAATACCCACCGGCTATGGAACTTATCCATCGGCTGGGGTTTCATATTATCGGCCACCAATCCATGGCCGGTCGGCACTCTACAGTGCCGATCGGCAAAAACTCCCTGTAGAAACTTGTTTTTGACAGCAACAAAGACAGACAGTGTATGGCATGAAATTTCAAGCAAATGTATGCGCGGGCACACTCCCTATCATGCAAGGGACTCAAGGGAGCATGACCCTCGACCCTCGGGCCATCAATCATGCATTTTGATGCGTGATGGCCTAAGGAGCCAAGGTTGCAATTCAATGAAAATGCATGCAACATATAAATGAATACGAAAACCCTATCACGCCAAAGTCAAGGGCCTCGGTGACCGAGAGTTGAGACGTGTTACATCACTTGTAGTGTGAACACTTCTCTCCCCCCCCCTCACACTTGGTTTGACACCCCAAACCAAGCAATGCAATGCATGTTATGCAAACATGGCTCGAAAATGCAACATATCACTAAAATGCAAAGCATGCCAAATGTAATGCAACATATCATGGCAAGCATGCAATGTTTCTAACATGCAATGCTACAATGCAACTCATCATACAATGCTAATATGGTACAATGCAAGCATGCGATTAGAGGCAACAAGTCACGCATACAACCATGTCCGAGAAGGGACTTAGACTGAAATGGGAGGCCTCAAACACCCCCCAAAACAGTGGCTAAAAGTGTCTCAAGTGACGGACAAAATGCACTACAAGCATGCAAGTCAAAAGGGGCCCAAGGCTAAGGCATAACAACAGGGCACTCCACTACCACTAACCCAAACAAGCATGGCATGAACTATACAACCCAAAAACAGAATTTTAGCATGCAAAATAGCTTTAAAACCCGCTGGTATGGCAGCCCTAAAATGACCCAAACACATAGGCATACACGATGCACATGTCAAGGCATGAAAACACAACACTTCAAGGCATTGAAAGAGACACAAAGGACAATGTAAGACCACATTATATGGACTGGAATATGATCTCAACTAATGCCAAATGATGATAATAGGCCAAGCTAGGCATGTTAATGATCCATACACTCAAGGCTCATGATCCAAAATGCAAAGCAACTATATCAAGCATGCTAAACAAGACCAAATCAGCGGCCAACATACCTCATGCATGACAAAATATGGTCAAGAACTTCACAAAGTGAAGCCAAAATATAAGAGCATGGTACTCAAAAGTCATGATGCATTTCTAGGCACAAACAAGGGAATACAAAGCAAGTATGTTAAGCATGCAAAGGGCCACCAATCCAACCAAATACAGAGATAACATGTGACCTAAATAGCACCAAAAACATCTGATATGGCGCCAAAAACAACCAAGCATATATGCTACCCTTATGAGCCCAAAACATGCACAAATGAGACACAAAGGGAGAGGGGTGTCCCTCCCCTATACAAGAATTCAAACCATCTTCTTCACCACTGAAAATCCACTGGATTTCAATGGTGAGAAGGCTAATACAACAAAGTAAATAAGGCTTAAAGAAAAAGACTCCAAAAGGGGCCAAAAGAGACCTAAGAGGGGGATTTCGACCCCCAATGCCAAAACACCCTTAATGAAAGTTCTTAAGCATGAAAATATAAGACTTTTTTTAGTTATACACAAAGCTCAAATCAATATGCAAGATATGTCAAAAGCCAATGCAAGATTGGGGAAAATAAAGTAAGAAACTCACCCTTGAAGAACACTTCAAGAACAGTTGGTCCAGCCGCTCTTTTCTGACCAAAATCAGTCCAAAACCTTAAGAATCAACCCTTAATGTCTCTCAGACTCGAAGCAAGGTGTGGTAGTGTGTGTCTTAGTGCAAAACTAAGGTAAAAATGCACTTTCTAGGCCTCCAAACACACACTAAGGATGAGAGAGAGGGAAATATAGAGAGAGAGAGAGAGAGTATATGACAAATGTATATATGTATAATCTCTGGTTTTTTGTTCAAAATCTCTAACCTCCAACAATGGAAGAAGAGAGGTGCTTATAAAGGCAAAAGGAAATGGTTTAAGCTTCTCAAAGAAGCTAAGTGAAAGGGGCAAAGGGGGCAAAGGAGTCAAGGCTTCTTGAGGAACTAGGACAGTTGGCCAAGCTTCCTCAAGAAGCTTGGCCAAAGGGTTCAACCTTCTAGAAGGAAAAAGGGTGCAAAGGCTTAAAACAGCCACTTCATGCACGGGGAGGAGTGTTGGTGCATTCCAGCTGGCACAGCTAGCATGCACCAAGTCTGAAGGGTGCAAAAGGGTCACACCGGCCAGCAAAAGGAGGTCGTCGGCCAAAATAAATGGCCGGTCGGCACAATAAATTGCCGGTCGGCTAAATAGATTGCCGATAGATGCTGCCAAGGTCAACAAGTGGCCGGTGGGTGTCCAAATTGAAGCCCCGGAAGTTAGCTTTCCAACGGTGGTGGCCTCATAGCTAAAATCCAAGTATGCAGATGAATAAGCCTGATTCAGCGATGGTCGCTCGACTATCTTCTACCCGGATCCTTGCCAAACTTCTTCTCCAACTTGTTTTCTCCCCTCTACTCCTCTTTTCTTCAACTTCAAACCCCTAAGTAAGGTGTTTTGAAAGATTTTTCAAAGATTTCATCTCTCTTTCATTAATTTCCACTTTGTCCTTGCTCGGTTTATCAAAAAGCGCATTATTTGACAAAATGTGAGTCTCAGAGCATCGTAGGAATTTTATTTCAAAAATGTTTTGAAAGAGAGGGTTCTAAAGTCTAAAAACCATCCAAAATAGCTTTGGTCCAAAATGGGGTGTGAAGTTGAGATTTGGCTCTCTCCTTGCCGAAGAAACTGAACTTTTGCCCTGCATACCTTTCTCCACCAAGTAAACCATCAGTAACGCCCAAGTCTTAAGGGTGGTCAAAAATGGGGTGTCTACAGTTGCCCCTCTTTGACAGAACTCATGAGTCATGAAATGACGTGAGTGAATGTCAAAGCCCAGAGATGACCCATTTTTGATGAGGCCGAAGACTTGGATAAACAAACAAAATACAAATGAATGAATGGTTATGCCCGCAGGCTGCCTACGTATCCCTTTACAAGGAATCAAACCAGCGTAGTTCAGGGGCAGGATGCAAATGATATGCAGGAAGATTTTGATAATTGGACTTATACGCTACGCGAAGCCGGCTTGTAATTGGACTTATATGCTTTCGCGAAGTCGGTTTGATAAAACAATGCAAGTGGAATGTGCGTGACAACGCAAGTGAAGAGGTGTGCATAACAATGCAACCTAAGATGAATTCCAAACACACTGAAATCGTGTGGGGAAATGGGACAGGGAGAAACATAGGGACATATCCCGGTGTTTCGGAATGGTGTGAGCTTTGGAACGTATTCTGAATGCTTTTAACCGAAGAGGGAGAGACATAGGAACGTATCCCAAGGATTAGGGACGTATCCCAAGGATTAGGGACGTATCCCAAAGGTTAGGGACGTATCCCAAGGATTAGGGACGTATCCCGGTGTTTCGGCGAGGAGGAGAAACATAGGGACGTATCCCGGTGTTTCGGCGAGAAAGAGAAACATAGGGACGTATCCCGTTGTTTCGGAATGGAAAGAGAAACATAGGGACGTATCCCGTTGTTTCGGAATGGAAGAAGAAATATAGAGACGTATCCCGGCGCATCGGAAAAGTAGGAGAAACATAGGGACATATCCCGTTGTTTCGGAATGGAAGAAGAAACATAGGGACGTATCCTGGTACTTCGGAAAAGTAGGAGAAACATAGAGACGTATCCCGTTGTTTCGGAATGGAAGAAGAAACATAGGGACGTATCCCGGTGCTTCGGAAAGGTAGGAGAAACATAAGGACGTATCCCGGTGTTTCGGAAAGAGAGGAGAAACATAGGGACGTATCCCGGTGTTTCGGAAAGAGAGAGAAACGTAGGGACGTATCCCGGTGTTTCGAAAAGAGAGAGAAACATAGGGACGTATCCCGGTGTTTCGGAAAGAGAGAAACGTAGGGATGTATCCCGGTGTTTCAAAATGAGAGAGAAACGTATGGACGTATCCCGGTGTTTCGAAAAGAGAGAGAAACATAGGGATGTATCCCGGTGTTTCGAAAAAGAGAGAGAAACATAGGGACGTATCCCGGTGTTTCAAAAGAAAGGAGAAACATAGGGACGTATCCCGGTGTTTCGGAATGGTGTGAGCATTGAAACGTATTCCAAATGCTCTTAACCAGAGAAGGTCTAACCTGTCGCACGCGTGAGGAGAAAGAATGATAATTTCAAGTGAAAAGGTGCATAACAATGCAAGTAATGAGCGTGACAATGCTAGATAGATGTGCAAAATCAATGCAATGAATGAGTGTAACAATGCTAGTGAAGTGGGTGCATAACAATACAATTGGAATGTGCATCGCAATGCAAGTGAAGTGGGTGCATAACAATGCAATTGGAACGTACATCACAATGCAAGTGGAACGTACGTGACAACGCATATTTGAAACAAAATGCTGAATAAGGGAATACAAGCCTTAACAAGATCAATTCAAACATAACCTCCAATTTACCTCTCAGAGGGGTCACGATATATTTCAAAAGGATACACCTTGTGCATGCCAATTGACGATGAGCTACGCATCGAAGACATGAATTGAAAATTCCGCAGAAACAATTTGAGCTGAAAAGTAGGTTTCTCTTGCTTATACCTCCAAAACGCAGTTACTACCTTTCTTTCCTGGCCATGTTCACAAATTTCCCTATTCTCCAACGGGGTGACAGACTTGGTTGGTTCAGTATCCAGAATTGAGGTGCATACACGCTATCTCAATCTATGGGGCTACCATACAAATTTCAATCCGGGGATACACCCTTGGGTATTTAAACCAGACTTTAGTCTCGGAAATCCCGAACCTTTGTGTTCTAGGTAATAGCCGTTCGAACTCTAGTTTCCACCGTCGCAGTTGGTCTCCTAGGAACTCATTGTAAACACAACCAAGATGCCTCTGGCAGGGACTGGTTTTCTGAGGGAGCACTTTGATTGCCATTCTGGCTTGAAGCAGACCTAATCTTGAGCTTGAGGTAGAGGCACACCCATACTTCGGAGTAGTGACAAGGCCTGAAGAGGTACATCCAGAGTACAATCACGGAATTTGCTGAAGGTGAAACACACTCAGATGCTTCGATTTTCCCTCTTTTCTTTTGCTTTGCAGTCCGGAACCTATATAGCTTCAGATAGATCCTGATTTTACTGTTCTCACATGACCTGGGTTGAACCCTGCAGTTTTCGAAAGAACAAATTTCCTTTTTTGCACAAATGTGGAGAATGGCACAGCACTCTGAGCACACAACAAATCATTTTTTGAAATTGAGAAAATGAGTTCTCGACCAGGTATTGAGCCTACGACTAAACATAGTGAAAAAGACTCAACAACGAAAAACAAAAGGTAAACAACCTAAACACATCGAGACACGCTCGGAACGATTCAAATCCAGAATCGAGACAAACAAAACAAGAGACACGACACACAGACGCGTTACAAAGACGAGAGACCTCTCAGCGCACGAGGAGCCAGTTTCTCTGGGTATTGTTTCCCACCCTTTTCTCATTTGTGATTCTTACGTCACTGTGGCACTCAATCTCTGTTTTTCTGAAAAAGCCCTTTTCTCACTTTTTCTCTCAGCACACATCTCTCTATTCTTCAATCTCTCATTTTTTATCCCTCCCCTAGGTGGTTGGTGGATAAACAAGGAGTTACGGGCTCTTGCCCCTAGCATTCTACTGGATTCTCTTCTTCTGCTCACAACAGTGATCTTCTCCCACGGAGAGGTTGTGATGCGGCTGGATGTGCAGCAGATTTGCAATTGACATCGGTTGAGTTTGGATGTGATCAGATTTGTCCAGATGAGGGAGTGGAATATCTTGATCCTTTCCAGTTTGTGCTTCGCACTTGGCTCGATACCTCGTTGCTCAAAGGATGTGAGAGCTTTCTGCCCTTTTGTGGTTAGCTTCGGGGGTGCCCTTCTTGGCAGGTAGAGTGCTCTTTCTGGCAGGTATGTTGATAATAGGGGAAAGACAGGACACCTGACTCAACTGTGCCCCTAGTTCATCATTTTGACCATTTTTTGTTTTGGTTTTCTACTAAAACAATTTTGACCGATATGAGAGTTAGATTAACACACTTGTTCGATTTTTGATTTGAAATCATGCAAGTCAGGCTATGAGCATAGAAAATTTTCCTTTTTTTTGGGTCCAAGAAATGGTCCAGTTTTTGGAAAAGATGGAACAATTTTCAAGAAAATTAGTCAACTTCAGTAAAAATTCTCAAAAACTATTTTTGCAAACGGCCAATGCTTAGCAAGCACGGAACCTACTCTTGAGACGCACAACCTCGGATTTGGAGGAAAATTGCCCCCTTGCTCGAAGAGAGCTGCATGGCAACGGAAAGTTGCCCCTTGTTTGAACGGCACCGCAGCGCATTGAATGGCAATGGAAAGTTGCCCCTTGTCTGAATGGCACCGTAGTGTATTATAATCAGTCCTCAGAGCGATGATTGCAACCGAACTCTCGGATACAGAAAAGACAAAGATGACTAGAACCATCACATGGACACAGTTGAATTTGAAGTATTTTACGGCTGGACTTCAGAATGAAGTTGCCTACGTATCCCAAAGATGGGAATCAAGCCTCACGTAGTTCGGGGTAAGGTACACTCGAGTATTATCCTCTCCTTTTTAGGCTCTAACTTTTGCCAAGGCGCCCGTTGCGGGTTTTCGACCTTACAAGCTTTGTTCTTCTTTTCCTTTCAATTTTTTTCATTTCTTTTTCTCTTCTTTTTTTTTTTGCCTTTTTTTCTTTTCGTTTGCATTTTTTTTTTTGCTTTTTTTATTTTTATTTTTCTCTTTCTCTAACTTTTGCCTGGGTCGCCCTTCCGGGTTTTCGGCCCAACGAGCCTCTCAAAGGGTAAAAGTGTAACAAGTCCATGCCAAATGGTTTTAGGGTTTTGAAGCCATCCGTATCCAGGAGAGTGGTTGTTGTATTGATTTACTGAAGGATCCATCTTTGGTTCTTCGAGCATATCTGACATTTTTGCCCCTAGTTTGAGGGGGGGCTTCTGATCTAGCTTTACAAGCTTCCTTTGATCTGATCTTCTTGATCTGACTTTGGTGCCTTTTGTTCGAGGGCTGTTTCAAAATGGCCACACAGGCCTCACGTTGTGGTTGACCGTAGAACGTTCTGAACTCAGGTTCAAGGTTTGAAAGTGAGGGGTCGAATCTCAAGGCTGAGAGCGATCCCACACAAGTCTTCGCAAGACCGCGCAAAATATTTTTTGAAATTTTTCAAGAAAGCGACAAATCGCTCGCGCCGAAAACGGTGTAGAACCAATCTGGATCAAGCAGGGTCCTTCTCAGTACTCACATTAACAAGCATGATCTCAATCATTAAGGGCTTAGCATGCCTCTCTTTCTCTCAATTGATCAAGTTTTGCAAAACCTGAGGAATTCCTCCCTCTTCATTTTTATCACAATGTTTCGAAAAAAGTTTTGAAAAACATAGGTCATTACAATGACTTTAAGGGCACAAAAAAGGCAGGCGAAGAGCACTGTCATTTCATTCAAACTTCTGGCACAACTGGCACACGGCAGAAGCAAACACAAGAGTGTGAAAATCATTGCTGTTCCACTCAAATCTGTTGACATAACTGGCTCCAAGGTAGAAACAGACTCAAAAGAAAGCAAAAAGACAAACACAAAGCAAGATAGTGATGTCCGAGGTAACACCCTCGAAATCACCCGACTCCTACACAACAGGACTGACTCGATACGACAAGACAGACCTGACTGACTCAGTACGAAAAGACTGACTCTAAACAAAGAGATAGACTTAAAACAAAACAGCAGAACTGACTCAATACCCAAGCCAGAACGTACAAAACCCAGCATTCACAAATGCTCAAAACAGTGCGTGCTATACGCCATATTCGGAGTAAACTGAGCGCCGCCCGCACGTGGTTCATCCCTCGATCACATCACATTATCCCCCACAAGTTCACTGACCAAGTGCCGATAGACTTTGCAGGACCCAGTGCGGGGATGACCCTGTTGTCAATCAAATTTTGTATCTCGTGGCGGAGACGGACGCAACTGTCGGTGTCATGACCGGTTTGTTGATGAAAAGCACAGTACTTGGTCGGGTCATGCTTTGCAGGGAGAGGATCGGGTAGGGGGCGTTGTTCTAACGATTTCAGATGCCCTTTCCTGAGTAGGACCCCTAGAGCTTTAGACAAAGGCATAAAGAGCGGGGTGAAAACCCTCTTTCCTCGGGGTAGATAGTCCGAAGTTCGGGGGTTTGAAGTGGATGCACCAACAAAGGGGGTGGCTGCTCTCGGTGTGGTGGTGGCGACCATGCCCACGTCTGAAGTCCTAGCAGCTGCATCACCGCTGGTGGTCGCATTTGAACTGCGGGTGAACGCCCTCTTGGGCTGCTCCTTCTCCTGGTCAATGAGGCCTTGCTTTATGGCATTCTCGATCTGTACTCCCATCTCATGCAAATCTGAAAAGGTAGGGAAGGGGAGCACGATCATTTTCTCCATTAGCTTAGGCTGGAGATTACGCACAATCATCCGGATTTGATCCTTATCAGCAGGCCTTAGAGTCATCATCGAGGCCTTCGCCCTCCACCGGGCCACGAATTCCGAGAAGCTCTCTGTAGGAGCCTTGTCGTCTCAAGATCACGGGTCGTAATCTCGATTTGAGTGTTATAGGAGTACTGTGCAATGAACGCCTCAACCATCTCATCCCAGTTTCTCTTGACATCATCTTCCAGTTTTGCATACCAGATGGCCGCTACACCTGACAGGGTCCGGCCAAATAGTGAAAGCTTCTGTAGTCTGCTGAGGCCCATAGTCCTTAGAATATCTGAAAACAGTCGCAGGTGCACCATGGGATCCCCGGATCCGTCAAAAGGATCAATTTGTGGCATCTTAAACCGATCTGGCAGCGTCACGGCTGCGTCGGTATACCCTTTCTCAATGTTCGGAATGGACTTCACACCTTGAGATTTCTTGAACAGCTTTTCAAGCTTGCTCACTTTTAATGCCATGGGGTCCACCTCGGACTCGAAGGGAGAATTCGGTTGATTGATAGGAGTGGGTGCCTTGGATAGTTGAGGTAGAATCGGGGGCAGAGCCGGCCCCGTTGGGATGTCTGTATCCTCCTGAACGTTCTGAACATTCGCCGTCTCCCCGGGTATTGGGACTCTTGGTGGGAGAGGGACCTGGTGTGAAGTAGATACTCCAGTTTGCTGCTCTAATCTAGCAATTGTCTCTGCCTGTTGGGCTATGACCACAGCCTGTTGCTTGGTGAATTCTGCTTGACGGACAGTGTCTTGCTGCATGGCTTTCATACTATCCTGGAGTTGGCGCACCATCTCTTCCAGACTCGCACATATTGTTCCGATCTAACTGAGCAACCGGTATACCTTCCTTAGGTAAAAACATATATCTCAACCTAACTGCGCACAGGTGAGATGGATAATGACTGCTGATCCGAAGACTGATGATCTGTGCTTGACTGGCCTTTTTACCCTGTCTCTGGCAAAGGAGCACTGATTGCCCTTGGACTGAATCTCTGACCTGACAAAGTCTATCAGCACAAGTCCGATGAACCTCGGGGGATATCAGAGTCTTCTGAAGCTATGGTTTTAGGACTACCCTGCAAAAGAGAAAACAGACAGCACCTCAGCCTGATTTCACCAAAACAGATATGAGCACTAGAATAACTGTGCCCTCTATTGAATTCTGCCCCAAAATTTTGCCTGTAAACTGATACCCTCAGGTAAAACTGATTCCCCAAATACTGATCGTGATGCCCACAGGCCTGATACTCAAACTTGCAAACTGATACATGTAATCCTGTAGAGGCCAACTCTAAAGCACATAGCAGATAAGTGAGAGACAAAACACCCCTATGTTGGGGTAGGGTTTCCCTATCCTATTTTGTCAGGAGCTAGGGTTTCACTACGCACGCAGCGGTTTTCAAACAACCTAACATTGGGTAAGCAACCTGTCCTAGTTTGGAATAGTCACTATGGATTTCGATATGCACTAGGTCGAATGGTCGAAAAGGGTGCCCCGGTAAAACCGGGGTTTGTGTTCCCATATTGTCAGAGCCCACAACCGGTCAGCCTTATGGCATGCTTTGACAAAGTCAAGCCTCTGGCAAACCGTTCAAGAATGGCAGATGGCAAACATGGTGTCCTAGGCGCACCAATGCACATGCAATGCAAAGAGACACATAAATGAAATCAAAGCAGGATATCATGAGTTTGAGTCAAGCCCTCTAAAGTCCCCAGCAGAGTCGCCAGAAACTGTAGACGCACCCGTGGGCCTCACTACAGTTCGGACTCAATTTGTTTCACGGTCCTTAATCTGAACCAAAGAGTCCAAATCCGGCAAATCATTTTGAGAAAACAGATTTTTAGAAAAGAAGTGCCAAACATGGACTGCTTTGCCAGATACAGAGTCGCCACCTAAATATTTTTTAAAGGGGGAATTTAGGAAACCCTGACTCGGTGCCAAAGGCCACATGTCCGTCATCACCAAAGTTGCCTCGGCTCGGGAGCTAGGGTACGATTGGGGAAGGTCAGCTATGAGCACCCCCTCTCGCCCGACCCGAAACCGTGATATTCGTTTTTGAAAACGTTATGTGTTCTTTTTCCAGTTATTAGCCTAGCATTACTATGTTATGCGCACAGCAAACAAGTATAGACCAAATCGCCTAAATTGGAGCCAAACATTTCATGCTTGTTTTGAAGATGGTTTGCTACTCGCAAGTAGGCTAAAATGTAGGTTTTGCCACCCTCGAGTGGGCCTTTAGAAAAGATGGTTTTGCCACTATCTAGTAGGCTTAAAATTCACAGTTTTAATGCATTTTTCCAATTTAGGTAATTCAACCTCCATCCACAGGCATTCAAGCAGTTATATCACATAAGCAGCTAGCCTCATGGTAATCATGCTGTTATGGCAACACTCACACGCATGCGGTATGCTAAAGCATAAATGCTTACCGAGTACTCTGAGCCAAAACAAAAACTAGTTAGTAATTATATGCATGATCCTAATTCATGTTAAGAAGGCTAATGCAACACATGCAAAATGAAACTAAGATAGGCTCGGCTAATCTACAATGACATGTGAAATGCTACAACTAACACGTATTCAATTTGGAATTGAGATACCAATGCAGTTAGAATGATGCGCCGAGCCCGGTGCATGCAAGACAAATGTATGAATGCACGCATGCATAGCATAAGGTATGCTAATTTAAATATGCCCTAGTCTACCATCATAAGTGAGTAAATAAATGGGAAGAAAGACGTGGGGTTGGAAGGCATACACACACTCACGCACACTTATTACACAATTGCCCTCGCTTGGAGGGTCCAAATAAATATTACAGTCCGAATAAATGACACTAAATTAATTATTATAGAATTTCTAATTAATTAACAAATTAAATGCAAAGAGAAGATGGCCGCAGCCCCCGCCTCGGGATGCGTGAATGATGCATGCTCGGATTTATCTTGCCCCGAAAGCCCGTACCATACCACTGCTGCCTCTGTTTACACTGCCCTGCTTCTCTGAAAACTGCCAAAATCCTGGGATAGGTTCCCTGAACCCTGTAGGACACCATCGGCTGAAGGGAATACCCACCGGCCATGGAACTTATCCATCGGCTGGGGTTTCATATTATCGGCCACCAATCCATGGCCGGTCGGCACTCTACAGTGCCGGTCGGCAAAACCTCCCTGTAGAAACTGGTTTTTGATAGCAACAAGGACAGACAGTGTATGGCATGGAATTTCAAACAAATGTATGCGCGGGCACACTCCCTATCATGCAAGGGACTCAAGGGAGCATGACCCTCGACCCTCGGGCCATCAATCATGCATTTTGATGCGTGACTGCCTAAGGAGCCAAGGTTGCAATTCAATGAAAATGCATGCAACATATAAATGAATACCAAAACCCTATCATGCCAAAGTCAAGGGCTTCGGTGACCGAGTGTTGAGACGTGTTACATCACTTGTAGTGTGAACACTTCTCCCCCCCCCCCCCCTCACATTTGGTTTGACACCCCAAACCAAGCAATGCAATGCATGCTATGCAAACATGGCTCAAAAATGCAACATATCACTAAAATGCAAAGCATGCCAAATGTAATGCAACATATCATGGCAAGCATGCAATGTTCCTAACATGCAATGCTACAATGCAACTCATCATACAATGCTAATATGGTACAATGCAAGCATGCGATTAGAGGCAACAAGTGACGCATACAACCATGTCCGAGAAGGGACTTAGACTGAAATGGGAGGCCTCAAACACCCCCCAAAATAGTGGCTAAAAGTGTCTCAAGTGACGGACAAAATGCACTACAAGCATGCAAGTCAAAAGGGGCCCAAGACTAAGGCATAACAACAGGGCACTCCACTACCAGTAACCCAAACAAGCATGGCATGAACTATACAACCCAAAAACAGAATTTTAGCATGCAAAATAGCTTTAAAACCCGCTGGTATGGCAGCCCTAAAATGACCCAAACACATAGGCATACACAATGCACATGTCAAGGCATGAAAACACAACACTTCAAGGCATTGAAAGAGACACAAAGGACAATGTAAGACCACATTATATGGACTGGAATATGATCTCAACTAATGCCAAATGATGATAATAGGCCAAGCTAGGCATGTTAATGATCCATACACTCAAGGCTCATGATCCAAAATGCAAAGCAACTATATCAAGCATGCTAAACAAGACCAAATCAGCGGCCAACATACCTCATGCATGACAAAATATGGTCAAGAACTTCACAAAGTGAAGCCAAAATATAAGAGCATGGTACTCAAAAGTCATGATGCATTTCTAGGCACAAACAAGGGAATACAAAGCAAGTATGTTAAGCATGCAAAGGACCACCAATCCAACCAAATACAGAGATAACATGTGACCTAAATAGCACCAAAAACATCTGATATGGCGCCAAAAACAACCAAGCATATATGCTACCCTTATGAGCCCAAAACATGCACAAATGAGACACAAAGGGAGAGGGGTGTCCCTCCCCTATACAAGAATTCAAACCATCTTCTTCACCACTGAAAATCCACTGGATTTCAATGGTGAGAAGGCTAATACAACAAAGTAAATAAGGCTTAAAGAAAAAGACTCCAAAAGGGGCCAAAAGAGACCTAAGAGGGGGATTTCGACCCCCAATGCCAAAACACCCTTAATGAAAGTTCTTAAGCATGAAAATATAAGACTTTTTTTAGTTATACACAAAGCTCAAATCAATATGCAAGATAGGTAAAAAGCCAATGCAAGATTGGGGAAAATAAAGCAAGAAACTCACCCTTGAAGAACACTTCAAGAACAGTTGGTCCAGCCACTCTTTTCTGACCAAAATCAGTCCAAAACCTTAAGAATCAACCCTCAATGTCTCTCAAACTCGAAGCAAGGTGTGGTAGTGTGTGTCTTAGTGCAAAACTAAGGTAAAAATGCACTTTCTAGGCCTCCAAACACACACTAAGGATGAGAGAGAGAGTATATGACATATGTATATATGTATAATCTCTGGTTTTTTGTTCAAAATCTCTAACCTCCAACAATGGAAGAAGAGAGGTGCTTATAAAGGCAAAGGAAAATGGTTTAAGCTTCTCAAAGAAGCTAAGTGAAAAGGGCAAAGGGGGCAAAGGAGTCAAGGCTTCTTGAGGAAGCTAGGACAGCTGGCCAAGCTTCCTCAAGAAGCTTGGCCAAAGGGTTCAACCTTCTAGAAGGAAAAGGAGTGCAAAGGCTTAAAACAACCACTTCATGCACGGGGAGGAGTGTTGGTGCATTCCAGCTGGCACAGCTGGCATGCACCAAGTCTGAAGGGTGCAAAAGGGTCACACCGGCCAGCAAAAGGAGGTCGTCGGCCAAAATAAATGGCCGGTCGGCACAATAAATTGCCGGTCGGCTAAATAGATTGCCGATAGATGCTGCCAAGGTCAACAAGTGGCCGGTGGGTGTCCAAATTGAAGCCCCGGAAGTTAGCTTTCCAACGGTCGTGGCCTCATAGCTAAAATCCAAGTATGCAGATGAATAAGCCTGATTCAGCGAGGGTCGCTCGACTCTCTTCTACCCGGATCCTTGCCGAACTTCTTCTTCAACTTGTTTTCTCCCCTCTTCTCCTCTTTTCTTCAACTTCAGACCCCTAAGTAAGGTGTTTTGAAAGATTTTTCAAAGATTTCATCTCTCTTTCATTAATTTCCACTTTGTCCTTTCTCGGTTTATCGAAAAGCGCATTATTTGACAAAATGTGAGTCTCAGAGCATCGTAGGAATTTTATTTCAAAAATGTTCTGAAAGAGAGGGTTTTAAAGTCTAAAACCCATCCAAAATAGCTTTGGTCCAAAATGGGGTGTGAAGTTGAGATTTGGCTCTCTCCTTGCCGAAGAAACTGAACTTTTGCCCTTCACACCTTTCTCGACCAAGTAAACCATCAGTAACGCCCAAGTCTTAAGGGCGGTCAAAAATGGGGTGTCTACAAAGGCCACTGATTTTTTGAGGATAGAAACATGTAAAGTCGCCATGGCCAACTTTAAGAGATATTTGACAACCCCACCTGTATTGTCAAACCTAGTTCCAAGAGAGAAACTATTTTTGTATCTGGCAATCTTAGACCACGCGGTCAGCGCCGTGTTTGTTTGAGAAGAAGAAAGAAAACAGAAGATAATATATTATGTAAGAAAAACCTTAGCAAGCGCAGAGACTATACCGCTCCCAAAAAATTGTCAAAAGGACTACCCATAATCCAAACATTTAAACCGTTACATAGACAAGAGTAAGTCAAGATTGGATAGTCATGTAACAGGGGTCAGAGTTATATTATTACAAAAAGACTACACATGCGTGATACATTCATTGATAACAACCTTTAATTTAAAACACGCGAGACGTAAGTAGAAATATCTAAACGTTTAAAAGTTAATGCCTTAGTGGCTACAAGTTTCCTTGGTTACAACAAAAGTGGGACCTAACCCAGTACATAAATGCCTAAGGCTGAGCACAAAATAAGATACAAAAGATAAGCATTCAGCTCCAATTTCCTCCCAAGCTATCCTCTTGGTAGAGGCAAACCATCAGCACCTGAAATGTTTTTTTTCAGATAGGGTGAGCTAACGCCTAGTTTAGATAAGTTTAATAAGTTGTATGATGCTTTAACCAAATCATGTGGTCAATACACGTGACATGCCATTACCAAAACCATGTGTGTTCTCTATTTCCAAAACGATGCAATGCCATAGTGTGAATCACATGTTATAAGATTACATCATTTCTTTAAAACATGAAATAGGGTGGTAAATACACATAGTGGGAATCTCTAGGTACGTGTCTGGAAGTAGGCTATACAAGCATTACCAAAAGCCATTTTACCGGTAATATCTGGATGGATCAGAATCTAATTGCATGGGTTTTTGGACTTTTATCAAGGACACAAAGACCAACTTTAAACCACAACCCACACCTACTAACCATATTCACCGATGTAGTCATCCCTTTTTCTTAAAACAAGCCTTTTTCAATACATGATTGTATAATATTAGAGCATGTGAAATGTGTGAGTTAAATGGTTTTAATCAACCTAGTCCTCATGCAATTTCTACAACAAACAATGCTATCCTCCACCGATAGCCAAAACAATTATCTCTAAACAATAATATATTTAGAAAGGACAATTCATAGAAAAGAACTCAACTAGTCATTCTTGACTTAACATCAAGTTTTATATTTCCACCATTTCTATTCGAGTCCAAACTTCCATAACCGTAGTTTAGTTAACTGGTAGTTCCATAACTGAACTACCATTTTCCCAACACTTTCTAACTCAAGATTTTGAAACAAAATGAAAAGACAATTTTCTTTCCTAAAAAAAATATCCATTTCTTTCAACTTTCAAAAACACATCATATGATTCAACCAAAGAGAGTTTTGTTTGGGAAATAGCATCAAAACAACCTTCTTTTTAAGCCTTTAAAATATTTGGTAAATAAAAATTAAAATTTTCCAAATAACAACTCGTTTAACTAACATATAACCAAGGTAAATATCATACATGAAGTTAAAGAAATCCCTACCTCAAAGCTTAAAGAGTAACTGAAGAATAGCTAAAAATCAACGGCGACGAATAGTAAAAAATTTCATATCAAAACGTAGCCCCAACTTTGCTCTACATAAAAGCCTTAGGGACGAGGGGTAGGAGATGCATGTAACTAGATCAAAACCAAGATTTTAGACCTTAAAAAGAAAAAATGGTGTCTGGAGTAGTTTTGGAGAAGAAAGGGATCAAAAATAGATATTTTGGAACTATACTGATATTTATAGGCAGATGGCCATCGTGGGCGCGACCTGCCTAGCTGGCACCATCAACGCCACGACATGCCTCACTGTGGGTGCAACTATGCCAGTAGCAGCCCCCCTCGCTGCACTTTTGCCCCATACATAAGACCTGAACCTGAGTTTTGGTCATGGCCATACCGCGAGTGCAACCTAGTCTATCACGGGTGCGACATATATGGTCGCAGGCACGAATTGTTTGGCAACAAACCACTCTGCCCCGTTGCTAACAATCAACCAGAGTCTCCAGAGTCCACCAAACCCAAAGGGAAGCAAAACCAACACAAAAAAAATAGACATAACTCATTAGAAATAGTACCAAAAGGTTGGGTTCTAACCCTAGCCGTTATAACCTTTCCTCCTTAGAGAATTTCGTCCCCAAAATTAGATTAAACCAACAAGACAAATACTTTAGTTCAAAAATCTCAACACAAGCATACAAGTGTAAAATATTATACTCCCTTTAAGAACACCCGTATTTTACAAAAGGACTTACAATCCCATATACTACAATAAAACATCGAGATAATTACACACATCTAATCACTAGAAAACAAGTCCGGATATATATCGCGGACCTCTGCCTCTCGCTCCCAAGTAGCTTCCTCGACCCCATGGTGCTGCAATAATACCTTAACCAAAGGAATAGTCTTGCCTCACAAGACTTGATCTCAGTTGTTCGAAATCTGAACCGGTCTCTCCTCATATGAGGGATCCTCATCCACCTCTAAATCTGTCTAATCCAACACGTATAAAGGGTCAAGCTCATATTTTCGAAGCATAGAAATATGAAATAAATCATGAACCCCGAAAAGTTGGGGCAACAAGGCTAAATGATATGTTGTCTTCCCAATTCGCTGCAAAAACTCAAAAGGCACAATGAACCTCAGAGACAATTTCCGACTCTTATCAAACCTCATTAATCCCCGTTTTGGAAAAACTTTGAGAAACACATGATCCCCTAGCTCAAAAGACAAAGGTCTTCTCCTACGGTTGGCATAGCAATTCTGATGACTCTAAGCCGAAACCAACTTATTACGAATAAGCGCAACCTTCTCTCTTGTCTCTCGCACCAACTCCGAACCCAACATAGGTGCATTACCCACCTTGGCCCAACACACTGGTTACCAATAGGGTCAGCTATATAGGGCCGCAAAAGGTGTCATTAGTATAATCGCTTGGAAGCTATTGTTGTAAACAAACTCTATTAAAGGTAAGTGCTTCTCGCAACAACCCTTGAAGTCAAGAACACAAGCCCTGAGCATGTTCTCTAAAATCTGGATGGTGCGTTCAGACTGGCTGCCAGCCTGTGGATGATAAGCGATGCTAAAAGTCAACTTAGTGCCCAAAGCACTCTTAAGGCTCTGCCACAACTGAGCCTTGAAATATGGATCCCTGTCCGAGATAATAGTCACCAGAACCCCGCGAAGTCAAACTATGTCTCCAACATACAACTCAGCGAGATAGTCAACTGAGTCAGTCGTGCACATATGAATAAAATGTGCAAAATTTGTTAACCGATCAACCACTACCCATACCGTATCACTACCTCGTTGAGTTCTTGGAAGACCTACAAAAAAATCCATGGTGACATGTTCCTGCTTCATTCAGCTATATATAAAGGCTATAACAACCTTGCTAGTCTCTGGTGTTCGGTCTTCACTTGCTGACAAGTAAGGCACCGCGAAACAAACAACGCCACATCACACTTTATCCCTCTCCAACAAAACTAGCGACAATGGTCGTGATTGATCTTCGTGCCTCTTGGGTGTACCGTAAGGCATGAATGGTGAAACTCTCAGAGTACTTTCTCCCTACAAGACTTCAATACCAACAAGCGATCTAAATACCTTACACTTGAATTCGAAAAGACATTTAGACCCTTCTCTACCTTCCTAATAGAGATCTTATCATGAATAATCTCCACCTCCCAGTCATGTTGTTGTGTCTCTATAACCCGAGCAATTGAAGTAGGTTATGCAGCTAAGGTAAACAAGGTAGCCAACTCAACAAATTCATCTAGATGCAAGTGAAACTCCCTAGTAACACTCAACATCTCCCATTCCCTTATGGAAATACTCGCTACACAACTCACGAACTTTCTACTCAAAGCGTTTGCCACTATATTGTCTTCTCCTGGATGATAATGCAACTCAAAGTCATACTCTTCCATAAATTTCATCCATCTTCTCTACCTCAAGTTCAGATCTTTCTACAGAAAGGCATCACTAAAAACTCATAACGGCCATAACGAGTACAAAAGGCCATCTTTTGAATGTTTTCCTCCCTTACCCTCAACTGGTGATACCCTGATCTCAAGTCGATCTTAGAAAAACAACAAGATCCTTTTAACTGGTCAAACAAGTCGTTTACCCTCGGCAATGGATATTTGTTCTTAACAGTAACCCTGTTCAACTTGCGGTAGTCAATGCACAACCGCAAAGTGTCATTTTTCTTCTTAGCAAAGAAAGTTGGTGCTTCCCAAGGTTAGCTGCTAGGGCGAATAAAGCCCTTATCCAACAAATCTTGAAACTACACCTTCAACTCACATAACTTAGCAGGTGCAAATCTATTCGGTGCCATGGAAATTGGAGTCGTGCTTGGTGCCAAGTCAATAGAGAAATCAATCTCTCTATGTGGTAGTAATCTAGTGAGATCTTCCAGAAAAACGTCTGGTTATTCTCGAACTACCTGTGGCAAACCACCCCGAGCGATATTACCCTCGTCAACTAAGGTGATGGCAAAGAGAAAACCCAAATCTCCTCGGTCCTTGAGGTTATACGAAAAAGGAATATGACCATCCTCCTAATTACATAAGAAGTAAAAACAATCCCCAGATAGAGCAGACACTGATACTCTTCTATGGTGCCAATCGATCTAGTTGTAAAAATAAGTTAACCAATCCATACCCAATATCACATCGAAAACATACATATCTAAAATAATGAAATTAAAGGAGAGCCGACGATCTGCGACCTCAATCTCACAAGAGCGGCATACATGGCCTAAAGCCACCATTTCCCTAATAGGTGTCTCAATAAGAAAATGAGACTCTAATTGATCAAGCTCCAAACCCAAGGCAGAAGCAAAAGAATATGCTATAAAAGAATGTGATGCACCCATATCAATCAACACAGTGGAAACATAATTGAACAACAAGAGATTACCTTTTGCAACTGGAGGTACTGACAAAGGTTCCAATGGGCAAATAGCATACACACGCCTCATAAGCCTCTGGTTTACCTGCTCACCCCTTAGAGCATAGGCCTGGTGTACGAATTGAGCCAAAATAGCCCCCTGTGTGAACCTCAAGGCCTAAATTGACTAAGCTGGCTGATGGCTCTGAGTCTATGTCAAACCAGGTGCACCAGGTGTGCCACCCAACTGTGGACAAAACCTCCTCCTATGCCCAGACCGTCCACATTGAAAACAGATGGCCAGTTGCCCTTTACCCTGAGACTGACTTTGAGGATGAGCCGATGAAGGTGATAGTTACTGTCCCACCCTTCTTTACGGGTATGCTAGTGCTTTGTGGCCCAACTGACCACAATGGAAACAAGTAAACCCGCCCTGATTACCTCTCCCCAATCCTCCACTCGGTACGAGAAAAGTAGACCTAAACTGCTAACCCTGGGACTGTTGCAGGTTAGGACCCCATGCCTCTTACTATCCATGAAATCACCCAACAAGTCTGGCCCCCTCTGCTTAGAGCTTCTTATCTGCTCCTCCTCCACCTGTATCACCACCTCTAAATGAGTTGTAGACTGCACTAGCCGACTATATTAACCATCCACCTTAAACAAAAGCCCGATCCTTAACCTCTTCTCGAACTCTATGCAACGGTGCTCTTCTGTCGTTACGAGCTCAGGCGCGAACTTAGAAAGACTGTTAAAGGCCACCTCGAACTCGGCCACAGGCATGCTCAATTGCTTAAGTTTCAGGAGCTGCTCTCTCAAATTCTCTCTAGTAGTGGGAGATAGAAATTTGTCGTAGAAGGTTGCAACAAATGCCTCCAAAGTAATCCTAATACGGCCTTTGGTATATTTTCACCACTGACTCGCATTCCCCTTGAGCTAAAAAGCTGCCAAAGTCACCCTCAACCCATCGTCATCAATGCCAAGCATCTCAAAGTTCTTAACCATCTATTCGAGCCATTCATCTGCCTTCAGTGGCTCTTTAGGATCACCCACAAACTTATCCGAATTAGATTGGAAAAACTCTATTTTGGGAAAGGATGGCCACGTCTTTGCTACTTGTGTTTGGACTTGATTCTCAGCTCTAAGAATGTCCATAGACTCCCTCAATGCCCTTGCTATCTCCCGGGCTTAAGCACCCATGGCTTGTTGTCTTGCTGGCTTGGCCACATTAGCTTAACTAACCTCCTCCTCTTATGCCGGAATCTCAACTTGAACCAGCACTTCCTAACCCTGAGGCCTACCATGCATACCTCAACCGCGTCCACACGCTGACATCCTAAGAAAGGAAACATAAACACGTTAGCACACTCACAAATGTGCCATCAACTCAAACACCCACGTTCTATTACCATAACCAACAAAGGAAGTCATTCCATATAAATACCGAGTCACGTAATCACAAACGAATTTTCTTTCATAGATAATGACCGTTCCACGATGCTGCTAGAACTCTAGTTAGAATTAGAAGTGATCAAATGCTATTCTAATAAGATTTCTAGAAACTACCAGACACAATCAACATCCTTGAAACTAAATCTCATACACACTTAGTCACAGAGGCATGTTATCAAATAGCACACGGAAAACACACGTTTCTACTAAGCGAAATAAACCCATTGTGGTATTAACCACATCCCATAATCCCAAATATTCAAACCAGGTACGCTCTGATACCAAGTTGTAACGCCCCCAAAAAATTGTCATAAGGACTACCCATAATCCAAACATTTAAATCGTTACACAAACGAGAGTAAGTCAAGATCGGATAGTCATATACATTGGGGTCAGAGTTATACTATTAAAAAATGAGGACACATGCGTGATACATTCATTGATAACAACCTTGAATCTACATCTTGTTAGAGTTAAGTAGTAATGTCTAAATGCTTAAAACTTGATGCCTTAATGGCTACAAGTTTTCAAGTTTATACTTGGTTACAACAAAAGTGGGACTTTAGGCTAATACATAAAAGCTTGAGGCTGAGCACAAAACAAGACACAAAAGATGAGCGGTCAACTCCAATTTCCTAAACCATCATCACGTGAAATGCTTTTTTCAGATAGGGTGAGCTAACACCTAGTAGAGATAAGTTTAACAAGTTATATGATGCTAAACCAAATCATGCGGTGAATGCACATGACATGCCTTTACCAAAACCATGCATTCTCTCCGTTTCCAAAACCATGCAATGCCATAGTGTGAATCATATGTTATAAGATTACATCATTTCTCTAAAACATGAAATAGAGTGGTTATACACACAATAGGAATCTCTAGGATGCATGTCCGCAAGTAGGCTATACAAGCACTACCAAAAGCCATTGTACCAGTACTATCTGGAAGGATCAACATCTAATCGCACAAGTTTCTTGACTGTCATCAAGGACATAAAGACCAACTTTAAACCACAACCCACACCACCTAACCAGATTTTGCAAGGTATTCATCATTTTTTTTCTCAATACAAATCTTTTTCAATACATTATTGTACAGTATTAGAGTACGTGCAATGCGTGAGTTAAATGGTTTTAATCAATCTAGTCCTCATGCAATTTCTACAACAGACAATACTATCCTCTACCGATAGCCAGAACAATTATATCTAAATAATAATATAATTAGAAAGGACAATTCATAGAAAAGAACTCAACTAGTCATTCTTGACTTCAGAGCAAGTTTTATATTTCCACCACTTCCATTCAAGTCCAAACTTCCATAACCAGTAGTTCCATAACACAACTACCATTTTTCCAACACTTTCCAACTCAAGATTTTGAAACAAAATGAAAAGAGAATTTGCTTTTAAAAAAATCCATCTATTTCAACTTTCAACAACATTCAACCAAATAGAGTTTTGTTTGGAAAATAACATCAAAACAACCTCTTTTTAGTCCTTTAAAATATTTAGTAAATAGAAATCAAAATTTTCCAAATGACAACTTGTTCAACTAACACAACCAAGGTAAATATCATGTAGGAAGTTAAAGAAATCCCTACCTTAAAGCTTAAGGAGTAGCCAAAGAACAACCGAAAATCAACGGCGGCGAAAAGTCAAAAATTTCATATTAAAATGTAGCCCTGACCTTGCTCTATATAAAAGCAAGGACATGCGTGTAACTAGATCAAAACCAAGGTTTTAGACCTTAAAAAGAAAAAATGGTGTTTGGAGCAATTTTGGAGAAGAAAGGGATCAAAAATAGATATTTTGGCACTTTAGTGATATTTATAGGTAGAGGGCCATCGCAGGTGCGAATCCCAGCTCGCGGGCGCAACCAGCCTAGCTGGCACCATTGTGAGCGTGACATACCTCACCGCAGGCGCGACTGTGCTAGTCGCGGCCCCCGCACTTCTGCCCCAAACATAGGACCTGAACTCGAGTTTTGGTGGCAGCCTTGATGCGGGCGTAACCTAGCCCATCGTGGCAGAGACCTATATGGTCTCTGGCGCGACCTGTTTAGTAGCAGACCACTCTGCCCAGCTGCCAGTAATCAACTAGAGTCTTTGGAGTCCACCAAACCCAAAGGAAAGCAAAACCAACACCACAAATTAGACATAACTTATTAGCGTTAGTACAAAAAGGTCGGGTCCTAACCTGGGCCGTTGTAACCTTCATTCCTTAGAGAATTTCGTCCTCGAAATTGGATTAAACCAACAAGACAAACACTTTAGTTCAAAAATCTCAACATAAGCTCTCAAGTGCAAAATATTATACTCCCTTTCAAGAACACCCGTATTTTTCAAAAAGACTTACAATTCCATATACTATAATAAAACATTGAGATAATTACACACATTTAATCACTAGAAAAGAAGTCTAGATATTTGTCATGGACCTCCGCCTCTCGCTCCCAAGTACCTTCTTCGACCCCGCGGTATTGCCACAATACCTTAATCAAAGGAATAGTTTTGCCTCGCAAGACTTGATCTCGGTAGTTCGAAATCTGAACTGGTCCCCCCTTATATGAGGCATCCTCATCCACCTCTAAATTCATCTAATCCAACACGTGTAAACGATCAGGCTCAAACTTTCGAAGGATAAAAATATGAAATAAATCATGAACCCTAAAAAGCTGGGGCGGCAAGGCTAAATGATATGTTATCTCCCCGATTTGCTCCAAAATCTCAAAAGGCCCAATGAACCTCGGAGCCAATTTGCCACTTTTACCAAACCTCATTAATCCCCGTCTTGGCAAAATTTTGAGAAGCACATGATCCCCTACCACAAAAGACAAAGGTCTTCTCCTATGGTTGGCATAGCTCTTTTGATGACTCTGAGCTGAAACCAACTTCTTACAAATAAGTGCAACCTTGTTCGTTGTCTCTCGCACCAACTCCGGTCCCAACATAGGTGCATCACCCACCCCAGCCCAACACACAGGTGACCAACAAGGTTGGCCATATAGGGCCTCAAAAGTTGTCATTCTTATAATCACTTGGAAGCTATTGTTGTAGGCAAACCCTATTAAAGGTAAGTGCTTCTCGCCAAACCCCTTAAAGTCAAGAACACACGCCCTGACCATGTCCTCTAAAATCTGGATAGTGCTAAAAGTCAACTTAGTGCCCAAAGCATTCTGAAGGCTTTGCCACAATTGAGCCATGAAATGTGGATCCCTATATGAGATGATAGTCATCGGAATCCCATGAAGTCGAACTATGTCTCTAACATACAACTCGGTGAGATAGTCTACTATGTCAGTTGTGCATAGATGAATAAAATGTGTAGACTTTGTTAACCGATCGACCATTATCCATACCACATCACTACCTTATTGAGTTCTTGGAAGACCTACAACAAAATCTATGGTGACATGTTCCCATTTCCACTCGGCTATAGGCAAAGGTTGTAACAACCCTACTGGTCTCTAGTGTTCGGCCTTCACTTGCTGACAAGTAAGGTACCGCGAAACAAACAACACCACATCTCTCTTCATCTCCCTCCATCAAAACTAGTGACAATGGTCGTGATTCATCTTCGTGCCTCCTGGGTGTACTATAAGGCATGAATGGTGAAACTCTCAGAGTACCTCCTCCCTACAAGACTCCGGTACCAACAAGCGATCTAAATACCTTACACTTAAATTCAAAAAGACATTTAGACCCTTCTCTACCTTCCCATTGGAGATCTTATCACATATAATCTCCATCTCCCACTCATGTTGTTGTGCCTCTATAGCTCGACCAATCGAAGTAGGTTGTGCAACTACGGTAAACAAGGTAGCTAACTTAATAGATTCACCTAGAAGCAAGTCAAACTCCCCAACAGCACTCAACATCTCCCATTCCCAGATGGCGAAACTTGCTACACAACTCATGAACTTTCTACTCAAAGCGTCTACCAGTACATTGGCTTTTCCCGGATGATAATGCAACCAAAAGTCATAATCTTCCATAAATTTCATCCATCTTCTCTGCCTCAAGTTTAGATCCTTCTGGGAAAACAAATATTTTAGACTCTTATGGTCGGAAAATACTTCAAACCTCTAACCAAATAATGTCTCCAAATCTTTAGGGCAAAGATCACCCCCACTAACTCTAGGTCATGGGTAGGATAGTTTTGTTCAACAGAATTCAATTATTGTGAACCATAAGCCACAACTTTCTGCTCTTGCATTAACACACAACCTAAACCTTCCCAAG
Organism: Camellia sinensis; assembly: GCF_055761805.1. Taxonomy (NCBI): domain Eukaryota; kingdom Viridiplantae; phylum Streptophyta; class Magnoliopsida; order Ericales; family Theaceae; genus Camellia; species Camellia sinensis. The sequence continues at coordinate 93,295,639 of NC_138975.1, forward strand.
ACGCATCACAGTACACCGAGTAACCCAAAACCCCTCTTCGGAATAATAAAGATTGGATTGGAGCATTGGTAAGCCTAGTCTTAAGTTCTTGGAATGGCTTCCCATAAGCCTCACTCCTCACAAATTTAATCCCCTTTCTCGTCAACCTAGTTAAAGGAGAAGCCAACCTAGAAAAGACTTTCACAAAGCGTCGATAATACCCAGCTAAACCTAAGAAACTCCAGATATCAAAGGCATTCTTAGTTTGTTCCCAGTTTGTGCCACGTCTACCTTAGATGAATCCATCGTCACCTCTTTCCCAGACACAACATGGCCTAGGAACTTAACTTCTTCAAGCCAAAACTCACACTTGCTAAATTTAGCAAACAACTAGTGCACTCTAAGCATTTCAAGTACCACCCGCAAGTGTCCCTTGTGTTTCTTCTCGGAGGGTGAATAAATCATGATGTTGTCGACAAAGACAACCCCAAACCGATCTAGGAATTCCCAAAAGAGTCGATTCATCAAGTTCATAAATGAAGCCGGTGAATTGGTTAGCCCAAAAGGCATCATTAAAAACTCATAATGGCCATAACAAGTATGAAAGGCCATCTTCCAAATGTCTTCCTCCCTCACACTCAACTAGTGATACCCCGATCTCAAGTTGATCTTAGAAAGCAACAAGTTCCCTTTAACTGGTCAAACAAGTCATCTATCCATGGCTATAGGTATTTGTTCTTGACGGTAACCCTGTTCAACTTGCGGTAGTCAATGCACAACCACAAAGTGCCATCTTTCTTCTAAACAAAGAGAGTCGGTGCTCCCCAAGAAGAGGTACTAGTGAGAATAAAGCCCTTATCAAACAAATCTTGAAGCTACACCTTTAACTCGCGCAACTCAGCAAGTGCAAATCTATACGGTGCCATGGAAATTGGAGCCGTGCTTGGCGACAAGTCAATAAAGAACTTAGTCTCTCTATGTGGTAGTAATCCAATGAGATCTTCTGAAAAAATGTTTGGATATTCTCGAACTACCCATGGCAAACCACCCCGAGCAATATTACCCTCGTCAACTAAGGTGAAGGTAAAGAGAAAACCCAAATCTCCTCAGCCTTTAAGGTCAAACGATAAAGGAATACAACCATCCTCCTAATCACACAAGAAGTAAAAACAATCGCTAGATGGAGCACAAACTGATATTGTTCTACAGTGATAATCGATCGAGGTCCGAAAATAAGTTAACCAATCAGTACCCAATATCACATCGAAAGCATACATATCTAAAATAATCAAATCAAATGAGAGTCGATGATCTGCGACCTCAATCTCATAAGAGCAACATACGCGGCCCAAAGCCACCTTGTCTCCAACAGGTTCTTAATAAGCAAAGGAGACTCCAACTGATTAAACTCCAAACCCAAGGCACATGCAAAAGAAAATGATGTAAAAGAATGTGATGCGTCCGTATCAATCAACACAGTGGCAACAGAATTGAACAACAAGAGATTACCTCTCACAACTGGAGGTACTGACAAAGGTTTCGATGGGGCAACGACATACACACATTCCATAGGCCTCTTGTCGACCTACTCACCCCTCAAAGCATAGGCCTGGTGTACGAACTGAGCCAAAGTATCCCCCTGTGTGGACCTCGAGGCCTAAATAGACTAAGCTGGTTGATGGCTTTAAATTTGCCTTGAACCAGGTGCACCAGGTGTGCCACCTAACTTTGGGCAAAACCTTTGCACATGCCCAAATTTTCCACACTAAAAATTGATCAATGGTTACCCTTTACCCTGAGACAAACTTTAAGGATGAGTCGCTGAAGGTGATAGTTGCGGCCCCACTTTTCTTTGTAGGCATGCTAGCACTTTGTGGCCAAAATGACCACAATGGAAACAAGTAAACCAGCACTGATTGCCACTCCTCGATCCCCCGCTCGACAGGAGAAAAATTAACCTAAGCTGCTGACCTTGGGATTTTTGCGAGGTATGACCCCTTACCTCTTAGTGTCTGCCTACAGCCTCTTATCCGCTTCTTCTCCACCTATATCACTACCTCCAAATGAGCTATCGGCTCCACTAGTCGACTATAGCAACCATCTACCTTAAACAACAGCTCAGTCCTCAACCTCTTATCCGCTTCTTCTCCACCTATATCACTACCTCCAAATGAGCTATCGGCTCCACTAGTCGACTATAGCAACCATCTACCTTAAACAACAGCTCAGTCCTCAACCTCTCATTGAGCTCTACGCAACGACGTTCCTCTAAACGCTACGAGCTCAGGCGTGAACCTAGAAAGGCTGGTAAAGGCCGCCTTGAACTTAGCCACATGTGTGCTCAATTGTTTGAGTTTTAGGAACTGCTCTTTCAGCTTCTTTCTTGTCATGGGAGGTAGAAATTTGTCCTGGAAGATTGCGACAAATGCCTCCAAAGTAACCCCAATACGGTCTTTGGTGTATTTCCACCACTAACTCACATCCCCCTTGAGCTGAATAGCTGCCAAAGTGACCCTCAACCCATCCTTATCGAAGCCAAACATCTCAAAGGTCTTAACCATCTTTTCAAGTCATTTATCTACCTTTAGCAGCTCCTTACGATTGCCCACAAACTCATCCAGATTAGACTGAAAAAACTCTCTGTTGAGAAAGGATGGCCCCGTCTTTTCTACTTGCGTTTAGACTTGATTCTTAGCTCTAAGAATGTCTGTAGACTCTCTCAATGACCCGACCATCTCCTGGGCTAAAGCACCCATGGCTTGCTGGCCTGCTGGCTTGACCACATTAGCTTGACCAACACCCTTGTTTTGTGTCAAAATCTCATCTTGAACCAGCATTTCCTGAAACCAAGGCCTACCACGCTTACCTCCATCGTGTCCACGCGCTGACATCCTATGAAAGGCAACATAAACACGTTAGTACACTCATAAATGTGCCATCAATTCAAACACCCACGTTCTATTACCGTAACCAACAAAGGAAGTCATTCCGCATAAATACCGAGTCACATAATCACAAACGAATTTTCTTTCCCCGATAATGACTGTTCTACGATGTCGTCAAAACTCTGGTTAGAATTAGTAGTGATCAAATGCTATTCTAATAGCATTTCTAGAAAGTCGTAGACACGATCAACATCCTTGAAACTAAATCCCATACACACTTAGTCAGAGAAGCAAGTTATCAAATAGCATACGGTATACGCTTCTACTAAGCGAAATAAACCCATTGTGGTATTAACCACATCCCATGATCCCAAATATTCAAACCAGGTATGCTCTGATACCAAGTTGTAATGCCCCCAAAAAATTGTCATAAGGACTACCTATAATCCAAACATTTAAACCATTACATAGATGAGAGTAAGTCAAGATTGGATAGTCATATACACAAGGGTCAGAGTTATACTATTACAAAATGAGTACACATGCATGATACATTCATTGATAACAACCTTGAATCTATAACATGTTAGCGTTAAGCAGTAATGTCTAATCGTTTAAAATTTAATGCCTTAGTGGCTACAAGTTTTTGAGTTTATACTTGGTTATAACAAAAGTGGGACTTAAGCCCAGTATATAAAAGCCTAAGGCTGGGCACAAAACAAGATACAAACGATGAGCGTTCAACCCCAATTTCCTCCCAAGCTATCCTCTTGGCAGAGGCAAACCATCAGCATCAACGCCTGAAATGTATTTTTCACATAAGGTGAGCTAACGCCCAGTACAGATATGTTTAACAAGCTATATGATGCTTAACCAAATCATGCAGTGGATGCACATGACAAGCCGTTATGAAAACCATGTGTTTTCTCCGTTTTCCAAAACCATGCAATGCCATAGTGTGAATCACATGTTAAAAGATTACATTATTTCGTTAAAACGTGAAATAGAGTGGTAAATACACACAATGGGAATCTCTAGGTATGTGTCTGTAAGTAGGTGTAGAGACCCCATTTTTGACTGTCTTCAAGACTTTATTGTGCTTGCAGGTACATCCAACAACTAGTTCGATTGCTCGTCGAGTACTCGACTGTCGCGGCGAAACGTCACAAGTTTGAGCTTCCTAAACCCTGTATCCTTTCTGCCCCATGTTTTTTTTTGGACCATGTATTGGCCCATCCAGTTTGATTCTCTTGGTGCACTGCCAGCCCCATTTTGGCCCTGCCGGCCATGCATTTGTTACTGCCGGCCATTGATGAAGCCTGTCAGCCATCAACGAGCCACTGCCGGCCACTGCTGATGGCCGGCAGAACCCTTGTCTCAACAGGTTTCACACCAGATCTTTTGAGCCAGCTGGTTTTCACTCCTTTCCCCTCTATACACGTATATGGAGGGATGAAGCTCTTGCCAAGCTTGTTCAACAAGCTTTGCATTGCTCCTCTTCTGTATAAGGAGAGGCACTCTCTCCTTAGTAGAAGTTTAGCCATTTTAGAGAAGAAAGATCTCTCTCTCTCTCTATATTTCTCATTCTCTCTCTCTATATTGCATAGAATAGTGTTCTAAAGTCCATTTTTCTTGCACTTTTACACTACAACACATAGAGATACACCACCATCTTTGGGCTGAGCTTCTTGGGAGTGTTACTTGAGCTCTAAAACTTGGTTTTTGGTCCCTGAGGTTGCTAGTTTCGAAGTTGATCTTCAAGGGTGAGTATATTCCCCGTTTTAGCATTTATTTGTACCTCATTTTGGCCATCCTTGCATATTGATTTAGGCCTTGATTTTAAATGAAAAAGGTTCTGTATTTGAGTGCTTTTGATGATTGTTTAAGGTCTTCTTGGTGTTAAGGGTGCACAACCCTCTTGTTTGCCTTGTTTGGCTTTGTTTGTGCCATGCTTTAAGGCCTTCGAGGTAGTCTTGGTTTGGCCTTTTGGCCACTGAAATCTAGTGGATTTTCAACGATAGGTATGTGGTTTTGAGGCCTAAAACCAGAGGGAGGTGACCCCCTCCCTTTTCGTTTTGTTTGCTTGAGTTTTTGGCCTATCAAAGGAGCATGTATCCCTATACTTTTGAGGCTTGGTTTAGGACCTTTTTTGTGACTTTTAAGACCTACCTTAAGTCTGTCCATGGCTGGTTTGGTCATCTTTTACATGCTTCTTATATGTGTAGTGTAATCCCATTTGTGGCTCATCAAAGTAACATGTTTGCCTAGCTTATGTTGAGTCCATTTTAGCACGTTTTTGGTGATGTTTTTCCATGAAATAACTCTGTCTAAAGTTGGTTTGGTCATCTTTTGTATGCTTCATATACTTGTGGAACAAATCTTGCTTACTAGCCTTATGTGCATGTTGATTTGACTCATAATTCCAGCATATTTTGGCTTTGCTCCAGCATGATTTTATTCTTATTTTGGGCTGTTCTAGGACTGTTTTGGGCTACCATGGTCATATCACTCATGTTTTGTATAGCTATAGTGTAAATGCTTTGGCTAGCCTTGGGTTTTGAGGCCTCTACCATGCCATACATGTGATGTTTGCATGCTTTGCCATCATTTCGAATGTTATTTCAGTCCATGAAATTTGGTCATACACCTGCATTTGACATGCTTTAAATCCCTTGAAGAGTTTGTGTTTTATGCATCATGAATGGATCATTGTGCATGCCATTAAGCCTAGGCCTTTGGGTCATCATATCAGTGCATTTTTGGTCTTGTTATACCATGATGTAACTCTGTTTTATGTTGTCCAAGTCATGCCATGTTTGGTTTTAATAGGTGTAATGTAATACCCCTTTTGTAGCCTTGCATGCTCCATGTTTTTGACCTTTGTTCTAGCTTGTATTGGCTAGGTTCAAGCATGTTTTTAGTCTCACCTTGACCTACGTTGGGACTGTTTTAGGTGCCCTTAGTCCTTCGGGGCTTGCCTTGCATGGCCATGGTTTAAGTCCCTTTGTTAGCTTCGTACTTTGAGCTTTCTTGCATGCTATGTTTGACTTGTTTGGGTGGTTTGGCATCACTCCTTGCATGATTTTAGAGATTACCTCATTGCCACATTATCATAATTATCACTCTTTGCTCATGTTTGAGAGTTGTGTTGTGGCTAATGCATTGTGCATGCATACCTTGCTTTTGTGCCCTCATTCCAACACTTTTGGCCACTAATTTGGGGCATGACTGAGGTCTACCCCCTTTTTTGGTTTAAGTCCATTTGACACGTCCACTTGCATGTTGCTTGTATGCTTATTTCACATTGCATTGAGTATGCCATATAATTGCATGTTTGCATGCTTAAGTCATATTGCATGTTTGCTTACTTGAGTCGCATTGTGTATGTCATGCTTGTGTTGCATTGTCGTTTGGATTAAAGTGTTAATTCGAGCATGAGGAACGAGGGGCATTTCATACTTCAAGTGATGAAATGTGTCTCAATTCTCGGTCGCCGACGCTTTTGACGATCCATGATAGAGTTCTTGGCACTTATGTGTTTTTCTTGTGCATTCATTTCTCATTGATTTGCACAAGTTGGATCTTTGGCCATCATGCATCGGGATGCGTGATTGAGGGTCGTGGATCCCATTATGCCTCTCCCTTGATGTTTTGAGGTGATATGGGGGTGGCATAGTGCATACATACCCTTGGGAGACCCTCCATTTTCTCTATTTTGTGATCTACTGTAGCTTGGTGTCCCAGCACATCAGTGGCCGGTAGTGCCTTGCAGATGGCCGGCAGTCCTTCATTCTTGGCCGGCAGTGCCCACTCTTGGTCGGCAGGATGGTCGGCAGTGGCTCCCCATGGTCGGCAGGCCACTGATGTATTCCCTAGACTGGTTTTGGTAAGGTTCAGCAGGAATTCCTTGAGGACACCTTGCAGATAGAGCCTCAAAAGAGCATCCGGAGAGCTTTCAGGACAACAACCGAGCATGCATCCCCTTTTCCCCAACTAGAGCTAGAACAACATTATTTACTATTTTCCTTAATTGTTAGTTAGCATTTGGTTTTGTAATTTAATTAGTTAATTTGGTAATTAATTAAGTTTTGTAATAATTAGTTGTAGCTAGTTATTCATTTGGTTATGTAATAATTAATTAGCTTGTCAGTTAGTTAATTAGTTGGCATGTATTATTTATTCGGACCCTCCGTCGAGAGGGCACAATTGTTGTAATAAGTGTGCGTGTGTGTGTGCATGTCTTCCAATCCCACATCTTTCTCCCTTTTACTTAACTGCTTACAATGGTTAGTTCTAGGGCATATTTTCAATTAGCATCCTTATGCTTTGCATGCGTGCATCCATTCATCTATATTGCATGCACCGGGCTCGGCGCATCATACTAACCGCATCATATTTCGATTCCAATTTGAATACATGATTATCAATTGCTGCATCTCACATGCCATTTTAGAATAGCCGAGCCTATTTCTAGTTGCATTTTGCATGTGTTACATTAGCCATCTTAACATGAACTAGGATCATGCATTGATTACTAACTAGCTTCTGTTTTGGCTCGGAGTACACTGTGAGTGTCTACGCTTTAGCATACTGCATGTGTGTGAGTGTTGCCATGATAGCATGCTTGCCATGAGGCTATTTGCTTAATTGATATAACTGCCTGAATACCTGTGGGTGACGGTTGGATTACTTGAATTGAAACAATTCATCAAATCCGCATTTTAGCCTACTTACGAGTAGCAAACTTCAAACCATTTTCCAAACAAATGGATATGCAATGCTTTTTTCCAAATTAGGCGATCTAGTCTATACTTGTTTTACTGTGCGCATCACATAGTAATTCTAGCTAATTAACCGGAATAAGAACACATGTGTTTTCAAAAACAAGATATCATGTTTAATACAGGCCGATCTTTGATCAGGCGAGCGGGGGTGCTCATAGATGACCTTCCCCAATCGTACCCAAGTTCCCGAGTCGAGGCAACTTTGGTAATGACGGACACGTGGCCTTAGGTACGAGTTAGGGTTTTCTAAATTTCCCAAAAATAAAATATTTAGGTGGCGACTCTGTATCTGGCAAAGTAGTCCATGTTTGGCACTTCTTTATAAAAATCAGTTTTCCAAAACGATTGTCGGATTTGGACTCTTTAGTGATTTATTGGTCTCACATCACACATTGTGAGATTAGATTCAGAACCATGACATTGAGTTCGAACTGTAGTAGCTCAGAACAAAGTGAGATTCGCGTCTTCGCAAGAAGCCCGGATATCGGAGAGTTCCCGGGAGCGCATCTACAGTAGGCTATACAAGAACTACCAAAAGCCATTTACGGGTACTATCTGAAAGGATCAACATCTAACCGTACGAGTTTCTTAACTTTCATCAAGGACACAAAGATCAACTTTAAACCACAACCCATACCCCCTAACCATATTCTCCAAGGTATTCATCTCTTTTTCTTAAAACAAATCTTTTTCAATACATCATTGTACAATATTAGAGTACGTGCAATGCGTGAGTTAAATGGTTTTAATCAACTTAGGCCTCATGCAATTTCTACAACAAATAATGCTATCCTCCACCGATAGCTAAGACAATTATCTCTAAATAATAATATATCTATAAAGGACAATTCATAGAAAAGAAGTCAACTAGTCATTCTTGACTTAATAGTATGTTTTATATTTCCACCACTTCCATTCGAGTCCAAACTTCCATAACTAGTAGTTCCATAACTCAACTACCATTTTTTCAAACACTTTCCAACTTAAGATTTTGAAACAAAATGAAAAGAGAATTTGCTTTAAAAAAAATAATCCATTTCTTTCAACTTTGAACCACATTCAATCAAATAGAGTTTTGTTTGGAAAATAACATCAAAACAACCTTCTTTTTAAGCCTTTAAAATATTTCGTAAATAAACATCAAAATTTTCCAAATGACAACTTGTTTAACTAACAGATAACCAAGGTAAATATGATGTAGGAAGTTAAAGAAATCCCAACCTTAAAGCTTAAGGAGCAACCGAAGAATGACCGAAAATCAAGGGCGGTGAAAAGTTAAAAATTTCATATTAAAACATAGCCCCAACTTTGCTCTACATAAAAGCCTTCGGGTTGAGGGGTAGGAGATGCGTGTAACTAGACCAGAATTAAGGCTTTAGACCTTAAAAAAGAAAAAATGGCCTCTAGACCAATTTTAGAGAAGAAAGGGATCAAAAATAGATATTTTGGCACTTTACTGATATTTATAGGCAAAGGGCCATCGTAGGTGCGAAACCCAGCACGCGGGCGCAATCTGCTCAGTTGGCACAATCATGGGCGTGACATGACTCACCTCAGGTGCAACTGTGCTAGTTGCGGGCCCCCTCGTGGCCCACACACTTCTGCCCCATACAAAGGACTTGAAGCTGAGTTTTGGTTGCGGTCTTGCCGCAACCTACCGTGTGCGTGTTCTATATGGTCGTGGGTGCTACTTGCCCAGCGATAGACCACTCTGCCCTACCGCTAATAATCAACCAGAGTCTCCAAAGTCCACCAAACCCAAAGGAAAACAAAACCAACACAACAAATTAAACATAACTCATTAGCAATAGTACCAACAGTTCGGGTGCTATGCCGGGACGTTATAGAAACCCTTGGAGAAACTGACACTTGCTTTGGTGATGGCTTCAAAAAAGCTAAACCATTACTTTTAAACTCACAAGATTGTGGTGCTTACATAGCACCCATTGAAGTCTCTATTGCAACATGGAGACATGTTGAGAAGAATAGCACGATGGGCTGTAGTTCTAGGTCAATATGACATATATTATAGACCAAGGACAGTAATCAAAGGTCAGGTTTGAGCTAACTTTGTTGTTGAGTTTACACCGAGCGCAAGCCTGAAGCCAAGACCTATAAACCTCGCGCCTAGGTTGTGCAGAAGAACCGAAGAAAATATAGTTGGTAGTTCAGAACCCCTAGCCTATAGGATAGAAGAAAAAGTAAGAGAAGCCGAAGCCTTACGATATTTACATCGGCGAGTCCTTCTACCTCTTTGTCGACGGTAGTTCAAACTGGTAGGGAGCAAGGGCAGGAGTGGTACTAGTCTCACCGGATGGATGGATGTTGGAATAGTCCATCAGACTAATTTTCAAGGCCTCAAATAATGAAGCAAGGAAGGAGGCACTAATTATTGGATTGAAGCCAACAGCAACAGTCGAAGTCGATAAGTCTACTGTGACTCTCAACTCATTGTGAACGAAGTGACAGGGGAATATATCGCCTACGATGAGAATGGTGGCCAATGTAAAAGTGGTCATCAAGTTGCTAGTAGAATTCAAGAGTTGTTAGCTTCAGTTAGCCTGCTGAGAAGATAATAGTCATGCAGATGCACCGGCAAACCTTACCTCAACCATAAAGTCGTACTCACCAAGAACAATCATGGTGGACAACTTGTCAAGCCCAAGCTTTGAGCCCCTGATAACAGAGTATGAGGTAATGTGCATAGAGTTAGGTCCAAGTTGGATGGATCATTTGGTCAAATTTATCAGAGATGGCAAGCTGCCAAAAAATAAGAAGGAGGCACACAAGATCAGACTTAGGTTGACTAGGTTTTGTTTTTCGGCAAAAGGCCACCTCCACAGAAGGTCCTTCACTAGAACATTATTGTGATGTGTGCATACTTCCCAAGTAGAGGACGTCCTGTATAAGGTCCACAAAGGAGTTTGTGGAAGCCGTGCAGAGGGTAGATTTCTTGCCCATAGAGCCATATCACAAGGGTACTAGTGGCCCTACATGCAGAAGGACGCAGAAGCCAAAGTCAAGAAGTGCAAGAAGTGTCAAAGGTTTGCACCCTTGATACATTAGCTAGCTGGAGACTTTAATTCGATATCTAGTCCTTGGCCATTTGCGCAGTGGGGCATGGATTTGATTAGGCAATTGCCCAAGGCAATCGGACAGAGGAAGTACTTACTAGTAGCAACAGGCTACTTCACAAAGTGGGTGGAGGCTAAGCCTTTAGCCAATATCTGAGATGTGGATGTAAGAAGATTCATCTAGAAAAATATTATTACCTGATTTGAGATCCCAAGAGCCATTGTAGTAGACAATCGCACCCAATTTAATAGTAAGTTGATTAAGAATTTCTATGTGAAATACACGATTAAGAACTACTATTCAACACCCAGCTTCCCACAAAGTAATGGCTAAGCCGAGGCCTCTAACAAAACCTTGGATTGCAAAAAGAATAGGCTTGAAGCTACCAAAGGTAAGTAGGTGGAGGAGTTGCCTAATGTGCTATGGGCATACCATACTACGCCAAGAACATCTAGAGAGTCACCTTTTGCCATGGCTTATGGCACAAAAGTTCTTATACCACTAAAGATCGACATTCCTAGAGTCAAAACTCAGGTAGTAGAGAATGGGACAAACGAGGCATTCTTAGCCAGAGATCTAGACTTGATTGAAGAAAGAAGGAAACGAGCAGCAATTCGCCTGAGGGCATACCAACAGAGACTGCCAAACCGTACAACAAGAAAGTAAACCCCAGAGAATTCCAAGTTGGGGACCTTGTCTTCAAAAAATTCTTCAGCAACAAAAAAGATCCCAGGGAAGGCAAACTCCGTCCAAATTGGGAAGGTCCATACGGAATTATCTCGGTCACCAGCAATGGGGCATATCGGCTAGAAAACTATGATGGCAAGGAGTTGCCAAGGCCTTTGATAAGTTGCCCTTTGGATATAGCCAAGATGAGTTGCCCTTTGGTTCGTGATTTGAAAAAAGCAACACTTAGTAAAATTTTCAAAAGTTTGTTATTTATGCCGAGATGATATGGAAGATGTTGTACTTAGAAGAATTCATGAGAAACAAAGCATTATGATGGCAAGAGTATACATGACATATGAAAGCAACATAAAGAAGCAAGCATTCTACACTTAGTCAAAAACAGAGGATTCATTCATGAATGCAAAGTTATTTCAGTACAATAGAAGGCACTTCGGCCTGGGAAAAACCAAAGATTGTTCAAAACAAAAAGGAAAATACAAGTGAAAAGTAAAAAAGAAAAAAAAAATCCTAAGTGCCGAATGTTGGAGCAATGTTCCCAATTTGTTCCATTTCGGTTATTGGTGGTGTCGTCGATCCTAGAAGACTTTGACCGTTTTGGTGACAGGGCATCAGCGGAGTCAGTTGTGGCCTGCCTTTTTCCGGCCTTGGCCATTTTTGATATTGTTATGGCGTCTTCTGGGTCCTTCTCTTCATCAAAAGGAGTGATTGTGACCTTGGCCTTTTTCACTCTCTTCTTTTTCTGAACAGAAGGTGGGGAAGGGGTTGAGTGGACTGATACCATGTTTGACAGGCTGGCAAGAAGGTCATCGACCATAGCTGGTTTGTGACCCATTTCTTCTGAGGTGGCGGCCATGGTACCTCTAGTGCTAGGTCTGAAGACGAGAAGAGCGAGTGGAAGATTGACGGGGTTGTACGCCGATATGTTGGTACCTCAGCATTTTCTTTTGGTAGTCATTCCTGTTGGGGCATTGGAAGGTCGGCGGCAATGCTGGCGTTGAGCTAGCGGTAAGTGCTAGAATGGAGCCGAAGTGGATGCTTGGTCCATGCGCGAGGAAGATGTTGCTAGTGGTGTTGTGGCAAAATGTGGAGTCTTGCTCTTGGATGAAACGTCGAGCAGTGAAGACCGATAATTGGCATGTAGTTGAGCAGGATAGGTGTTTTCTGATGATCCAAGGGAAGGTTCAAGAGTTTGTCTACGTTAGGTTGTTTGACGTAGGCCTTTCGTACTGCTTTGCTAGGCTGTTCAAGTGATGTAGACAAATTTAACAAAGGATTACTTAATTATTTTCACAAGTGTGAGATGCTAAAATGAAGTAAGAGAATGTTGGGAATCTACGGCTGGGACGCTTACCCTCCTCACTTCCTAGGGTTGCTCTAGGCAAAAATGAAGAGACGTCGATGATCATCAGGACCAAACTCCCAGTTGCCCGAGACAATGAAGTAATCCTCTCTAGCACCTTTGTTAGAGTTTGGGAGGTTGACGATTGCTTTGTAAGCGGTGAATCTTGGCTTCAGGTAGTACGAGATGTCATTTTTGGATTGGAGCTTACATATACTATAGCAATACTGGACATCAACAAGGGTTATCCTAACACTATGTCGGCTACATAGTTCGGCTATACCGTTGATTATCATGAATGTGTTTATGGCTAGTTGCATAGGGATAAGTTTGCAAAAATGAAGGAGTTCTTTGAACAGGGGATTGAGAGGGAATCTAACTCCATCTTTGGTGATGGATACTATTGGGAAAGGCATGGTGTCTTTTCCCAGGGTGTGCATGTCGGCATCTCCAGCCAGTCTAATATGGACATCAGCTGGAATGTCGAAAGTATTGTAATTTCTCAAGAGAATCCACTCTCCATTTGTGAATACCCATAGTCTCAAGGAAAAGTTTTGTTTAGGGTGGATGGTTTTTATTGTCGAGATGGACAAAACCTAGGGTATTAGAGTACTATTGTGGGTGTTTTTGTAACGCCCCACAATGGTAACAACAATCCATCTCATAATATTCCATGGACAAGTGAAAATTTACATGATATAAACCTTTCATTGATTTTATTTTAGCATACAAGAGATGACATATACATATATACATTTATAAATCCTAAATCCTAAATCTATAGCATATGACATGTGTAAATGAATGGTAACAAAAAGAAGTACAATTAAGTTTATGCCTAATGGCTAGATTTTTCTAGGTCATTGCTTGGGTACAGCAAAAGTGAGTTAAACTCAATACATAAAGAGCCGAAGGCTTGCACAAATAATTATACAAAAAGAACCAAAAGAAAGTTCTTGGCTCCAAGCCCTCCCAAGCTATGTCTTTGGTGGAGGTATGTCATCAGCACTTGAAAGTTGTTTTCCACGTTAGTGTGAGTTAAAGCCCAGTAGAGATACTTGAATGAAATGTATGAACCTTAACAAAGTCATGAGTTGAATGCATATGCATGTCATTTGCCAAATATTTTGTTTTCTCATTTAAAACAATGCAATGTCATAGTTATATACATATCAATACGTAAAACATTACTTTTTAAATAAGAAAATATGGTAGTGGATATAAAACACTGGGAATCTCTAGTTACGTGTCTACTAGTAGGCTATGTAAGCACTACCAAAGCCATTTTACCAGTACTAACTGAAAGGATCGGCACCTCTAGACACCCCATTTTGACCACCCCTAAGACTTGGGCGCTTCAATCTGAACACTCGATGATGAGTTGTTATGCTGTGCAATCGTTCAATTTCTTCAACAAAAGGGCTTCAGTTTCAAGCTTTAAAACCTAAACCTTATACCCCCTTTGAACCAAAACCTTATTTTTTTCTAGCATAAACCCTTAGAGAACTACTGGCCAACAAATGGCCGGTAGGCCATTTTGATGAGCCGACCGTACTTCTTCATGGCCGACTGGCCATGTTTAGCGCCACAGATATTTTGAGACAGCCAGCTGTCCCCATGTGCATGACTTGCACTAGCTATCTCTTTATAGATATTTCCAACATGAGAACATGTTTTACTATAAATACAAGCCCTCCTTCATGGTTTGGGGTTAGAAAATTTTGGTGAAAGCTAAAACTTGTTCAACACACTTCCCTCTTTTCTTGTAATATACATACACTATCCATACACCTTCTAAGCTAAAACTTGAAGCTTTTGCTGAGGTTCTTGAATCAAACTTCAGCTCCTTGAGAGTGTTTGGTTTTGTGGTTTGTTAATTAAGGAGCTTTTCCTCTCTTTCAAGAGGTATATCGTGAGCTCTTTTACCATCTTTTCTCTCTCTTTTCTTTACCTTTCCATACTGATTTTAGAGCTTTTTTAAGCTTAAAAATGTGATTTAAAGTTGCAAAAAGTAGAGGGGTTAGCCACCCTTCCTAAGGCTTGCTTACTAGGTATGTTCTCTTCTATTTTTATTTATATTTTCTATCTTTTTTAAACTGATTTTCAGCACTATTTTGTGCTATTTTGGGACTATTTAAAGCATTTATTTAATTTAGGGTTTGAATATTATAGTTATGTTGTTGTAAGTCCTCATGAATTTGGTGTATAGGCCTTAGTTTCCAATCCACTTGAGTTGATAGTTCTTTCTTTCACTCTTTATAGCTTTCTTACATATATTCACATCATTGTAACCACCCACTTGTTCATTCATATTCTGCAACCTCCCTCCTTTCTTTGTTTCTTTTGATTAAGAGTTGTATCAAACAATATATCACCACTAAAGGCATAAGAAAGAGACCTCTCATGCTAAATGGTTTAATCTCTTTGGAGGTTCATTACCAAGGCATTACATCTCCTATGCTAAGTATGATGGTTTGTTTGAAACTTCCCTTTATCGCCGGTACATATACTTCTAAAGGATTAACTTTCTAGTTAGACCCTTGGAAATCATACAGGAAAGAGTCATTATAGTTTATTATCGAGTTTGGATTTGGAGTGATTATTGCCCTTTTTGGGTTTGACTAGTCATTATCGCTCATTTTGGGTTTGACTCTGAATTCATTATCGCTTGTAAATGGGTTTGATTCTTCCTTTGTAGCTTCCCCCGCAGAAAAGGGTTTGAAAAGCACATTTCCCCGGTTATGTCATGCTTGTTATTCTTTATTGCTTTGGATTTAGTGGACGTAATCATCACATTTGGACAAAAATGAAGAAAAGATAAGAAATGGAAAGGTAATGTGAAAAAAGGCTAATAAAAAGAGGTAAAAAAGGTAATAAAATTGGGTTAGGTTTAATTGGACGTTATATTAAACCTATTGCATCTTGAGTCATTGCATACTTTTTAGTGATGTTTAATGATTCACGAAGCAACATCTACCCATTTCCTTGAGGTAACTCCATGATAGGGAGAAGGTGTTGTTTGTCTTTCGTTTCATTTTATTGAGCTTTTGTCCTATCGGTTCTAAGATCATCACATAAAAAATTTGTGTCAATTGATGATTTGTGAATCAAATCTACTCCTCCCTTGATCATCCTCATGATAGGGAAGGGCAGAGAGGATAAACATATCTTGGAAACACTCTGTTTTTTCTTTGTTTCAACTCTGTGGCAGTAAGGCATTTCACAAAAGCAGTAACTGGCCGGCCACCATTCTGTACGACCGACCACTTTTCAAGGCTGGCCGACCACCTATTTTGTATAGGCAGTGGCATTTTTATAGCAGAACAAAGCAGAATCTGAGGCCAAAACAAAATAATTTTCTCTCCAAGAAAACCCCTTTTTTTCTTGCCCACCAAGTAAAGTTCTTTTTCTCTTACCCCAAGTCTTCCTTTCTTTTGTCCCAAGTATCCTTGCCTATAAATTGAGCTCAAGTCTCAACTATTTCTATCATTCTTCTTCTTCTTTCATCCTTTTGTTTTTGCTTCATATCTCTCTCTCTCTCTCTCTCTCTCTCTCTCTCTCTCTCGCCATTTTTTATATAGATGTAGAGTTTAGATTAAGAGTGTTTCTAGTGAGAGTAAGCATTTTCATATAGGAGGAGAGTTGCAAATTTTGTGAAACCTTACATACCTTATGGCTTAGAATTTGGAGATCTATGGAGAAATATCGAGATTCGAGTATTGGCGACAGAGGAGATTGCTTTGAGGTAATTCGGGTGGTATACAATATGCTTCCTCTAAATCTCTTTGCAAAGAGTTTTTATCTTGATTACTTCATATTTGTACTCCTCTTGATTATCATGGTCATATGTTAAATTCTATGGAATCATCCTTGTTGATGCATGTGATTATTCTAGTCATTTGATAAATTCTGTGAAGTTGTTTTGGCTAAATGACGTGGAAATGCTCCATACATGGATCAAGTGGACCTTGCCAATAGCTTGGACCAATAGCCTAGATAAGCGGTTGTGCTTGGGTGAGGTGGGTGAGGCTGGTCACTGGTCATGTGCCAAGTAGAATTGGATATTTGGTCTTAGATAAATTATCATATGTCAAGTTGACTTGCTTGTGCAATTTGGTAAATCGCTTGATTATCGAATCTAATCGGTTGCGTAATTGTTGAATCCGTGTTAATTTATTCTCTGTCCGAGACTTGTTATTGTATTGTATACTTACCGAATTAATTTATTTTCAGGTGCGGAGGAATTTAGTGAAGATCGGATTTGAAATTCTAAAGAGATTATTTGTGTTGGAGATTTTTGGGTCGACAACTATATATTATTTTTGGAGATTTGTATAATTTATATTTTGGAGACGCTTTGTATATTTGAGATTATGAGTTATCTGCAATTATAAATTTGAGATTGATTTAATTTATTAACGGCCCAGAAGTTGGGGCGTTACATTTTTACTTTAACACATTGCATATGTGTGTTTGTGTTTCCATATCGAGCATACTACTATGAGGCAACGTGCTTTTTTGAGATACCTCTTTCACTACCTGTGGATGAAGGCTATTTCGTTTAAGTTGTGATGACTTTGGTGAATGTGCATGTGAGCTTGCTTTTTAAGTAGCACATATTCAAAACTCTTTTCAAACAAACATAAAATCAAAGCATTCCAAAATGGGTGACGTAGTCTATACTTGTGTGCCTTACATAGTAAAGTTAGCATTAAGAATCACAACAAAAGCATATAATGTACAGAAAAATCATATTGATTAGTAGAGGCCGATCTTTGATCGGGTGAGTGGAGTGCTCAATTCATGACCTTCCTCTCTCATACCGAAGTTCTCGAGCCGAGACACTTTGGTTATGACGGACAAGTGGTCTTTGGCACGAGTCATGGGTTTCCTAAATCTCCCAAAAATATTTAGGTGGTGACTTTGAAATCTGGCAATGCAGTCCATTTTTTGAATCTCTGATGATAAATGGATTTTCTAAGATTTGTCGGATTTGGACTCTCATTTGTTTAATTTATTTCATATTACACTTGTGAAACCAGATTGAGAACCACAGGAGTCTGAATTGTAGGGCTATCGTATCCGAGGAGACTAAACCCCTCGAAGGAGCATGAAAAGCAAGCTACAACACCTAACCGCGGTGATTTTTGGACTTTCATCAAGGACACATAGGCCAACATAATAAACCACAACGACACATCCCTAACCAAATTCACCAAGGTATACATCCATTTTTCTCAAAACAATATATTTTCAATATTCAAGTATGAAACAATGCTCAATGCAAGACGTATGAGCAATTAGTTTCAATTAACCTAATCCTCATGCAATTTCTACAACAACCAAAGCTATTTTCCACCAATAGCCCAAAACAGATATCTCTACTAAACAGATAATTTTTCAACAATAGATATAATATCATAAATTTCAAAATGGGATTGATAATACATATCCAACTCCACTCTCAACATCAACAGATACTTTTCTCTTATCTTTTCAAACCCAACATCTTTTTCTTTTCTTTCATAAATCAAACATCAATGATTTTCCAATAAAACTTCCTTTACTTTCAAAAATCTCATTTTAGGAAGGAATTTCCAACATTTCTACACAACCCACAATATTCACACTCCTACAACCTTTCTCATGATTCCATTTGTAAAAAACCACTCTTTTACATTTCAAAATCAAACCCTAGGTTTAAACCCAAAATCCTCAAATCACTAAACCTTTTTAAAGAACAAATAACCAAGTTAAGAATCATACAAATGTTGAAGAAATCCCTACCTCAAGAATAGAAGAGGAAGAGAGCAAGAGTAGAAGTTTGACGGAGCCGAAAACAAAGTCTTCTCTAATTAAAACGAAGCTTTCAACGAGCTCTACATTATTCTGCAAGGAACTATAGTGGAGAAATCAATGGATTTTGGTGTATTTGAGGTATTTAGGAAAGAAAAAGAGAGAGAGAGAGAGAGAGAGAGAGACACAGAGAGAGAGAGAGAAAGAGAGAGAGGGGATGAAAAAGTGACTGAAAAAGGCTTTCCCCCCGATCTGATATATGTACTGACTACTCGAGTGACCAAACCACCACTCGAGCATCAGACACATTAAGTGACACCGCTCAAGTAACCAAAACACTACCCGAGCGCATAATGACCCCTTCCCAGAAGTTCAGACCTACAAAAGATCAATTGAGTGTAGAAAAGACCGCTCGAGTGAAAATCACCCTATTCCTAGAAGGTTTACAGGCCTAAAAAAATACTGGGAGATCTCAAAGACCGCTCGAGCCACCGAAGCACTACTCAAGCAAACTAGAAATGAAATGGATAGCAACTCTGTTGAAAAACTAACTCCTAACTTGTTTCAAACACAACCAACAACTCCAAACCACCAAACTCAACTAACAACAAGATGATAAGGGTATAAACAACGATTAAAGGTATGAAAATTCTAGATCTAAGAGCATGAAAAGGGTCACGTCTAAACCAAAATCATTATAATCTCCCGCTTTAAGAAATTTCATCCCCAAAATTTAAATCAAACGTCAACACACATTATTCCAATTGCAATATTAACTCATGTGAGAAATAGTGGTATGACATAGCCATTCAATCCATAAACACTACAGTTTTAAATTTCCAAACATCATAACATTCATATATTGCAACACAATGAAATTTAAATACAAAACTCAAACACTAACAATTAGGTCTGGATACTTTCCACAGACTTCCTCCTCGTGCTCCCAATTGCCTCTTCAACTCTATGGTATCGCCATAACACCTTAACCTATGGAATAGTCCTGCCCTTCAAGACTTGATCCTGAGTATCTAACACTCAAGTTGGTCTCTCTTTATACGAGGCATCCACATCTACCTTTAACTCAGTCCAATTCAACACGTGTGAAGGATAAAGCTCGTATTTTTGGAGCATATAGATATGAAACACGTTGTGAACTCCAAAAAGTTGGGGCGGCAAGGCCAGACGATAAGCTACCTCCCTAATTCGCTCTAGAATCTCAAAAGGCCGAATAAATCTAGGAGACAACTTCCCATTCTTTTCGAATCTCATCAAACCCCGTCTTGGCGATATTTTAAGAAACACATGATCCCCCACCTCAAAAGACAAAGGCCTCCTTCTACGTCAGCGTAGCTCTTCTGACGACTTTGAACCGAAACTAACCTCTTACGAATAAGCATAACCTTCGCCATCATTTTTCGGACTAATTCAGGACCTAACATAGGTGCGTCACCCACCTTGTCCCAACACACTAGAGTTCTACACAGTTATCCATACAAGGCCTTACAAGGTGCCATACCAATACTCGCTTGAAAACTGTTATTATAGGCAAACTTTACTAAGGGTGAATGCCTTTCCCACGATTCTTTGAAATCAAGAAAACAAGCTAGAAGCATGTTCTCTAAGATTTGAATGGTGTGCTTGGACTGCCCCGTCGATTTGAGGATGATAAGCAGTGCTAAACGTCAATCAAGTGCCCAAGACATTCTGTAGGCTCCGCCATAATTAAATAGTCAAATGCCGATTTCTATCTGAGAAGATAGTCACTGGGACCCCATGAAGTCAAACTATGTCCCTAATATATAGGTCAAAAAAAATAATTTACCAAGTCACTCATG
This sequence comes from Camellia sinensis, assembly GCF_055761805.1. Taxonomy (NCBI): domain Eukaryota; kingdom Viridiplantae; phylum Streptophyta; class Magnoliopsida; order Ericales; family Theaceae; genus Camellia; species Camellia sinensis. The sequence goes on from NC_138975.1 coordinate 93,316,025, forward strand.
CGCATAGGTACGAAGTGTGCTGATTTGGTCAACCGGTCGACTATTACCCATTCGGTATCGTTATCCCATTGAGTCCTCAAAAGACCCACATCAAAATCCATTATGACATGCTCCCATTTCCATTTGGCTATAGGTAAAGGTTGTAACAAGGCCGTTGGTCATTGATGCTTAGCCTTCACCTGTTGACAAGTAAGGCACCTCAAAATAAACAAGGCTACGTCTCTCTTTATCCCTCTCTACCAAAACCGATGACTAAGGTCGTGGTACATTTTTGTGCCTCTCGGGGTGTACTGCAAGGCAAGAATGGTGAAACTCTTAGAGTACCTCCTCCTTACAAAATTCTGGCATAAAAGGATGGCCCATATAACTCACACTCGAGTTACGATAGACATTCAAGCCCTTCTCTACTTTCTCACTAGATATCTTCCCTCGGATAGATTCCATTTCACAATCAATCTGTTGTGCTTCTATAACTTGGCTAACTAGAGTAGGTTGTACAACTACAGTGAACAAAGCGGCTGACTCAACAGACTATCCAAGATGCAAGTCAAACTCGCCTACTACACCCAATATCTCCCATTCTCAGATGGCGATACTAGTTATACTGCTTATGGATTTCTTACTCAATGCGTTGTCCACTATGTTGGCCACTATGTTGGCCTTCCCCAGATGATAGTATAACTCAAAATCATAATCCTTCATAAACTCCATTCGCCTCCTCTACCTCAAATTCAAGTCTTTATGTGAGAATAAATATTTTAAACTCTTGTGATTGAAAAACACTTCAAATTTCTTCTCATACAGGTAATGCCTCCAAATTTTTAAGGCTACAATCACTGCTGCTAACTCTGAGTTGTGAGTAGGATAGTTTCTCTCATGTGTTTTCAATTGCCATGAACTATACGCTACCACTTTTCCCTCTTGTATCAATACACAACCCAATCCTTTCCGAGACAGATCACAATAAATCGAATAACCTAAACCTCTTTTCAGAATAATCAAAACTATGGCAGTGATGAGTCTATCCTTAAGCTCCTGAAAAGACTTTTTGCAAGTCTCACTCTACACAAATTTTTCTTTGTCAATTAGGTTAACGGTGAAGCCAATCTGGAGAAATCTCTTACAAAACGTCGGTAATACCCAACTAAGCCCAAGAAACTCTGGATCTCAAAGTAATTTTTAGGTTGTTCCCACATGACATAGGAACTTAACTTCTTTAAGCCAAAACTCATACTTCTCGAACTTAGCATATAAACGGTGTGCTCCAAGCAACTCAAGTACAATCCGCAAGTGTTCTTCATGTTCCTCCTCAAAGGGTGAGTAGACTAAGGTGCTGTCGATGAAAACAACTATGAATTGATCTCAGAACTCACTACAGGCTTGATTCATTAAGTCTATAAATGAAGGTGCATTGGTTAGCCCGAAAGGCATTACTAAGAACTCGTAATGGCCGTACCGTGTACGGAATGTCATTTTTTGAATATCCTCCCCCTTCACCCTCAACTGGTGATACCCCAATCTCAAATCAATCTTTGAAAAATAATGCCACCCCTTTAACTGGTCAAACAGATCATCTATTCATGGTAATGAGTACTTGTTCTTAACAGTTACTCGGTTAAATTTCCTTTAATCGATGCACAGTTACAGTGTGCCATCTTTCTTCTTTGCAAAGAGAGCCAGTGCTCCCCAAGATAAGGTACTAGGGCGGATGAAACCTTTATCAAAAAGCTCTTGGAGTTGAATCTTCAACTCATGCAACTCGGTGGGTGCAAATCTATATGGTGCCATGGAAATTGGTGTCATGCTGGGCATTAAGTTAATAGAGAATTTAATCTCCTGGTGGGGTGGCAAACTGGTAAGGTTTTTTTATAAAAAAAAAAAAAAAAAATTATCTAGGTATTCGCAAACTGCCCATAGCAAGTCACTTCCTACCATGCTACTCTCATTACCCAAAAAGATTGCAATGAGAAAATTAAGCTCGCTCCGATCACGTGAGTCATACAATGGCGACAAAAATCTATTAACTCGATCTCCTAGAAAATAAAACATTATAACAAAACTGGGTTTTTACGGCTTTACATCAACGACATACAGTAAATGTAAGCTGTGGTTTCTCATTTTTATGACTTTCTTTTTTTTGCATGTCGTAAATAATTTTCTAACCACGATGTGTCTATTGCGTAAGTCGTGAATGCCAATAATGATGATGACGGTGCATTAGTTAGAATTTTCATAGTTTTGTGCCTGTATATACAAATTGTAAAGATTTGTATGTACGTGTATGCTGATGATGGTGGCGTCACCGAGGAAGTCGATAAACACAGTGTTCCAGAGAGTTGGGGTCTGTGGATTTGGCGAGAGCAGCCAGAAGAGGCGCAAGTATGACATTTAGGATGATGATGATGATGATGATGATGATGATGATGATGATGATGATGAGACGATGGTGATGATGCAGATTGGCACCGAGAGGACCAAGAATGTGCTGATCTTGATGAGTGACGTTGGCAGAGGCCCGTGCCTCAGCGAAGGCCATTCTAGACTCCTTCAGATTGGAGTTTGGGGATGAATATCGAGTATTTGAACTCATTTCCGTTTTTGGGTCTTCATGGATTCTCAAATATTATGTATATTATGCAACTACTACTATGATGTTAGAATGTTCTAATTGAAGATTTTGTGGTTATGTGGAGTTTCTTCTAAGGCCATTTGTGATTAAATTGGAGTTTGGTGATGAGTACGGGGCAATTGAGTTGAACCTTTTCTGAGTTTTCTATGGGTACTCTTTAGTGTTGTTTTTACTTCCTCATCTTATTTGTTACCCTAGGTAAAATTGCCCCCTTTGTAGGTATTGTGTATTACTTTATCAATTTGACCATAAATTGGATTGTAAGTGATCTCTTCATAATGTGTGAGTGCCAACAGGCATTATTATTTTTTCGGGTTCTAGCTAGTAGGATAAATGGTCATGAATGTCTATATATCCATGAGAATGCATTTTATTTGCGCGTTTTACTTTCCATGTACTTCTTTGAATTGTTATATCTGTTTAATACTGATGTACATTTAAGATCACTTCGGAGGCTTGTGTATACTGGATTCATTTGCCTGTATGGAAAAGTTAAATGGGAGGTTTTAACATGTAAGACAACATTCACATTCACAAACTTTATCGGGCAGCCAGTAGTCATTTCATGCATTATGCTTTACTGCTGCTTTTCATAGGAATTCGATTCGAGCACTCTGTGCATAGCGATTAGGGTTGACTACTATTTTAAGAAACACGAATCTAATGGTAATGAAACGTTTTACGTGGAGAGCAGCCAATCTATTTACTATGTTGAGCTTCTCTGCCTTTGTCAACTCTTGGGTATTCATATTTCACGCTATTTTGTTTCTTAATCTTTGGTATAATATACATAGGTTCTTGTTCACAATCTAATATTTCTATTATATGTTAGGTTGTCTTATTTATGAGCTCTTTTTCTGGAATGAAGTTGAACAAAACAGAGGAGCTGCGTAACACTGCTAGTATACCCAAGGTATTGATCTGTCCAAATGTGTACTTCCTTATTTAGTTTCATTTCCTTTTACCCCTGTAATTTAGTATCATTGTTCAGCAAATAAGCATGCCTGTTGTTTGTGTGTGCATGTGTGTTTGATTCTGTGGCTAACAAACTTGTTTTTGTCTTTTTCTTTAAAATTTCCAGTCATTTGAAAGATTCACCTCCATTTGCATCTGTCTATTTTCTTGTCTCATAGTCTCTACTTCCAGATTATCACCGGCTTTTGAGTTCCATGCCTTCTCGCAGGTTGAACTCATCAAAGTTTGTAGAAAATAGTGGTGCGTTCTCTTATTTCTTACTATTGAAGTAAATGTATGACAAATTTCTAGTCCTAGGAATTCGATTAACTTTTCACTTTTTAAAGGAAGGTTTCCCTTCATTTGATGGCCTATCATAGCAGTTTTTTTGTTTTCCTGAGAGTGTCCCTGCTATAACATCACAATTAGTTTTTATTTTATTTTATTTTTTTTTTGGCAAGGGTTTGTGGGGAGAGATAGTGGTGGGACAAGAGGGAGTCAAGAACCTTATCTTACTATTTTAACTGAAAAAAATTCATAATCAATCAACTCTATGCTTGTCAATTAGAGCATTTCGTATTTTTCCTTTGTTTTGGCAGAGTGTGTAGTATTGACAATTGATTGTCATTTTAGGGAGGGAAGTGAACTTAATAAAATGTTTTTCTTTTCGTGTTTTCTTCTATTTGGTATGCTTAACTTTTTTCACTTTTATCTCTTCTCTCCCATAAGTTTTCCTGTGTTTTCACTAAAAGAAGCAAACTATGTATTGGCAGAATATTTCCAAAACAAGTTGGTGGATACCATACATTTTATGGAAATTTTGAAAAATAATTATTTCTTTTATAGTCTCACTTAGATGAGAGTCGACAATCATTTCTTTTCTTTTCTCACTCTATGATCCAGATGGAGTGTAAAACAATTAAAACGTCCAAAGCTGCTACATCTACTGAAATATTGTAGCCTGAGTTGCCCGAATCAGAAAAAGGGATTTCTGTTGTGTGTTAGAACCAGTTGCTCCTGTGTGTATGTGCTCTTCATGCGTGCTAGTAAAATTGAAAATCAAAACATGCTTGTCGCTTTTGGCGCTCTCCACCTTCATACCAATGATGGTGGAAAGTAAATCATGTGAGAGAAGGATATAAACGGAATTTCCTTTTATTTCTTTGTCTTTGAAGAGGTAATATTGGTATTATAAATATTTTACAAGCAGAATTCACTATTTTTTTTTTTTTTTTTGTGAGAAATGAAATAGGTTTAATAAGAGAGTTTACTTTGTTATCATTTCTTATCATTTATCATCCCTTCTCACCATTTATCGCCCAACTTAAATATGATAAACTAGTTCACTTTCTCACCATTTTTTTAATCATTTCTCATCAAATCACCCCATTCAAACGGAGTGTTAACTAAGTTACAATTGGATTTAGTTGAATAACATCATTTAAAAAATTGACGGAAAAATTAAAATTATGAACATAATTTTAAATGTGTCTTTTGTATAAAAATTGATGTTTTGCTCTTATAATTAATATAGGGAAATTTTTTTTTAAGACTCCCTAATGGAATGAATTTTAATATGGAACTCTTTTTAATCACGGAAGTTACCTGAATTTTTATAATATGGTTTTGTACCTTCAAAAATGTTCCTTCCCATCTAGCCATGGTGTTTCAAGAGATTATGTTGATTAGGTTATACTACTCTTTCTCTTTTGGTCAACAAAAGATGCTGATGTTGATGTGTTTTTATCTTTATTAATTAATCTTCTGTGATTACATCATTATTGTTGAATAATTCATCATATCATTATTGCACACACATTGGTTATGAGCAAAGGCCTAAACTGTTATAGTGATGATGAAAGTTATTGAAAAGTTCATTGGGATTTTTAGTTGGGAATGCACATTTCGAAACATGGTAGATTTGTATTCTAATTCCTTAAATTTAGTGATCAAAAAAAAAAAAAAAATTGCCCCATTTCTTTCCTCACTAAATTCTTTTTAAAAAGGATTTATGCAAGTAATGGATTGATAATAAAATGCAATTGACTCCTCATATAAAATTCATGAGGAGCAGATTGAGGGAAGGCCTATAACATATCAACTATTAAACTTTCTTACGGAAAAATTTGGGATTCAAACACAACTTATTCAGGAAAGGTTCATATCATTTCAAAGAGTAAACTTAATCCCAATATGTGCTCTATATTGCTGCTTGCTAGCTGTTTCTCATGTAGTGTAGCTGCAGTAATATTAACTGTTTCTGTAGTCTCTACTAAGCGTATAATTCATTAACTTTTCTTCATTATTTTTTACCATTGCAGGAAGCTAAGGCTGATGCTATTTCCCATATGAACACCATTGTCAATTCAACCAAAGAAGATCCAATTTTGGTTAGTTTTCTCTTTTGCCCTGTCATGAGTGCTATCTATCGATATTTTGCTTATAACTTAATCTATTTAATTGCCACTAATGTGAATAATGCTGATGTTCGACCACTAACATCTTAAACTAAGTTTGGCTTGGTATTTATTTTGTAGGGTATTGTTGATTTTGAGTTATGCTAGCCTTAACACATTATTGTCTTGTTCACCAGATGGGTTGAAACCTAAACCCCATTTTCTCAACAAGTATTTATGTCAGCCAATTTCTCTAAACCTTCTAATTGTGCTGAATTTCAAAGTTGACAACTATGGCAAATGTGATTATGAAATGGTAGATCCATATCCTTGGTTGTGTGCTATGTGATCTGTCATGGAGTGTGATCTTTTGGTTCTTTGTATAAAAGTCTTCAACATCACTGGGTAGGATTTAGAGAAGGAAAATATTCTTTTTCTTTTATTTATTTATTTATTTTTTGGTGGTTGCAACATGACAAGTGTATAAAATAGTTCAACTCAAACATTTTATAGAACTAGTGGCGTGGCGTTGTGCTTCGTAGGATTAGCCATGCCCATGGTAGGGGAAAAAAATGAATTGCTAAAGTTTTTAGAAGTTCTAGAAAGTATGTTGGTGTAATCCAATATTCACCTGTAGCAAAGTTAATAGTAAAGAATGAACTATTTCTGTTAAAAATGCTTCAGGAATCACACTACCATCATCTTGGAATTCAGTTTCTTCCATCTACATCCTCCCTTCATCTTTTCCATTTTTACCACATTCCTTCACTTCCCTTTTGAACGTCGTTCGCTCTTCAAACCTAAGTTATCAACAATTAGTCCAGCACTTCCTTTAAACATATTACCAATCACAACTAAGCACAAAACAGTAGCATACTGTATTTGTATCTATCCATGAATATATACATGTGTGGATCTAGGTATTTATATTAATATTCATTCATATATATATATATATATATTCATTCATTGATAAGATTTTCTCTGGCTTTTAATCTTATTTTTGTGGTGTGTTACATATACTCTTCTTTGAATGATGCCATCTTATCTCTTAATTTTTTTTTGTCATCTTATTAGTCACGAGGGCTCTTTACAACAATCTTAAAATATTTCTGGACATATCAAACAAATGCTGAAGGAGCTTGGAATTGAGAAAGGAAAAGAAATTACATTGCATGGGAGAGGTGGAAACAACAAGAAATGATATGTTTTGCTGAGAAACCCCCCAAGAAGAAAGGATACATTCAGCTGCACTGTGATATAACTCCTAGGGCATACAAAAACTTCATCACAGTTTATAAGCATGGCTATTACAATGTAGTAGCTTTTTATAGAAACATAAGGTATTGTGACAAATAGTTTTTTGTCTTGCAATTTACTCAGTTTAGAACTTATTGATAGTGTTTTTTTTAATGATTTAGAACTTTTTGGATGATTTGAACTTAAGGGTAGTTTTTTATGTCTAGAAACATAGTTTTTGGATGTTTTGGAATGTATAAACAATTTTAGAATGTTCAAAACTTATGAATATAGTTTTTTTTTCTTTTCTTTTTTATGCTTGAAAGATTTTGGTGGTTGATTGATATTTTATGAAACTTGTTTGTAACGTTTGTTAGATTGTATAAAGTAGGTCAAGTAGAACCTACTGAATTAAAAAAAATAAAAAATACTACATATTCTATGGCAGGCACAATAGGTCATTGTTACCTATATTTTACGATGAGCAATGAGAGTTATGATTTGTCCCAGGAATTAACGGCGTTCAAAATTAGTTGTAGAAAAATAAAATATGACGCGTAAGATCTGCCGTTAAAGGGTTTTTATGGCATACTACGACATGTCGTTGAAAGTGAATGACTTTCTATGACTGGTCATAATATGACGTTCCTTGGGTGTCGTAGAATCGTATCCACGACGTGCATTTGGCGCCATAAAAACCCTTTTTTGTTGTAGTGAAAACAATCACCACTCGAGGTGCACACGATAGCTCTCCTACGGTGAGAATCTATAATGGCACAATATAAAGACAACCAATCCATGCCTAGGATGACATCAAAACCCAACATGTCTAATAAAATGAAATCAAAAGGAAGTTGGCGACTGACAACCTCTATCGTACAACCACGACATCCCTGATCCAAGACAACCTTACCTCCAACTGGTGACTCTACCCTAAGCGAAGACGCTAACTGAGCCATTTTTAACCCTAAAATCAATGCGAATACAGACGAAATGAAGGAATGAGATACACCAGTATCAATCAACAAGTTGGCAATGGAGTTAAACAACAAGAAGTTACTTCTTACAACAAAAGGTGTTGGCAACTGATCCGGCGTGGTAACAGCATACACATGACCTGAAGGCCTTTGATCTACTTGCTCACCCCTTGGAGCATATGTCTGGTACACGGATTGGAAAGGTGGATCTAAACTGCGTAGCCTGGGATGTTGTGGAGTGGAACCCTTTTGCTTTGTTGTCCCTTGCATCTCCTTGAACATACTGGCTCTTCTACCTTGAGGCCCTCATCCACTCCTCTTCTATCTGAATCACGGTCTCTAAGTGAGCCACCACCTTCACTAGGCGATCGTAATCTCTAATCATAGACCTAACCACCTTGAAAAGGAGCCAGGTCCTCAACCTCTTCTTGAACTCGATGCAACAATGTTCTTCCATTGCCACAAGTTCAGGTGCAAACCAAGATAAGCTTGTGAAAGCAGCCTCAAACTCGGCTATAGGTGTGTTCAATTACTTGAACTTTACAAACTACTCCTCAACTTCTCCCTAGTAGTGGGTGGTAAAAACTTATTTTGGAAGGCATTGATGAAGGCTTCCCAAGTCACCCCAATACGCCCTCGCACATACTTCCACTATTGACCCACATTTCCTTTAAGTTGGAAAGATGACAAGGTTACCCTCAACCCGTCGTCCTCAATGCCAAGCATCTCGAACGTCTTTACCATCTGTTCAAGCCACTTGTTGGCCTTCAGTGGCTCTTTTGGATCCCCAACAAACTCGACCAGATTTAACCGAAAAACTCTCTCTTTAGAAAAGATGGCTCTATTTCTGTAACATGAGTCTGGACTTGATTCTCAGCCCGAATGTCCATGGATTCCCACAATGCTCCTGCCATTTCGCAGGTTAAGGCGCCCATGGCTTGCTAACCTGTTAGGTTGGCGACGTTGGCCTGACCAACTCCTCCTCCTCTGCTGGAACTTCATCCAATATCGGCACCTAATGCCGCCTAGGCCTATCACACCTACCACCACCACATCCGTGTCCTAACATTTTAATAAAAGTAACACAATATATTAGCACATTTATAAATTTGACGAAGCTAATTCACTCACGTCTAAATACAGTGGACAACAAGTAATTCATTCTGCATAAGCACCGAATCACATAGTCACAAACGAATTTCTTTTCTAGATAATAATTGTTCCGTGACATTGCTAGAGTTCTAGTTAGAATTAGCAATGATTAAGTGCTGTTCTAACAGGACTTCTAGAAACTCATAGACCCAATCAATATCTTAGAAATCAAATTTCATACCCAGTTAGTCATATAAACATGTAATCACATAGCATATCAGGTGTACTTCTAATAACATCTAGTGAGATAAACCCATTGTGGTAAACACCACATCCTATGATCCCAAAGTATTTAAACCCAGTAGTTGAAATACCAAGTGGTAAGGCCCCACAATTGTAACAACAATCCATCTTCTAATATTCCATGGAAAAGCCAAAATTTACTTGATATTAACCTTTCATTGATTTGATTTCAACGTACAAGAGATGATATATGCATATATACATTCATAAATTGTAGATCATGAATCTATAGCATATGACATGTATAAATGAATGGTAATAAAAAGAAGTACAATTAAGTTTATGCCCTAATGGCTACATCTTTCCAAGTCATTACTTGGGTATAACAAAAGTGAGTTAAACTCAATACATAAAGAGCCCGAGGCTTGCACAAATAATTACACAAAAGCAAATAAAAGGAAATTCTCAACTCCAAGTCCTCCCAAGCTATGTCCTTGGTGGAGGCATATCATCAGCACTAAAAGTTGTGTTCTACGTAGGGTGAGTTAAAGCCCAATTGAGATACTTGAACGAAATGTATGAAGCTTAACAAAGTCATGAGGTGAATGCATATGCATGCCATTTTCCAAACATTATGCTTTCTCTTTTAAAACAATGCAATGTCATAGTTATATACATATCAATTCATAAAACAATACTTTTTAAATCAGAAAATAGGACAACGGATACAAAACACTGGAAATCTCTAGGTATGTGTCTGACAGTAGGCTATACAAGCACTACCAAAGCCATTTTACCGGTACTAATCAGAAGGATCGACACCTACCTGCGTGAGTTTCTAGACTTTCACCAAGGTTGGAAAAACTTGCTGCTCTTTGTTCTCCCGATCTGATCGATCCTACCCAGCAAGCTCAGTAACCAGACGCAAGAGTAACTGTGACAGCTAATTTAGAGGAGCCACTAATATCAGTCTCTTGCCCCCAATTTTTAGCCTAGAATGTACACGGGATCGCTTTCCATTTAACGAGGAGGTACTCTGCTCTATCATTAGCTAGCCCTCGGAGTACCTTTGTTTAGGTTACACCTTCGAAATACCCTAGAAGGGAATTTTGCTATACTTTTCCCAATCTTCGCTTTACGCCACGCCAACTCCCCTTTCATCATAAGACATGGAATTAGACCAAGGGGAATCTCCATAGTAACTAGTCCCTACACCCCCTAACTAGATTCACCAAGATATACACCCTTTTTTTCTCAAAACAATATATTTTCATTGTTCCAATATGAAACAATACTCAATGCGTAATTGTAGACACCCCATTTTTGACTGACCTTAACACTCAGACGTCACCAGTTGAGTGCTCGGTGATATTGCATATCGTGCTCGTTCAGAAGTTTCAGAGTCTGGGCTGCGAGCCTTGCCTCCGGACTTCCGGACTCTTTCGTGCCTTGCCTCGGTTTGCGAACCAAGCTCTGTTTTCTCTATTTTCTCTTCCCGAAGGGAGAGAGAGGTCTCGTAGATCACCTCTCAGTGGCCGTAGGCTACGTTTCGTGGTCGTAGGCCATTTTTCCCATTTGGAGCCCGGTTTTCGATTTTTCAGAGCCGACGGCCGTGTGCCTCGGTTCGGGACCTCCTAACCACCTCCGTTTGCTCCGATTTTTGGCACACACCTCGTTTCCTCCCTTTTGAGGAACATTGTGGCCCGAGAGACCAACTTCGTAGTCGAACGCCACCTCCGGTGCTTAAACAGCCTGTTTTCGGGGCCCCCAGGGCGCGTGTTTCGGTCCCCGAACCTTCGCTTTGCATCCGTTTTGGTTCATTTTTGGTGGAGACCTTATTTTCATTGTTAGGAAGCTTGTAGGAGGGTGGGAGGCCAGCAATTGTTTTGAAAAGCCAGCTTTATTTCTTCATCGCTCTCCGTCACCCGTTTTCCTCACTAAAAAGCTAATGTTGACCACCCGGGGCCACTTTCTTTAGCCCTAAACCCCATATTTGTGTTGTACACACCTGGGAGGCCACCAATATGAATAGGCCGGCCAGTAATTGTCTCTGACCCTTTTGAACCCCTCTAAAAAGTTGGCTTTTCTCTCTCCTGGTTCACATTTTCTGGGTTTTGACCACATATTTGTGTTGTGCACACATGGGAGGCCACCTTTTTGGGATGAGAGGCCAGCAATTTTCATTGACCCTTTTGACCCCTGGCCGACCGGCCTGCCACCTGAACCTTTTGAACCTAGCCAGCCAGAATCCTCTCTCCAAGTGCCTTCCAGCTGTACCCTCTGTTTTTCCCCAGATTTTGTATCCGGGGGGCTGCCTTTTGGGGGGAAATTTGAATTTGATTCCCCCCCCATTCCTCCACTCTCCTCCTCTATATAACTAGCACCCCTCCTTCATGTTTGAGGGTTACAAAAAATTGTTTAGGGCCATTGCATACAATCCTCCATCTCCCTCTCTTCTAAGCCTCAAAACACCCTTGGTTCTTGGCCATTTACACACCAACCCATAGCACAAGTCCTCCATCCTCCATTCCATCATTTTGGGACTGTTTTGAAGAGGTTGAGAGCTCAGAAATTTGGTCCAAAAGCTGCTGAAGTTTGGTCTTCAAGGGTAAGTTTTCTTCTCCTCTTTTCTTGCCTTATTTTTCTCTATATCTAAGCCATATTTGCTAGCATTTTTGGGCTCCAACCCAAACTGGAAATGGTCTTATTTTGAGTTTATCTTCATGTTTGATCAAGAGTTTTTCTCTGTTTGAAGCCACCTGCTACCCCTTTCCCTTTATCCCTCTTTTATGGCTATTTCTTGCATGATATGTTAGCCCTGTTTGTAAGAATTTCTCCGCTTCTAGAAAAACTGTAAAGTGCTTCATTTTGAGCCCCTCTTCAACTTTGTTGAAGGGCTCTTCACTGTTTGACGCCAGCTACTGTCTCTTGCTTTCCATCTCTCTTTTAGGGCCTTTTTTTACATCATATTGTAGCCCTACTTGTGAGCTGTTTTGGACTTGGTCATAAACTATAAAGTGCCTTGTTTTGAGCCCCTCTTAAACTTTGTTGAAGGGCTCTTCACTGTTTGAGGCCAGATTCTGTCCCTTGTCTCTATTCTCTCTTTTAGGGCCATCTTTGCATGATAGTTTAGCCCTATTTGTGTTTTTTTTAGAGATTTGTTATAAACTAAAAAAAGTTTTTTTTTAAGGCCCTCTTGATGTTTGATTAAGGGCATTTTCTTTTTTGAGGTCATCTCCTTCCTTGCATGCCTTATTTCTTCATGTTTTGAGCCATACATGTGAGCATTTGCATTGGCCTTGTTTTGGCCTTCTAGCCACTGAAATCTAGTGGATTTTCAGTGGCTAAGACACTATTTTGAAAGCCAAAATTAGAGGGGGGGTGACCCCCTCTCTCCTTCTCTTGTTTTGGTGGCCTTTTTGGCCTTCCAAAGAGACCCTACCTTGCATGCTTGGAAGTCACTTTCCAGGGTCAATTTGGTGAGTTTTAGGACTACCATATTTGATTTTCATAATTGTTTATGCCATGCTAAATGTCTACCTTGCATATGCTTAATAACTCCTTGCATGGGCCTCCAAAGTAACTCATTATTTTTGCATACCATTGTTGTATATCAGTGATTATTTGGGCCTATTTTCACATGATTTATTCACTGATTTTTTCTGGTTTGGTGAGATTACATTTTCTTTATATACTTGCCATGTAAACCATGATTGCTAGTCAAGATTGCATGCTATTTTGTCCACCATGATGACATCTTTTGGCCATGCTTTGAACTGGAAATGTTCATGTTTTGGGACTGCCTTAGCTCTGTCTTCATGCTTCATGATCAAATAATGCATGCTTTGTATAGCTATAAGTCATTCCATATGCCTAGTTTCGAGTTTCGGGTTTCATCTCGTGCATCGGGTGCCATTTTTCCATGTTTTGGGGCTGTTTAGCATCATATTTTAGTGCTAGAATTTTTGAGTTTGCATGCCATCTTGCATCCCTTGCCATGCCTTGTTAGAGTTACATGTTATGCCTTAGGTTCGGTCCTCGGTTTGCGTGCATGCATGCACGCATTTCGAGAGTCTCATTTTCACCTAATAGCCACTGATGTGAGTGTGGCTGAGGTCCACTCATGTTGGTGTAAGTCCATTATGCATTGTGTATGCCATTTCATAGCATTGTGTATGCTAGGTTGTATTTTAGAACATTGTGTATGTCATGTTGCGTCGTGCATTGTGTATGCCATTTCATAGCATTGCATATGCTAGGTTATATGCTAGTTGCATTGTGTATGCCATTTCATTTGTATTGTGTTCGGGATAGGAGTTAGCCCAAGCACGGGAAACGAGAGACGTTTCGTACTCCGAGTGACGGAACATGTCTCAATTCCCCAGTCGCCGACACTCCGGATTACCCATGACGGAGTTTAGGTCTTGTTGTGTTTTCATGTGCATTCATTTCACATCGAGTCGTGCAATTTGACTCCTCGGCCATCATGCATCGATATGCGTGATTGGTGGCACGAGGATCGAGGACTACACTCCCCGAAGAGTAGTCATGCATACATATGTGAAAATACTTTGCCATGCCCCTTTGTTGCTCTCTGTTGCAGTAAATCATAAATCAGCGGCCTCCTGGAGCTTTGCACAATATTCTGAGAAAAACTGCAAACAGAGGCGAATCGGGGCATCGCAATGGATTTTCGCGCCAGGCAATTCAAGCATGCGTCATTCCACCATTCGGAACAGAGCTGAGGTAGTCCATAGGCTTACATGCTAGTTTATCACTTTCCTAGTTAATTTGTTAATTAATTAGGGTTTTGTAATATTTAATTATTCAATCCGGACTGTAATTATTTATTCGGACTGTATTATTCTTTCGGACCCTCCGAGCGAGGACACAACTGTAATAAGTGTGCGTGCGTGTGATGTATGTCTTCCAACCCCACGCCTTTCTCCCTTTTATTTACCTGCTGATGATGGTTAGATTAGGGCATGTTTCAATTAGCATACAGGATGATACCATGTTTGCATTCATTCATCTGTATTGCATGCACCGAGCTCGGCGCACCATACTAACTGCATTTGTATTTCAATTCCAAATTGAATACGTGTTAGCTGTAGCACCATCATATGCCATGTTTAGAATAGCCGAGCCTATCTTAGTTGCATTTTGCATGTGTTGCATTAGGCATTTCTGTATAGTTAGGATCATGCATGAATTTCTAACAGAGCTTCTGTTTTGGCTTGGAGTACTCGGTAAGTACTTATGCTTTAGCATCCTTGCATGCGTGTGAGTGACTGCCATGATAGCATGCTTACCATGAGGCTATGTGCTTATATGATATAACTGCCTGAATGCCTGTGGGTGAAGGTTAGGTTATTTGAATCGGAACAATTCATTAATTGTGAGTTTTAAGCCCACTAGATAGTGGCAAAATCATGTTTTCTAAGCCCATCCGAGGGTGGCAAATCCACGTCTTAGCCTACTTGCGGGTAGCACCATCAAACCATTTTCAAATAAACAAACATGAAATGTTTCGTTCCAATTCAGGCGACCCAGTCTATACTTGTATGCTGTGCGCATCACATAGTAAATCTAGGCTAATAACCAGAATAAGAACGCATAATGTTTTCAAAAATAGATATCATGGTTAGTAGAGGCCGATCTTTGATCGGGCGAGCGGGGGTGCTCACAAAGTGACCTTCCCCAGTCGTACCCAAGTTCCCGAGCCGAGGCAACTTTGGTGATGACGGACACGTGGCCTTAAGCAAACGAGTCAGGGTTTCCTAAATTTCTCCAAAATAAAACATTTAGGTGGCGACTCTGTATCTGGCAAAGCAGTCCATGTTTGGCATTTCTTTCAAAATCTGTTTTCTCAAAACGATTTGTCGGATTTGGACTCTTTGGTTCAGATTTAGAACCGTGACAATTTGAGAGTCCGAACATGTAGTGAGCCCAAATGAACAGAACCGGGACTCATCCTCCCGGGACGTTCGGGGACGTGTACAGTAATTAATTTCAATTAACCTAATCCTCATACAATTTCTACAATAATCAAAGCTATCCTCCACCAATAGTCCAAAACAGATATCTGTACTCAACATATAATTTTCCAACAATAGATATAATCTCATAAATTTCAAAATGGGAGCGATAATACATATCCAACTCCACTATCATCATCAACAGATACTTTCCTCTTATCTTTTTAAATCCAACATCTTTTCCTTTTCTTTCATAGATCAAACAACAATGATTTTCCAATAAAACTTCTTTTACTTTCAAAAATCTCAATTTAGAAAGGAATTTCCAACATTTCAATACAACCCACAACATTCACACTCCCACAATCTTTCTTAAGATTCCATTTAAAAAAATCACTCTTTACATTTTAAAATCAAACCCTAGGTTTAGAACCAAAATCCGCAAATCACTAAACCTTTTTAAGGAACAAATAACCAAGCTAAGAATCATACAAAGGATAAAGAAATCCCCACCGCGAGAATATAAGAGGAAGAGAGAAAAAGTAGAAGTTTGACGCCGAAAACTAAGTCTTCTCCAATTAAAATGAAGCTTTCAACGAGTTTTACCGTTTTCTAGAAGGAACTATGGTGGAGAAATCAATGGATTTGGGTGTATTTGAGGTATTTAATGAGTGAATAAATTATGTTTAGGAATGTTTTAGATGGAAAGAGAGGGGGATAAAAAGTGACTGAAAAAGACTTTTCCCCGATCTGATATACGCACAGACCGTTCGAGTGCCAGACATAATAAGTGACATGGCTCGAGCTACCAAAACACCGCTCGAGTGCACAATGACGCTTCCCAGAAGTTCAGGCCTGCAAAAGTCCGCTCAAGAACCAAAAACTCTAAACAACCACACTCAACTAACAACAAGATGATAAGGGTATAAACTACAATTAAAGGTACGAAAAATTCTGGATCTAAAAGCATGAAAAGGGTCGGGTCTAAACCAAAATCGTTGTAGTTTTAGCCTACGGTTTCTTGAAATGCCAAGGTTTCTAATGGAGAGTTCAGTTTTTTTAATGTTCTAACAAATCCCAATCCTAGTCTAAAAAGTGAAAGAACAGTGGAAGATAAGTAGGAATTGGATGGAAAAATCTAGAAATAGTAAGGAAAATGAAGGCAGATTCAAGGCATGAACCTAAGCATATGACATTCAAGAATGCGAAGACAGAGTAAGACTGAATGCAAATTAATGAAGAGTGAAATCCAATGTGATGCACAGATTCTAGAATGTGTGGTATGAAGATTGGATGTGCAGAAGTGTGCTGGGTGGATGAAGTTTGCAAAAAATCAACGTTGGAAATGAAATTGTCAAATGAATGCGAGCATGGGAGATCTAAGAACATAAAGAACCATAAAAAAATAAAAATGAAATTGAAATAAAGAGAATAGTGGACTTACATGACGAAAACAAGAAGATATATGCCGGAACTGAGATCGCCAGAGTGAGATGCGTTGGTTGATCGTAATGGTGTAGTAGTCTGGTCCCCAGAGGTGATAAATAGAGGCGGCTGTAGAGATCTTCAAAGGTTTAACAATGGTGATCAGGGACAAAATTTAGGGAGAGAAAGTTTAAGAGAGCTGAGACTGTGAAATGAAGAGACAGAGAGCAAGGGAAAAAGTTTTGATGAAAACTGAAAGGGCGACAAAGGTCATAACTTCAAATCCTTGGATGATGTGCCTCGTTGACATTAGATGACATCAAATGACGTAGCTCAGAGGTGAAGCGACGCGTCTGAGGCATGATAGGTATGTGGATGAAACAGTTAAGGCAGTTATGGCATGGCAACTCACATGTGTCCTAGGCTCTTAAAATTCTTGAACTAGTGGGGTCATGATCTCGATTAGCAGTGTGATCTCGGATGAGATGTTGGTTCTTCTTTCCTGATGAATGAACACTTGAGTCCTTGTTTGTTGAAGTCGACAAGTCATGATCTCGATTAGAGGAGTATCTTTAGCAGACATGTTGGGAGGTCAGACGATATAGGTTTCGTCACCGCAATTTGCCGAGGTAATAGAACCTAGGAGGCAATTGTGCGGACATATTTTTAGAGTCGTGCCACATGGCTGAGGTGTTGGCCAAGGTACCACGTGGATGGCCCATGATGTTGACATTATTGTGATATTGTCGAGATGTGGTGCGACAATATCGAAATCTGAGATATTCGGATAGAGGACAAGAGTCCTAGATAAGTTGCTTAGTTCAGATAGAGATAAGGCTCTTTATTGGGATCATTCTTATCTAACTAAGAGTTCGAGATAAGTGTTGTGCTTGAGTCCTAGGAACTGATACTTCTAGGGGACAAGGGCACTGTTTGCTATAAAAGTAAGGCACTCCTGTAGGTCTAAGGTACGCTTTAACTGAGAGTTGTTTTACTTTAGTTGATATCTTTGACAGATAAGTTTACTAACTTAATCGTCGGAGTGCACTCGGATTGATGAGCCACCATAACTTGTTCTTCTTCAGGATCTGAAACATCTCACCTAGGTCCCTGAGATGGTCCTTCTCATCCTTGCTCTTGACCACTATGTCATCGATGTAAACCTCCATTGTTCTGCCTAACAATGGTTCAAACATCTTGGTGACCATCCGCTGGAATGTTGCCCCTGCGTTTTTTAGGCCAAAAGGCATGACCTTGTAGCAATACAGTCATCTTGGTGTTGTAAAGGATGTGACCAGGTGTGACCTCTTGGTCTGGTTCATACATAGCGATCTGATGGTAACCTCTGTACGCATCAAGAAAGCTAAGTCGATTGTGTCCTACTATTAGGTCCACCAGTTAGTCTATAGGTGGTAAGGGAAAGCTATCCTTTGGGCATGCCTTATTGACTGTTTTGTAGTCCACGCAGACACGCCATTTTTCATTCTTCTTTGGAACTGCCACATATTGGATATCCACTTGGAATAGTGCACTTCTCTGATAGCTCCTGCCTCTAGAAGGTTTCCTACTTCTTCCGTCACTATCTCGACGTGGTGGAGTGCTGATCTGCGAGTGCGCTGTATAATTGGTCTGGCAGTTGGGTGGACATTTAATTGGTGACATATGAAGTTTGGGTCAATGCCAGGTATGTCATACGGCGTCCAAGCAAACACTTCGATGTTAGAGGTTAAGAATTCCATGACCTCTATTGTCTCGGTGTTGGACAATGACGAGCTGAGCAAAAAGAACTTTTCTGGGTCTTTTTCATCTATCATTACCTGTACCAAGTCTTCCACCGCCTTCTGTTCAGCTGCTTTGCCAACATCTGCGAACAGCTCATTGCTCTCTGGTTCTTCCACCATCTGTACATATCCCTTGGTAGCGCGGCTGCCATTTACTGTGAAGAAGCATTGTTTGGACATAATTTGGTCTCCAAAGACCTCTTCAATTACTCCGGCTTCGTTGGGGAACCGTAATACTTGATGGTCGGTTGATGCTACCGATCGCATGGCGTGCAACCATGTCCTTCCCAAGATAATGTTGTAAGTGGAAGGGAATTTTAATATCAAAAATTCCACCTACTTCGTCATGCTTCCTGCTCTGACTGGGAGGATTATCTTGCCCATTGGCCATTCTGGCATTGAGTTGAATCTGATTAGGAAAGATGTTGCAGGTGCCAAGTCTTTCTCCTCCAGTTTCAATTGTTTGAAGGTTTCGTAATACATGATCTCACACGAGTTTACTTGGTCGATCAAAATCCGTTTGATGTCAAAATCCTTGATGCGGAGTGTGACGACCAGTGCATCATTGTGAGGGCAATATATCCTTGCCAAGTCTCTGTCTGAAAAAGATATGACATTTGTGGCTTCTGTCCTCCCCTTTTTGATGGCTGGTTGTGCACTTAATACCTCCCTTAAGTGCTCAGCCTTCTTGATCATTCCCCTGAGCTCACATACTCACTCAGGTTCGAATACCCCATGTATTACGTTAATCACGCCTTGAGGTGGGGCGACGATCGGCATTCTGTCTGGGTGATCGTGGTTCTGAGGGGCTGGCCATGTCCCTCCTTCTATGTATTGGTCTAGGTGCCCGGCTGCCACTAACTCCTCCAAGTGTTGTCTCAACGGCGTGCAATTCTCTGTGCGGTGCCCCTTTTCATTATGGAAGGTACACCGGGACCCTTCGTCATAGTCTTTTTGTGCTTCGCCTAACTTAGCTGGCCATCAGACAAAAGGTTCATCGCGTATCTCACTGAGAATTCGGTAGATTGGTTTTTTGAACACTGTGGTAATGGCAGTGCGAACTCTCAGCCACCTTTTGTCAAGATCCTTTTTGTTGGCCCGTCTGCCTTGCCCATTCCTGCTTGGTCGTTCTACCGTGTTGACTTTTGCCGAAGTCTTTTATCTGGTATGGCTGTTGTGCCAAATTTCGCCTTAACACGGGCCCCATCCTCTTCCACACGAATATGTTGGTGCACTCTCTCCATTAAGGCCTCCATCATGAGGGGAGGCGTCATAGTAATTGAATCCCTCAATTTGTTGTCGACTGGCAAGCCCCGTTTGTATTGCGCAATGGCGAGGTTTGTAGGGCAATCCCTAATTTGGTTGAATGTTTCCTAGTAACGACTATTGTAGGACCTTAACGTCTCCTTGTCGCCCATATCAATGGAGAGTAGCTGATCGATCTCCACTGGTGTTTTGGTGTTCGTTCTAAACCTTGTCACGAATGTTTCTGCCCATTGTGCCCAGGAGGCAATGCTGCCTTCTGGTAGCCTTTCAAACCAGGTTAGACCTAGGTCGTCTAGGCTGGATGGAAACAGGATGCACATTAAAGCCTCGTTTCGCTGGTATATTGCCATAACCTGGCGAAAGTGGCTCAAGTGCATGTAGGGGTCCGTTTTCCCCTCATAAGTGGTGAATTTAGGCTGGTGAAAGCCCGAAGGTAGTGCTGCGTTCTCAATTACCAGAATGAACGGCGAGGTCTGCAGCCTTGCTAATGCTTTGTCTGCTGGTTCGTAAGCAAGGCGCGGTATTGGCATTCCTACCTCGACGCTCCCATGCGTCCGAGGAGCAAATCACTGAAGGGCTGAAACTCTGTGCGGGTTGCGTGCCCTAGTATCTTCCTTCCATCGTGCCTTTTCTTCTAGCACGGTTCGCAAATCGGATGATCTAGGCAACTACGTCTTCCTAGATAACGTTTGGTGCGTGCGCGAGGGCCGATAGGTGCTTCCCTCAGTATATGACCTCTCAGTTCTCGTTCTCTCAGATCTGGAGTAACGAGTCCTGGGAGTTCTTAACTGAGTGTCATCTATTATCAGGTTCCTGCTCTCTGCTTGTGATGGTGTGGTACGCCTACCACGATCTTCCGAGTGGCGAGAGGGCGTGTTGCTTTTGCGCCCCTCTCCTGTCGCCACCCTTTTTCCTTTGATCTGGCGCTTCATAGACTCCATGTCTGCCGCCATCTTCCTTATTAACTCGTCTTGTTCCTTTACGCGATCCTCTAGGACTTGAGAATCGATCCTCTGCCTCTGTCTTTTAGGACTTTGAGAGCGACGGGGGCTGTTAGTCTGCCTCCCCCTTGCATCCCTCCGGGGGTTCTATCGCTGGGGCTCTAAATCCGCCATGGAAGGGATAGAAGGCAAACCTTTGCACCTTCCACCCCCTTCTGGGGTTTGTCCTTCGATGGCGGACTGCGGTAAATCTTCATTGTGCGCCATTACTTCCAATTAGAGAGGAAAAACTTGATCAAGAGATTTTGCTTTTTCTGATCTTCCCACAGACGGCGCCAATTGTACGAGCAAGAAATAATGTTATCGTATAATCCTGTTGATCAAGTCTGCGCTCCTCCAAACGTCGTCGCTTTACTCCCTAAAAACACAAACGTGAGCTAGCTGGCGGGTGTGTGCTGGATACCTCTCCGATGCCTAAGTCAGCAAGATAGACAAATAGACAAAAGCTCTGTGTATTCGAGAATCAAAGCTGTGATACCTCTCCATAGGTGATGTTATGAGCTTTTATAGGTTCCGCATGGCACAATCCTAGTAGGACTCTTATTCCTCCATGCAGAGTCCTCCTAGGAATTACACTCCTGAAAGATAATGCTTATCCTTTAACACCCCCCCTCACTGCTTAAACCAAGTGAGATGTTTTACCTCGTTAGTATGACAAAACGACCGAGCTAACATGGCCATGTTAAACTGGCATCAACGACCGAGCTCTAACTAGCTCGGTTCTTCCCTTCGTGGCTTGTACCTCGGTTTCACCTGTTGAGACCGAGCTAACCATAGCAACTTGGGCCGAACTAATCTAGAGCAAGGTCCTGAGGAAAGCTCAATACATCTTGGCTCAGAATGGTATGACCGAGCTATTTGTTACCACTCTGACCGTGGTGACCGAGCTAACCTCAAGGCTCTTTTAGGACCGAGCTAACTTCAAGGTCCTTTTACTCAGCCCTTTCTTACCTCGGCCCACAGAACGGCCCATTACACAGCTCGGCCCAATTTACTTATAAATTACCCTCTCAATATATATATATATATATTCTCAAAAATAATCCTATATAACACATTTTTATCATATTATGATTTATTTTTTATGTTTTCTCCTGTTAAAATTTTACTCACCTTGGATTTTAATTCACTATATTTGATTTTTTTATGCTCTTAAAGAAACTTAGGGAAATATATTGGAACAAACTTTTGGGATTGTTTTGAATCACCAAATTTACCATTTTGAAATAAAAATACACCACGTTTTGGGATGTACATTCTGAAATATATTTCGCTAAAGTATCAATATTTTTTTATACTGTATTTGGTTGGGGGATTTAGGGAGGAATTTGAAAATGGAAATGAAAAAAATAGGTGAAATGTGAATAAAACATGCCTATATTTCACCTAATTTCACACATTTTTTTCCTTTTCCTTTCCAAATCCCTCTCCAAATCCCCAACCAAACACAGCATTAGTAACACTAGTTCTATTAACGTTTGTCAATTTTTTTGCTTCTTATAAACATCTAGATTAGGTATATTTAAAAAATAGAAATAAAAATAAAAATAAAAATTAATTAAAATATAATTTTTTTTACTAAAAATAGAAAATGATCTAAAAATATTTTTTTTTAAATCAAACAAAGAGTTTGCTGGTGGAAATTTTGAGCTTTGATTGTTATTGGTGTCATGACTTGTATGTTTCTAGTTTCCTTTTGTTCTTTGCGTGTGTTTGTGTTGCTGGCATGGTCAATAATTTACAATGAACAAAGCAGAACACCCACTTTTTGCTCTGCCATCATTTGTATGTTTGTCCAAAAAGTTGCTGGTATCCTAGATAAGTAGTCACTTTCTAGCAGATATAATGTAGTCTTGGATTTCGTATTGACATTATTTTTTCCCAAACAAGTTTTTTTTCTTTTTTTTTTTGAAATAGTTTGTTAAATAAATTTTCAAAACTAAAAAAATGGAACCACAGCGCTTTTGTTTCTTAATTTTGTTTTGTTTTCGTTTTTATTTTTTCTAGAAACTTGAAATGAAAACTTATTTGGTATATTATTTTTGTTTTCAATTAATATGGAATTGATTTCATATTCTTTAGAAACTAAAAAAAAGGCATTTTTATTCATTTTCAAAATAAGTTTTCGCCCTCTCCTCTCCCACACCACCTCTGGCGACCACCCACCACCACCACTGCTCCACCAACCATTGTCAACCATCGGCAGACTGGATACTAACAATCTCTAGCGAGCTTAAACTACTTTCTAGAGATTTTTTGAGACCTTTTCTACCACCTGGAATATCTAGAAACACTTTGACTACCAACTCATGGCCACCTCTTACGATCCCCACCGCCGATCACCACATTCGTTCAAGGATAGAACTAGAAATTTTGTTTAGATGTGTAATAAAAAAATTAGTTGGCTTTGATACTATCAAAGATAATTTCTTGCATAAGCATATTGCAAATAGGAACTCATAAGAAAAAATTATATAAATATAACAAGTCACTTTTTATTTTATTTTTTGGGTAATATTTTTTAAAATTTTAAACTATGAATTAAAAATCAGTATATAATGGATTAGATCACTATTTTTAGTTATTTTGTTAGTTGATCTAATCTAATAAATAAAAGGTATACACATATCTCTTAATTAACTTAAAAATGAAAAGGAAAAAAAAGAAAAAGAAAAAGAAGTGATACGTATATAAATAAACGCAATTCAATGAAATTAATGTTTTTAACTATCATGTGAAACAGTTAGAGATCCTTTTATTATATGTTGTGAAATGGTAATGAAATAGGGAATTAGTAAGTAATTTTCATAAATTTTTTAATGATCACTCCATTTTATATGCTGAATCCCTACATCGTTCCACCTTTCACCGTTCGGTCATCATCTTTAACAACTCATAAAATATATTTCTCTATTTTTATTTATATTTATTTTTGATACATTTTTATACACAAAAATAGAAAACATGTTTCCTATTTTTTGAAGGATTAATTAGTGAAAAATTGATTCCTATGGGATATGTTATTTCATATAAGGTTTAATATTTTTGTGATAAGTACACACATTGAAAAATCGTTGAAAAAAATGTTGAAAAATTGACTAGAAAAGTCCCTTGTGACCGACATAGTAGTGATTAGCAGTGATAAAGTGGATAAATAAGTGACATTGAACAAATATATGACATTTTAGCAAATAATTAGACAAAGGAGTTTTCTTAAGTGTGCAAGTGCACACCATGTGCCACTTACACAAAAAGTGTAAGTGTAAGGTGTAAGTATAAGTATAAGTATAAGGTGTAAGTGTAAGGTGTAAGTGTAAGGTGTAAGGTGTAAGTGGGTTGCACATGGTGTGCAACCTCAAAAAAGGTGTAAGTGTAAGGTTTAATTTTTTACAAAAGGTGTAAGTGTAACGTGTAAGTGTAAGGTATAAGGTGTAAAGTGTAAGTTGCACACCATAACCAAACCCTTAGACAAATAGGTGACTTGTGTACATATAGATTACTTTTAGATAGATATATGACATTTGAATAGATAGACAAATAGGTAAGTTTTGAACATATAAATATTTGTTTTGGACAGATAATACCATTTTGACCCCCAAAAAAAAAAAAAAAAAAACTTAAGCTTAGACCTTTTGATCAATTTTTTTTTTTTAAAAAATAAACGTGTGGCTTGAAAGCCCTTTTTTATAAATAAAAAATAAAAACACTGACAATGTTAAAAAATGATCTGATAATAAACGACCCCAAAGTTTCATTTTTTATTTCCAGAAACTCAAAAGATTAATAAGTGATATATATATTCTCCAAAAAGGGAGAACAAAACATTCTGGTTTATAATCTGTCTTGAGCAAAGCTGTCATGTACGTTCCATTTCTTTCTTTAGCCCGTATGGTAAAATCGTGAGGAAGTAATTATAACTTATAATTTAACAGTTTATAACTTATAATTATGAACATAAGTTAATTTTTGACTTATAAATAAGTTTCTCCTTCCGCACTCAAAGAATAAGTTGTTTTTTGACTTACAAAAAGTTATAAGTTGTATTGTTAAGCTGAACCAAACACATCAAAATAGTTTAAATTAAGATAAAAGCTTAAATAAGTTGGAAATAAGTCTTACCAAACAAGGCATTTGTAACTTTTGACAGTAATTTATTTATTTATTTTTTTGATTGATTAAAAACCATAATTTTACTGAACAAGAAAATTTATTACAAGGCAAATGGTTTTACAAAATACAGATACGGTCATTCACGTGTTTCCCTTTTTAAGTCTTAAAAATACAGACGAAAATATCTAAAATTGATAATAATATTAATAGTATAATTTTTTATATGATTGAAATTTAATTTTATAAAAATTTAGGGTATAATAATTGTCAGCAGATATTTTAATATTATAATGTGTTATAGATTATATTGTTTGCTTGGAATCCAAGCTATATTTCTTTACCTCTAAGCCTCCGTTTGGAAAGTGGGTTGGCTTTTTGGCTTTTTGGTTTTTTTGGCTATTTTAGCTTGGGCTTAAAAGCTTGGTTTGGGAAGGGCTTTTTGGCTTTTTTGAGTTTTTTTGTGAGAGAAGAATGTAATGATTATGGGTTGGATGTGATGTTTTGTTTGTTATGGCTAAAATAGCCTATTTTGTTTTTTGTGACTAAAATAGCCAAAAAAACCTGCAAACCCACTTGCCAAACACAGGCTAAGAAAAGTTTATTTCCCTCCAAGTTTTCTTCTTTTTTTTTTTCCTCCAAGTAAACCCTTTTTTCTTGCCCACCGAGTTTCCTCTCCTATAAATTGAGATAACCTAAAAAAAAAAAAGAAAAAAAAAAGAAGAAGAAGTGTTTCTTATTTTCTTATTTTTGTGTGAGATTATCAGGAAAAGAAATAAATATTGTATGTGATGAAATTTTGGGTTCAACCAATTGTGCAGTATTGGTAAACCATACGATTTAGTCGGGCTGTTGTATCTAGGGGGGACAAGTAAAGGTTTTTTCTGCTGCGTCGATGTGACGCTTTACCTAACCGCAAAGGCTTGAATCTCCTTAAAGAGAGCGAATTTCTCACGCCTCAACCCTTTCAATAGTTATTGTAATTTTTATTATTTGTATTTTTTTATATTTTATTTGTAATTATCACCAACAATTTTAAGGAGATTCAAATAGTAAAATTCATGAACCAGTATTGGAGAAGCCCAACAACAATACCAGCGATCTCAGCAAGCCTTTGCGGTTCAAGGGAGCCCATTTCAAGAGATGGAAAAGCAATGTGCTTTTCTACCTCAGTCTCCTCAAGGTGGCCTATATTCAGACCGAGAAAAATCTGAACCACGTCCCCACTGAAGAGATGATCGACGAGGAGTATGTTGTTCATCTTGAAAAATTAGAGAAATACAACACAGATGAGTATAAATATCGGTATTATCTTTTGAATTGTCTTTCAGATCAATTTTTATGATTATTATGATACTACTTACACCACTGCCAAGAAAAATTAGAAAACATTGCAGAATAAATATGACACTGAAGAGGTAGGCGCTAAAAAATATGCTGCAAGCCATTTTTTCCGCTATCAGATGATAGATAGAAAATCTGTGGTGGAGTAAGTTTAAGATTTTCAGAAGCTAGTGGCTGAAGTTAGATCTGAAGGCATCAAAATTGGAGACAATCTTGTTATGGCAGGTATTATTGAAAAACTACCATCATTTTGAAGGAAATTTCAGAAGTCAATGCGTCACAAGCAAAAAGAGACGTCCTTGGAGACTCTAATCACACGGATTCGGGTGGAAGAGGAAGCACGGGGACAAAATGCGCTTATGACATAAGAGCATTCCACTGGAAAGGTAAATTTAACTTCTGTAAATACTTTACCTAAAGGTCGATTTCATAAGTCACTTGAAGCCAGTTAAGAAATTCTGAAAAAATACTAAAAGGTCACAAAATAAAAATTACTCAAGGCAAAAGAAATGGAACCAAGAACCCCCTTTACAAAATCTAACAAATGTAATATGTTTTGTGTGTGGCAAAAGTAGGCATATTGCTCGAACAACAGTCTCGACCACAGACTAATGTTACCGATGAATCATTTGTGGTTATGATTACAGATATTTTTATGGTTCAATCTGTGGAAGGTGCTCGGGTGTGGGAATGCTGAGCTAAAATTTAAAGATTTTACTCATTTTAATGAGGAGATGACTGTTATGCTTGAAGACTCCAGTTTAACAAAGGTGCTCGGGTGTAGGAATGCTGAGCTAAAATTTAGGTGCTCGGGTGTAGGAATGCTGAGCTAAAATTTACCTCTAGACGTGTAATTGTTTTAAAAGATGTGTTGTACACACCATCTATGAGAAAAAATTTGATGTTGAGTTATTTGCTCAACAAAACTGGTTTCAAACAGACTATTGAATCTGACCAATATATAATCACAAAAAAGGCATCTTTGTGGGAAAAGGATATGCGTGTGATGAAATGTTTAAATTCGATATTGAGAATAAGAAAGTACATGTTTTTGTTTACAGGTTGTATTCTATGAATTTTTGGCATGCTCGTCTGTGTCATATTAATAGCCGATACTTGGGAGTTATGAGTAGTATAGGACTAATTCACAGACTAACAAATAATTTTGAGAAATGCGAAGTTTGTAGTCAAGCAAAAATAACTAAAAGGCCTCATAAAAGTGTGGTGAAAAATACTGAATTGTTAGAATTAATTCACACTGATTTATGTGAATTTGAAGGAATTTTAACACGCGGTGGACATAGATATTTGATCACTTTTATTGATGATTTTTCAAAATACACTTATGTATACTTGTTGAAAAATAAAAGTGATACTTTTGAAAAATTTAAAGAATTCCTTCTTGAAATTGAAAATCAATTCATTAAAAAGATTAAAAAATATAGAAGTGATAGAAGTCAGGAATATGAATCTTTTGGATTCAACTTGTTTGCTCAGTCTTTGGGAATAATCCATGAAACTATTCCACCATATTCAGCTGCATCTAATGGTATAGCAGAAAGGAAAAATAGAACTTTAACTAATTTAACAAATGCATGCTAATTGAAGCGGGTGCTCATTCAAATTTGTCAGGAGAAGCAATTTCAACTGCATGTTATGTTATGAATATAGTGCCACATAAGAAACAAAAGTTCCACCTTTTGAGTTGTGGAAAAGGCATAAGTCAAATTTGGGATATTTGAGGGTTTGGGGTTGTCTAGCTTTTGTTAGACTTGTGGACCCTAAAAGACCTAAATTAGGTGTAAAAGCTGACACTTGTGCTTTTCTTGAATATGCAACAAATAGTACAGCCTATGATTTTTTGATATTAAAAAAAAATAATTTTTGAATCAGGTGATGCAATTTTTCATTCCTTTTAAATCTAAAAATTGTGGGAATAAAAAATATCAAGAAAATATTTTATCTGAAATCGGTTCCTGTACTCCACTTTTACAAAACCAAGACACTATAGTTTTTGAACCTAGAAGGAGTAGAAGAGCCATATTAGAAAATGATTTTGGCCTTGATTATCATGTTTTTAATATGGAGGAAATTATATTAACTTTACAAGAAGTTTTGACATCTCCTGACTCTGTTTTTTAGAACAAGGCTGGACATGATGAGATGGAATCCTTATTATCCAATAACACTTGGGTATTAGTAGATTTACCACCACGTTGTAAAACTATTGGCTACAAATTGGTTTTGAAGAAAAAAACTTAAACCGGATGGAACTATTGATAAATATAAAGTAAGACTTGTTGCAAAAGGCTTTAAACAACAAGCAGATCTTGACTTTTTTGATACATTTTCTCCGGTTACTAGAGTTACATCTATTAGATTGTTAATTTCAGTTGTGGAGAAGTAGTTTGGAAATACTCTTCAGATCCTGGGAAACGCTAGTGATCCTCAGCTAGTCATCTGAAAAGATACAAACATGCCAGTCGGGGGTGCCGGAATTAGCACTCCGACGGATAAGTCAGTTCAGACACTCAGGATAGCTTGTTTACAAAGTTCAGCAAAAAGTAATTGTTACATACCTTTCTAAATCTGTGGTTCTTGTATTTATACTTGCTTTTTGGGCCTCGGGGCTTGAGCCTACTTTTATCCCATTCCCCTTTTATTTATTCAGAGCTACTGATCTCCGGCTATTCGGCCTTCCTAATGTATTCGGCATCCTAGTCACGCAATATGGAGCCGAATAATATCTGATTTCTGGGGTACGCACCTTCCGACTCTTCTATTTATTCGGCTCCTACAATTGCCCCCCAAGCACTTTACCAACGACAGTTTGGTTGGAGTGCTTGGTTCCGAATTTTGAAAAGTCAGAGCCAAAATTCGGCGATTGGCCTCATCCTCATGCGGACATCTTAGCGCACCCCTTTCGGTTGTCATGTCGACTTCCCGCCCCTTCGTACGTGTCTATTTATTGCAATTTAAAATTTTTGACGTTCTTTCGAGTATGTATTTTATGACGCTCGTCGCTGGATTGCCTTTTGAATCGTCCCTACAACTCTCTTATCCGATATCCTCTTCGTCCTTTGTAAGTTCTCTCCTTCCTTGCTTCGAAGACTCTTTCTGGTTCATTCCTTCCTTGGCATATTCTTATAAACTATAGGGTATGGCGAAACATTTAAAAGACCTTCTCTCGTCAGATCGAATTACTGGCTTTAAACGCCATTTCTCCATTCCTGATGATGTCAGCCTGTCGTTTGTGGCAGACGGCACTCTTGATATGGAGAGGGAGGACGAAACCACAATTGTCTTTCCTCTTTTGTCAATCGCAGAGGGTGGAGTCCGTTTTCCCCTTCACCCGTTTTTTAGGGTTGTGCTTCGCCATTGGGGTTTAATCCCTTCCCAATTCAATGTGAATTTCTATAGAATTATAATGGGGGTTATAGCGCTCAACCGTCGCCTTAGAATTAACCTTGGCATTCCAGCCATCCGGCATTGCTATGCCTTGGCTATGTCTTCTGGTCGACACGGACGTTTCTTCCTTAGGGCCAAGGATATCGACCATCAACTAATTACTTTGTTTTCCAGTTATGGGAAACGAGTTGATGATGTTATGGTCGTTGTCCATGGTAACTGGGAATTTGGCGAAGGGGAGGATCACATTAACCCCATTCCTAGACGGAGGGGCGAGCCAGGTGGCCGGTTGCCTTCTCGCTTTTATTATTTGTTCATTTTTGTTGTAAAGCCTCTTCTTTGAAATGTTACGGCTTGGCTTGTGCAAGGAACGATTTGAAGAAAGTCCTGTCTTCGACTGACGACGCCGTTCTTTCGGATATCAAAGTTGCGCTCACATATTTCAGCCGTCGAAGTCTTCAGAAACAAAGGAGGGCGGCCCACATTCTGCTTCGTTACGAGCCGACATATACGACCTTGTCGACGGTGGAAAATATCCCGGTTCCGAAGGGTGAAGATTCTCTTATCGCTCTTATTTTGTCCGACTTCAAAAACTTGAGGCAGGTTGGTTTTGAAGGGTCTGATTCGGAGCGGGATGTGGCTAATGTTACCAAATCAGATCAGTACGAAATCGAGTCTGACGAGGTATTGAATTTGGCCGATCCTCCATTCACTTTGGGCCGAGGGGTTCTTTCACTTGACGGCGTTTTTCACGGCTTAGAGGATCTTCCCGCCGCAGGCCCCGAAGACATGGCCGGGTTAAGCCTGACAAAACTAGCCAGGAAGGCGAATGCGGAAAGGTTGGCCGCGCGGCGAAGAGTGAAGGCCCTTTTGTCTGAAGTACCACCCGCCACCGAATCTCAACTCTTCCTGCCTGCTAGCAAATCAGAGTCCTTGCGCATTATTGAGGTGGAGACGACAAAAGATCGGAATGTCGAATCTACTTTGATCGTACAGGCCGGCCAAGAAGTTAAGGAAGAGGCAGAGAAATGCCCTATCGAGTTTGAGGCCGGCTCAGAAGAACAAGGCGGCAAACATCCTCGATTAAAGGGATCGAATGTGATCATTCCTTTTTTCATTCAGCCGATGATAAAAAATATGCCGGTTTCTTCTGACGCTTCGGCGCTTAAAGATCCAGAAGTCACATTCAGCTTGGCTATGTCCGTGTCGTTGCCGTCTGACAAGGAGGCTTTCCGGATGGAACCAGATCTGAATGCGACAGCACTAGCCGCCCAATCGACACTTTTGGTACATATTCGGACTTTGCTTCACTTAATCCAAATACTGTTGAAGTTATGGTTTTAGATTCTTGTTTTGCAGACTGTCAGAAGGATAGCCGATATGGGCCATCGCCATCGCGACGCCGTCAAATAGATTAGTCATTTACGAAAGAAAGTTGAGGGCCAGAGGAGAAGGGCCGAGGTTGAAACTTTGAGGGCGAACAAGGAAGCCTCAAGGGCCGACGCCAACGTGGAGAGGGCTCGTAGTGCGGATCAATTGAGATCGGATGCCGAGAAGCAGGCGGACGCGAGCGAAGATGCGCTCAAATTGGCCTAGAAGGCGGTCTCCAAACTAGAGGCTGAGTTGGCTGAAATGAAGGCGGCGAAAGAAACAGCCGACTCGGAGGCTTCCAAAGTATTCGAGGCCGGGAAAAATGCTGGACTCGTCGAGTATTTGGACCAAGTCCCGAAGTTTGAAAATCGGGGATTCAAACATGGCTGGCACAAAGCCCTTGTTGCTGCTAAAGTTTCATTGATTATGCCAATATCGTATGAGCAACTGGATGCTGAGCCATTGGAGTCTGATTCCGATAACTGATCTGGGCGACTGACATAGTTTTTAGGATGTCGAATGTATTTTTACAGTTTTTAATTTGGTATTTTTCATGTGTTGCTACAGTCATAGTTTTTTTTTTTTTTTTTTTTTGCTAGGCATTTTCATGCAGGCTTGTAGCTTTTTGTTTAGTAATTTGCGTATATAAAATTTCATGAGTTGTGCTCAACTTGCTAAGGAAAGTGTTGTTAATGAATGATAGTTGATGAATGATATTACTTTCGGTTATGGTTAGATCGGCTGCTTAGCTTAGGTATTTGGCCGACCAGATTAGTAAAACTGCCTTTGCCTTAGCCAGGGCGTGAGCTTGCAAAGCCGAATGGGCCTAAATCGTGGGTTGGCCGAGGCACAGATTGATCGGCGCTTGCGCTTGAAAACATGGCCGACCAGATTAGTAAATCTGCCCTTGCCTTAGCCAGGGCGCGAGCTTGGGAAGCCAAATGGGCCTAACTCGTGGGCTGGCTGAGGCACAGAATGATCAGCGCTTCCGCTTGAAAACATGGCCGACCAGATTAGTAAATCTGCCCTTGCCTTAGCCAGGGTGCGAGCTTGGGAAGCCGAATGGGCCTAACTCATGGGCTGACTGAGGCATAGATTGATCGACGCCTGCACTTGAAAACATGGCCGACCAGATTAGTAAATCTGCCCTTGCCTTAGTCAGGGCGCGAGCTTGGGAAGCCGAATGGGCCTAACTCGTGGGCTGGCTGAGGCACAGATTGATCGGCGCTTGCGCTTGAAAACATGGCTGACTAGATTAGTAAATCTGCCTTTGCCTTAGCCAGGGCGCGAGCTTGCAAAGCCAAATGGGCCTAACTCGTGGGCTGGCTGAGGCACTGATTCATCAGTGCTTGCGCTTGAAAACATGGTCAACCAGAAGGTGGGCATTGATTCGGCTTCGCCCCTGTATTATTGTCACTACTTACCCTATTCTGATTTTGAAATTGAGAAGAGCGACGATGAGGGTGCCGAATAAATAGACTTTGGAACGCGAGAACAAACTTCGCGCCGAACAAATAGAATTTCTTTTATTTTCAACGTTCGCATTTGGTCTTGAAATGTTATGCGCTTAATTAAACGTATTATTTCAAATTACTAGCAAGTTTTGTGTTGCGTGGTGCAAATTTTTAAACATGCATTGACTGGCTCGAATTAAGAACAATTCTCAGTGAATATTTATTCGGCCAGTGAAGTGGTCTGAATGCATCTCTCACAAAGGCCCCGAATCCGGAGACTATTTTGGCCAATCGTGATATCCACGAAGGGCGCTCCGAATTCAGAGTCTTAATCGGCCTTAAGTGGCTTAATCGGCCATAAGATGTTATGCGCCAAAAGGGGCTCCGAATCCGGAGACTTTAATTTGGCCAATCGTGATATCCACGAATGGCGCTCCGAATCCGGAGACTTAAACGGCCCTAAGGTGTCATGCACCAAAAGGGGGCTCTGAATCCGGAGACTTTATTTTAGCCAATCGTGATATCCACGAAGGGCGTTCCGAATCCGGAGACTTAATCGGCCCTAAGGTGTCATGCACCAAAAGGTGCTCCGAATCTGGAGACTTTAATTTGGCCAATTGTGATATCCACGAAGGGCGCTCCGAATTTGGAGACTCTAATCAGCCCTAAGGTGTCATGCACCAAAAGGGGCTCCGAATCCGGAGACTTTATTTTGGCCAATCGTGATATTCACGAAGGGCGCTTCAAATCCGGAGACTTAATCGGCCCTAAGGTGCCATGCACCAAAAGGGGCTCTGAATCTGGAGACTTTATTTTGGCCAATCGTGATATCCACGAAGGGCGCTCCGAATCCGGAGACTTAATCGGCCCTAAGGTGTCGTGCACCAAAAAGGGCTCCGAATCCGGAGACTTTATTTTGGCCAATCGTGATATCCACGAAGGACGCTCCGAATCTGGAGACTTAATCGGCCCTAAGGTGTCATGCACTAAAAGGGGCTCCGAATTCGGAGACTTTAATTTGGCTAATCGTGATATCCACGAAGGGCGCTCCGAATCCGGAGACTTTATTTTGGCCTTAGAAGGCTTAATCGGCCCTTAAAGGCTTGGAAGCAAGCTTGAGAAAACGAGAAGCTTTGTATTGCAACAGTGGAATATGTACAACTATCAAGCCCACAAGTCGGGTCAATGATAGAATTTACGTAAATGTGTTGAATTCCAAAGCCATGGCAGGCTTCTTCCTGACATGTCTGAGAGCCAGTATGCCCCTGTTCCTGCGATGGATTCTATCTGATAGGGGCCGTCCCAGTTTGGACCCAATTTTCCATCGGCCGGTCTCCGGTCGGCTGGAAGTACTTTCTTTAGGACCAACTCTCCTGGCGTGTATCGGCGTAAGTGAACTCGCTGATTATATGACTTGGCGAGCTGCTGCTGATACCGTGCCATGGATGCCAGGACACGGTCTCTTCGTTCTTCGATTAGAATCAGATCCAGGGCAAGCATCATGTCATTTCGGCCTGTATCAAAAACTTGCGATTTCAGAGTTGGGAGGCCGATTTCCAGGGGTAAGATTGCCTGGGTTCCAAAGCATAGAGCAAACAGCGTTTCTCCAGTGGATCTCCTCGGCGTAGTACAATGAGCCCACAATACACTCGGCAATTCTTCAACCCATTTGCCTTTAGTTTTTCCAGCCTCTTTTTGATGCTGTCTAAGATGGATTTGTTAGAGGCTTCGTCTTGACCATTGCTTTGGGGGTAGGCCGGTGTAGAGAAGTACGACCGAATGCCATATTTGTTGCATAACTCTCGATATACGCCACAATCGAACTGGGTGCCATTGTCTGAAATGAGAGCACTCGGAATGCCGAATCGTGTTATGATGTTTCTCCATACAAAGCGTTTAATGTCGGCATCTCGTATATGTGTTAAAGCCTCCGCTTCGACCCATTTTGTGAAGTAATCTGCCGCGACGATTAAGAATCGCTTGTTCCCTGGGGCCCTCGGCAATGGCCCTACGATATCAAGTCCCCACTGAGCAAACGGCCAGGGGCTGGTGATAGAGTTCAACCCTTCGGCAGACAGATGGGTTAATGGGGAGAACTTTTGGCACTGTTTGCATTTTTTACATAACTCTCCACATCAGCTCTCATTATCGGCCAATAATACCCCTGTGTTATAGCTCGATGGGCCCGGGAGCGTCCGCCAGAATGGGCACCACAACTGCCCTCATGTATCTCTGTCAGAAGCTCCTCCACTTTGTCGGGGTGCACGCATTCCAAATATGGACCAGAGAGGGACTTTTGATAAAGCCCTCCTTGCAGATCCAGATAGTATCGCAAGGCTTTATTTCGCAGCTTGTGTGTTTCTTTTTTGTCCTCTGGGAGTTATTCAGAAGAGAGGAATGCAGCAATGGGGTTCATCCAGCTTGGTGCGGATTCTATAACGTTGACATGGATTTCCTCCGAAGGGCCAATACTCGGCTTCGGGATGAAACCTACTTCGATGGTCAGTTTGATCTCATAATTGATGGCGGGGGCTAGGTACGCCAAGGCATCTACGTGTGCGTTCTGGTCGCGTGTTATTTGGTTCAGTTCGTGATGGTAAAATTTTACCAGCAAGGAATTGGCCGTTTTCATATAGGCCGCCATACGGTCGTTTCTTGCCGCGTACTCCCCCTTTAGCTGACTGATTACCAATTTTGAATCACGAAACACAAGCAGACGCCGAGAGCCGAGAAGGTGCGCATTCCGCAGACTGGCTAGAAGGGCTTCATATTCGGCTTCGTTATTTGATGCTTCGAAGACAAGCTTGATGGCCTGCTCAATTACTGCGCCGTCTGGAGACATGATTACAACTCCGGCGCCGCTGCCCCTTTGGTTAGACGATCCATCGTAGTATAATTGCCAAATATCCCCGACATAAACTCTCCAGTTCGGCTTTGGTCGAACTTCAGCCTTTGGTCGAACTTCGTCAGGTTTGAGGTTGGCAAGCTCGCCGGTGAATTCGATAACAAAGTCGGCCAACACCTGCCCCTTGATTGCGGTTTTAGGTAAAAATTGAATGTCGTATTGGCCGAGTTCAAGAGCCCATTTTGAAACACGTTCTGATGCTTTTGCACTCCGTAGTACTGATCGGAGGGGATAATCTGTTAGCACCCCAATGCTATGTCCCTGGAAGTAATGCATCAGTTTTCTTGCCGCCATGACTAGGGATAAGATGAGTTTTTCCAGTGGAAGGTAGCGTGTTTCGGCGTCAACCATTGCCTTGCTCACATAATACACTGGTCGTTGCTCCCCCTCCTCATCTTTTAGCAGTAAGGCGCTGACGGCCCTATCGAAAATTGCCAAATATAGAATGAGTGGGTCACCAACGGCGGGTGTTGTCAAGAGAGATACTGAGCGGAGGTAGGTCTTGAGCCCGTTGAAAGTTGTTTCGCATTCGGCGGACCATTCAAAAGCCTTACCCTGCCGTAGTGTCTGAAAGAATTGTCGGCAGCGATCTGTAGACCGGCTGATGAACTTGTTGAGTGCAGAGGCCATCCCTATCAACTTTTGGACTTCTTTTATTGAACGGGGGGAGCCGAGTTCCAAGATTGCTGTGACTTGCCTCGGGTTGGCTTCGATTCCTCGGTGATTGACGATGTAACCCAGGAATTTGCCAGAGCTGATTCCGAACGCACACTTGGAAGCGTTCAGTTTCATTCTGTATTTGCGTAAGATGCTGAATGTCTTTTATAGATCGGCTATATGATTCCGTTCTTCTTTGGACTTGACCACCATATCGTCGATGTATACTTCCATAGTGTGGCCGAGTTGCTCTTTGAACATGGTATGGTGACCAGTCTTTGGTAGGTTGCCCCTGCATTCTTCAACCCAAAAGACATAACTCTAGACGTCCCCCGAACGCCCCGGGAGGACGAGTTCCGTTCTGTTCGTTTTGGGCTCGCTACAGTTCAGGACTCTCAAATTGTCACGGTTCTTAATCTGAACCAAAGAGTCCAAATCCAGCAAATCGTTTTGAGAAACAGATTTTTGAAAAGAAGTGCCAAACATGGACTGCTTTGCCAGATATAGAGTCGCCACCTAAATCTGACTCGGTGCCAAAGGCCACGTGTCCGTCATCACCAAAGTTGCCTCGGCTCGGGAACTTGGGTACGATTAGGGAAGGTCAGCTATGAGCACCCCCTCTCGCCCGATCCGAAGATCGGCCTCTACTAACCATGATATCCGGTTTTGAAAACGTTATGTGTTCTCATTCCTGTCAATTAGATAGAATTATTATGTGATGTGCACAACACAAAAATATAGACTAGTTTGCCTAATTTGGAACGAAGCATTACATATCCGTCTGTTTGAAAAACAGTTTGAAATTTGCTACTCGTAAGTAGGCTAAAGCACGGATTTCAACGAGTTGTCCCAACTCAAACAATCCAACCTTCACCCACAGGCACTCAAGTAGTTTATATCACATAAGCATCTAGCCACATGGTAAGCATGTTGTCATGGCAACACTCACACTCATGCAAGGATGCTAAAGCATGAAAGCTTACCTAGTACTCCGAGCCAAAACAAAAGCTAGTTAGTAATCAATGCATGATCCTAACTCATGTTAAGATGGCTAATGCAACACATACAAGATGCAACTATAATATGCTCGGCTAATCTATGGATGACATATGATGAAGCTACAACTAACACGTATTCAACTTGGAATTGAAATACAATGCAGTTAGTATGATGCGCCGAGCCCGGTGCATACAAGACAAATGTATGGATGCATGCATGCATAGCATAAGGTATGCTAAATCAAATATGACCTAATACTAACCATCAAAAGTAGATATGTAAAAGGGAGAAAGAATTACAAGTTAGCCCTCACTCGGAGGGACCGAAAGAATAATACAAGTTAATTAACCTACAAGCTAATTAAATATTACAAATCAATTAATTAATTAACAAATTGACTAATCTAATGAAAGCAGTAAACAGCCTCGGGAAGAGGGCCCAATGCAATGCGCGCTCGGCTCCGCTCGGAAAGTCACTGCCATGCACAAGTTGCCTCTGCTTTGACTGTTCTGCTTCTCTGAAAATTGCACAACTCCCAAGGTTGCTTCTATGAGTGTTGTGGAACACCACCGGCTGAGAGAATATACTACCGGCCATGGAGAATGGTCACCGGCTAAATATTGTGCT
This sequence comes from Camellia sinensis, assembly GCF_055761805.1. Lineage (NCBI taxonomy): Eukaryota > Viridiplantae > Streptophyta > Magnoliopsida > Ericales > Theaceae > Camellia > Camellia sinensis. The sequence goes on from NC_138975.1 coordinate 93,353,878, forward strand.
TTCGGCCAAACATTCTTTGCCGGTCGGCACCCAACACTGCCTGCCGGCCGGCCAATTCTTCCTGCTGAAACCTGCAGCTGACAGCAGCAGAGGGCAGACAAGGCATGGCAATGCGTTTCAAGCAATGTATGCACCAACCACACTCTTTATCATATTTATGACTCAAAGGAGGATGGACCTCGATTCTCGGGCCACCAATCACGTATTTCCATGCATGATGGCCCAAGAGACCAAGTATGCAATTTAATTTCAAATGCAATGCACACACACAAACAAAGGCCCAATCCCTATCACTAGATCAAGGGACAAGGCATGCATGCTAGATGGAATGCAACCTAGGCATGCAAACTAGTATGCTATATGGTATGGAGGGGAGCATGCAAACATGCAATGTACACTAGGTATGCAACCTAAGCAAACAAGGCAAACATGCATGTCACAACTATGCAAGCTAATGAAGCATGTGAGATGTGATCTAATCATGCAAGTGTGCAAGACATGCAAACATGCTAGCAACTTGACTAAGGGAATGCATGCCAAATGCAAGTGATTTCAAGCATGCAACACATGCAACCAAAACATGCAAACGCGGATTAATGCAACAACATTTGAATAGCATGCAAAAGGTGGATTTAAACTGAATTAGGCAGCTCTCAACTAAGCCCAAAACAATGGCTAACATGCTCAAGAATGGAAGCCAAAACACATACAAATAGGCATGCATGTAAGGTCCAACACTTAGGCACATAGAGACAAATTTTAAGCACACTTAAAAGAGGAACAACATGGGCATATGGCATGCAATGTTAGCTCAGAAAATCATGTTAACGATGGTGCCAAAACAAGCAAACAAGGTAAGCATGGCATGCAACAATAGTCCAAGATTCAAGGCAAGCCCAAGGGAGATTCAACTACACTTAATGCAACCACACATGGCATGAATTAAATGACCAAAACCAAAGTTTTAGCATGCTAAAACAAAGCCAAAGGACCACTTAGATGGCATCTAAATTACTTACACATGGAAGCATACACAATGACCAAACATGGAGCATAGGACATCCTCATGGAGCATCAAAGGGGCCATGAAATGCAAGCATACAAGCATGCTAAGAGGACTGAAATGATGCTATAAGTTATGCCAAACCACTGAAATAAATCAAACAATGCATGCTCAACACTTCACATACTTAAAGCCTACAAGCTAACAATGCAAAGGAGCTATGCAATACATGTTATGGTTGACCAAAACAACCAAAAATAGACCTTAAACATGGAAAAACAAGTATGAAAGCTTCACAAAGCTAGGCCAAAAGCATGGTTGAACAAGGGTTAAAACCTAGATGCATGTTAAGGCTACAATATGGCATTACAAGGCATGTATGCTAAGCAAGCATGGTGTACCAAAACCAACTAAAAACAGAGGAATATTATGAGATAATAAGCATGAAAATCAGCTAAGGCATGGCCAACACACACTTAGACTAGATGCTCCCTCAAGAGGCAAAAATGGCCCTTTTCAAGGACAACAAGGAGAGGGGGTGGCCCTCTCCTTCTTAGGACCTCAAGGCACCATCCTCACCTCTGAAATCCCTCAAGATTTCAGTGGTGAGGAGGCCCAAACACAATGGTCCCAGAGCTCAACCGAAATGGCACAAAACAAGGGCCAAACAAGCCTTAAGGGGGGTCAAACAACCCCAAAGCTTAAAACACCGTTAACAAACTATTTAGAGCACTAAAAATTAGAACTTTTATATGTTATACACAAAGCTCAAAAATAGATGCAAGGTAGGAAAAAATGCAATGCAAAAATGGGGAATAAAGGGACAAGTTTCTTACCCTTGTAGACCCTCTTAACCAATGGTGAACCAGCTGGTTCTTCAAGCTCAAACCAGCTCCACAACTCCAAAAACAACCCTCAAGGGCCTCAGCTTCAAGAAAAGGTGTGATGGTGGGTGTTTGTGTGCAAAACTAAGACAAAACACACACAAAACTAAGACAAAACACACACAAAACACAAGAGAGAGAGAGATATAGAGATGGAGGATATATGAGCCCTAACCCTAAAGCTCAAAACCCTCTGAAAATGTTGTCTAAATTGTCTAACCCCTCAACAAGAGAGAAGAGGTTCTCTTTTGTAGACAAATGGCCTTGTAAAGCTTCCAAAGGAAGCTAACAAGAGGGCAATCCCTCCATACACGTGTAAGGAGGGGGTGAAAGTGTATGCCAGCTGCACAAAAATATCTGCAAAAGCAGATGCACAGTAGTCGGCCGGCCAAAAATGCAATTGACCAAAAAAAGATAGCCGGCCGGCCATCTATGGTGCCAGCCGGCCAAATATTTGGCCAGTGGCAACGAAACACAGCCGGTGGCCTTAAGCCATGGTCGGTGGAGTGTAGGGATGGCCCACAAGCCATTCCCTACCCCTCCAAGGCAAAACACAAGTGTTTGGGTGCAAAACCAAACACAAAACAGTTGAGTCGAGAGGTCCTGAGGCAAGGCGAGTGGCCGAGACCTCCGGGAACTCAAGACGAACACAAACATGGATGATCACCGAGTGTTCAAGCGGTGACGTCCAAGTCTTGAGGATGGTAAAAAATGGGGTGTCTACAGTTGCCCCTCTTTGACAGAACTCGAATGTCATAACAATGATGGGAGTGAATGTCAAAGCCCAGAGACGACCCGTTTTTGACAAAGCTGAAGACTTAGACAAGCATGCAAGACAATAAAGATAGGCGCCCGAAGGTAAGGGCAAAATGCAAGACAATGCACAAGGCCAAACATAACTTATGATCATGTAAAGAAAGCTGTAACGAAGCATAACATGCGACAGTTTTAAGCTAGCATACACCAAACTACACTACAATGCAGAAAGGATGTAAGAGAATTATGCAATTCTCGATACGTCTCACTCGGAGGATACAATACCTGTCCGGTTCGTCTGGTTGCACCAGCCTCAAATGAACCGTACATAAAATATCGTGCCTGTAAAGAAAGCAACTTAACAGGTACGATATCATTAGGAACATGCATAACATGCAAAATGAAAGCAAAATGATATGCAATATATACAAAACTATGTATAAACAATGCAAATGAAAATGCAATGCAATTGAAACAATGCAAACGATATGCAATACAATTGAATCATGATCAAATCTTGAGTGGTTCAAAACCACACAAATGTCAAATAGATTGATGGAGGTAACAAGTCCGTCTACCATAAAAAAGGTCACACAAAACTATGAGTGATGTAGACGGACACAAGAACAAGTAATTGGGTGGAATGACACAAGTGGGGAATGATCCACTAACGAAAGAACATGATCCTAATACAGGATGCAAAAATTACACTACAATGTAATATGTATGATGGATATGGTGCGCGGGCCAAATCAAATCTTGCCTAGGAAATGCATGGACACAAACAAACCACATCTAACATAGAACGGTCATACAGAACTATGAGTGTATAGACGTGAAAAGTATGGACACATACCAAACCAAGCTCAACAAGGAAAGGCGCAAACCCTAGATGGAAGTGATGCAATGAATGCATGCAAGCTACAATGCAACATGCACTGGAATGGAATATATACAATGGATGAGGCACGCGGGCCAAACCAAATCTTGCCTAGGAAAGGCATGTACACAAACAAACCACGTCTAACACAGAACGGTCATACAGAACTATGAGTGTATAGACGTGAAAAGTATGGGCACATACCAGACCAAGCTCAACAAGGAAAGGTGCAAACCCTAGATGGAGGTGATGCAATGAATGCATGCAAGCTACAATTCAACATCTACAATATGCAATGGAATATATTCAATGGATAAGGCCTACGGCCAAACCGTATCTTGCCTAGGAAAGGCATGGACACAAACAAGCCACGTCTAACATAGAACGGTCATACAAAACTATGAGTGTATAGACGTGAAAAGTATGGGCACAGACCAGACCAAGCTCAACAAGGAAAGGTGCAAACCCTAGATGGAAGTGATGCAATGAATGCATGCAAGCTACAATGCAATATCTACAATATGCAATGGATGGGTGTAAATGCAATATTTACAGTGATGCATGACATATGCACTATTGGTAATGAAATGCATGACATATGCAATGTATACAAGGGATGCATGACATATGCACTATCTACAATGAATGCATGACATATGCATGTTGTTGTTTTTTTTTTGTTTTTGTTTTTGTTTTTTTTTTTTTTTTTTTTTTAGTTTTGTTTGAAATGCATGTTGATGCATGCAAGAGAAAATGCATGGCAATGCACGTTGCTCTCTTTTTTTGTTTTTCTTTTGAAAATGCATGATAATGCATGATTGTGTTTTTTTTTGTAATACAAATGATGCATGTTGACGCATGCTAATACAAATGCGTGACAATGCACGTCTTTTGATATGCATGACAATGCATATGATCTTGAATGTACGACCACGCACGTCGCTTGAAATGCTTATGAATTCGAATGCACGACGATGCGTATCGCTTGAAATGCATGACAATGCATGTGAACTTGCCAAAAGTCGTTCGGGCACGACAAATACCGAAGGACTTGCACCTTCAGAGGATTTAAGGTCTCCTAGACCGAGTGTATTTAACGTCTCGCCAGACCATGCGTATTTAAGGTCTCGCCAGACCAAGCGTATTTAAGGTCTCGCCAGACCAAGTAAAATGCATAACAATGCAAGCATAATGACGTATAACTCAACACGTGTTTGCAAAACAATGTATGTGGGGCAACTTTCGAATCTTAAAAGAGACAAAAGGATACACCTTGCACATATTCGAGTGCCATGCACAAAAGACATGGTCCGAGGTCAAAACGGAGGCCGGTTGAGCTTCGGATAAGCACTATTTTGCACTATCTTGAGAAATAAATACCTCAAACTATACATCTGACCCAAAAAAGGTTGTTGGAGGCTCACCAGCCATCAGGGGAGGTCACCGGCCATCCACCGGCCATCAAAACATATCATCGGCCAAATATTTGGCCGACCAGACAAAGATGTAGCTGACCGGAAAAATGTTGCTGAGTCGGGACAGTTCGGTTTTTTTGCCTCGGGTCTTTTAAAATAGGGTTTCAAACCCTATTTTTCTCATTTCCTCTTAGCCGAAATTTCTCCCTCTCTCTCTCTCTCTAGAGTATTTCCCGAGCCTCCATTCTCAATTTTCCTCGATTTTTGCGCCTGTTTCGTCGTTTGATTTGCGAATATCTTTGTGTTTCAAACATTTTGAACCGAACATTTCTTCGTCCCGGTGTCTCCTTTGCTATTTCCACCTCTTGGGGTTTGTTTTCCTCGAGTTTCTCTCGATTTCTGTGCCTCTTCCATTTCCCGGCTTTTTCGGTCATTTTTTGCCCTCTCGGGGTTGACTTTTTGTTGACTCTTCGCATTCTAGGCCGATTTTATCTCTTTCGGCCATTTTCACACCACTTTTGACATGGCGGATGATATTCCACGGGGCGGGAATCCCCCAGAGCATGAGATGGATCCAGAGGCCGAGCTCCTCCCCTTGAGCGTCCGCCAGTTCGACCCGGCGACCTACCGGCCAGCGATCCACGTCTTGCCTCCCGACGGACTTCGTCAGTTCCGGAGTTTTGCGAGAGGCGTGCCATCAGAGCTCCTTCTCCGCGAGCCGAAGTCACACCTATCATACGGCGCTGCCGAGGTATATTCTTCCCCGTTTTGGTTTCCGCAATGTAGAACACTTAACTGCCATAGTTGATTTTGTTCTTTAACTGCTTAACCCGGATACATCGATACACTGTATGTTGTAGTTGACTGTGAACACACTTGCACTTGATGTCTATTTGAATCTGAACACGTGCACACACGTTCCATTGTCACTGAACCACCCAAACACACTGGCACATCACGTGTTGTAGTTCACTATAAGCACACCAGCACCCAATGTTTGCTCGAACCTAAAAATGCGTACTTACGCTGTATCTATACTGGACCACTTGGAAACACTGACACGTCATATGCCGTAATTCACTTCGAGTACACAGACACCTGATATCTGTTTGAATCTGAAAACGTGCACACACGCTATATTTGCATCAATTTTTTACTGTTCTTCAAAACTGTACATTGAATATTGCTTCGCAACTATTTGCTTTTGAACAGGGAGATTCCCATACTGTCCGTGGGTATGGGAATGTCGCCACCAGGGATTGGTACACTGAGCTACCCGATGCGGTTCGCCACATCGTGGATCAGACCGGCTTCGTCGCATTCTACAGGGGACTCTCCCAGCTTATTGCGAGCAGGCCTCTCCTCGCCGCTCTGGTGGAGAGGTGGTGGGACACCACCGACTCATTCCACTTTTCTGCTACGGGAGACATGACGATGACTCCCTATGATTTCTCAATGCTCATCGGCATCAGTGTAGGGGGTGATCCGATCCTTTTCGACACAGACATGGACGAGTGCGAGGCCGCTCAGATCTACTTACTTGGCGAGGTGCTGCCTCTCGCGCATCCTGGCTTCGTCAGGTATTCATGGTTCGAGGTCCAATTCCGAGTTCAGCCGGCCTTAGTTGAGGAGGCTTCGATGACCCAGGAGGCGGTGGAGCAATATGCACGCGGTTTCTTCATGTTTCTGTTGGGGACGACTATCTTCACCGATCGGGCGAACACCGTGCCCCTCTGTTTGTTGAGCGCACTGGTGGACGTCACACGGATTCTGCGCTTCGACTGGGGTGGTGCTGCTCTAGCCACTTTATACGGATACATGAGCTCAGCCTCCCGTTGTAGCGGGCAGTTACTCGGGGGTTACTGGCAAGCTTGGGAAGTACACCTCTTTCTCTGTTTTACATTTCTGCCTTTCATTTTCTGTACTCTGTACACTGCACACACTGCGGTCTGCTTCACACTGACTGTATACTGTACACACGGCATACACATACTCTGCTTTACACTGACTGTACACTGCACACACTGTACACTCTGCACAATACACTGCACAATACATGGTTCTGTAATTTCTGCTTTATTCTGTATTCTGCTTTATCTGATAATCCTGCTGGTATTTGCTCTGCAGTTGTGGTGGGTCTACGCCTACTTTCCGAAGTTCGCCCCAGTGCTAGATGTGGAGACCCCTCTCGTCGTTCCATTCACGCGCCGCTTCGACGTGAGGTGCGTGCGGAGGCCCCGAGAGACGTTCATCTTTTTCCGCCGCTACTTTGACACCATCACCCCCGCGGAGGTATGTTTAACTTTTAGAGTTTTATTTGGCTTGGCTTTACACTGTATTTTCAATAATAGTAGATAACAAACTGCATGTCACGTACAGATCACTTGGCAGCCTTGGGCTCTATTGCCTGAGACGATTCGAGATCGATTTGCTGGTGCAGAGGAGACGGCACGTTTCAGGATTTTGCTGGAGGGCTCGGTCTGTCGGGCTTGGTACCTGGGTGAGTATTTCCTACGCTAGACCTTGGGTTTGCCGGAGCAGATAGTTCTGGGTCCGCCTCTTACCCACATGAGGGATACCGAGAGATGCACTACCGAGGAGATGGCCGATTACACGATCGGCTAGGACGCGGAGGGCTTTAGGGGCGAGGGCGACTACTCAGAGTATGTTCGGACGTACATTATGTGGCCTCTGAGCGGCGACCATCGAGTTGAGAGAGGGGGACCTGCGGTGCCAATAGCTGGAGCAGGAGCGGGGACTGGGGCAGGAGCATCGAGGAGAGCTCAGGTCCGCAGCAGGGGTGGAGTTCAGAGAGGGCGAGGGGATGGCTGGCCTGCACTGCCCACTTCACTGACATACAGAGGGTAGGGTGGGGCGACCTACCAGATCCCCTTTGCTCCTCCTCCGGTTGACCACGAGTTGGTCGGTTTCCATGACTTGCCTCCGGTATGTATTACTACATTTTATGCATCTTGTATTGGCATTTCATTTCAGTTTATTTGATATTCTGCAGAATACTGACGCATTTGATACTTTTGCAGGCTTCTTCCGAGTATACCCGGCAGTCCTTGGAGCTGAATGCCTCCATGATGGGGATGTTACAGCGGACTTTTGACCTCCTGGCCCTCTATAGCATTCCGGTATGTTCTTCTGATCACGGTCTCAAACCATATACATAAGTTGCTTCACATAATCTGGTGCACAACACAACACTTGATAAGCTGCTCACGGCATTCATACACTGTACTCATACATTACATTCTGCACTGATAAACTACTCACGGCATTCGCACACTGTACTCATACATTGCATTCTGCACTGATAAACTGCTCACGACATATTGACACTATACTCATACACTACATTCCGCACTAATAAACTGCTCACGGCATTCACACACTATACTCATACACTGCATCTGCACTGATAAACTGCTCACGGCATACTGATGCGTTTGCCTCTTATACTTTTCAGCCTCCTTTCCAGATTCCCACTGTGGGAGGTGTTCCAGCTAGGCCTTCTGTTCCTGCCAGAGGAGATGGAGAGGGCAGAGTATTCCCCCGCACCAAGGTGAGGCGCACTCACGTCGGGTGTAGCTCGCGGGCTCCAGTCCCTGATGACGATGACGAGGAGTTGGAGGCGGAGGCGGAGGCAGAGTCGTCAGAGGAGGAGACCGGAGATGGCTCGGACTCGGGCTCAGATGACAGCGCTGATGATGCTCCTGGACCTTCGTCCAGGAATAGACTAGGACAGACTCCCAGGCCTGAGATCCTTTGTTATTGATCCAGATTTTTGCTGTTTTTCTTTTTCTTTTTCTTTTGTACCTTTTGCTGGTAGCTAGAGTACCTTGTACTGTCGTAGGAAGATTTTTATTTCCAAAACCATGTACTTGAAAAAGATGATGAAATGAAACAAACTTTTTGTTTGAAATGGTGTTGCATTTGTACATTTCATATATTGCATCGCATTGCATCATGTTGCACTTCAGTGTAAATGAAATTGATCTGTTGTCTGAAAATTGAACACTTGCATTGTAATAATCAGATAACGAACCAGCCAACAGCAAAACAACCCATATCAACCACTGCACATTCTGAACACTTGGCTCATACTCTACTGGGGATTAATCTGCATACAGCTCATAACACAGCGCTTGGCTCATTTTGCACACAGCGGATCCTGAACAAACAGCCCAAATCTGACAAGACGGACCATGAAGGTTGAATCTACTGAAGTTGAAGCACCCTCGGATGCGATCTGAAACCCAGAAGCTTCAAAGAGGCCCAGGTTTTCCTATTCACACTTATCGGGGGTGGACCCTGCAGTCGTATGAAAGAACCAAATCATGTTTTTACACAAATGTGGAGAATGGCACAGCATTCTGAGCACAAAACGATTAATTTTTGAAATTGAAGAAGGGTTTTTTTTTTTTTTTTTTTTAAACCGGGGGTAGTGAGCCTACAACTGAACATAGCGAGAACGACTCAATAGCGGAGAGAAAAAGGTAAACAACCTAAACACAACGAGACACACTCGGAAAAGACTCAAAACAAGAGTTGAGGTAGACAAAACAAAAGACGCGACATACAGACATGTTAACGAAGACGGGGGACCTCAGATCACGAGGAGCCAGTTTCTCTGGGTATTGTTTCCCACCCTTTCTTATTTGTGATTCTTACATCACTCGGCCCTCAGGCTCGATTTTTTCTCTCAATACCCTTTTTGCTCACTTTTACTCTCAACTAACACCTCTCTATTCTTTATTCTCTCATTTTTATCCCTCCCCAGGATTTTTAATGGATGAATAGGAAGTTGTGGGTTCACGCCCGACATGGTTAGCTCACGGCTGTTTCTTCTGGTGGCGTTTGGTCGATGCCCCAGGTAAAGAGAACGGAGTACCTTGATCCCTTCAGATTTGTGCTTCGCACTTGGTTTGATACCTCATTGCTCGGAGGTTAAAAGAGCTTTCAGCCCTTTAATGACAGCTTCAGTTGTGCCCTTCTTGGCAAGTATGTTGGCGATGGGGGAAAGACAGGAAGCCTGACTCAACCGTGCCCCTAGTTCATCATTTTGACCATTTTTGTTTTGGTTTTCTACTAAAACAATTTTGACCAATATGAGAGTCAGATTAACACACTTGTACAATTTTTGATTTGAAAACCATACAAGTCAGGCTATGAGCACTGAAAATTTTCCTTTTTTGGGTCCTAGAAAATGGTCCAGTTTTGAAAAAATAAAACAATTTTCGAGAAAACTAGTCATCCTCAGTAAAAATTCCCAAAAACTGTTTTTGCAAACAGCCGCCGCCCAACGAGCGTGGAACTTACTCTCGACATGCACAACCTCAGATCGGAGGCAATGGAAAATTGCCCCTTGTTTGAAGGACGCTACACGACAACGGAAAGTTGCCCCTAGTTTGAACGGCGACTCATGGCAACGAAAAGTTGCCCCTTGTTTGGATGATGCCGCAGCATATTGTAAATAGTCCTCACTAGTGATGATCACGACCGAATTTTCTCGGATACAGAGAAGACGAAGATGGTCAAAACCAATATATGGACACAGTCACTTTGAAGATGTTGGGGGCTGGACTTCGAGATGAAGTTGCTTACGTATCCGGTTGACACAACCGAACTATCGGATTCGGGGAGGGCAAGAATAATCAAAACCATTACATGGACTGAGGCGCTATAAGAGTGTTGGGGGCTGGACTTCAGGATGAAGTTTCCTACGTCTCCCAAACATGGGAATCAAGCCTTACGTAGTTCCGGTTAAGGTACACTCGGGTATTTAACCTCTCCTTTTACGCTCTAAATTTTGCCAAGGCCGCCCTTCCGGGTTTTCGGCCCAGCGAGCCGCTCAAAGGGTAAAAGTGTAACAAGTCCATGTCAAATGGTTTTAGGGTTTTGAAGCCATCCGTATCCAGGAGAGTGGCTGTTGTATTGACTTACTGAAGGACCCATCTTCGACTTTTCGAGCAAATCGGACATTTTTGCCCCTAGTTTGGAGGGGTGCTTCTGTTCTAGCTTTACAGGCTTCTTCTGATGAGATCTGATCTTCTTGATCTGAATTTGGTGCCTCTTGTTCGAGGGCTGCTTCCAATCTGGCCACACAGGCCTCTCTTGATGGTCGATCGTTGAACACTCCGAATTGTGGTTCAAGGCTTTAAACCAAGGGCTCGAGTCTTGAGGCTGAGAGCGATCCTAAGCTGCACAATCTCAAGAGTGATTCCACACAGGTCTCCGCAGGACCGCGCAAAACATTTTGGTTTTGAAAGTTTTTAAAGAAGCGACAAATCGCTCGCGCTGAAGATAGTGTGGAACCAGTCTGGATCAAGCCAGGGTCCTTCTCAATACTCACGCTGACAAGCATGATTTCAATCATTAAGGGCTTAGCACGCCTCTCTTTCTCTCAATTTGATCAAAGTTTGCAAAACCCGAGGAATTCCTTCCTCTTTGTTTTCACTGCAGTGTTCAAAAAGTTTTGAAAAACTTAGGTCAATTCAATGATTTTCAGGGCAAAAGTGAACAGGTGAAATGTACTGTTGTTCCATTCAAGTCCCCTGGCACAACTAATTCAGAATAGTAGTAAGCATGGAAACATGATAGCCGCAGCTGTTTCATTCAGATTCCCTGGTTGCAACTGGCTCCATGACAAAGACAGACTCAAAAGAAAGCAAAAGGGTAATTACAAAGCAAAACGGTGTTCGAGGCAACAGCTCCGGAATCACCCGACATTCTATACAAAGGGGACTGACTCGCTACAACAAGATAGACCCATAAGCAAAAGGACTGACTCAAGGCAATGAGACAGACTCAAAACAAAACAAAAGACTAACTCGACACCCAAACCAGAATTTACAAAACTAGCATTCGCAGATGCTCCAAAAATGCGTGCCAGACGCCACAGCCAAAATACGTCGAGCGCCGCCCACAGGTGGTTCACTTCCTGATTACATACTCGCAGTATCAGTATCCTCAAAATCCAATAACTGGGTAGTAACGGACTTGGTTGAGGTGGGTGGGAGGATAACTTCGTTGTTGATCAAGTCTTGCACCTTATGACGGAGGTGAAAACAATTGTCGGTAGCATGACCAGTTTGCTGGTGGTACGCACAGTACAAGGCAGCATCAAGTGTAGTAGGGAGATTCTTTGGGAGAGGCCGAGGCTCCAAGGGTTTAAGATGCCCCCTTTCAGAAAGGATCTGAAGTGCCTTTGACAACGGCATATAGAGAGCGTGAAAGGCCCTGCGCCCTCGGGGAAGGTACTTTGAAGGTTGAGTATTCTTGCTAGATGCACTAGCGAAAGGGTCGGCAGGTGCCGCCTTGGCTTTCTGATCTTTCCCAGGTGCAGGGTTGGGAGTGGAAGGAACTGTTCTGGCATGACGGGGCCTATCCCGATTTTCTAATTGGCTTGTACTGCCTTCGGTTGGAGTGGGGAAAACATCATCTACAGCCTTGGCTACGACTGTGAATACCTGTTGTTTACTCATCCCCTCGGCTTTCAAAGCCTCGACTGCCCACAGCAGTTGTTCAATGGGATCGGCATCTGCCTTCATTTTGTTCTTGCCTCTGGCCTCATCCTGATTGAGGGTTTAGGTTGATGTTTATAAGTCATTGTTATAGTTGGAGGCCACCTCGGGTTGGCTAAGTTCGATCACAATCCGTCCCAACAGCGGGGGCTCTTGTGGTATAAAATTCCTGGCATACGGTGCGGCTGGTGGCAAAGCTGACATTCCGTAAGCGAGATCCGCCACGGACCTCTGGAGGTCACCTATCATTCCCATCAATTCGAATGTGGTGGGCTCACGAGCCTGATATAACTGGAGGGTCCAGACCGGGTGCGCAACAGGCGACCTGGGTGGATGCGGTACATCGACATTGGTCTCGCTTTGCAGAGTGATTCCTTGATCTAATGCGGCCGTCATAACCACAATCTCCTCTGAATTCTGCGTCGTGATAAGTCTGCTGTACTGAACGGTGACTGACGGATCAGATATCTGTCTTGCCTCAGCAAGGGGGAATACTAGCTATTCTGTATCAACTCTCTGAACTGAAAGAAAAAACAAGCAGCTTTTCAGCCCAAATGGATCAAACACAGATGTAACTGAACAACTGTACTTTACTGCTGACCATTGTTGCCCAAAATCACTGGCCCCAAAATACTGAATCGGATACCCACAGATATAACTGATTCTCATAAACTGATACTGGTGCCCTCGGGCCTGATACTCAAACTTGCAAACTGATATGTACATTCCCTGTAGAGATGCACTCTAAAAGCACATAGCAAGTAAAGAGAGCCAAAACACCCCTATGGAGGGGTAGGGTTTCCCTATCCTATTTTTGTCAGGAGCTAGGGTTTCACTATGCACGCAGCAGTTTTCAAACAACCTAACATCGGGTAAGCAACCTGTCCTAGTTTGGAATAGTCACTATGGATTTCGATATGCACTAGGTCGAAATGGTCGAAAAGGGTGCCCCGGTAAAACCGGGGTTTGTGTTCCCATATTGTCAGAGCCCACAACCGGTCAGCCTTATGGCATGCTTTGACAAAGTCAAGCCTCTGGCAAACCGATCAGGAATGACAGATGGCAAACACGGTGTCCTAGGCGCACCAATGCACATGCAATGCAAAGAGACACATAAATGAAATCAAAACAGGATATCATGAGTTCGAGTCAAGCTCTCTAAACCTCCCCAGCAGAGTCGCCAGAAACTGTAGACGTCCCCGAACGCCCCGGGAGGACGAGTCCCGTTCTGTTCGTTTTGGGCTCGCTATAGTTCAAGACTCTCAAATTGTCACGGTTCTTAATCTGAACCAAAGAGTCGAAATCCGGCAAATCGTTTTGAGAAACAGATTTTTGAAAAGAAGGGCCAAACATGGACTGCTTTGCCAGATACAGAGTCGCCACCTAAATATTTTTTTTATGGGGGAATTTAGGAAACCCTGACTCAGTGCCAAAGGCCACGTGTCCGTCATCACCAAAGTTGCCTCGGCTTGAGAACTTGGGTACGATTGGGGAAGGTCAACTATGAGCACCCCCTCTCGCCCGATCCGAAGATCGGCCTCTACTAACCATGATATCCGGTTTTGAACACGTTATGTGTTCTTATTCCAGTCAATTAGCTAGAATTATTATGTGATGCGCACAACACAAAAATATAGACTAGTTCGCCTAATTTGGAATGAAGCATTGCATATCCGTTTGTTTGAAAAACAGTTTGAAATTTGCTACTCGCAAGTAGGCTAAAGCACGGATTTCAACGAGTTGTTCCAACTCAAACAATCCAACCTTCACCCACAGGCACTCAAGTAGTTTATATCACATAAGCATCTAGCCACATGGTAAGCATGCTGTCATGGCAACACTCACACTCATGCAAGGATGCTAAAGCATGAAAGCTTACCTAGTACTCAGAGCCAAAACAAAAGCTAGTTAGTAATCAATGCATGATCCTAACTCATGTTAAGATGGCTAATGCAACACATACAAGATGCAGCTATAATAGGCTCGGCTAATCTATGGATGACATATGATGATGCTACAACTAACACGTATTCAACTTGGAATTGAAATACAATGCAGTTAGTATGATGCGCCGAGCCCGGTGCATGCAAGACAAATGTATGGATGCACGCATGCATAGCATAAGGTATGCTAAATCAAATATGACCAAATACTAACCATCAAAAACAGATAAGTAAAAGGGAGAAAGAAGTGGAGGTTGGAAGACATACACACACGCACCCACACTTATTATAAGTTAGCCCTCACTCGGAGGGACTGAAAGAATAATACAAGTTAATTAACCTACAAACTAATTAAATATTACAAATCAATTAATTAATTAACAAATTGACTAATCTAATGAAAGCAGTAAATAGCCTCGGGAAGAGGGCCCAATGCAATACGCGCTCGGCTCCGCTCGGAAAGTCACTGCCATGCACAAGTTGCCTCTGCTTTGACTGTTCTGCTTCTCTGAAAATTGCACAACTCCCAAGGTTGTTTCTATGAGTGTTGTGGAACACCACCGGCTGAGAGAATATACTACCGGCCATGGAGAATGGTCACCGGCTAAATATTGTGCTTTCGGCCAAACATTCTTTGCCGGTAGGCACCCAACACTGCCGGCCGGCCAATTCTTCCTGCTGAAACCTGCAGCTGACAGCAGCAGAGGGCAGACAAGGCATGGCAATGCGTTTCAAGCAATGTATGCACCAACCACACTCCTTATCATATTTATGACTCAAAGGAGGATGGACCTCGATTCTCGGGCCACCAATCACGTATATCCATGCATGATGGCCCAAGAGATCAAGTATGCATTTTGATTTCAAATGCAATGCACACACACAAACAAAGGCCCAATCCCTATCACTAGATCAAGGGACAAGGCATGCATGCTAGATGGAATGCAACCTAGGCATGCAAACTAGTATGCTATATGGTATGGAGGGGAGCATGCAAACATGCAATGTACACTAGGTACGCAACCTAAGCAAACAAGGCAAACAACCATGTCACAACTATGCAAGCTAATGAAGCATGCGAGATGTGATCTAATCATGCAAGTGTGCAAGACATGCAAACATGCTAGCAACTTGACCAAGGGAATGTATGCCAAATGCAAGTGATTTCAAGCATGCAACACATGCAACCAAAACATGCAAACGTGGATTAATGCAACAACATTTGAATAGCATGCAAAAGGTGGATTTAAACTGAATTAGGCAGCTCTCAACTAGGCCCAAAACAATGGCTAACATGCTCAAGAATGGAAGCCAAAACACATACAAATAGGCATGCATGTACGGTCCAACACTTAGGCACATAGAGACAAATTTTAAGCACACTTTAAAGATGAACAACATGGGCATATGGCATGCAATGTAAGTTCAGAAAATCATGTTAACGATGGTGCCAAAACAAGCAAACAAGGTAAGCATGGCATGCAACAATAGTCCAAGATTCAAGGCAAGCCCAAGGGGGATTGAACTACACTTAATGCAACCACACATGGCATGAATTAAATGACAAAAACCAGAGTTTTAGCATGCTAAAACAAAGCCAAAAGACCACTTAGATGGCATCTAAATGACTTACACATGGAAGCATACACAATGATCAAACATGGAGCATAGGACAACCTCTTGGAGCATCAAAGGGACCATGAAATGCAAGCATACAAGCATGCTAAGAGGACTGAAATGATGCTATAAGTGGTGCCAAACCACTGAAATAAATCAGACAATGCATGCTCAACACTTCACATACTTAAAGCCTACAAGCTAACAATGCAAAGGAGCTATGCAATACATGTTATGGTTGACCAAAATAACCAAGAACAGACCTTAAACATGGCAAAAAAGTATGAAAGCTTCACAAACCTAGGCCAAAAGCATGCTTAAACAAGGGTTAAAACCTAGATGCATGTTAAGGCTACAATATGGCATTACAAGGCATGTATGCCAAGAAAGCATGGTGTACCAAAACCAACTAAAAACAGAGGCATATTATGACATAACAAGCATGAAAATCAGCTAAGGCATGGCCAACACACACTTAGACTAGATGCTCCCTCAAGAGGCAAAAATG
Organism: Camellia sinensis; assembly: GCF_055761805.1. NCBI lineage: Eukaryota > Viridiplantae > Streptophyta > Magnoliopsida > Ericales > Theaceae > Camellia > Camellia sinensis. Next base: position 93,370,416 of record NC_138975.1, read on the forward strand.
GCCCTTTTCAAGGACAACAACGGGAGGGGGTGGCCCTCTCCTTCTTAGGACCTCAAGGCACCATCCTCACCTCTGAAATCCCTCAATATTTCAGTGGTGAGGAGGCCCAAACACAATGGTCCCAGAGCTCAACCGAAATGGCACAAAACAAGGGCCAAACAAGCCTTAAGAGGGGTCAAACAACCCCAAAGCTTAAAACACCCTTAACAAACTATTTAGAGCACTAAAAATTAGAACTTTTATATGTTATACACAAAGCTCAAAAACAGATGCAAGGTAGGAAAAAATGCAATGCAAAAATGGGGAATAAAGGGACAAGTTTCTTACCCTTGTAGACCCTCTTCACCAATGGTGAACCAGCTGGTTCTTCAAGCTCAAACCAGCTCCACAACTCCAAAAACAGCCCTCAAGGGCCTCAGCTCCAAGAAAAGGTGTGATGGTGGGTGTTTGTGTGCAAAACTAAGACAAAACACACATAAAACACAGGAGAGAGAGATATAGAGATGGAGGATATATGAACCCTAACCCTAAAACTCAAAACCCTCTGAAAATGTTGTCTAAATTGTCTAACCCCTCAACAAGAGAGAAGAGGTTCTCTTTTGTAGACAAATGGCCTTGTAAAGCTTCCAAAGGAAGCTAACAAGAGGGCAATCCCTCCATACACGTGTGTGGAGGGGGTGAAAGTGTATGCCAGCTGCACAAAAATATCTGAAAAAGCAGATGCACAGTAGTCGGCCGGCCAAAAATGCAATTGACCAAAAAAAGATAGCCGGCCAGCCTTCTATAGTGCCGGCCGGCCAAATATTTGGCCGGTGGCAACAAAACACAGTCGGTGGCCTCAAGCCATGGCCAGTGGAGTGTGGGGATGGCCCACAAGCCATTCCCTACCCCTCCAAGGCAAAACACAAGTGTTTGGGTGCAAAACCAAACACAAAACAGTCGAGTCGAGAGGTCCTGAGGCAAGGCGTGTAGTCGAGACCTCTGGGAACTCCAGACGAACAGAAACATGGATGATCGCCGAGTGTTTAAGCGGTGACGTCCAAGTCTTGAGGATGGTCAAAAATGGGGTGTCTACAATAACTTTATAGCAGTGTGTTTCTCTTGGGGTGAGGAATACGGTTTTGTCCTAGTCATCTGGATGCATGGCGATTTGATGGTAGCCTATGTAAGCATCGAGGAAGCTCATGCGTTGATGGCGTACCGTCGCATCGACAAGCTGGTCGATTCTGGGTAGAGGAAAACAGTCTTTGGGGCAAGCTTTGTTTAGATCCGTGAAATCGACGCACACTCGCCAAGTCCCATTTTTCTTCTTCACCACCACTATATTGGAGAGCCACGTAGGGTAAGTGACTTCTCTAATTGCCTCGGCGTCAAGCAGTCTGTCTACCTCCTCAACAACAACGGTAGTGTGCTCCACGGTTGACCGCCGGCCTTTCTGACTGATCGGCTTACATTTGGGATCGACATTCAAATGGTGTTGTGAAACTGACGGGTCTATTCCCAGCATTTTGTACGGAGTCCACACAAAGACGTCAAGGTTATTGAGCAAGAAAGAGATCAGCTGCTGCCTATCAGCCTAATTCAGAGAAGCGCCGATCATGAAGAACTTTTCTGGGCTTCCATCGATGTTAACTCGGTCTAAACCTTCCGTGGCCTTCTCGTTTGGATGCCGCCCAATGTCATCAAGGATCTCCTGATTCAGCACCTCAATGGAGTTTACTTACAGTTCCTTTGGCATTTTGGCGGCAATGAGATAACATGCTTGTGCCGATTTCTGGGAGCCACGGATTTGCTCAATGCCGTGTTCTGTTGGGAAACGTAGCAGTTGATGATAGGTGCTTGGGATGGCCTGCAAGGTATGCAACCACGATCGCCCCATGATGAGATTGTACGGCGATGGCAGCCTGACGACCAAGAATTCCACATCTATCGTTCTAGAACCTGCTCGAACGGGTAAGCTGATCTTTCCCAATGGGTACTCTAGATTGGCATTGAAGCCGAATAGTGGATAAGGAGGCGGAGTCACGTCTGACTCGTTGAATCCGAGTTTGATGAAGGTTTTATAATACATAACCTCCGAAGTACTGCCCTGGTCGATAAGAACGCGTTCGACGGTGAACCGATTTACGTGTAGCTCAACAACCAATGGATCGATGTGAGGGAATGTTAAGCCAATCAAATCAGAGTCATCAAAGGTGATACTTGGCGTTTCTCGGAGCCACTTTGTGGGTATAAGTTGCTGTTGGGGGCCTGGATGTGATTGGATTGCATGCACGGCCGGGCTTGCTGGCAGGCTGTATATCATGTAGACGGTGTCAAGTGGAAATGCATCTTTCAGAAGGGCAAGTGTTTTGGTCACACTCCTCTGGACGCATTGTTGGAGACGTTCGTCCTTTGCCAACTCCTCAAGATGATCTGTTGAGGCATAACGGCCGTCAGTTTTTTGCTGTCGGGCTCGAGATTGTTGATCATCTGCCCTCGGGGGTCGCTTAGAAGCCTGGCGCACTGTTTGTTTGGATTTTGTTATTTCCGAGGCCAGATCGCGACGAAGGCGTTCGTTCTCAGCGATGATGTTATCCAATCTCTGTTTGGTTTGCCTAGCTTGTGCCATGGTCACTTGTATTGTCTTTTGCGTTGGGTTTGAAGATGAGCAGAGGTCCTAGGCAAGTCTTGCTGCGATGGTTTTCGATCCAAGCGAGTTTGCTGGAGTGAGGTCATCTCTCTGTGTGGTCTCGTCAGTGGCTATCGGAGGATCTTCAGTCATGCCTGCCATGCATGTATTTGAGTATTCCCACAGACGGCGCCAATTGTGGAGAAGTAGTTTGGAAATACTCTTTAGATCCTGGGAGACGTTAGTGATCCTCAGCTAGTCACCTGAAAAGATACAAACACTTCGGTCGGGGGTGCCAGAATTAGCACTTCGACGGACAAGTCAGTTCAGACACTCAAGATAGCTTGTTTACTAAGTTCAGCAAAAAGTGATTGTTACATACCTTTCTAAATCTGTGGTTCTTGTATTTATACTCGCTTTTTGGGCCTCGGGGCCTGTGCCTACTTTTATCTCATTTCCCTTTTATTTATTCGGAGCTCCTGATCTTCGGCTATTCGGCCTTCCTAACATATTCGGCATCCTAGTCACGCAATATGGAGCTGAATAATATCTGATTTCTGGGGTACGCACCTTCCGACTCTTCTATTTATTCGGCTCCCGCAGTAGTGGCTGCCATTCATGATCTAAAAATTCATCAAATGGATGTTAAAACAACTTTTTAAAATAGAGACCTGGATAAAGAAATCTTATGGATCAACCTTAGGGTTTTGTGGAATCTGGTCAAGAAAGCAAAGTGTGCAAGCTAGTTAAATCCCTATATGGCCTAAAACAGCCCCCTAAACAGTGGCATGAGAAATTTGATTCTTGCATGATTGAGAATGACTATAAAACTAATGAATGTGATAAATGCATCTACTATAAATCTGAAGAAAATCCACATGTCATTATTAGCCTTTATGTGGATGATTTACTTATATTTGGCTCTAATTTACATATCATTGTTGAAACTAAAAATATGCTTAGTAGCCATTTTGATATTAAAGATCTTAGTGAGGCTAATTATATTTTGGGAATGAAAATTACCAAAATTTGTGATTGTATATTTCTTGATCAGTTGCATTATGTTGAGAAAATTTTGAGAAAATATAATTTCTTACTCCTTTTGGTGTGTTTATTTTCTGTTGGAGATGATGAGGATGTAATTAATCAAAAGGAATATGTTAGTATGATTGGTAGCTTGCGTTATGCGACTGACTATACTAGACTTCACATTGCCTATGCAGTTTGAGTACTTAGCAGGTTTACTAGCAAGCCTGGCAGTGATCACTGGCTAGCCACTGAGCGGATTATGAAATATTTATCTGGTACCATAAAATATGGCTTGTTTTATAATAAGTATCATGCAATACTTGAAGGTTACAGTGATACCAACTAGAATACCTTGTCAAGTGATTCATTATCAACCACTGGTTACTTATTTATCTTGGGAGGTGGTGCTATAAGCTCGAAATCGAAAAAACAAACCATTATTGCTAATTTAACAATGGAGGCTAAGCTTATTGTTTTAGCTAGAGCTATTGAAGAAGCAAATTGATTGAGAGATTTGTTAAATGAAATCTCTTGTTGGGAAAAATCAATTCCACCTATACTGATTCATTGTGATAGCATCGCAGCAATTGGTCGAGTTAATAACCGTTATTATAACGATAAATCCAGACATATCAAAAGAAAACACAGTACTATGAGATCGTATATGAATAATAACATCATAAATGTGGATTATATGAAATATGGTGATAATCTTGCAGATCCATTAACTAAGGCCATAGCAAGAGATAGAGTCTGAAATACATCAAGGGGGATAGGGTTGAAACCCATTGAATATAGCATGAGCCATGTATGAGGATACTCAACCCAGAGACCACAGATCCTGTAACTGGGTTCAATGAGAAAAACGATCATATAATCGCCGTGAGAAATGCACTAAATTAATTTTTACCCATCCCTATAATGTAAATGCATTTATCCTATAACGATGTAGAGGTTGAGTTATTAAAAAAAACTCTTAATGAGTTTATGTAGCTCTTATTGAGTGAGGTGCCATAGTTACAGGAGTACCCTTGACGGAATTCAACTATGTGAGTGTGGTTGTTGGGCCGCTACCTATGAGATTTGGGCTGATTCTCAAAGGGGTCGTTACCTATGAGATTTGGGCTAATTCTCAAACACACTCATGAATCATGGGATCGCACAAGATTGTAATGTGCCAGCTATTAAAGTGTCACGACCCAAACCCGCCCCTATGGGTTTAGCACCGTAACCGACCAGTAATCCGAGATTACTGAAGGCCTGCTTAACAGTAAAACAGTAATACAGAGTACAGGGGCTGGCGGAAGCCAAAACAGTAATTAAAAGATGTCCAATGAGCTGTGACAGTCTATATGCAAAAAGACTTTTCATAACACATTCACATTCAGAACAAAAACAGTATATACATTATTTACAGGCATTCAGGTTAGGGACCAAATCCCCACTATAACAGTACAGTACAAACATCATTCAGTCTATACATAACAGAGACAGATAGGGTGAATCTGAGACACCCTAAAAGCAGCCTTAGCTTGAACAGATCTGGAACCTCGAAGTGAGGCACAAAGGTTGGCTTGACAAAACAAGGGCTTAGCCTGACGCTTCTAGCAACGGTCCAGTGCCTGAACACCTACATATATATATCAGCAGTGAGCTAAAGCCCAGTGAATAACATATGCGTAAAGAGGTTAAGAATGAATGCCCTTTCAGTATTGAAAATAGTCATTTATCAGTATATCAATCATTCAGTTTGTGGCTCATATTTCATGCCATAACAGTCATTTAGAAACTATAATAGTCATATGTGGTAAATCCAATAGCAAAACAGTACAATACGTCTTAACAGACCGAACAGTCAGTTGATGGCCATCATATTAGTAAATAGTAGTGGCTCCAAACATGGGAACCAACAGAGATCTCTGTGACAGTAGCAATACAGTACGGTAACAGTAAATTGCTATGGATGCCACGAATACAGTTCACAAATAGGACAAACATTCATTCAGTAAGAAATATTATTTCAGAAAGCAGTATAGTTGTTCATTTAGAAAATATTCATGATTGAACATATCTTTACAACATTGTCACTCACAGAGCACTAGGCTATAAGCAGCTAGAGCGTCCTCAGATGCCAACCCTACACAGTTACAGAACGAATACACACTAAGTTACACAGTTGGGAAATAATAACTTAATCCCTAATTTGTCTCGGTGTAGTTCTACATCAATATCCTCATTAAGATGCTTTAAACTAGGCTAAGAATACCTAGGATAGAATGAGGATGCAAAGATGCATGTAAAAATACTTTTCAAAATTTTCAGAAAATAGGGGTCTCATTCAAGCGTGGCTTTCTACGCTCGAGCGGACATACAGAAAAAGGAGCTCCGCTTGAGCGTGACTTTCCTCACTCGAGCGGACTGAAAAAGTACTAGATGGGTGAAATTCAAGCTCGATAGGTGCTCAACCTCCGCTCGAGCGTGAGACACAAGTCCTCGCTCGAGCGGACTGTAAACACATGCAAAGTACTGGATACACGCATTTCCCGCTCGAGCGTCACTTTCCCCGCTCGAGCGGACTGCATGAACTTAATGTGTATGCTCGAGCGTGGAGTTCCCCGCTCAAGCGTGAGTCCAAAATCTGGAATTTCTAGATTTGAACCTTAAGCTCAAAACTCAACTTTAAAGCATCAAATTCTATCCTTTTGAGCTAATTTTCTGAAAAACACTTGTAAACTCATAATACGACATGTTTCAAAAATCAATTTGAGAAATCAAAGCCCAAAGGTAGTTCAATTAAACACAATTTCAAAGAAGTTTTCATGAACATGAAGAACATATGACATGCATGAATTCTAGTGAATTCTAATGCCTCAAAACATGATCCAAAGCAAGGTTAAACTCAAAACCATGATGAACTCATGGACTAGAACAAGAATGTAAACTTGCATGCAAGATTTCATGAAAATCAACTTCAAAATGCAAGAATGTGTACATGCATGCATGATTCAAGCTTCAATTCAACAATTTAAGCCATAACTTGGTTCTAAACTCCAACAATCCTCTAAACCATGTAAGAACCAACCCAAAATATGAACAAGGAGGTAAATTCTCTACCTTGAGTCTCCAATTTCAAATGTAGAAGCTCAATATGCAAGGAGTCCTTCAATCTCCTAAGCCTCCAAGCCAATTTGGTTGAAATCAATCTATCTCCTATCTCTCTCTCTCTAGTTGGTTTGATATAAGGAAATGGGCTGAGAATAAAGTGTCAAAAGCTCCTAATCAAGTCCCAAATATTGATGTAGAGAAAGGCCACTCAATGGCAACTAGGAAAATAAAGCCAACTTATGTAATTTAACATTATTAAATCTAATTTAATCATACAAAATCACATTTCAATTAAATATACTATAAAATCACATAAATTCTAACTAGCATAAAACATTACTCGATTTCAGATTCGGCCGCCGATAAGGCCTTCCATTTACAGTTTAAAGCGCAAAACATGAACAAATCATTCAACAGTCAACAGATAGAAATGCACTTAAGCTATACACTCAATCAATCAGTTCAGGATTTCAGTCAATCAGTCATTTAACATGCTTAATCATAGATTAGCACTAATCAGTGGTGAGGGTTGTCACATAAAGCTTATGTGAAAATCTAGAATATTATGTGTGTGCAATAATTATTTATTTCTCCTAAGCAGTCATAGTTCAATGATGAGTATACTATTGGTTCTGGAGTAGATATTATTGTTTTACTGATGGAGGTTCAATGCAGAGCACATCTACCATAATGCATAATATGCTTATTTGCCTAATAATCTCAGATTTTGTTACCTATAACATTAAAATAGGTGGGGGAATGTTAGCGCATATTTTAATATTATAATGTGTTATAGATTATATTGTTTGCTTGGGCTCCAAGCAACTTGTTCTCGAAGCTACCTTTCTTTCCCACTAAGAAAAGTTTCTTTCCCTCCAAGTTTTCTTTTCTTTTCCTCCAAGTGAACCTTTTTTCTTGCCCACCAAGTTTTCTCTTCTATAAATTGAGCTAAACTCTTATCTTGGGGGAAAAGAAAAAAAAAGAAAGAAGTGTTTGTTATTTTATTATTTTTGTGTGAGATTATCAGGCAAATAAATAAATGGTGCATGTGATGAAATTTTGGGTTCAACCAAATATGCACTATTGGTGAACCATACGACTTAGTCGGGCTGTTGTATCCTAGAGGGGACAAGTCAAAATTTTTTCTGCTGCACCGGTATGAGTCTTTGCTAAATCACATAGGGCTTGAATCTCCTTAAAAAAGAGTAAATTTTCAACGCCTCAGCCCTTTCAATAATTATTATAATTTTTATTATTTAATTTTCTAACATTTTATTTATAATTATTACCAACAATAATACTACAAAAAAACTACTCTAAAAGATCGGGACTTGATCTGATCTAGCATTTAGGTAGTGTATTTATGATGAGTTAGAAAACACAGAACAATATAATTAAAAAAAAAATAACAATTAAAAAAATTGATATATCATGTTTCATCTCTGATAAGTGGACATGCATGTTGGTACCATATTAGTATGTGTTAATTTTTTTTTAAAAAATTATTATTTATATGCAAAACACATTGAGGACACTTTATAAATACACATATCTTGTATTTGGATGTCTCATGATACTTTTGTGAATTTTTTTAATAATAATTTAAAAAATTGATTTGGGAACAAAGTAAAATATATGAAAACAAAGAGAAAAACAAAAAAAAAAAATAGAAATTCACTTAATGTTTTGTATATATTTGTACCTTAAACTTATATTCATACGCAACAAATAAAAATATATACACCACCACTAACCTATAGTTACGATTGTTTAGTTTAGTTTTGATACTTTGTGCACTCACTCCCTTCTTTATTGATGTTTGTCTCAATGCTCTTTATATATCGATTTTCATCACAAAAAAAAAAAAAAAAAAATCTATTTTTTGCTGATAAAATAATAAATCCGCCTCTCCCGATATCCATTGCCACTATAAGTTATTTTTGTACCAAAACAAATTTTGGTGTTTCTTGAGTTGGTTGGTCTAAAAATTTCTATCTTCTAAATGGCTGCAAATCAAAATAATAAATAACTGAAAATCCAAAAGCATTGTTTAGAAACTCTTCATTCACCAAACAAGTTTAAAATTGTTTAAAAAATGAAAAAGAAAAAAAAAAGGAGAAGGAATTAAAATAAAATGACAACACAACTAGACATCCAATTTCTCCATTCTTTAATTCATCCCTTTCCAATAAATATCCATAGAAAGTAAAAAATGAAGGTATAATGCATTTTGTCTAGCAAAACTACGCAAAAAAATATATTCTGTATTTTGTCTAATCACTTTACTTAGTGTGCACTCTAACAACACTCTCTATTTTACCTAACTGAGAGGGGAGATTTGCGCCGTTAGTACGACCGAGCTAAGATAGGGCGGGTCGTGACAGACCTCATGGCGCCGTGCTATTTCCTCTACTGAGAGGGTCGGTGGGATCAGGCTACGGGTAGCTCGGGCTAAACTATAGACAAGTGAGGGATGGTACGTCTCTGACCGGTTAGCCGAGATGGGCAGATTCCAGATAACCTCGGATAAAGGTAGAACGGACAGACAACGGCATGCCTCGCGACCGGTATGCCACGATAAACCGGTCAATACCAGCCCGGCCCATGAGCATCACCCCTCTGCCCCTTTGCCAAGGGGCAGTCCGGTGGGGCATAGCTCGGTTGAGTGCCTGTAGTGACAGTTCTTCGCAGGAGATAGGCCGGTCGTGGTACTACAGTCTGGTGTGCCACTTGGGCCAATGGCGCGAGGGAGAGGACATCTGCTCCACGCATGCCTCAATACCGTTAGACAATGCTGCGTGTGCTGGAGGAAGGACTAAGCCTTTACACGCGTAAGGTGGTAGGAGGCGAGCACTGCCACCTGTCCAGGGAAGGACAACAGAGGTAGTGCGCGCGCAATCTTGAGGCTGCATGGCCAGCCTAGAAATATGGTGGAAGACGAACGTTAGAGGTATGCAATTTTTTCCCCAAAAAGAATACTCTCTCTCTAACAGTCTTCTTCTTCAAGTGGATTGACTTGATCGTCGGAGGGCTTATCCGGCACACCACCGCCGGGCAGCTCACCGTTTCTGTGTTGCCAGGTAGACGCCGTCAAGAGAAGCTTGGAGTATAAGAAGTACGGAAAGCAGAGGATATTTCACCCCCGTACAATTGGCGCCGTCTGTGGGAACTCTTTGATACTCAACCCTTGTTCTTTGAGCTTCTTCGACCATTTCTATGGCCAACAACGGCGAAGCCCCACTGTCCGTCGTCGATGGCGTCACACTTAAGTACGTCCGCTTGAGAGAAGGTCCTCCGAATATTCCAGCCATGGCGGGCCTAGAGACTCCTTCGCGAGGTGCGCGAGACAAACGCGAGAGGAGTACTGATTGCTCGCAGAGTCCTGAGGGCCGCCGACGCCGGGGGGAGTCCCATGCGCAGCGCCTGGAGTACAAACTCAAGGACCAAGACGCCATCATTCGCAAGATGGCGGCGGAGATGGAGCTGCTGAAACGCCAGATTAAAGGGAAGGGTGTTGCTGGAGAGGGCAACCTCAGTGAGCGCACCCCATCCCCACGTTGTAAGAGTCGCCGCCAGGAGAGGACTCACACTCTCTCCATTACCAGGAACTATGGGGTTGGAGATTCCGACCAAGGAGAGGGCAGGTCCCTCTCTCGCGACAGCATTTACCGCCCCTTACGCCCGACGCCGACGTCGGGATCCTCTTTCTCCATACATTCCAGGGACTTGAGGGATGTATTGGAGGAGAGGGCGCGCCGTCGGGAGGCTCGGAGAGTGCCGGCATTACAGAGGTTGAGCGCTCCAGTTCGTTGTAGTGAGGAAGTGGCGATGCCGGCCCCCAAAGTGATAGCCCCTGCGCTGGTGGACAAAGAGTTGGCGCAACTTACAGCCACGCCGCTGTCTCCAGAGATTAAGAGTACACCACTCCCCGTCGGATTCCACCAGCCAAAGTTCACTTTGTACGACGACAAGACGGATCCGTACATGCATGTGAGCAATTACCGGCAAGTGATGGCTGGCCACCAGCGCAACAACGCCTTGATGTGCCTCACATTCCCGGCAAGCTTGGGAGAGCTGGGTTTAAAGTGGTTCGAAAGGCTCCCGGAGGGGAGTATTGAGGGGTGGCGGCAACTAGCGGAAGCCTTCGTCACCAGATTCAAAACCAACACACGAACGCCGAAGGAGGTCGACCATCTCCTGGGCATCAAGATGGAGTCTGGATGTTCGTTGAAAGCATACAATGCGAAATACAAGGAAACTTACAATGAGATCCTCGACTGCCCACCAATCTGGCGATCACTCAGTACAAATGAGGTCTCCCAGTCGGACATAGGCTGCGAGATTCACTTACGATGCATCAACCCACAACCATGGAGTCATTGATGCAGCGGATCAATGAGCACATTTGTGTGGAGGATGATGCTGCCTCCGCGACCGAGAAGACTAATCCGGTCGCGGCGGACAGAAGGGTTGCGGGGAAAGTTCAATTGGTTGGGTAGGAGGATAACCGCCCAAACAACCGGTCGAAAGACCAGCGCCATGGTTCAAACCGTGATGACAGAAACAAGGGCCGCCGAAACGACTCGGTTGACCCTCCCCGTGATGCAGCGGAGGATGCTAAAAGAAAATTAAAGGCACGGATTGGAATCCACGGTACTTAAAATTCCCATCTACCGTATTTGAGCTAGATTCGAGGTGAACCCTTCGTCCGATGGCCGACCAAGTTGGGGAGTGCGCAGAGGGGCTTCAATTCAAAGTATCGTTGCACCTTTCATGAAGAGCGGGAGCACCGAACAGAGGACTGCTTGCCGCTCAAACAACACTTAGAGGAGTTGGTGGCGGCGGGGCATCTCAACCGATACATAGATAGGGGCATCAAGGCTATGCCAGTGGACCAAGCTGAGCCAAACGGCCTGGCCGCCCTAGAAGCACCTCCGCAAGGTGTAATCAACGTCATCCACGGCATCATTGAACCGGCCAGGGTCTGCGAGCTGAGGGGGATGATCAAGAAGGTCGAGCACATGAGGGAAGTGCTCTCTGTTTAGCCCACTGTAAAGAAGGGAAAGACTGAAGAGAGGGACATCCTTTCATTCTCAACCAAGGACTTAGAAAGAGTTCAGATGCCGCACCATGATGCTTTAGTAGTCACTCTTCGCGTCAAAGACTTTGACATCAAGTGGATCTTGATTGACCAAGGGAGTTCGGTAGAAATTATGTATTATGACGCGTTTAAACAAATGAAGCTGGAAGACAAGGACTTGGCCCCCGCAACGTCCCCTTTGGTCAGCTTCAACTCGCAGCCAGAATGGCCAATTGGAAAGATTATTATGCCAGTCAAAGCGGGATTGGTCGTAAAGCAAGTAGAGTTCTGGGTGCTCAAAGTTCCATCGACTTACAACTTGATCTTAGGCAGGGGTTGGCTACATGCCATGCAAGCAGTTGCTTCGACCTTCCACCAAGTCATGTGCTTTCCGGCACTAAGCGGGCGAATAGAGGAAGTTTGGGGGGACCAGGTGATGGCGAAACAATGCTTCGTTGCGGTAAATGGCAGCTGAGCGACCAAAGGGTTCGTCCAAATGATTGAAGGGCTCGAGGGTAAAGAGGTCCTCGAAGACGTAGGAAGAAAGGCCGAGGAAAAATCGGTCGAAGATTTGGTGGAAGTGCGCATTGACGAGAACGATCCAACTAAATTCTTCCTCTTGGGATCTTCCATGTCGAGTGCCGAGCGGATGGATTATGTCAACTTCTTGGTTTCCAATTTGGAGGCCTTTACCTGGACGCCTTACGACATGCCTGGCATCGACCCGAGCTTCATTTGTCATCAGTTGAACGTTTTTCCTAACGCACGGCCAGTCATTCAAAGGACGCGCCGCTCAGCCTTGCATCATGCTGAAGTGGTGGCAGAAGAAGTGAGGAATCTGTTGGAAGCGGGGCCATAGAGGAGGTGCAATACGCTCGGTGCATATCCAACACGGTGGTTGTTCCAAAGAAGAACGGCAAGTGCCGAGTCTGCGTTGACTACAAGACCGTCAACCGAGCTTGCCCCAAGGATAGCTTTCCCCTCCCACGAATCGACCAGCTGGTGGACTTAACCGCTGGCCATCAGAGGTTTAGCTTCCTGGACGCATATCGCGGCTACCACCAGATAGCCATGTATAAACCGGACAGAGAGATCACGTCGTTCATAACCCCCAGAGGCTTATATTGCTACAAAGTCATGTCGTTCGGACTAAAGAACGCCGGGGCGACTTTTCAACGGATGGTGACAAAGATTTCTCCCCAATGCTGGGCCGCACCATGGAGGCCTACATCGACGATATGGTGGTGAAAAGTAAGGAGAAAGCTCAGCACCTCTCCGACCTAGCAGAGATGTTTGCCATACTTAAACGCGACAAGCTTCGATTGAATGCTTCCAAATGTGCCTTCGAAGTCGGCACCGGGAAGTTTTTGGGTTTTCTGGTCACAAATCAAGGGATTGAAGCTAACCCATCATAGATCAAGGCTATACAAGACCTGGAGCGTCCTAACCCCACGAAGGACGTGCAACATCTTGCCAGGATGGCAGCCTCGTTGAACAGATTTATCAGCCGGTCTTCTGATCGTTGCAGGCCCTTCTTTAAAACAATGAAGTCCAAGTTCTTCTGGGATAATGAGTGCGACCGCGCACTAGAAGACTTGAAAGCTTAGCTCTCCTCAGCCCCTATTTTGGTCACACCTCAGCCGGGCGAAGAGTTGTACCTCTACTTGGCTGTCTCTCAACACGTAGTCAGCGCGGTATTGGTTCGTGCTGAAGGCATCCAGCACCTACCGATCTTCTATGTAAGCAAGACTCTGCTCCTAGCCGAAACGAGATATCTTCCGTTGGAAAAATTGGCGCTGGCCCTGATGATGGCGTCAAGAAAGCTGGCACACTATTTTCATGCCCATACAATAGTTGTGTTAATCGAGTTCCCGCTCAAAGTGCTTTTTGAAAAGGCAGACTTCACTGGGAGAATTTTGAAATGGGCCGTGGAATTAGGGCAATATGACATCAAGTTCCGACCGCACACCGCAATCAAGGCTCAAGCACTTGCTGACTTTGTGGCAGAATTTGCCCCTGGGATGCATCCAGTCTGCCCAATTGATTTGGTTGGCGCGGATTTAGCACAACCCATGGTTCTGGCAACAAAAGCAAGTGTTGGTGCGCAAGAGAAGGAAGGGCAAAGAGCGACTGAACCAGCGAAGGCGAACGACTCGATGAAGGAAGAAGTCAACCATGACGAGGAAAGAGACCAGAATGAGCCGACCAGAGACTTGGAATTGAGAAGCTCCCAGAACCCCTCTGATTGCTGGAAGCTGTTTATTGGCGAGATATGGAAACTCTTCGTTGATGGGGCATTCAACAGACATGGGGCCGGGCTGGGCATCGTGCTGAACTCACCGGACAGGCTGATCATCGAGCAGGCAATTACACTCGGCTTCCCAGTATCTAACAACGAGGCTGAGTATGAAGCTCTCCTTGCCAGACAAAGAAGCGCGCTGAGAATGAAAGCCATAGCCCTTATGGTATTCAGTGATTCCAAGTTAGTGGTCAATCAGGTCTTAGGGGAGTATGAGGCCAAGGACGAAAGAATGGCCAAGTATCAGGCGCTGGTACGCGCTGAGATCAAGAAGTTCGCTGCAATAAGGATGGAACAAATCAACCGCGAGGAAAACAACGCGACTGATGAATTGGCCGGACATGCTTCTGCTCAGACAGCTTTTCCTAACCCCTTGATGATAGAATTTTTACCCCGGCCAAGCATTGAGGAACTAGAATCGGCCGAGGTACTCTGTACCGACTTGGGCCCTTCTTGGATGGATCCTATCATCGCTTTCCTGAAAGATAGAATTCTACCAGAAGAAAAGAAGGCGGCACACAAGGTCCGGGCAAAGTCTGAGCGGTTTTGGCTCTCCCCGTCCGGGGCCTTGTACAAGAAATCTTTCACCGGGCCGTATTTCAAATGTGTCCACCCCACCAAGGTGGAGGCTTTCCTTTATGAGGTACATGAGGGCATCTATGACAACCATACTGGGGGCAAATCCTTGGCTTACCGAGCAATTTCTCAGGGTTATTGGTGGCCGCGCATGTAGGCAGATGCGCAAAAATATGTTCCCAGGTGCGAGAAGTGTTAGAAGTTCGCTCACCAGATCCACCAGCTGGCTAGAGATTTGCTCCCTCTCACAAGTCCTTGGCCGTTCGCGCTTTGGGGGTTGGATATTGTTGGGCCACTCCCAGCTGCACCGGGCAACCGCAAGTTCTTCATCGCCGCCACCGACTATATCACCAAGTGGGTTGAGGCCGAGCCACTAGCGACCATAAGGGAAAAGGACGTGAAGAAGTTTGTATGGCAAAACGTCATCACCCGTTTCGGTATACCAAAGGCCCTCATCTTGGATAATGACACTCAATTTGATGGTAAACTCTTTCGCGGATTTTGCGAGGAGTTGAAGATCGAGTTCTATAATTCGACGTCAGCCTATCCTCAGTCAAATGGTCAAGCAGAGGCCTCAAACAAGACCATCCTGGACGGGCTGAAGAAGCGGCTTGAGAAGGGTAAGGGCAAGTGGGCTGAAGAACTCCCTAATGTGCTTTGGGCATACCGCACTACGCCAAGGCGGTCGACTGGGGAAACACCATTTGCTCTGGCCTATGGCATGGAGGCCGTCATCCCGTTGGAAATTGGCATGCCAACCATCCGCTCTGAAAGTTTCCAGCCGGATCTGAATAATGAAGCGGTGGCATTGGAGTTGGACCTTGCTGAGGAAAGGAGGGAGCGAGCATTGATCCACATAGCGGCTTATCAACAAGAACTCTCCAAAAAGTACAACAAGGCTGTGCACCCCAGGCTGTTCAAGATTGGGGACTGGGTATTAAGAAAGGTGCTTGGCAACACAGTGGTCCCTGGCGAAGGAAAGCTCGGTGCAAATTGGGAAGGACCATACAAGGTGATTGGTCTTGCTGGTAAAAGGGCATACCATCTGGAAGATATAGATGGCAAGGCTGTCCCCAGACCATGGAATACGACCAACCTTAAGGTCTTTTACTTTTAAGATGTAATTTGCTTGTGTTGTTTAGCTTTTTTAGACCTTTAGCCTTTTGGCGCTTAATGTAAAAGATAGCAATGCTTTTGTAATGAAAAATAGCCCTCTTGTTTGGTATTACATTTTTGTACAGTGAATTCGCAAGGACACAAGGCAATTGTGAATGCCAGGGGCAAGAGGACCGACCTGAATGGGACCGAACTGATTCCCACTCGCCAGGATGGAAGCAGACCGCACAAATAGTTGCATTGTCCGACGACATAATTGGCGTATGGACCAATTCGTATTGGGACCGAGCTGAATATGCTCGCCCGGTCGAAATGTTGGTGTCATGGCCAAACTGAAACATTGGTGTTTTGCCCAATGTAGCGGCCGGGTTGATTTCACTCGGCCCAGACGGCGTATTGGTGTCTTGTCCAATATGGAAAACGAGCCGATAAAAAGCCGAGCTGACTTTGCTTGGCGGAAAAGAAATGTTGGCGACATGACCAACCTAAATGAAACATTGGTGTTTTGCCCAATGTAAGGGCCGGGTTGACTTTGCTCGGCTAGATTTAGCATGCTGGTGTTTTGTCCAACCGATAAAAAGCCAAGCTGACTTTGCTCGGCGGAAAAGAAATGTTGGCGATCTACCCAACTGAAATTGCGAGCTTGTTTTTGCTCGGTCACATTGAAGTACTGGAATTTTATAACGTATGAAAACCGTCAAGGCCGAGCAGATTTTGCTCGGCATTTTAAAAGGTGCATTTAAAATTTCAAGGCGCCGAGCTGCTAGTTGAAGTTTGAACACGTTTAAGGAAATTTTGCACGTTGAAGCCAAAAAGCAATAGAAGATGAGCGAGCAAAAAGCCAAACGTTTTCATTGATAAAGGAAATTTAAATACAAGACGGGGGGCATAGCCCGGTTACATTCAAAAAAAAAAAAGGTCAATCCAACTCTACGTCAACCGTTTGTTCGGCGACTTGCACAGTTTGCTCGGCCCCCTCCACATTGTGCTCGGGCAGGTTTTCTTCGACGTCATCGTCAGTGCCTTCCACCACGGCAACATCCCGATCAGCCTCTTCCTCCGCATCTGGAGATGCTTCAGGAGGATTTTGCTCGGCTTGTTTCGCGGCAGCGGCTTCTTCTCGGCCTCTTTCCTTGCCTCCGCAATGAGTCGGTTTTGGGTGTCCTTGGAGTACGCCTGCATATAGATCGGGATATAGGCAGCAGGCAGATTGATGAACACGTCAGAATCCTGACCAATACCAACTTTCTCCATGGCAGCTTTCCAGCCGCACTGGAAAAAGATGTCCTTGGTCGCTTGGACCTGCCGTTCGTAGGTCTTCTCACCCTGCGCGTATCCCCGGTCTTCTGCATCATCTATGGCCTTGTCTTTCTCGGCTTTGTGCGCATCGCGCAGTTTCCTCAGCTCGGCGAGATACCGAGCCTTCGTCGATTTCACGGCCCGAAGTTTGTCCTCGTTAGCTCGGTCAACCTTTTGGCTCAAGGTATCTCGCTCAGCCTCAACTGCCTCCTGCGCAGCTTTAAGCTTCGCTATCTCGGACTTTTGTTCCTTATTCTCAGCTATGGCATCCCGCAGGCTCTGCCGCACTTTGATCATTCGGTCGTGGGCCAAATAGTTCTTTTGCGCGGCCTGAAAACAAGCGAGAGATCGTCAGTATTCGAAAAACCGAGCAAACAGTTCGAAACAAAGAATGGAGAACTTACCAGCACTATGGATTTTGCCGCCGAGCGGAGGACCTTGAGGTCGGAAAGCTCGTCGTGTTTTTTCATATCAGCGGGCAAGATCAACCCCTTGGTCAAATTGAAACCAAGCGAGTAGTCCTTGTCCGCATAGACCGAGTCTTCAGCAGAAACTGCTCGGCCCTGATATTTGAACTCGGGCGCCCAGACCGGGGGGGGGTGGTTGGGCCCTTGGATCTGCCGGTCTGCGGTTGCTCGATCTGGTCCCCGAGCTCGGTGGAGACACGATCGGTAGAATCTTCATCTGCCAGACGCGGCCCGATTTGCTCCTTCCTCTGCTGCTTCTTGGACCGACCAGCCGGTTGCTCGCTGGCAAGTGCCAGTACTACCCCTTCTTGTTGCCCGGCGGGTGTGGAGGATGTCCCACCGGTTGCCTCCAGTGTTTGGGACTTGCCCTCTTCACCAGTAATCATGGACTTGATTGCCCTAATCTTCGCCATTTCTTGCTCGGCGGTGAGGGGAACAAGCCTGATCGGTGGTAGGTTTGGATCTGGTTCTAAGGATGGCCCGGCTTTTGCGCGGTGCGGTGTAGTGGTAGGTCTGTTCGAAGCCGAGCAGTTTCGAAGCCTCCCTCTCCTCGGTAGGATGGCGCAGCAGGGCTCTGATGGCCCCTTGGTTGGCCTGGTGGTAATCTGCTGCTAGGTGCTTATCTACAAAAAGAGGACAAGTGTTAGATCGGCACGGAAAGTAATTGATGCATAAAGCAAATAGCGCGGTCAGCTGAGCAACTCACCGGCACTGCCAAAATCCTTTCTAATATACCATCCCGGTATGGGTGCCTCGGTGTCCTCATAGCGACCGGACACCCACAAGAAGTCGTCGTCGTTGGTCTCCTTGTTCGGGTTCCCCTCTATGAATTTTGCTCGGCCCTTCTTCACTTTGAGGTACCAGCAAAGCCCGCTCTTATTTCTACTAGGACTATATTGATGGAAAATTTCAGCCAGACCGAGATTGAGACCGAGCCTCCGTTTCAGCTCGGCGACCCCGCTTATTATTTCGTAAGTGTTATTTGAAACTTGGGTCGGGCAAAGCCTTGTCTGCCTCAAAAATTCGCAAATCAAGGGCTGGATCGGGAAGCGGAGCCCTCCCTCTACTATTGACACGACCGCAAAGGGGCACCGGTCTAGATCTCCCCAAGGGGTGTCTCCCTTTTTGGCGAGCTCTAAGATGACGTCATCTGGGATGTTGTAATCCCTGCGAAACTCGGCCATCGCACCGGGCGAGCTAACCATGTAGCGGTACTTCCCCATCTATCTCGGTTTTATTTGATATAGTGTATATCTCGGTCAAAAATGTTGGTGGGTCTGCTCGGACTTTGAGCTCCACCAATTAGTGTTGGACTGGATTGGTCGGTCCTATTTGTTCTGCATGTTAAAAAATAATTCCAAGGGTTAGCATGGCATAAATTGCGCGGCCCCTATGGGAATTGGCTCAGTGAATGGATTATTGGTGTTTGGCCGGTTCGACCCCTACCTTGGCTATGCTACTTGGTTGATTTCCTAGTTCGGTTCTAACTCTCCACTTCTGGCTCGGGTAAGGTCCAGAAAGGAGATTCAAAGAAGTTACAGCTCGGTTAAGGTTTGAAGTGGAGATCTCAAGTTTTAGCTCGGCGAGTTCCTACATACCGATCTAACTAAGTGTCTAACTCGGTTGAGACCTCAGAAATAAGCCACAAACCATTTTTGATCGGTTGAAGGCATAATTACGGATCTAAATGAGCATTTAGCACGGTCGTGCACAGTGTTCATCCTGTTCATCTTGTTCATCCTAAGTTCAAGGTTCGTTTGTTCGAACCAAGGAGAAACGGGGGCACAATGGCCCCATATACCCATCCAGTTACAGTTTGCCCTATGATGTGCCAAGACCCCCCATCAAGGAGATATTGGAAGGTTCCAAGCAAAGAAAATAAAGAACGAAAGCACAAAAAATTGAAGAGCCTATAGGAAAAAGTAGTAAAGGGGTAAAAAACTCACCAAGAACGGATGCGAAGTGAAGCAGTCCCCGCGAGCTTGAATGCAGCTTCAGGAGTAACAGAAACGGTGAGTGAAATGAGAGGCAACAACGACGGTGGTGAAGGAAATGGAGTTTATAAGGTTAGGGTTTAGGCTCGAAGGAGAGATGAGCAGTAAGAGTCGAATTGACCCTTCGTTTGTGCATAAAAGGAGGGGAAAACCCAAACGGCTGCGCCGTTTGAATTCTGCGTGTGCGGAACAGCTGGCTGCACGACCCAATGACGTGAAGCCACGTGGCACTGAGAACACGTCTGTCAGTACGGTGGTACGACGCTTGACAAGACTGCAGTGGAAATGACCGACCAAATGATATAGCTCGGCGAAAGATATCGCCCCAACCATGCTCGGCCAGGAAAGGATGCAATTCACTAACCGTTGGCTCGGTCACGGAGATAATACCAATCACGATGACTCGGATGGGATTAAGGGGCAATTGAGAGGGGAGATTTGCGCCGTTAGTACGGCCGAGCTAAGATAGGGCAGGTCGTGACAGACCTCATGGCGCCGTGCTATTTCCTCTACTGAGAGGGCCGGTGGGTCTGTTTTGCTCGGTCGAAAAGATCGGCTGACCGGGCGTGAACTAAACCTGGCCGAGCTGTGACTAGCAAACATTTGGCAGGGCACACAGCCAAGTGGCGTGACCGGGCTACGGGTAGCTCGGGCTAAACTATGGACAAGTGAGGGATGGCACGTCTCTGACCGGCTAGCCGAGATGGGCAGATTCCAGATAACCTCGGATGAAGGTAGAACGGACGGAGGCCGGCATGCCTCGCGACCGGTATGCCACGATAAACCGGTCAATACCAGCCCGGCCCATGAGCATCACCCCTTTGCCCCTTTGCCAAGGGGCAGTCCGGTGGGGCACAGCTCGGTTGAGTTCCTGTAGTGACAGTTCTTCGCAGGAGATAGGCCGGTCGTGGTACTACGGTCAGGTGTGCCACCTGGGCCAATGGCGCGAGGGAAAGAACATCTGTTCCACGCATGCCTCAATACCGTTAGACAGTTCTGCGTGTGCTGGAGGAAGGACTAAGCCTTTACATGCGTAAGGTGGTGGGAGGCGAGCACTGCCACCTGTCCAGGGAAGGACAGCAGAGGTAGTGCGCGCGCAATCTTGAGGCTGCATGGCCAGCCTAGAAATATGGTGGAAGACGAACGTTAGAGGTATGCAATTTCTTCCCCAAAAAGAATACTCTCTCTCTAACAGTCTTCTTCTTCAAGTGGACTGACTTGATCGTCGGAGGGCCTATCCGGCACACCACCGCTGGGCAGCTCACCGTTTCTGTGTTGCCAGGTAGACGCCGTCAAGAGAAGCTTGGAGTACAAGGAGCACGGAAAGTAGAGGATATTTCGCCCCTGTACACTAACTACACAAACTAACTCAACCAATTTCAAATGAAAAATGTTATATATGTATATATATAAATAAAATAGCAATATTATTCTTTTGAATGAAATAGCAGGTAATCACTTAGTTATGACATAATTGTTGAGGTGACATCTGTGAAAAAGTAAAATTTTTAAACAATTATTTAAATAAAATCCTGTACAAAGTTTGAAGGGACATTGCCAAAATTCTTATCAAATAGGTTTAGTAATCTTCATTTATAAAATATAAGTAATGTAATAAACATAAAACAAATCAAAGATTGATGGGTTAGAACAGAAAAGAAATGGAGATGGAGCAATCAACACAATTGAGGGAAGACACTTTTACCTAGCATTGGACGCTAGGTACATATGAAGAGTCAAAACTAAAAATAGATAAAATGTCTCTTCTACTGAATTGGAGATACAAAAATGAAATTTCACTAGCTAAAATGCCTAATATGCCCATTTTACCTATGAAGTTGCTTTAATTCTCTTTTTGTAAATTCATTCTTCCCAATAAATGCCCATACTAGGTTTAATTACAAGCTAATGATACTGTTTGGTGCAGGTTATTATAAATTTAAAATTGATAATCTAAAAGTAGAAGATAAAAGCATCACTCACCCAGTTTTTAGAAATCTACTTTTTTTCAAAATATTTAAATTATTTCTATTTATAATAAACCATAAACATAAGTTTTTTTTTTCTTTCCTTTTAATCAATAAAAAAAAAACTTTATTGATGAGAAACAAATTTATTACATATGAAAAATATCAATAAAAGGAGGATAAGAACAAAAAATATCATAACTAAATTGACGCTAAGAATTTGGTACAGACTCCCATAAACAACTTTGAAAAGCTGTACCAAATATCCCTCTATTTTGATAGCAACCACATCAGTCGCATGTTGCTGCATCATTCGTATATAGGTGTGAGAGGCCAATGGGTGTCACTAGGAATAAGAGGTAAATTACCCAAGATGTCCATACAATTTTAACTTGTTTAAAACATTGGAAGCACTATATTAATTCTATGATATGATATGGGTATGGTGTAGGTCATTGGGAACACAACAGATACATCACAGCCTCGCGTAACCAACTTCTGTCAAGTCTGGAAAAAGTAGTAGTTTCTCATACAGCAAAGGACCAAATCAACTTTTACGCACTTTTTCAGTCTAAATGATTTTGTTTTTTGAAAATGAATGATGGACTCCAGAGGATAGTTGGTTAAGAAAAAAAACAAGGGAGTACCCCATTAGTAGGGAGGCAATTATTTCTATGGGCTGGAAAGCATTTGTCAATTCCGAAATAGTCTGAAAACTAAATTGGGTTGCCGAGTCTTGTAGGGCTAAATGATGAGGTCAAACCCCGTTTCTATTATTTTTATTTTTTTTTTGTTTTATCACTATAATAAAATTAGATTTTTATAACTTTACCTCAATGCCTTACAGTAAATATAAATCGTGATTTTTCACTTTTTCTATTTATTTTTTTTACATGTTGTAAATAATTTATCATCCACAACATGTTTATTGCGTAGATCATGAATGTTAATAACGATATTTTTTTTACGACTTTCAATGTTAGTCGTAAATATTAAAGCTTTCTATGGCGTGTATATGGCATGTCGTTAATACATCAAGCTGTTCAAAATATTGAATATTTCACAGTGCAAAAAAATCAGCTGTTAAAAATTGCACTTTTCACGACTTACAAAAAGCCATCCGTGTAAAATATTGCACTTTCCATGGCACGCAATTGCTGTCATGAAAGGTACTATTAAAAAAAAATTAGCGGCAAAATGAAAATTTCAGCGCCAAACACCAAATTTAAAAAAAAAAATCAAAACCCCAAATCTTCAGCTCCAATATCCTCAGTTTCTCTCTCTACTCTCTCTCTCTAAGTCTTCGTTTATTTCTTTCTCTTTGACATTCACATTCACACTCACACAAGCACAAACCCTAGGCCACCATTCGACGACAAAAAGCTGTTGGACCTCTCGATTTGCCTCAAAGAATTATCCAGCCCTAACACACCTCTCTCCCCCTCTCTCTCTCTCGACAATGGACTTTCTTTTCCAATTGCAATTACTCCGACAGCCTAATAATTGTTGGAATCTCTGTCTACACCGCTATAGTATGCGAGGCGATCTCATGGGCTCTAATCTACCGAACAACCTCTTCTACAAGTCCCTCAAATCTTCCAGTGACAAAGCTTCAAAGAAGCTCGAGACCATGAAAACTGACTCTAACCCTTCCAAGCTCAACCTCAAGAAGTCCAAGACCAAGAAGATCGATCACGTCAAATCCAACCTTAAGGACCAGTCGCGATCTCTCCCTTTTCAAGTTCAAATCTAGCGTAGTCATCGCTCTTGTCCTCTTTGTTGTCTTCGGCCTCTTGAACTCTCTCTTCGAAGGCAAGGCCATCGCGAAACTTCCCCTTGTTCCTGCCAGAATTGTCCAAAAGATGAGCCACAGAGGCTTGCAAGGGGATGATCCAACTGACTGTTCTATGGCGTTTTTGTACTTTCTATATTCGATTAGTATTCGGACCAATTTGTAAAAGTTTTTAGGGTTTTCGCCGCCTAGAGGTGCCACTGGAGCAAGGTGTTTC
Source organism: Camellia sinensis (assembly GCF_055761805.1). Lineage (NCBI taxonomy): Eukaryota > Viridiplantae > Streptophyta > Magnoliopsida > Ericales > Theaceae > Camellia > Camellia sinensis. The sequence goes on from NC_138975.1 coordinate 93,393,968, forward strand.
CCAATTCCAAATCCCAAGAGCAATTGATCTAATCCAAATCCTAATTGATTAATTTTCGGTACCCTACTTCCTTCTCAGTTATTTTGAAATTTTTAGTTTTGGTTGTGTAATTGTGGGATTTTCTGATGAGTACTTGGATTGATTTTAATTCAAATAGAATGTATGGATTTATCTAATACTTGATCTTTAAAATATATCCCTTGCTAGGACTACATGTGTATCTGTAGTTGTGCACTACACAATTTTGATGATATTAGAGCCAAAGTTAATTGATTGATTCTAATTGGTTTTATTGTCGTGGTGTTTTAAGTTTTGTGATTATTCTGGTAAGAATAAAGAAATATGGAGAGAAGAGCTTGTGTAAAATTAGTAGCACTAAAATTGAATATATGGAATGTAGTTTTAGTAACAATGCAAGTAAAAATAATCGAGAAGTGAGGATTGAAACTAAACAACAACAAAGATTGAATATTTTCATTACCTAAGTTCAATTATTGAAAAGGATGGAGAAGTTGAATATGATGTGATCTATATAATGGAAGTACGTTGTTGACTTCTGACATATTATGTGATCAATGAATACTAACAGAATTGAAAAGAAAATCTTATAGTAAAGCTATGATGCCATCCTAATAACTGGAACTTGTTGGATTGTAGAGTTAATTTGATCTTGATTGATCCAATTTTTAAGCCATGCTTTGTTTTGTATGTGACTTGTTTTTAGGCTAAGAAAAAAAACTAGGACAATAACATTCAATCATTGCTGTAATTTGTCATAACTAGAGATTTGAAGGAAAGTTACTAACATCTGCATCTCGTCGTAACCCACTCCACACTTTCCAACTAGACTTTATCAAATCTCTCTCTCTCTCTCTCTCTCTCTCTCTCTCTATCTCTATTTTTAATTGCAATTACACACTAAAATACAGAGTTATTGTTCATTTATATTTTGTAAGGACTTTTGAAAAAGTTTTTGATGTATAGTTGTCATAGATTTTCTTTTGTATACGGATTGCACCTACTTAGTGCCTTTTAAATATGCTTTCTACATAAAATAAAATTTATTTTGGGTGGTCAACAGCTTTTAATGGTTATCATCTAGTGATTTGCTTCTATATAGGTTTTGGTCTTCATAGATGTTGGACAATAACTTTTGTGATGTTTTTCAGGCAGTACAAAAGCTGATTGATGAAGAGTTTCAAGGAATTATAAATATGCACACTTCGACATTGCATAAGAAGATTGCATTCGCTCACCATGACTTTTTCAAACTTTTAGGTTCTGAAAACAAGCTGGAGGCATTGCTACAAGTCTATTTCTGTTGATGCATTGGTTCATTGATTTACAACAGCGGTGACCCACACTGAGATGAAGCACCTCTCTTCTCTTCAACTCTTCCTTCACAACTGTCGCTGATTTCTTCACCTCATATTTTTCTTCTTTTTTCTCAAGGTTTTTTTTTTTTTTTTTTTTTTTAATTTTTTTTTAAGATAAGAAACTCCTTATTTGTTATCTGTTCTGTGCTTCTTGTGGCTACTGTTGTATTTGTTGTGTATTGATTTGAAGTTGTGGGCATTGCTATAGGGGATGTGTTATGGTTTGCTTTTGGATTGTGCTTACTTCTAATTGGGTAAGGGTTCTTATTTTTAATTTTTGTAGTTTTGATTCAATTGAAGCTTCTTATCAATATGAAATTTGTATGACTTATGTTGAATCTGTTTTAGAAAAATCAAAATCAAAATTAGGGCTACGATTGGTAGGGTGGGGAAACCCAATCCCCCTTAGGTACCATGGGTCGCACTACAAAAAAATGTACCAATTGGGATCAGGCCATGGTCATAGGGTGTAATAGAAAATTGTACACAGAATTTAGAAACTGCCCATCCTCGACCCCAACTTCTTTTTATCCCTAACAATTAGCAAAGAATTGAAACTGATTATTTGTTATTATAAACCACACCAAACTGTTGTGCATTCTAGCTATTCGGTGCTGTGCAGTTTAATCGGTTTAGTCATTTTGAATTTGGACCTATTTTTATTGAATAACCAATCAAACACATCATGCAGAACATAAAGTTATAGTTAGTACTCTGTTTCCTTGTTTCAAATATTTGAGCTCTGATTGGACTAGTAGTGATGCTATGAATATATTTTGATCCTCTCATTTACACAAAGAAAGTAAAACCTCTCACTTGTCTGCTTTCTTGTTTTGTAATCCCTTTCTATTGCAATATTAGCTTTTTGGTTTGATACTGATCTTCATCGACGTAGTCCTATCATTCGTATTTTTATAGTTTCTTATTACAACACTTTATAAATGTGGTGTTTCCATTTATGTTTCTTATTCTCATTCTCGTAGATTGTGAGACTTCCAAATCTAGATGCCAGGTTTTCTAAAGTGGCAGTTGAGTAGAGCCCCTTCCCTGTTCCTTAGGCTGCCCCTTGAGGGGATGATATTTTGACATGGCCAGTAATACGACAAAAGGCCTCTCAGCAGCAGTTTTGAATTTAAGGATAGTTTTTGGATGGTTTATAAATTAAGGATTTTTTTTTGGGGGATCATTTTGAACATTTTGAACGGTTTTGAACTTAAGGATAGTTTTTGATCTCTAGAAACATAGTTTTTGCATGGTTTGGAATGAATAGGTAGTTTATGGATGTTCAAAAGTTATAGATAGTTTTTTTTTTAATTTTTAATTTTTATTTTTATTTTTATTATGTTTGAAACAATATTTTGGTGGTTAATTGATATATATATATATATGTTTGTAAAGCAATGTTTTCTTATATTGTACAGGTGAAATAAAGCTATAGATTTTTTTTTTTTTAAAAATATACATATTATACGGCACGCAAAAAATGATATAAAACTTAGGCTATATACGGCGGGCAAAATAGGTCATTGTATTAAATATTCAATGACTAGCAATGAACGTCGTGGTTTGTCCTTGTAATTAATAGCGTGCAAAAGTAGTTGTAGAAAACTCAAACACGATGCACAAGATCCATTGTTAAATATTTTTTACAGCGTACTACATCATGCCGTTGAAAGTGAATGACTTTCCATAACTAGTCATAATATGACATTACCTTGCACGTCGTAGAATCGTATCCATAGCGTTCATTTGGTGCCACAAAAACCCTTTTTTGTTGTACTGTGTTTTGTTTTGTTTATTTTGATCAGTTAAAGAAGAATTTTATTGATGAAATTAGACCATACAATACAATGTATGGAAATACATCAATAAAGGGGAGAAGGAAATGCAAAAATCATCGCAGTGAACTTACACAATGCCAACTAGGTTGGCACCGAGAAGTAAACCTAATCATTTGCTAGCGCTAACCTCAAAAGTTGGTGATAAACTAATAAAACTATTGAGGAGCATGGGATAATAGCATCGAAGCTACCATCACAGCCACAGCTCAAGCTGCAGCCTTTACAATAGCAAACTTCATGAAAGCAGTTCAAGCTACAGTCTTCACAACAGCAGTCTTAGCTACAACTGCAACCATAAGAAAGGTGTTAGCCTAATCCCAAGCATGTGCAAGGAAGTTATGTTAAACCACCTGGATCAAGAATAGTTAGCAAGAATAGATATGGTTATAAAAGTGGAGTTAGTTAGATATGTCGATATAACAAAATTAGTTAGCATTGTTGAGTATAAATATATGTAAGAGACTTCATTGGAAATTAGTGAAAAAGAATTTCTTTAATTTTTGTTATGGTATCAGAGCCTCTCAACTCCAACGAGTGAAGGTCTTTTAATGGCGAATTCATCTTCGAGTTCGTATTCATCTTTTGTCCTACCTCCAAATATCAATCTTCTTCTGTCAAATTTTAATTCTCTCATCACAGTCAAGTTAGACTCTACCAATTTTCTTATCTAGAAAAATCAAGTCCAAAATGTTCTTCATGCTACTAACTTTCTTGGATTCGTTATTGGATCAATCTCATCTCTAGATCCAAAAATACTTGACTCTTTAGGCAAATTTATACCAAATCCTGAGTTTGAAAATTGAGAGATTATTGATGCTCACCTACTTAGCTTCATTACTGCTACTCTTTCTCCACCTGTGTTTTCCTCTGTTCCTCATCTTCAACATTGCTCTCATGTCTGGAATGCTTTGGAGAAGAGGTATACATCTCTATGTCGATCTCATATTCATCAGTTAAAGAACAAGTTACAAATTGTTTCAAAACCAGGTATATCAATGGAAGAGTATCTATCTCAAATCAAAATCATTGCTGATTAACTCAGTCTTGCCACTTCTATAATTGATGATGAGGATCTAGTTCTTTTAACCTTGAATGGTTTACTAGATGAGTATGATGCTTTGAAAACAACAATTCGTGCTAAAGTTGAGCCAATCAATATGGAAGAACTGAGTTCTTTTCTATGTTCAGAGTCTATTCACATGGAGAATAAGACTAAATCTGCTCTTAGCACTGACTCTACTGTTGCCTACTCTACCACTAGACATGCGAAGTTTAGTCCTTCAGTTTCCGGACACCCCAATTGTAGAGGCCGAGGCGCTTTTCGTGGCAAAAGAGGCAGGTACATAGGTAGTAGGTTTTCTATTAGAGGTACTAGAGGACAACAAGGGCAAGGAAATTTTACTCCAGGAAGCTACTCTTCTTCCTACTATCAGATTTGTGGAGGTTACAGTCACATTGCTTTTGACTACGAGTTTATAATGGATCCAAATTACCAATCATCAAACTCTTCTTCATCTTTATTTGGCATGTCACAATCAAAAGCTTATTCTGCAATTGCATCTCCAGCTCTTTCTTCTTCACCAATATCTACTTCATCTGGTTCTTCCACACCATGGTATGTGGATTCTGCAGCAACCAGTCACATCACAAATGAGTTAGGAAATTTTCATCTCCATCAGCCATATCAAGGAACTGATCAAGTCACAGTTGGAAATGCCCAGACATTGCCCATTCAACATATTGGTAAAGGGTATTTTACCAACTCCTCAATATTCTTTGCACCTTCAAGATATGCTTCATGTTTCTAAAATTTTGTCTAATCTTTTATCTGTGCATAAGTTTGCTCAAGATAATAACTGTTCTGTTCTCTTTGATAGTAACTCTCTTCTTAGTCAAGACAATCTTACAAAATAGGTGCTCCATAAAGGTCCTAATATTCATGGCTTATATCAATTTGCTTCACCATCTTCTTTTTCTAGCTCACAAGCTCGTTACACTTCTTCTCAGACTAAGGTGTCTATAGCTACTTGGCATCAAAGATTGGGCCATCCATCCTCTTTCAAATTTCATCACGTAGCTAAACATTTACCTATTAGTTTTAAAAATAATTGTGATGTTTTTTCTTGTACTCCTTTCAATGTTGCTAAAATTCATAAACTTCCTTTTAGGCTTTCTACCTCCACTGTATCTTAACCCTTTTCTCTTGTGCACAATGACGTATAGGGGCCATTTCATGCTTCTAAATGTGGATATAAATACTTTTTTTGTAAATGATTTCACTAGATTTACATGCATTTATCCTTTGTTTGTTAAAAGTGAAGTTTACTCCATATTTGTTCATTTCAAAACTTATACTGAGAACTAATTCAATCTCTCTCTTAAAATATCTTGAACAAATAACGATACTGAGTTTGTGAATCATAAAATGCATGATTATCATGCTTCCCATGGTATTATTCATCAGCTTTGTTACCCATACACTCCTGAGCAATATGGCATCACCGAAAGGAAACATCAACATATTACCGAGATAGCTATTGCATTGTTGTCTCAATCTTCTGTCCCTCTTGATTATTGGTTTGAGGCCATGGCTACTGCTGTGTTTCTCATAAATATGCTGCCAAGTCTATCTGTAGGTCATTCATCTCCTTATCAATTATTGTTTAACACCATTCCTAATTACACTTTTCTCAAGTTGTCAACGTTTCCCTTGGCTTCGACCTTATAGTTCCAATAAGCTCCAACCTAGGTCCAGTCCATGTGTCTTCTTAGGTTATCATCCTTCCACCAAGGGTTACTGTAATAACCCCATCGTGTAATACTTTATATTTAATTAATGATGGAGATTTGGATTTTAATTGCCTATTATTCTGATTTAATTTGGGAATTATGAAAATTATGGAGACTGATTCGTATACGATTCTATTGAAGATTTATTTGGAATTACAAATTGAAAACCTAATTGACTCAAGAAAGAATAAGTAGTGAGTCGATTTTTTTTTTTTTTTTAAATTTTGAGTATCGAACCATATGGGAGTTTAATTAAATATTTGATTCAGATTTGTAAAATTGAGATTTGATTAATTGGGTCCAAATTGGAGTTAATTACGTTATGAGGAGTGGGAATTATGATTATTGCAAATTAAATTTATTTATGAGGTATTCAATTTGAGTATGTAATTTATTGATGGAGACCTTGAGTTTGACCTAAACTTAAGGTCCTTATTGATGTGAGAAATCACAATTGGGACTTGTGATTAGGCATGATTTTATGTTGTTGATGTGGAATTGCATGTTTAAGGATGTGAATTATAAGGATTTGAAGTTGTATCTATCGATTCTAGAAAAATCTGTTGAAATTACAACTTTAAACGAAAAATTGAGGACCTTAGATGTGCCAGAAAACAAAACCGATTACATATTAATTGAAATTTAATTTTGGCTGATTCGTTAAGTCATGTTTGGCTTTTATTATTGGAGTAAGCTTTTGGATATAGATATTTCTGAGATAAGTTATAGATATAAGTGTATTGAGCTCATATTTTGCTCATTCTTATTCCTTGGGAAGAAAAATCTAGGGGAAAGAGAGGGAGAGTTTTAGAAAGAGAGAATGAGAGCTCTAAAGAACTCAAAGAGAAGAAGAGAAAAGTGTAGAAATTGAAAGGGGAACTCAAGATTTAGCTTGGATTCGCTAAGAATGTGCAAGAATAAAGGCTAATGAAGGCTTTAGGTAAGATTTTACCTCTCAAACCTTGAAGATCATGAATTAAGAGTTAGATTTATGGATTTTATGAAAGGTTTTACATGTATTTTGTCACATAAGGCAAGAACATAGCACGATTTCATAAGATTCATGTTTATAACTTGTTTTCTTGCATGATTTCTAAGATTCATAAAGATTTCAAGGGACTTTCTCCATGGATTTTGCAATTAGAACTCATCACATGCATAGCTTTTGATTTTGGTCTTGGCTTCAAGTCTTTGAGCTTGTAAATGGAATTTTGGTCTTGCTTTGAAATCATGATTATCATTGAAGTTAGAATTGTTTAATTCAACATGGTTTGAAAGGTTTTGGGCATGGATTTGTATAACATGAAGTTTATTGTAAGAAGTTGAGCCATAATCTTGAGGGTTTGTATGGTTTGAACTCATTAAATTATATATGAAATGAATATCTATATGAATTTGGAAGAAAAGTTAGATTTTGTAACAAAAATAGAGTTTATCAATTATTGTTAAAGATTCTTGATTCTTGAGTTAAACCAAGTTTTGATGCCTTTGATTTGGAAAACAACCTTATTGCCATGTTTATCAATGAATTTATAAGGTTTATGTTGAGTTTCACTAAGCCCTAGCTCAAGAACATGCAAAGAAACCATTTTAGAACATACTGAAATTTCGGACCTGCTGCTGGAAGCCCAGAACCGCACGTGCGGTTTGGATTTCCGCATGTGCGGATTGTTCTATTTCAGCCAACTTTAAATAGGCATATCTCTCATCCAAACTCCGTTTTAAGTGATTCTTGAGCCTAAATTCAATCCTTGGAAGTCTAGTTTCCAATGGTGGTAGTCTCACAGCCAAATTCTAAATATACAAATAGATATGCTCAAATTAGTGAAAGTTGTTCACTTTCTTTCCAACCGTTTTATGCTATTTCTTCTCCTAACCCAGTTTCCTTTCGTTTCTTCCTATTTTCCTAGACATGGACTATGACCCATTGAAAACTGATGAGTTTAGAACCAACATAAATAATTGGTTAAAGAGCAAAATAAGGAATCGGTTTATTTGATTAAGAAAAGATTAAGATAAGTAAATTTGATCAAGAGAGTAATTCTATGTTTCGATATGTTGTGCTATGCTCATTGTGATTGCAGGTCAAGATTCAAGGACTGGTCAACCATTTCTGGAAACCACTGTGAGTAATAGAATTGTAAAGATATGCTTTTTATTATCTATTTTGATTTATGTACGACATGATTCTTTAAATATCGTATTTTGTCAAAATGCACAAGTTTCTAAGAAATATGAAATGAGCTATGAACAAGAAATGTGAAATGAGTTATGAACAAAAAATGTGAATTGTGTGTAATATGGTACGGTACGCCCATGGCCGTTTTGTTTATTTGTTCTATTTATGCTGTGACATGATATAAATTGTTCGGTCTTTAAGACCTATTGATTTCTGGTATGGAACAAAGTGTTGTACGAAACTAAGTGCTACAATGGGAGTCACTTCTAGAATCCGTACAACTCACCTCTTGGGTCCATACATACATGAATTAGGCCCAAGGAGAGGTGAAGATATGTTGATGTTCCATCTACTCCGTGATAAGATACAGTGATATGATATGATACATTTGGACCTGAGGTCATTCAAAAAATGTGATATGAATACGAATGCTTATACATCGATATATGACTCATGTTTACGAAATGTTATTTCATATGAATGAATGGATGTCCTATTTTGAAATGTGATTCTGAGCCTTTGTATAAGTGGGCGTACCGCGTACCACATAAAATGTTTCGTAATGGTTTCAGATATGTATTCCATTTGAAAGAGCATAGATTTTGATACGATAAACACTTGTTTTAAAATGATTTAAGATACGTTTCAGAATTATGAATTTTCCTAATGTTAAGGACATCATTCATTAACCCCTTTACTTTATTATTACTCACTAGGCGTTAGCTCACCCTTTTTACTTTATATATATAGGTGAGCCATCGAAGGATCAACATTAGTGTTTGTACCAAAGTCTGCTTTTCTGTCAAGCCACCCAGAAAGTGTCTCTGTGTAGGGACGTAGTATAATTTTTCAAGCTTAGTGTTGTTTAATGGCTACTATATAGTGTGTGAGATTTGTATATGTAAATATGGGAAGTGTATGTAAATGCTTAAATTAATTTAGTTTTCATGTAAACACAAGCTTAATGGACATTATTATTTGTTTTGCTTCCGCTCTAGGCCCCGATATGATTTGAATATTTTGAAATTTTGTTTTAAGGCCGAAGGTAACCTAGGGTTATTAGCCAGTCATGATCCAAACTTCTAGGGGTAGGTTTGGGTCGTGACAGTTATAGATGTTTGGATCCCATTTCTGATAAATTTTTCCTCTCAAGACATGTTTTGTTCAATGAGACTTGTTTTCCTTTTGCTCACACCACATTAGTTCCACCTTCTTTATTTACTATTTATTCTTGCTTTTGGTCCTTGATCCTTTCTCCTCAGTCTCCACAATCTCTTCTCACTTCATCTGCTACACCTACTGCTGCCCAGTCTAATCCTGCTACACCTACTGCTACCCAGCCTACTCTTACTGCAACTACTACTGCCCAGCCTACTCTTGTTGCACCTCTTGCAACTTAGTCTATTTCTGCTGCACCTACTGCTGTCCAATCATCTGTTGCTCAGCCCACTGTTGCAACCTCTTCTATTGCTCAGTCCACTGTGGTATAGCCTACTTATGTTGTAACACCCCGAAATAAATACAATAAACTATTCACGACGATAAGTAATTGACAATATAAATCAGAGTATAACATCCCTCCATTACATAAGACTCAGTTATACAAAAGGACGACACATGCGAATATACATTCATAAGTCCTAACCCTATATCTATAGCATGTGTCAACAACAAAGATATAAAATAGAAGTTAAACAGATAATTGAAATGTCCTGAAGGCTATAACTTTCCAAGATTTGTACTTGGTTACATCAAAATGGATTTAAATCCAATACAGGTAATGCCCTAGGTTTGTACAAAACAATTACAACAAATAAACAAAATGAAGCTCTTGCTCCAATCCTCCTAGGCTACGGCATCTCACCAACACCTGAAAATGGTTTTTTCCATATAGGGTGAGCCAAACCCCAGTAGAAATAATCCAACGCAATATATGAATCTTAACAAAGATATAAGGGTGAAATGCGTATGCAATCCTCATGATCAAAATGTCTCATTTCTCTTCCCAAAACCATCCAAAGTCAGGTTTAAGTCACGATTCATCATTCATTTCCTTTATATTAGAAAATAGGGTCATAAATCATAACTCTGGGAATCTCAAAGTACAACCTTTCACGAATATTTCGTCCATGGGAAATCGTAACCAGCACCCTCTTTGACAGAACTCGGAGTCATGAAATGACGTGAGTGTATGTCAAAGCCCAGAGACGATCCATTTTGACAAGGCCGTAAGACTTGGGCAAAGAATCAAGACAAAAAACAAATGGTTGCGCCCGCAGGCTCCCTACGTATCTCTTTGCAAGGAATCAAACCAGCGTAGTTCTGGGGTGAAATGCAAATGATATGCAAGATGCAAGAACATAACTTATGATCATGTAATGAGGCTGTAAAATGAAACATTTAAATGCAAATGCTATGCAAAGAAATTCAACAGTTAAACAAACTGAAACAAGGCACAACAATTCCAATCACAAAAAAAAAACCACAAACGACGCGTGAGAAACATGAGCCTAAACTACAATTCATGCAGAAAGGATGTAAGAAAATTAAAGCTTAACTACGCTACATGCAGGAAACACGAAGAGTGACGTAACCGTCAGGCACACCTGAGGTCTCAACTGAGATCCTAATACATTGCACGCGGAAGGAGAAAAGGGATGGTGTGAATACCGGGCGCACCAAAATGTTTTTCAACCGATGCAAACAATCCTAACGCGTCTCATGTGAGAGGTGAAGAGGTGGTGTGAACACCGGAACGTACACGAATGTTTTTAACCGAAGAAGGTGGTGTGAACACTGGGACGCATCCGAATGTTTTGAACTGAAGCAATCGTAACGGGTCTCACAAGAGAGGAGGAAGGGGTGGTGTGAACAACGGGACGTACCTGAATGTTTTTAACCGAGGGGCGTGGTGTGAACACTGGGACGCATCCAAATGTTTTTAACCAAATGGGGTGGTGTGAACACCAGGACGCACCCGAATGTTTTTAACCGAAGTAATCCTAACGCGTCTCACGCAAGAAGAGGAAAGGGTTATGTTAACACCAGGACACACCCAATTGTTTTTACCGAAAGGGGGGATGTGAACACCGCGACTCACCCGAATGTTTTTAACCAAAGGGGGTGGTGTGAACACTGGGACGCACCTGAATGTTTTTAACCAAAGGGGGTGGTGTGAACACTGGGAAGCACCTGAATGTTTTTAACCGAAGGGGGTGGTGTGAAAACCGGGATGCACCCGAATGTTTTTAACCGAAGGGGGTGGTGTGAACACCAGGACGCACCTAAATCCTTTTAACCAAAGCAATCCTAATACGTCTCACGCGAAAGGAGGAAGGGATGGAAGGGTGCAATTCGAAGGGCACGAATGTTTTAACTTGGAACTCCTTTGAATGAACCGTATATACAATATTGTGCATATGTAGGAAAGAGACTTAACAAGTGCAATACAGTACGAATGCATGTTCTATGCAATATACACAACCGAGATACAATGTTAATGACATGTTCTATGCAGGAAAAAAAGCATAAACATATTCTATGCATAATTCGTTACGGAAACACATTCTATGTAGGAAACAAAAGCGGATGCACATTCCATGCATGATTCAAGAGCGAATGCAAGACGCACATGCAATTCCCGTGAGATGCACATCTTACAATAACATATGTGAAATGCACATTCTATGCCACAAAGTGAAGTGCATGTTCCATGCAATAATGAATAAGAAATGCAAGATATCAAAGCATGATTTGACAAAAACAAACTCAATAGAAACTTCCGATTCACCTCTCAAAAGAATTACAATGTATTTAAAGGATACACCTTGTTCATGTTGACAAGTGATGAACATTGCGCATCGAAAACACAGTTTTGGGCTTCTGTAAAGACATTCTGAACTCAACAGTGGACAATCCCTTCACTTCTTGGAAACCAAGGACACAAAACATCATCAAGAACCCAAAGAAAGCTGCCGGCCACCTGCCAGCCACAAGGAAAGGCCGTTGGCCAAGTGCCAGCCATCGATGAGCCTTGCTGGCCATTGATGGTAGATCGAGGGTTTTTGGTCAATTCAGTTCAAGTCTTTAAATATGAGCCACTAGGGCTCATTTCCTCACTCACCCAAGTCCGAAATCTTCCTCCATCGCTCTCTAGACACTCATTCTCTCTAGATTTTCCCTTTCTACCCGTTTTTCAACACCCCACGCGAAGTTGATTCGCTAAAATCTCTTTATTTCCTTCACTTTGAACCAATTGAAACTTGATTTCGGTGCTTCCTCTCCTCTTTTCCACCATTTAAAGCTTATTCCCCTCGAGTTTCTCTTGAGTTTTGTGCACTTTTTCCCGTTTTGACTTTTTCCTCCATTTTCTCTCTCCTAAGGTTTGACTTTTTCCAAGTTTACCTTTTTTTTTTCATTTTTCTTCACTCTTCACCCATTTCGCATCTATTTTCAGATGGCGGACAAGATTCCTCACGACGGGGCTCCTCCCGAGATTTCCTCAGTAGTTCCACCTGTGCCAAAGGTAGAGGAGTCGATAGCTGACCTTGAGGCTGACCTGGAGACGGAGTTCAAGCCCGAGGCAGAGCCAGAGCCACTACCATTGAGGGTACGCCCTTTTGATCCGGCGAGATATCACCCATAAACACACATATTGCCCACTTCCGAAGCATCTGACGCTTCTCCGAGTTTGTCCACGGTGCACCAGAGGACCTTTTGTTGAGGGAGCCGGATTCTCACTTGTTGGTCATTGCCGTTGAGGTAGGACCTCTATTTTTCATGTATTTTGCCTTTCATTATTTGCAATTCCTGCACTACCTTGCATCAGATTCACCCGACTGCATTTCATACACTGCCTTGTATCTGACCATGCACTGCCTTCATCTAATTGCATTTCATGCACTGTCTTCATCTGATTGCATGTCATACAGTGCCTTGATCTGATTGCATTTCATGTACTGTCCTATATCTGATGTATTTGTCTTCTGCCACAGGGCGAGTCTTATGCCTTCAAAGGCTACGGTGCTATGACCACTCAAGATTGGTATGACGAGCTCCCAGCTGGAGTTCGAGACAACATTGACGAGGCGAGCTTCGGCCTCTTCTGCTCTGGCTTGACTCTGGTCACTGCGAGTCGTCCCCTCCTAGGAGCACTAGTGGAGAGGTGGTGAGATACCACCAACTCCTTCCACTACAGGGGAGATGACGATGACTCCTTATGACTTTGCCATGATCATCGGCTTAGACATAGGGGGCGATCCGATCCCTCTTGATACAGATATGGGGGAGTGGGAGGCGACTGGATTCAAGCTGCTGGGGGCATACCCATCCATATATCAGAGGGGGATGGTTAGATACACTTGGTTCACTGAGCGGCTCAGAGGGACCGAGCCCGAGACGATAGAGGAGATTGAGCAGTACGCCAGGGGCTTCTTGTTGTTCGCCTTCAGTACCACCTTGTTTTCGAACAGGTCAAACACCGTTGGCCTATATTTGCTGACTGCCCTGGTGACCCTTCATCGGGTTCGTTTCTGCGATTGGGACAGAGCTGGCCTCACCACACTGTACGGATGTATGAGCTCTACCTCCTGTCTACGTGGAGACTTGATTGGAGGCTACTGGCGAGCTTGGGAGGTACATATCTCAGTTCTCTCTTTCCACTTGATATTTTCTTTACAGTTTCTGTTTTACATTTATTTTAACACATGCTTTCTGCTTCTCATTTTTGTATCTGCTCAAACACTGTTCATACACTGTGCTTTTGATTTTTCATTTTCTACATCTCCTTGATACTATACTGGTCACGTACCATTGCATTTTCCTTGCAGCTATGGGTATACGCATACTTTCTAACTCTCGCTGCGGAGCCTATAGAGGAGCTTCCGTTGACAGTCCCCTATTCGCGGATATATGACGGTTAGCTTCGCCGTAAGACCCGTGAGCCTTTCACATTTTTCAGGTAGTACTTCGACACAGTAGCTGCCTATGAGGTACTTCGAAACACAGTCATTTTTGCTTTGAAACTGTTTGTTTAGCAACTAATAACAACTAATAATCTACACAACTTCTATTTACAGATCATGTGGCAGCCATGGGCCTTGATGCCAGGGAAGGTCCAGGACCAGTTCGTCAGCGCCTAGGCCATTTCCCGTTACTGCATTCTGCTCGAGGGCCCAGTGTGCCGGGCCTGGTTCTTGGGCGAATGCTTCGTGCGCCAGATTATGGGCCTGCCCGACTCGATCATCCCAATGGCTCCACCAAAGTCCATGCGGTCCACAGAGAGCCTATTTGTTGAGGAGGTCATCCAGTTCATGGTGGGCCTAGATGTCGACTTCTTCCAAGCGGAGGGCGACTATGCAGCTTTAGTCCAGACATACTTGATGTCGCCCCTGACTGGTGTTCGTGGAGCTGAGGAGGCGAGAGCTCTTGCTGCGAGAGCGAGGCCTAGAGTGACCCGGGCGAGCAAGGCCTGTGGCAGAAGGGCTTCCCAAGCGGGGTAGAGGGCTGATTGGCAAGAGCTTCCCACCATGCTGACTTGTTGGCGACACACCGGGGATGCCTACCAGGTCCCAATTGAGCCTGTAGCGGCTAGTCATGAGCTTGTCAGGATCCGAGGCCCGACTCTGGTATGAACCACATTTTAGCACTTGCACTCCATGTTTCATTTCAGATATATTCATTTGCAGATACTAATCATTCAAATACATTTGCAGGCACCGATCGAGTACACATGAGGCACCCTCGAGCTGATAGCCTCGCTGATGGGAATGGTACAGTAATTTCTTCTGTTTTACATTCCAGGCATCAAGTTTTCACTGACACACCGACACTGACATTTCAACTAAAAACTTCCCAAACTGCACTGATACATTGCATCGATAAACCTCATCTAACACACTGTGCTTGTATACAGTATTCACACACTGTATCTGACTTCTGCATATACTCATTCTGCATACTATGCTTGCATCTGATACACACGCTATAACTGATATGTAACAACTGTCTTTTCAGATTCCACCCATACCAATGGCACCAACCACACCGGTAGCTACAGGAC
Organism: Camellia sinensis; assembly: GCF_055761805.1. NCBI lineage: Eukaryota > Viridiplantae > Streptophyta > Magnoliopsida > Ericales > Theaceae > Camellia > Camellia sinensis. The sequence goes on from NC_138975.1 coordinate 93,409,214, forward strand.
CCGCACCAATAGTACCTGCTTCGACAATAGGGAGAAAAGAGAGGCAGGCTCCGGCGCGCGGCTGAGGCAGAGCTAGGGGAATCCGAGCCGAGAGTGGCCTTTAGAGCCTATTCTGAGTGATGATGATACTGGGACGAACGACTCTGAGGAGGCAGCGAGTCAGCGTTCAGGTTTATCTAAAAGTGAAGGTGACAATGCCGGCTCGGGTTCCGAGAGTGAAGGCTATGCTGAGGCAAGCTTTAAGGCGAAGAGCAATGATGACACCGGCTCGGGTTTCGGTCTAGGTTTAGATAGCGGGGCTGACGAAGACGTGCCATAGAATCCTCTCCTCCAAGGAAGAGGACGAAGAGGGCTTCTCGAGCTTGAGGCAAGCAGCGTTGATTATTTTTTTTTGCTTAGTTTCTTTTTGTTTATAGTTTTAGCACATTGTACAGCTTCAGACAGGTTATATTTGCTTTAAAAATTTGTACTATACTTTTGTAAAAACAACTATGATCGGAATGAAAACCAGTTTTTCTTTGAAAAAGTGTTGGATTTTGCATCATGGGCACCACTTAGCGTGGAAATGAGATTGAATTTGATAATGAATGCCGAACACTTGTATTGGCACAACATTCTTAATCGGGTAATGAACTGACCAACATCTAAAATGAAAAGAAATATACAACTTGATAAAAACACAACAACAACTTGATAAACAAAGCGACAACAACTCGATAAACAGAACAACATACAACTCGATAAGAAAAACAATGGAACAACAAATGACATACAAAAATAACAAGCCTGCTAAAGCCAAAAGGACTGAAAACAAGACCTTAAAACAGACTAAAAGCAACACAAAACACATGATTCCAGCATTGTTTAGCACAAAGAGGGACGACAGGTCAAAGTGAGAGACTGCCAGCTATAAACAAAGGTTGCCGGCCACATGCCGGCCATAAGAGGTGTCTTGCTGCCCATCAATGCTCTTGTCAACCCTCAATGCAGATTGTCGGCCATCAATGTACAGGACCTCCAAATTGTTGACACCTGGCTTCCACTCACTGCCTTATCTTCTAGAAAGGGTTGAGCTTCGTAAATTCTTCATTTCAGCTGCAAATTCTCCACAAATGGAGTCGTTTCTCGCCAAAAAACACTCGAATTGGATTGCGACTTTAGATGGCTCAGAAAAAGTGAATTTTTAGGGTTTCGGCATAAATGCACTTTTCCTGCTGAGTCGTTCTTTGCTTTGTTTTTTGTTCCTTCATGTCGCGGCTAGATGTTGGAACCTGATTACACATATCTTTAGCTTCGAAGGACAAGAGATATGCTCGACAATCGAAGAATTTCAAGTGCTAATGGAATCCCGGCACGATGAGGAAATCATACCTCAACCGCACTTTGGCCACATCTAAGCTTTCGTACAGATGTGCGGGCTTACTCTATACGAAGCTTGATCCTTGGTTCACAATGGAAAGCTGGATATTCCCAGCCTGATCCATCGATTTTCTGAAGGCGGCGATCGAGGTAATCTTCTTTGGTGGGGTTTTCGGCAACACGCCCTTTGTTTGTGCATGTTGGCTCATTTCCTTCTTGCCCCTAGTTTCGGAGGGTCTAGCATTCGGCTAATTGAAGTGGCCCAAGGTTTGAAAGAGGGTAAGAGTTGCATTGGTTTGGTGTTGATCGAGACTTTGATGGACTTAGACACCTTCCAACGGTGAGAGACAAACAAATCCGCAAGGAGTCCACTACTTCTTCAGGTAATGTTTTCCACCATTTCTAATATATGTTTCTCACATCACTTGGTATTCATGCTCTATTTTTCTCTGAAAGCCCTTTTCTCACTTTTCCCTCAACATACATCTCTCCATTCTTTAATCTATCTTTTCTTTCATCCCTCTCTAGATGTGGCTAATGGACAAGCTAAAGGTAGTGGACTCTTGGCCTACATACTCAGCTTGATCATACTTTTTTTGTCGATGGCTAGTGGATTTCCCGAATGAAGGATAGTGGTGCCACTGGATGTGCAACAAGTTTGTTGCTGATTGGCGTTGCCCCTGGCTTAATCTAATCGAAATTAGTTATAGCATAGCTCGATAACTTGGCATTCAGCTGATTGGCTTGACACACTATGTATTCTATTTTTTTTTCTGGTTCAAGCGTCAATTTGGACATGATCAGACTTGTCCAGAGGAGGGGGTAGAGTACCCGGTTTATTCCCCGTCCAAGGTTCACATTTGGCTAGGTACCTCACTGCTTCGAGAACAAGAGAGCTTCTGGCTCCTACACCTAGTTTCAGCTACGCCTTTTCTGGTGTGTGTCTGACTTGGCTCGAGGATGAGGCACAAACCAGGCCCATTTTGGCATCAGAAGCTTCCACAAGCACAAGTGGGGGACGGAGGAACACCTGACTCAACTATGCCTCTAGTTTATTGCTTTGATCTTACTTTTCAAGTTTTATGAATGTAATAAAAGCAACTTTGATTTGTATCTAGAGTTGGAGAATTTTGTATTGAAATTAATAAATTTAAAGTCGTGAGCACTGAAATTTTTTCTTTTGGTCCAAAAATGGTCTAAGTTGTAAAAGGTAAAATTTGAGCGAAAAATCAACTTTTATCAAAACTTTTCAAAACCATTTTCAATAAGGATCACCACTTGACACACACGGAATCAATCCTCGAGATGTACAACCCCGAATCTGAAGATCACAAACTGCTCCTTTACTGAATAACATTGCTCAGCACTGTAACCAGCTCTTCTCTCAAAGAAAGGATCACAACCGAGCTTTCAGATGAAGAAGGGACAAAGATGACCTGATCAAACACATGGACAGGATAGTTGGATTAGAGGTGTTTACAGCCGAACATCAGGATAAAGTTGCCTACGTATCCCGAAGATGGGAATCAGGCCTTAAGTAGTTTGGTTCGGGTTCACTCGAGTATTAACACTCTCATTTTGTGCTCTAACTTTTGCCAAGGTCGCCCTTTAGGCTGGTGTATACCTCTGCTCAATGATGATCGGAAGCATTCAGACTCCAACCGGGATGTCTATCATAGAAGATAGAGTTGATAAGGTGTCAGAGAACCTGTTGTTTTCTTTTAGTAGATGCGTGAAAGTCAGCTTCTCAAACCTAGGAATCAGAACATCCAAGGTCTAGTGATAGATCTTCATCTTTTTTTCTTTGACCTTCCAGTCTCCTTTTGCTTGAGACACAACTAGGTTTGAGTCCCCGATTACGTCCAACCTTTTTGCCCCTAGTTCCAGGGTGGCTTCCAAACCAGCGATACACGCCTCGTATTCTGCTTCGTTATTGGATACTTTGAACCAGAGTTTGAAGGCAAAGGGTATATTGGAATTGTCGGGTGCTATCAGCAACACGCCTATCCCATAACCGTATTGAATAAACGCTCCGTCGAAGTACATTATCCAAATCTCTTCCTTGACTTGCAGAATAGCTTCATCTGAGAACAGGTATTCTACCGCTTCATCCCCTTCTACTGGGTGATCTACCAAGAACTCTGCTACTGCTCTCCTCTTGGCAGACTTACAAGTAGCATACTTCAAATCAAATTCGGAAAAGAGAAGTAACTAACGAGCTAGCCTATCCGTAAGCGCTGGTTTTTCAAAGTGATATTTGATGGAATCTAATCTCGAAACCAGAATTACAGAGTGAGCTAACAAGTAGTGCCTCAACTTCCTGGTAGCCTATACCAAGGCTAAGCAAGCTTTTTCTAGTGAGGTGTAATGGGTCTCATAATCCAGCATTTTCTTGCTCAAATAGTAGATGGCTTTCTCCACCCTATCCTCAGATTCCTAAGCAAGCATGTATTCCATCTTTGTGTCCGTTACTGATAGATACAAAATCAAAGGCTTCCCTGGCTTCGGCGGCGACAACACAGGCAGATTCTGAAGGCACTGCTTGATCTGCTCAAAAGCGAATTGACACCGATCATTCCATCGGAACTTCTTTCCATTCTTTAGGAGACCAAAAAGTGGTTCACAAGTCAAGGTTAATTTAGAAATAAACCATCTTATGAATTGCACTTTACCAGAAAGCCTCGCACCTCCTTTTCAGTCTTTGGTGGCGGCATTTCTAGGATGGCCTTGATTTTGGAAGGATCTACCTCGATGCCCCTCTGTGTGATCAAGAAACCTAGCATTTTCCCTGCTGTCATGCCAAAAGTACACTTCTGTGGATTCAACCACAGTCTATATTCTCTGATCCGTTGAAAGAATTTCTTCAAGGCGGTGTAGTGGTTCTCTCTTTCTTTAGACTTGACAATCATGTCGTCCACATACACCTCAACCTCATTATGGATCATATCATGCAGAATAGTGGTTGCAGCCCTTTGATAGGTAGCCCCGGCATTCTTCAGCCCAAATGGCATCACTTTGTAGTAGTAGGTTCCCTACGACGTAGTGAAGGCGGTTTTTTCTAGGTCCTCGGGTGCCATCAGAATCTGGTTATACCCGAAAAATCCATCCATGAAGGAGAGTAATGTGTGACCTGCTGTGAAGCCCACTAATTCATCGATGTGCGGTAGAGGAAAGTCATCCTTCAGACTGGCTCTTTTCAGATCTCTGAAGTCCACACACACCCAAATTCTGCCATCTTTCTTCGGCACTGGAACAATGTTGGCCAACCAAGTTAGATACTCAGATACTAGCAAGAACCCTGCATCTATCTGCTTGGTGACCTCCTCTTAAATATTCAAAGCACAATTCGGGCGTATTCCCCGTAACTTCTGTTTGATGGGTCGGGCCTCAGGGTTAAGAGGGATCCGATGTTATACAACCTCAGGATCGATTCCAAGCATGTCTTCGTAGGACCACACGAAAACATCTTTGAAATCTTTTAATAAAGCGACTAAGTGCTCGCGCTCCTCCGAAGACAAAGTGGACCCGATCTGGACTAGACGCAGATCTTTCTCAGTATCCACATTAAAAGCAATGATTTCATCGGCGAGGGGTTTTGCAAACCTCTCCTCCTCCCGATTAATCAAATTCTTCAAAAATAGAGGAATTCCTTCCTCTTTGTTTTCATCAAAATTTTGAAAATCATGATCAATGCAAAACAAGAGGTACAGAGAAATACTCAGAGTCTGCAGTGGTATTCTCATTCACAAAGTGAAGCTCATCCATTTTTTCAGTTACAACTGACTCAAAAGAAAAAGAAAAAGAAGAGCTAGACAAAACCTCTGCATCTAGGTTATCAACCCCAGGAATACTGAACCCAGACTCAGACGGACTGGAATCTGATTCCGACTCCATAAATTGTGGAATCAGATTCTGGTTCATCACCTGACTCAGAACTGTTAGACATGTAGCCCTCCTCTAGCTGCCAGAGAAGGAAAGGTGCGTCAGATGCATCCAAAATGCTATAAGAAAGGTTCACACCCGGTTGGTCCTCGATCATGGAAACGATCAGGTCATCTCCCAAGCTCTCTGAGTTAATCGGAGGATCTGAAACGAGACATGCCACTGCTACTCCTACTTCAAGCTCGTTGCTGTCGGAATCACTTTCCGTGCTACTCGCAGCTTCAGTAGTTAGTTCAGCCATTTCCTCCGTATCACTGTCTTGCAGCTACAAGTCGAAGAAAATTTCAAAACCAGGAACCCATTGCCTCTTAGAGTTAAACCAGGGTTCGGGGAAACCACAAAATGGGAAGTCTTCACCCTCTCCAACAAAATGATCATTCAGGGTTCCCCAGATAGGTCCGTGCACAAGCTCATAATGCTTCTCGGTCTGCTTAGCTTTGGCTCTGTCCATCTCTTTCCCTTTCCTAACCCAATCCTCTTTGGTGGGCATATAGCCAAAACCAAAGGCAAGCGGGTTATGTGGCACATCGGCCAATGCAGTAATGCCCTTCCGGCCACTTATTCCTAACCCCATTCCTGGCACATGTTTGAGCTTGTTCATGAAGTAGATTGATTAGGCACTAATATACAAGCCCTCATCAAAACTACTGCCCGGGCTTCAGCTAGGGTAAATCCATAGAGAAAAACATCCTCCTCGCCATGAACATTTTCCAGGATAGGTGTAATTACCTCTGGCAGAGGATGTATACATGAATTCCCGAATACAATAGCCACCCCCTTCCCATAGGGTATTTTAGCATTTGGTGGAGGGTAGAGGAGATAGCTTTTACTTAGTGTACCCACGGTCTTCCCAACAATAGATTGAAAGTGGCTGGCACATCCCGGACATGGAACTCGATATCCTGTTGAGCTGGACCTACTTGAACTTTGATCTGTACTGTGCCCATCTCCTCTCTGTTGGTGTTGTCATACGCTTGAATCATCTGGGCTGTAAGCACGAAATCTGCTGGTTTCAAGCCGATGGCATATGTTTTGCGCCTTGAACATATATTGATGGCCGACACAGTATCGACCAACACCATTGGGACCCATTTTTCTCTACACTCCACTAATATGTACAGAGGTTTGTTATGTTCTGAACCTTCTAGCGGCAATTCTTTGTCTTAAAAGGTCAAAGTTGGTGCAGCACCTCCTGGGAAGACTAATCCGACTAACTGTTCAGGAGTAGTTTCAATGGACGACTTGGCTTTATCCATCGCTAATAGCACAGCCTGTCGGTACACGTGAGAAGCCATGAGCAGACCCCAGATTGAAATATTGGCCTGGATCTTCTTTAACTGTTTCAGCACTGTTTCTTTTTCCAACTGCTTTTCCCTCTGTTTCTCAACCTCTTTGTCCTTTTCGGAGGCTTCAGCTTGGTCCAAGTGTGGGGGCTTGAAGTACCGCCCACTTCTAGTTATATGATCTACCTCCTCAGAGTACTAGGTATTGTTTGGCAGGTCTTCACCTCAATCCTCGTTAGTGTGGGCAAGATGTAGATCATCATCTTCTCACCATATACCTTTGGCAATCGATAAGCAATTGTCTAGTTCCGGTCTAATTATTCTCTCAGTAGAAACATTTCCCACAGGGTGTTAAGCCATTCCAGCTCTCTGTTTGTTTTGATCCCTTTATTTTTCAAACTACTTCAACGTGGCTTCTTGCTCTGTATCAGCGATACTCACGGCACCCAGTTCTTGAGCTAAATTCTTAATATCGATGCTCTCCGGCAGTTTCCCCTTGTCTTCGGCCATTCCGACCACAGCAGGTGCTCTTACTTGCTTTTCTTCAGGCTTTGATTCGGTTTCTTCCACTTTGTCAGGTTCATCACTAAGCCACCAGGAGTTGTCTGTTGATCCACTTAGATCAAACTAGTCAATCTGCACGTCCCCCTGCTATTGTTCGTCAGAGAACTATAGATTGTCTAAGTCTTCTTCCAGCTCCGCTGGATCATCCAGACCTTGGCTTGGGCCATCCTCTCGAACCACATTAACCTCTGCTGTTGTCGGCAATACTACCTTGGGTTTTGCTTGATCCACTAGCACAGTATAACAACATGGGTCATAAACCCCCTCAGACACAGAGCTCTCAGGCAATGGACTGATATTCTCTTCCAAGGCCAACTTCCCTCCTTCTGCCATTGTCACCACCACGGGTTCAGGTTGTAGAGTGGAAGTGTTCATCATGCACAAGTTCATGCTTTCTGGAATGAACACAACTAGTTTGGGTAGGTAAGAAGGGGTTATGTATACGTTGGCGTCATATAGGATGGCCAATGTATGTATTACATTTAGGTTCCATGGTGGGGGAAATTTGTTGTGAGCTGCAAAAGGGTTGGTGGTTACATTTGGCTTTTGGGGTGGCGTTATCACCTTGTTGTCAATGAGATCTTAAATCTCATGATGCAACCTATAACATTGGTCAGTGTCGTGACCGTGCTGCTGGTGAAAAGCACATTATTTGGTTGGGTTGTGTTTAGGTGGGAGGGGATCGGGTACTGGGTGTTGTTCTAATGATCAGGACCCCTAGGGCTTTGGATAACGGCATGTAGAGCGGGGTAAAGACCCTTTCAGATTGGGCCTAGCTGGTTGAGGTTTGTGGATTTGTATTAGTGAAAGGGTTGGCAGTTTTGGGTGTCGTGGTGACGACATTCACATCTGACGATCGTGCAGAAGTGCTACCAGTTGTGGTTGCATTGGAGCTACGTGTAAAGGGCCTTTTGGGATGCTCATTTTCATCAACGATCAACCTCTATTTCATTGCATCTTCAATCTAAACTCCTATCTCATGGAGCTCAGCGATTGTAAACAATGGCAAGACTATCATCTTCTGCAATAATTTCCCTTGCAGATTGCGGACCACCATTCTGATTTGATCTTTCTCGGATGGCCTGATAGTCATCATCGAGGCCTTAGCCTTCCATCGTGTCACAAAGTCTGAGAAGCCCTCCTTTGGCTCTTGATGGGTCGCTTCAAGATCATGGGTTGTGGCCTCAATCTTGGTATTATAGGAGTACTATGTGATGAAGGCCTCAGCCATTTCCTCCCAGCTCCGTTTCACATAGTCTTCTAGTTTTGCATACCAAATAGCCACTATACCCAACGAGGTTCGGTCGAAAAGCGACAGCTTTTGGAGTCTAGTAAGGCCCATTGGTTGTTGGATGTTTGAGAATAACCGTAATGGACCATAGGATCCCCAGTGCCATCAAAACGGTCTATATGAGGCATTTTGAATCTATCAGGCAAAGTTACTACAGAATTGGTGTATCTGTCTTCGATGTCTGGGATTGAATTCATAACCTGTGCCCGCTTGAAAAGCTTTTCTAGCTTGTTGACCTTCAATGCAGTGGGGTCAACCTCGAATTCAAATGGCACGTCTGTTTGGTACGCTGGTGCCTTAGAGGCCTGAGGTGGGATCGGATCTACTGGAATGCCCAGATTCTCTTGGACATTAACAGTTACTCCGGGTGTTGGAATACCCGCAGAAGGTGCATGGGAAGCAGAAGCCGCTGCTTGCTGTGGTTGCTGCTGCTACAGCCTATTTATCACTTCCGCTTGGTGGGTTGTAACTTCAGTTTGGCGGGTAGCATCTAGCTGCATGGTTTCAATGGTCTGTTGGAGATGACGGAGCAAGTCTTCCATGCTAACCGGGGGATGTTGTGCCATCAGAACTGGCGAATAATCTCTCACTGGAGTGGAAGTAGAAGACTGAGCCTGATTGGGCACAAGTGAAGTAAAAGGTGACTGTTGGACTGGTGAATTATGCCTAACTGTTCTCCATCTCGTAACTAGTTAGAGTAAAGCAAACACTGGTTGTCCTTTAACAAGATCCTCGGATCTGTAAAGTCTCTTTGCACGGGTCCAGAGTGCTTGGGGGGTAATAGAACTGTCTAAAGAAATTGTGAGAAACTACTTTGTAAAAAGAAATAAAGTAAAAAGAAAGTGAAAATAAAAAACCGCATAGCACCTCAACTCAGATGTGAACAAGACATAGTTGTAATCATAAGCTGTAGAACTGCACTCAACACTGATCTCTGCCCCCAAAATTGATTCTCAAACTTGCAACTGATACATACATTCCTGTAAAGTTTCACTCTAAAAGCACATACTAGTTAAGTGAGAGCCAAAACACCCCTATAAGGGAGTAGGGTTACCCTGTCCTAATTTCGTTAGGAGCTAGGGTTAACTATTCAAACAAAGTGGTTTCACACAATCCTGCATTCGGGTGAGCAACCTGTCCTAGTTTGGAATAGTCTCTATGGCTTCCAATATGCAACTAGGCCGATTGGACAAAAAGGGTACCTCAGCAAGACTACCTGATATACCTCTCACACCTAACACCGAGAAGTGAAAGGAGGATCAAACGGTACATCAGTAGTCCAGATCCAAAGGTTGTGTTCCCATCGTGGCAGAGCCCGCAACTGGTCAGCCTTTTCGCAAGCTTTTCCAAGCAAGCCTCCGACAAACCGTTTAGGAATAGCAGATAGCAAACACAGTGACATAGGTGCACCAATGCAAATGCAAATGCAAAGAAACACATAAATGTAGAGAAAATTTCATATCATGAGGTCGAGTCAAGTTCTTTAAATCCCCAATAGAGTCTCTAGAAACTGTAGCTCGGCTTTTTCGCGCCCCCTTTCGAAGGTTTGAAAGAAAGCCCTATAGTTCGGACTCCCGCGGTTCTGAATCTAATCTCACTAGTGCAATGTGAAACTGATAATCACCAAAGAGTCCAAATTCGACAAATCTTTTGGAAAATTGATTTTAGGATCAAAAATGCCAAAAATGGACTGCTTTGCCAGATACATAGTTGCCACCTAAATATTTTATTTTGGGGAAATTTAGGAAACCCATGACTCGTGCCAAAGGTCACGTGTCCGTCATGACCAAAGTTGCCTCAGCTCGGAAACTTTAGGTACGAGAGGGGAAGGTCATGAATTGAGCACCCCCGCTCGCCCGATCAAAGATCAGCCTCTACTAATCATGATAAGATTTTTATCAACATTATGTGTTCTTGTTTCAGTTATTAAACTAGCATTACTATGTGATGCGCACAAGCAATTATAGACTAGTTTGCTCGAGTTGGAACAATTAAATTTCATGTTTGTTTTGCAAAAAGGGTTTGAATTTGCTACCTCAAGTGGGATTAAATTTTGTGAATTTGCTACTCAACAAAGTGGGCTTAAATTTTGTGAATTTGCTACTCAACAAAGTGGGCTTAAAAAAGTATATTCGTTGAATCGTTCCAATTCAAGCAACAAGCCTTCATCTACAGGCATTCAAACAGTTTATCAAGTAAGCATTTAGCCTCATGGCAAGCATGCTAGTCATGGCAATCACTTACATTCATGCAAGTATGCTAAAGCATTAACAACTCACCTAGTACTCCAAGCTAAGAAGATATGAGTTAGAAAAATATGCATGATCCCTGATTGTACAAGATGTCTAATGCAGCACATGCAATAATGTAATTACATAGGCTCAGCTACTAATATGGCATACGAACCAATTTTGACAACATGCGGTTAAACACGTATTCAACGAAGTAATTGAACCAACAATGCAGTTTGAATGATGTGTCGAGCCCTGGTGCATGCAAGACAAAATGAATGGATGCAAGCATAAGGTATGCTAATCGAAACATATCCCTAAACTAACCATCAAAAGCGAATAAATAAAAGGGAAAAAGACATGGGGTTGGAAAACATACACATTATTACATTACGCTCTCACGAAGGAGAGTTCAAATGAATAAAGCTAAACTAACTAAGCTAAGCTAATTAGCAACTAACTAAGCTAATTATTACAAACCAAAATGAAATAAATAGCTAAACTAATTAACTAATTATTACAACATTTTGAACAAATTAGCTAACTAATTAATTAAATAATTACAAGACTTGCAACTAATAATTAAATTAAGTAACTAGACTAAACTAATTACTGCTCTGCCTCGGGGAAATGAAAGATATGCATGTGCATGCTCGGTTTCCTCCTAAAAAGACCTCCGCTTTCGTCTCGAGAGCCTCTGTTTGCACAATTGAACACTTTCAGAACAATTTTGCTTCACCTTACCAATACTCTACTGAGGTTTGCATCAGTGGCCAGTCGGCCACTGGTAAAACTTGCCAGCCACCTATTGGACATGGAAGTGGCCTGCCAGCCATCAATGGTGCACTGCCGGCCACCTGCCGACCATGGATAGTGGCCTGCCGGCCACTGATGCACTGGATCAACTTGCTGCAACAGAGAACAAACAGAGCAAAAAGAGGGTATTCCCACAGATTGTTTGCACAATTCACCCATCCTTTTCATGAACAAATCCAAGGAGTTGTGAACTCAAGCCACAAACCACCAACTCAAGCAATTTCATTGCATGATGGCTTGTGACTCGAGAGGTGCAAGTTTAATAAATGCAAAATGTGACACAAACCTTCTCCATTTCATGAAAGATCAAGGGAATAAGTTGACCTTGGAGACTTGGATCATTTTATCACTAACAAGTATGAAATGGTCCAAGTTTCATGTGTTCAATTAACGTCCGATTGAACACAACCAAATTCATATCTTGGCTCACTTTTAGTTCTGAGTTTTAATTACTCATCTTACTTTACCAACCATTCCTTAATCCAATTGAGTCTAAAAGGTGAGTTAAAGTCCTCTAAAGGGAAGGAAGCATCAAACAAGGTGTAGTTTAAGGCGTGACAGAAGTTTCATACCATTGGTAATGAACCCTCAACAGAGGATTAAACCATTAAGCATGGACCTCAATCTCAAGCTTAAAGAATCCCAAGTTTGAAACAAACCTCAAAGTAAATTTAAAAAGTCAAGAAATGAGGGAGGTTGTAGAGCTTTAGGTGCAGAAATAAAGTGCAAAACAACACCAAAACATGCAATCAACTCAAACAAGGGGTGTCTGATGGCCTAAAACACCAAGCTTGTGAGGACCTTTACACTACAACCATGCAAAACAAGACTTAACTAGCCCAAATAGCCCCAAACAGAGCTAAAGCAGTCAAAAACAAAGGCAAAAACATGCTGGAATATAGCTACAAAAAGCTAGAAAGTCATGCTAACATATAGAAGTGACTAGGCTAGCAAACAAGACACAAGGAAGGGAGGCTAACCCTTCCAATTTTGGACTTCAAAACATGTTTTTTGTCACTGAAAATACTCTGACATTCAGTGGTTAAAAGCCCAAAAAAAGTTGGTTTGAAAGTGGAAAAGAAAGGTGCAAAAGCCTTTCAAACAAGAAAGAAAGAAGGGTGAAGCATCTCCTAATTTAAAATGGTATCAAACCATCACTTTTAGTCCACCAAAATAGGTTTTTTGGCAGTTCAAAAGCAGCCCAAAAACAATGGGAAAAGATAGCAAAATGAGTATGCAAAACAAAGTGTACAAGACAAGTGCTATACCTCTTGAAGGGAAGAGTAATTCTAGGAAACAAACCAAGCCAAAATCCACATAAGAAGCTCCAAGATAGCTTTAAGAAACCTCAGCTCCAAGACAAATCACTTTGGTTAAGGGTTGATGTACAAAAGTATAGTGTATCTAAGCAACTAAGCACAAAATTTCAAGAGAGAGAGAGAGAGAGAGAGAGAAAGAGAGAGAATTTTGTTCCAAAATTTTCTACCCTCAAAACATGAGAGATGGGGTCCCTATATATAAAAAAACATGAAATCTATACAAGGAGATCCAACCCTCCACGTGTGGACAGGTACAAGCATTTGTGCAAACAGCTGGCATAAAATATCTGTAGAAAACACTGGTGGCCAGCTGGCCATCAGTGATGGCCAGCAAGGCATCATTGATGGCCGGCAAGGCACATCAATGGCCGACAGACAAGAAATGATAGCTGACAACCTCCAAGGATGGCCGACAGGCCACCAGAGATTGCAAGTTGGAAAGATAATAGCCTGGTCAAAAAATGAGACAAAAAGGATGTAGCGTTTGAAAGGCTCAAATCTGTGGCATTCCGCTGAGGACTTCGAGCGCTCGGCGAGCAAACAGACTCATCATCGGATGTACCTGCAAGAACATCCAAGTCTTAAAAGGGCGTAAAAAATGTGGTGTGTACACGCCCATGTAAATATAGCCTATACAAGCGCTACTATTGCCATTTTACGGATATTTCGTTCGCAGAATCAACACCTATGTACACGCCCAGTTTTCGAAACTTTTACCCTGAGCACATAGGCCAACTTAATTCAATAGAATACGTCCCCGTCCTAGATTCACCATTTTTCTCAGTAATGTTATATCAAGATGTGATAATGCTCCATGCAAATGGATGAGAAATTAGTTTCAATTCATCTAATCCTCATGCAATTTCTACAATAATCATAGCTATTCTCCACAAATAGCCCAAAATACATATGTCTAAAGAGATATAAAACCTCCAACACAAATAAACTTTTCAAATTTCAAGATGTGAGTGATAATACATATCCCACTCCACCATCCATATCAATATCCATCCAATTTCACGTTTCCAACATCAATTCCATTTATTTATACAAAATAAACATTTAAGATATTTAGGGCAAAACCCCTTTTTCTTCCAAAATCCATTCCAAGTATCAAAATCAATAATTTTATCACAACTTAACCTCATTTCCACTCCCACAACTACTTTCAATACATCCATTTGAAAACCCATCTTTTGATTTTAAACCAAAACTCCAGATTTGTTCAAAATCCTCCAAAATCACAAGATTGTTTTATAAAAGAAAATAGCTAAGTTAAAAATCATAAAAGCGTGTAGAGGATCCCTATCTTAAAGCTAGAAGATGAGATAAACACGGATGAAACTCGGATGAAGCTGAAATCCAACTCTATTCAGATGAAAACAAATCTCTAGGTGAGATCTACCTTTTTAACAAAGGGAGTAGAGTGGAGAAATCAATAGATCGAGGTGTAGTTGTAGAGAGAGGGTGAGTGTTAGAAGGAGAGAGAGAGTCTAGATCTATGGTTTTAAAATGTTTAGAGAGAGAGATGAAAAAATGATGTAAAATGTAACTTTTACGGACTGATGTACGCGGAGTCCGCTGGAGCGCAATAAGTGACACTCGAGTGTAAGACAAAAAAGATATGACTGCTCGAGTGTAGGAAGTGATGCTCGAGAGCCAAGCGACAAGGAAAAGGCGTCATCACTCAAGAGCAAGAAGTTGTCACTCAAGCGTGAAATAAAAACTCCCAGTAGTTTTGCAGACAGAAAGCCAACGCTCGAGCACAAGAAGGACCGTTTGAGCCAAGACTACAGTGGTTAAAAGCCCAAAAAAAGTTGGTTTGAAAGTGGAAAACAAAGGTGCAAAAGCTTTTCAAACAAGAAAGAAAGAAGGGTGAAGCACCCCATAGCTTAAAATGGTCTCAAACCATCACTTTTAGTCCATCAAAACAGGTTTTTTTACAGTTCAAAAGCAGCCCAAAAACAATGGGAAAAGATAGCAAAATGAGTATGCAAAACAAAGTGTACAAGACAAGTGCTATACCTCTTGAAAGGAAGAGTAATTCTAGGCAACAAACCAAGCCAAAATCCACTTAAGAAGCTCCAAGATAGCTTCAAGAAACCTCAGCTCCAAGACAAATCACTTTAGTTAAGGGTTGATATGCAAAAGTATAGTGTATCTAAGCAACTAAGCACAAAATTTCAAGAGAGAGAGAGAGAGAGAGAGAGAGAGAATTTTGTTCCAAAATTTTCTAACCTCAAAACATGAGAGAGGGGGTCCCTATATATAGAAAATGTGAAATCTATATAAGGAGATCCAGCCCTTCATGTGTGGATAGATGCAAGCATCTGTGCAGACAGCTGGCACAACTGGCATAAAATATCTGCAGAAAATACTAGTGGCCGGCCGGTCATCAGTGATGGCCGGCAAGGCACATCAATGGCCGGCAGGCAAGAAATGATGGCTGGCAATCTCCATGGATGGCTGGCAGGCCACCAGAGATTGTAGGATGGAAAGATAATTGCCTGGTCCAAAAATGAGACAAAATGGATGGAGGGTTTGAAAGGCTCAAATCTGTGGCATTCTGCTGAGGACTTCGAGTGCTCGGCAAGCAACAGACTCGTCATCGGATGTACCTGCAAGAATATCCAAGTCATAAAAGGCCGCAAAAAATGTGGTGTCTACACGCCCATGTAAACGTAGCCCATACAAGCGCTACTATTGCCATTTTACGAATATTTTGTTTGCAGAATCAACACCCATGTAGTTTTCGGGACTTTCACCCTGAGCACACATGCCAACTTAATTCAATGGAATACATCCCCTTCCAAGATTCACCTTTTTTTCTCAATAACATTACATCAAGATGTGATAATGCTCCATGCAAATAGATGAGAAATTAGTTTCAATTCACCTAATCCTCATGCAATTTCTACAACAGTCATACCTATCCTCCACTGATAGCCCAAAATATATATGTCTAAACAGATATAAAATCTCCAACACAAATAAACTTTTCAAATTTCAAGATGTGAGTGATAATACATATCCCACTCCACCATCCATATCAATATCCATCCAATTTCATGTTTCCAACATCAATTCCGTTTATTTATACAAAATAAACATTTAAGACATTTAGGGCAAAACCCTTTTTTCTTCCAAAATCCATTCCAAGTATCAAAATCAATAATTTTATCATAACTCAACCTCGTTTCCACTCCGACAACTATTTTCAATACATTCATTTGAAAACCCCTCTTTTGATTTTAAACCCAAACTCTAAGTTTGTTCAAAATCCTCCAAAATCACGAGATTGTTTTTATAAAAACAAATAGCTAAGTTAAAAATCATAAAAGAGTGTAGAGGATCCCTATCTTAAAGCTAGAAGATGAGATAAACACGAATGACACTCAGATGAAGCTAAAGTCCAACTCTATTTAGATGAAAATGAATCTCTAGGTGAGATCTACCTTTTTAACAAAGGGAGTAGAGTGGACAAATCAATAGATCTAGGTGTAGTTGTAGAGAGAGGGTGAGTGTTAAAGAGAGAGAGAGTCTAGATCTATGGTTTTGAAATGTTTAGAGAGAGAGATGAAAAAGTGATATAAAAAGTAACTTTTATGGACTGATGTACGTGTAGTCCCTTCGAGCACAATAAGTGGTGCTCGAGCATAAGACACAAAAGATATGACTGCTCGAGTGCAGGAAGTGATGCCCGAGAGCCAAGGCACAAGGAAAATGAGTCATCACTTAAAAGCAAGAAGTTGTCACTCAAGCGTGAAATACAAACGCCCAGTAGTTTTACAGACAGAAGGCCAACGCTCAAGCACAAGAAGGGTCGTTCGAGCCAAGACCGCTTGAGCAGATGAAGCTTCGCTTGAGCGAAGAATACCAACTCCCATTAGTTTTGCAGACCTGTAAAAGTACCGAGAGTTGACAAAGTCCGCTCGAGCCCAAGAAGTGACTCTTGAGCGTATAAACAAAATTTTGGGCAACAAGGTTTTTGAGAAACATCGCACCAACCTGTTCCGAACGCAACCAATACAACCCAAAAGCCAACTCAAAGAGGTATAAGGGAAATGAGACAAAAATGACTATACAAGGCAATGAAACCTGGATCCAAAACATGAAATGGTTCGAGTCCAAACCAGAATCGTTATAATCATCCCTCCTTAAAGAATTTCGTCCCTGAAATTAAAACCAAACATTTGAAACCAAGTTTAAACCAATTTCAACAATGATAATCAACTAATCTCATTACCTTGGTCCATCCACCGGTCATTCATTCATATCAACATGATAAATAAGTTCTAAATACTGAATATATAATTCACATTTCCAAAACATATACAATGTTAACATTACATTAACACAATAAAACTCTCAAACATGCTCAAGTACTAACAAATAGATCTGGATACTTCTCACGGACTTCCAAATCACGTTCCCAAATTGCTTCCTCAACTTCGTGATGTTTCCACAACATTTCCACTAAAGGAATTGTCTTACCTCGCAAGAGTTGGTCTCGGGTATCCAAAACTCTTACTGGTCTCTCCTTATACGAGGCATCCTTATCTACCTTTAACTCAGTCCAGTCTACCACCTGTGATGAATCTGGCTCATACTTTCGAAGCATACTAATATGAAACACATCATGAATCCCAGAAAGTTGTGGCAGCAAGGCCAAACGATAAACTACCTCCCCAATCCACTCTAGGATCTCAAAAGGCCTAATAAATCTAGGAGACAACTTCCCACTCTTCCCAAACCTCATCAAACCCCACCTAGGTGATATCTGAAAGAAGACATGATCTCCTACCTCAGAAGACAAAGGTCTCTCTCCTATGGTCGACATAACTTTTATGGTGACTCTGGGTAGTAGCCAACCTCTTACGAATAAGAGTGACTTTCTCAGTCGTTTCCCGAGCCAACTCAAGACCTAACATAAGTGCATCACCCACCTCGGCCCAACATAGATGGGATTTACACGGTCGGCCATACAAGGCCTCAAACGGTGCCATGCAACACTCAACTGGAAACTGTTATTATAGGCAAACTCCATCAAAGGCAAATGCCTTTCCCACGACCCCTTAAAGTCAAGAACACAACCACAAAGCATATCCTCTAGAATTTGAATGGTGCGCTCTGACTGCCCATTAGTCCGAGGATGATACGCGGTGCTAAAAGTCAATCTCGTGTCCAAGGCATTCTGTAGGCTCTGCCACAAACAAGCCGTAAAATGCAAATCGCTAACTGAAACAATTGTGACAGGGACTTCTTGCAACCTCACTATGTCCCTAATGTAAAGGTCAGCTATAAAATCTACCTAATCATTCGTGCGCATAGGTACAAAGTGCGTTGACTTGGTCAATCGGTCAACTACCACCCACATGGTGTCACTACCCCGCTGAGTCCTTGAAAGACCTACAACAAAATCCATTGTGACATGCTCCCACTTCCACTCGGCTATAGGCAAGGGTTGTCACAAACCTGTTGGTCTTTGATGCTCGACCTTCACTTGTTCACAAGTAAGGCACCTTGAAACAAATAATGCCACATCTCTCTTTATACCTCTCCACCAAAACTGGCGACTAAGGTCATGATATATCTTAGTGCCTCCTAGGTGCATCGCAAGGCATGAGTGGTGAAACTCTTGGAGTACTTCCTCTTGACAAGACTCCGGAACGAAAAGACGGTCAAGGTATCCAACACTCGAGTCAGAATAACTCGTTCAAGCCCTTCTCTACCTTCCCACTAGAGATCTTCTCCCGGAGAGTTTTTGCCTCAAGGTCACCCTTTTGTGCTTCTATAACCCAATTCATAAGTGTAGGTTGAGCAACCATAGTAAACAAAGTTACCGACTCTACAGACTTGCCAATAACGCCCAACATCTCTCATTCCCGAATGGCAATGTCAGCTACACTACCAATGGGTTTCCTACTCAAGGCATCGGCCACAACGTTGGCCTTCCCTGGATGATAATGCAACTCAAAGTCATAATCTTTTATAAAGTCCATCCACCTTCTCTGCCTCAAATTCAAATCTTTCTTTGTAAACACATATTTTAGACTCTTATGATCAGAAAATACTTTGAACTTCTCACCATACAAATAATGCCTCCAAATCTTCAAGGAAAAGATAACCGCTGCTAACTCTAGCTCATGAGTAGGGTAGTTCCTCTCTTGCGTTTTCAACTGTCGTGAGCCATAAGCTACTACTTTCCCCTCTTACATCAATACACAACCCAAACCTTCCCTTGAAGCATCACAATACACTGAATAGCCCAAATCTCTCTCCAGAATAATCAGTACTAAAGCAATGGTAAGTCTAACCGTAGATGTCCCCCAACGTCCCGGGAGGGAATCCTGTTTTGTTCATTTGGGCTCACTACAGTTCGGACTCAAATTGTCACGATTCTTAATCTGATCTCACAATGTGCGATGTGAGATTGATAAATCACCAAAGAGTCCAAATTCGGCAAATCGTTTTAAAAAATAGAATTTTAGAAAGAAGTGCCAAACATGGACTGCTTTGCCAGATACATAGTCGCCACCTAAATGTTTTATTTTTGGGAAATTTAGGAAACCCTGACTCGTTGCCTAAGGCCACATGTCCGTCATCACCAAAGTTGCCTCGGCTCAGGAACTTAGGTACGATTGGGGAAGGTCAGCTATGAGCACCCCTGCTCGCCCGATCAAAGATCGGCCACTACTAAACATGATATCTCGTTTTTGAAAACACATGCATTCTTATTCCGATTAATTAGCTAGAATTACTATGTGATGCGCACAACAAAACAAGTATAGACTAGATCGCCTAATTTGGAACGAAGCATTGCATATCCGTTTGTTCAAAAAAATGCTTTGAGTTTTGCTACTCGTAAGTAGGCTAAAATACGGATTTCAATGAATTGTCCCAATTCAAGCAATCCAACCTTCACCCACAGGCGCTCAGGTAGTTACATCACATACACAAATTGTAATAACCCGACCCTCGTACATGATTCTGGTATCTTTTCAGCCTTATATTCTGTGCTTTTGAATGCTCATTGTGAAACTCTATGTGAAATTCCGTTGAATTAAGTGAAACTTAGAAATATGAGTTCCTATCTGTTGAATAAGGAAATTATCTATCGCACTTAAACTGTTTGAAATAGAAATTGGAAGCCTTAACAGCTTAATTATCTGAAATTAGTTATATATTTGTGATCAGCATAATTTTTAAGTAATATTAAGCATGTTTACGAAATTTCAATTTCGGAATGATTAAATGATTAAATTTTGTCTTATTTCCTTTTTATATAAATAACTATATCTATAATAAGCTTTGAGACATCTTTGACTTAGAAATATCTCCTGTGTGCAACCTAGAAGAGGGACATTCGTGAGAGTTGGAGAGAAGTCCTTCAAGTGAAGGATTTGGGAGATTTTGTGAAGATTGTCTAAATTGAACTTAAGGTATGAAAAAAATTACTTTATCTAGACTATCTCTTGATCATGGTTGGGAATTCTCCTTTATTTGGAAAAGTTAAAGTAGATGTTGAAGGTTCTATGTGATGATTATATGTTTAAGAACCAAATTGAGTTAGAGAAGGGACATCTACATCTTGCTCCTTGTTATCTCATGAACATATTTAACTATGTGTTTGAAATATAAGCTTAGATGGCTCTATATGTATGTGTTTATGTAAACCCAAAATAATGAGAACTTTGGAAAGGTTATGGTTGGTTTTATGTATGCATTCAAATGATTGAGAGTTTAAGGAGTGCTGTGATTAATTGTTGTGTGATTTAGCACCTTATTTTGATGTTAAATCTATCCATTTTGAGACCTTGTTTTGTGCTTTCAAAGATTGAGTTTTGTATGGAATTGAGCTGCCAAACAGGGGCCAGGCCGCACGTGCGGAGGTCGTGGCTGCACGTGCGGAGAAGAGGAAAAAAATTAGGAAAGCATATTGTTTTTGGCCGCTCGAGCGGTGGAGGGGCACTGCACGTGCGGTATATGTTCGCACGAGCAGAGGGTATGGCCGCACGTGCGGCCCGGGTCAGAAATTTTGTTCGCTCCGTTTTACGTGCTTAACCCTCAGTTCTTTTCAGAATTTGTGTTTGATACCTGTTTATGATTGTACCTGCAATTGAAATGTAATAATGTAAGAAATGGTTTAAAAGAAGAAAGAAACTAATATGTGTTATCTATGTGTGTAGGACACACCACCGGAGGAACCACCACTCCGCAACACTGTGAGTAATAGTACATGGAATGTACATTTATTTACCGTTAATATCTGTTATGACCATTCTGTTTTCTGGTAGACACGACATTAACATATGTATTGATCAGAACTTGGTGACAATGTAAGGTTGACTACATTTCTATACATTTCTGGGCCGAAAGGCGGTTCTGTACATTTCTGGGCCGAAAGACTGTTCAGTATATTTCTGGGCCGAAAGGTAGTTCTGTGCATTTCTGGGCCGAAAGGCAGTTCTGTGCATTTCTGGGCCGAAAGGCTGTTCAGTATACTTTTGGGCCGAAAGGCTGTTCTGTACATTTCTGGGCCGAAAGGCTGTTCAGTATATTTCTGGGCCGAAAGGCGGTTCTGTGCATTTCTGGGCCGAAAGGCTGTTCAGTATACTTCTGGGCCGAAAGGCTGTTCTGTACATTTCTGGGCCGAAAGGCTATTCAGTATACTTCTGGGCCGAAAGGCTGTTTTGTATGTCTGGGCCAGTAGGCCGTTTTGTTATAACTGTAATACTAGGCCAAAGGCCGTTCTGAAATTAAAACAATATCTGACTCACTAATTGGATTTCATTTTTGTGAATGCACTGTTATGCATTGTGGTTAAAGTTGGTTATTAAACTGCTTAAGTGCTATTATTCACTGAGCTTGTCTCACTCTGAAATTTTGTCTGATTCTGTAGGTAATCAACTTGGAGGTCAATCCTAGCATCGTTATCATATATCTTTTGTCAACCTAAGGACAACCAGGCACTTGGTGAAGCCTTTGCATGCTAGTGCAGTTTTGCTAGACTTTGTCATTTTGTACTAATGTTTTGGTGGGCTGAAGTCGATTTGTATCTAATGTTTGTTATATGCCCAACCTCTGGGCTGGACTTGTAAATGTGTATATAACTTAATCTCAGATGCATGTTCAGTAGATGTTTAATTCCGAGTCGTGGTCCTGGCATATTTGTAGTAGCTCAATGGATGTGTCTGCATGTTATTCTATTATGTTAACGCTTCCGTTCAGGCCTCGGATAGTTTTACATAGCATGATAAGTGTCTGTTTCTGGGTAGGTCATGCCCGAAATTTTAGGGGCAAGTTTGGGGTGTGACAAGTGGTATCAGAGCACGAGTTGCTATCTCACACACGGATCCATTGAGCCTTAGGATGTCTTGAAAGATGTAGGCATCATGTAGTAAAGGAAGATTGATAGCAACGTTAAATGTTTTCTGCTAACGCTAATGATGATGATCGATGTCTATTGTATTCTTTTGTGTATGTTGTAATTGGTTGTTTTGTAGACTGTGGTGAGAACAAGGACCGAAGACCAGGAAGATGCTACCTCAGCACGGTTGGACAGGATGGAAAGAATGATTATGGAAATGGCGGAAACTTTACGACAACAACAACAGCAACAACAGCCACAACCGCCACCACCACCAATACCCCCACCTGTAGTGCAAGATATTCACGCTGAGGACCGTACTATTACACTTACAAAGGAGTTTAAAAAGATGAAACCACTATCATTTAAAGGAGGAATTGAACCAATGAAGGCTGAAGCATGGGTGTTAGGGATAGAAAAATTGTTCGAAGTTTTCCCTTGTATTGAAGTCCAAAAAGTGTAACTTGCTGCCTTCACTCTTGAAGATGAAGCACGGATGTGGTGGATGCTTACAAGAACAATGCATCAGGGGTTGACATGGGACAGGTTCTTGGCATTGTTTTATGATAAATATTTTCCCCAGAGTATGCGAGACAAGAAGGTGACCGAATTCGAAACATTGAGACAGGGAAACAAAACTGTCGTAGAACTAGCCCGGTTTGCACCTCACATCGTAGATACAGAATATAAGAAGGCGCGAAAATTCGAAGGAGGATTATGGGGTACTATTCTGGACCGAGTTAATGTGTTGAAGTTGCCTACCTACGTTGATGTGTTAGAAAGGGCTGTTATAGCAGAAGGGAATATTGCTGCTCAGACTCGAATTTCTGAATGGAAAGGAAAGAGGCAGAACAACCAATGGATCAAGGGGTCAACTACTCCACCAAACAAGAGGCAAAATTCAAGGACCTCCAACACTACTACTTCTCCTCAAAATTCAGCTCCTGTGTGTCTAGAATATGGATGGAGACATCGTGGGATTTGTCACCGATTGTTTGGAGCATGCTTTCGATGTGGCAAAATGGGTCATTTCATAAAAGACTGTCCGCAAAAGAATCAACAAACCGGTAATAAGGCCGCCACAAGCTCAGCAAGGTTTACACTGGCTCCTAATGCTAAGTCAACTGCTAAACCTGCTAACACTAAGGACACTACGAGGCAAGGCAGGGTATTTGCGTTGGTTCCGGGAGATGTACAAAATGCAACAACAGTGGTGTCAGGTACATTTACGGTTCATGGTCATTCTGCTTACGTCTTATTCGATTCAGGCTCTACCTGTTCCTTTGTGTCAAAATTATTTGAGGAAAAATTAGATAAACCTGAAGAAGAATTGACTTATGTGTTGTGTGTATCTTCACCTATGGGAAATTTCGTGACCTGTACTTCTGTCTATTTTGCTTGTGAACTTCTTATTGGGGATATCCGTGTATATGCTAATCTATTACCACTTGACATGACTTCTTTTGACATTATTCTGGGAATGGATTGGTTGGGTGAATATAGTGCCACTATAGACTATTTGACAAAGCAAATCAAATTTCACCCTCCAGGGCAATCAGAATCTACTTTTCAAGGATAGGGAGTAACTCCTCCACCGTATGTGATTTCTGCAGCAAGGGCTTGTAAATTAATTCAGAAAGGGTGTCAGGGGTACTTATGTAGTGTCTTGGAAGGGCCAATAATGAATGAGAATACTGATGCGATCCCAGTTGTCTGTAAATTTCCGGATGTCTTTCCGAAAGAATTGCCAGGAGAATTAGTGGACCGTGAAATCGAGTTCACGATTGAAGTGCTACCAGGAATCCAACCCATTTCTAAAACCCCGTATCGAATGGCACCAGCTGAAATGAGATAATTGAAGACTCAGTTGCAAGACCTACTGGATAAGGGGTTTATCCGCCCGAGTGTTTCTCCGTGGGGTGCACCAGTCCTGTTTGTGAAAAAGAAAGATGGAACACTCCGATTATGTATAGACTACCGGGAGCTTAATAAAGTAACAATCAAGAATAAGTACCCATTACTGCGGATTGACGACTTTTTTGATCAGCTACAAGGAGCACAAGTTTTCTCAAAAATTGACCAACGGTCCGGGTACCATCAATTAAAAGCTAAAGCTGGTGATGTTGAGAAAACAGCATTTTGAACCCGATATGGTCACTACGAATTTCTGGTTATGCCCTTTGGAGTCACTAACGCACCCGCGACATTTATGGATCTGATGAACCGTGCCTTCAAACCTTATCTAGATGAGTTTCTAGTGGTCTTTATCGACGATATCCTTATTTACTCAAAGAACGCAGAGGCTCATGAAAATCATCTTCGTTTAATTCTTCAAATCCTCTAGGAAAAGAAGTTGTACGCAAAGCTAAAGAAGTGTGAATTCTGGCTATGTGAAGTGGCGTTTTTGGGGCATGTTACAACTAAGGAAGGAGTCTCTGTTGATCCAAACAAGATTGAGGCGATCGTGAACTGGCCGACTCCGACGAATGTGACTGAAGTGCGTAGTTCTATGGGGTTAGCCGGATATTATCGGAGATTTGTTCAGGATTTTTCTAAGATTGCTGTACCACTCACACAATTGACTAAAAAAGGAGTTGCATTTGAATGGTCGAAACCGCAGGAATCTGCTTTCAAGAATTAAAAATGAAGTTAACTACAGCTCCGGTCCTCAGATTACCATCTGGTACTGAGGGATTTGTGATTTATAGTGATGCTTCACATAAGGGACTTGGTTGTGTGCTTATGCAAAACGGAAGGGTTATCGCTTATGCCTCTCGACAGCTTAAACCTCATGAGAAGAGTTACCCACGCATGATCTTGAACTAGCCGCAGTAGTTTTTGCTTTAAAGATTTGGCAGCATTACCTGTATGGGACTACTTGCGACATTTATACCAACCATCAAAGTCTCAAATACCTTTTCACCCAAAAAGAGTTGAATATGCGCCAGCGGCAGTGGTTGGAGCTTATTAAAGATTATGATTTGCAGATCCACTATCATCCTGGTAAAGCCAATATGGTGGCAGACGCACTTAGTCGGAAAAATGTGGGAAATTTGGCATGTCCACTGACAGAGAAAAAGGAGTTGATAAGTGAGCTGAATAAGATGGGAGTCGACTTGGTGATACATGGTTAAGGAGCAACGGTGGCAACAATGATGGCCCAACAGACATTACTTGAGGAGATTAAATTATGCCAAATGGAGGATGGAGCTCTAAAGAAGATATGTGACGAACTGGAGACAAAACCGAAACTGGGGTTCACTTTGACAGATTCTGTGCTTAAATTTCAAAGCCGAGTATGTGTTCCTAATGTGTTAGAACTTAAACGGAAATTGATGGAAGAAGCACATGCCTCAAGAGTTTCAATGCATCCAGGAAGTACTGAAATGTACCGGGATTTGAAGCAAAATTTTTGGTGGCCAAGTATGAAAAAAGAAATCGCA
The DNA here is from genome assembly GCF_055761805.1 of Camellia sinensis. NCBI lineage: Eukaryota > Viridiplantae > Streptophyta > Magnoliopsida > Ericales > Theaceae > Camellia > Camellia sinensis. The sequence goes on from NC_138975.1 coordinate 93,434,832, forward strand.
GAGTTTGTTTCTAAGTGTTTGCAATGTCAGCAGGTAAAATCAGAGCATCAGAAACCGACAGGATTATTACAACCCCTTCCAATCCCGGAATGGAAATGGGAACATCTGACCATGGATTTTGTTGTAGGCTTACCACGGACACCTCGAGGGATGAATTCTATATGGGTCATTGTCGACCGATTGACAAAGTCCGCCCACTTCCTGCCTATGAAGACCCAGTATAATGCAGATAAACTTGCTATGATCTATGTGAATGAAATTGTAAGGCTTCACGGTGTTCCGGTCTCAATTGTATCAGACAGAGATCCAAAATTTGTTTCAAGGTTCTGGCAAAGTCTACAGGATGCAATGGGTACAGAATTAAAGTTTAGCACAACTTTCCACCCTCAAACAGATGGACAATCCGAGAGGACGATTCAGACGCTAGAAGATATGCTTCGAATGTGTGTTCTGGATTTTCAAGGAAGTTGGGAAACTCATCTGTCGTTGGTTGAGTTTGCGTATAATAACAGTTACCATTCGAGTATCGAAATGGCACCCTACGAAGCTCTATATGGAAGACCGTGCCGTTCTCCCGTGTGTTGGGCTGAGGTTGGAGATAGGCCATTGTTAGGGCTGGAGATTGTCCAGTTGACAACTGAAAAGGTTAGAATTATTTGAGAAAGATTGAAAACTGCCCAAAGTAGACAGAAGAGTTATGCAGATAACCGGCGAAGGAATTTGGAGTTCGACGTGGACAGTCATGTTTTTGTGAAAGTTACCGCAATGAATGGACCTCCAAGATTCGGAAAAAGGGGTAAACTGACACCCCGATATGTTAGTCCCCTCCAGATCTTAGAAAAAGTGGGTCCTGTAGCCTATCGAGTTGCCCTTCCGCCACATATGAGTCAGGTTCATAACGTGTTCCATGTTTCTATGCTTCGAGGATATCTTCCAGATCCGTCACATGTTATTGATTATCACCAAATTGTGCTGACTGACAAGTTAACATACGAGGAAAAACCAATTCGAATCCTGGATCGTCAAGTGAAACAGTTAGGGGACCGAGAAATTCCAATGGTAAAAGTGGAATGGCAAGAGCATTACGGAACCGAGGCAACTTGGGAAAAGGAAGACAAAATGCAACACCAATATCCGCATCTATTTCCGCCCTAAGGTAAAACAAGTTTGGAGGACCAAACTTATTTAAGGGGGGGATAGTGTAATAACCCAACCCTCGTCCATGATTCTGGTATCTTTTCAGCCCTCTATTCTGTGCTTTTGAATGCTCATAGTGAAACTCTATGTGAAATTCCGTTGAATTAAGTGAAACTTGGAAATATGAGTTCCTATCTGTTGAATAAGGAAATTATCGGTCGCACTTAAACTGTTTGAAACAGAAATTGGAAGCCTTAACGACTTAATTATCTGAAATTGGTTATATATTTGTGATCAGCATAATTTTTAAGTAATATTAAGCATGTTTACGAAATTTCAATTTCGGAATGATTAAACGATTAAATTTTGTCTTATTTCCTTTTTATATAAATAACTATATCTATATTAAGCTTTGAGACATCTTTGACTTAGAAATATCTCCTGTGTGCAACCTAGAAGAGGGACATTCGTGAGAGTTGGAGAGAAGTCCTTCAAGTGAAGGATTTGGGAGATTTTGTTAAGATTGTCTAAATTGAACTTAAGGTGTGAAAAAAATTATTTTATCTAGACTCTCTCTTGATCATGGTTGGGAATTCTCCTTTATTTGGAAAAGTTAAAGTGGATGTTGAAGGTTCTATGTGATGATTGAGTTAGAGAAGGGACATCTACATCTTGCTCCTTGTTATCTCATGAACATACTTAACTATGTGTTTGAAATATAAGCTTAGATGGCTCTATATGTATGTGTTTATGTAAACCCAAAATAATGAGAACTTTGGAAAGGTTATGGTTGGTTTTGTGTATGGATTCCAATGATTGAGAGTTTAAGGAGTGTTGTGATTAATTGTTGTGTGATTTAGCACCTTATTTTGATGTTAAATCTATCCATTTTGAGACCTTGTTTTGTGTTTTCAAAGATTGAGTTTTGTATGGAATTGAGCTGCCAAACAGGGGCCAGGCCGCACATGCAGAGGTCGTGGCCGCACGTGCGGAGAAGAGGAAAAAAATTAGGAAAGCATACTATTTTTGGCCGCTCGAGCGATGGAGGGGCACCGCACATGCGGTACATGTCCGCACGAGAGGAGGGTATGGCCGTACGTGCGGCCCGGGTAGGAAATTTCGTTCGCTCCGTTTTACGTGCTTAACCTCAGCTCTTTTTGGAATTTATGTTTGATACTTGTTTATGATTGTACCTGTAATTGAAATGTATTAATGTAAGAAATGGTTTAAAAGAAGAAAGAAACTAATATGTGTTATCTATGTGTTTAGGACACACCATCGGAGGAATCATCGCTCCGCAACAACACTGTGAGTAATAGTACATGGAATGTACATTTATTTACCGTTAATATCTGTTATGACCATTTCGTTTTCTGGTAGACACGACATTAACATATGTATTGATCAGAACTTGGTGACAATGTAAGGTTGACTACATTCCTGTATATTTCTGGGCCGAAAGGCTGTTCAGTATATTTCTGGGCCGAAAGGCGGTTCTGTGCATTTCTGGGCCGAAAGACTGTTCAGTATATTTCTGGGCCGAAAGGTGGTTCTGTGCATTTCTGGGCCGAAAGACTGTTCAGTATATTTCTGGGCTGAAAGGTGGTTCTTTGCATTTCTGGGCCGAAAGGTTGTTCAATATACTTCTGGGCCGAAAGGCGGTTCTGTGGATTTCTGGGCCGAAAGGTTGTTCAGTATACTTCTGGGCCGAAAGGCTATTCTGTACATTTCTGGGCCAGTAGGCCGTTTTGTTATAACTGTAATACTAGGCCAAAGGCCGTTCTGAAAATAAAACAATATCCGACTCACTAATTGGATTTCATATTTGTGAATGCACTGCTATGCATTGTGATTAAAGTTGGTCATTAAACTGCTTAAGTGCTATTATTCACTGAGCTTGTCTCACTCTGAAATTTTGTCTGATTCTGTAGGTAATCAACTTGGAGGTCAGTCCTTGCATCGTTATCATACATCTTTTGTCAACCTAAGGACAACCAGGCACTTGGAGAAGCCTTTGCATGCTAGTGCAGTTTTGCTAGACTTTGTCATTTTGTACTAATGTTTTGGTGGGCTGAAGTCGATTTGTATCTAATGTTTGTTATATGCCCAACCTCCAGGCTGGACTTGTAAATGTGTATATAACTTAATCTCAGATGCATGTTCACTAGATGTTTAATTCCGAGTCATGGTCCTGGCATATTTGTAGTAGCTCAATGGATGTGTCTGCATGTTATTCTATTATGTTAACGCTTCCGTTCAGGCCCCGGATAGTTTTATATAGCAGGATAAGTGTCTGTTTCTGGGTAGGTCATGCCCAAAATTTTAGGGGCAAGTTTGGGGTGTGACACAAATAGCCTCATGGTAAGCATACTGTCATGGCAACACTCACACACATGCAAGGATGCTAAAGCGTAAATGCTTACCTAGTACTCTAAGCCAAAACAGAAACTAGTTAGTAATCAAATGCATGATCCTAGTTCATGTTAAGATGGCTAATGCAACACATGCAAAATGCAACTAGAAATAGGCTCGGCTATTCTAAGATGTCATGTGAAATGCAACTTGATACATGTATTCAAATTGGAATTGAAATACAATGCAGTTATCATGATGCGCCGAGCCCAGTGCATGCAATACGAATGAATGTGTGCAAACATGCTATCATAAGTATGCTAATTGAAATATGCCCTAAATCTAACCATCGTAAGCGGTTAAATAAAAGGGAGAAAGAAATGGGGGTTGGAAGACATGCATCACACACACGCACACTTATTGCAACATTGCCCTCTCTCGGAGGGTCCGCAAGAATAATACAAATTAACTAACTAACAAGCTAATTAAATATTACAAAATCGTAATTAATTAACAAATTAATTAAACTACTAAAGTAGTAAAGCTGCCTCGGGAAGAGGGTCAAATGCTTGCATGCTCGATTCGCCTCGTTCGAAAATCCGTCGCCATGCCACATGTTGCCTCTGTTTACACTGCCTGCACCTCTGAAGACTGCAAAAGTCCTGAGGCTGCTTCTAAACCACCTTCTGAGCACTATGGAAGGTCACCGGCCAAGAGGAATAGTCACTGGCCATGGAAAAGTGGTCATCGACCAGTTGTATAGCTCTCGGCCAGAAATGAATAGCCGACGGGCACTGAATGTGGTCGGTCGGCCAACTCTTCTTGCAGAATCCTGTTTTACAGCAGCAGAGGGCAAACAGAGCATGACATTGCATTTTCAAAGCAATGTGTGCACGACCACCCTCCTTATCATGTTATGAACTCAAGGGAGGATGGTCCTCGACCCTCGGGCCACCAATCACGCATTTTCATGCATGATGGCCAAAGAGTCAAGTGTGCAACTCAATATGGAATGAAATGCACAAAACACATAAAGGGCCCCAACCTCTATCATGATTGATCAAGAGGCAAGAGATGCACACACAATGCAATGCAACCTAGGCAAGCAAGCAAGCGTGCAAATAACTCAAGTGTGCAACAAATCTAATGCAACATGAGCATGTTAACATGTAATATGCAATAGGCATATAACCTAAACATGTGGACATGTATAGCATGCAACAACATGCAAAATGAAACAAGCATGCAACAACATGGTAAGATGGACTTACACTAACATGGGTAGCCCTCAAGCATGCCAAAATCAGTGGCCAAAAATGATGGAATCAAGGTACCAAAACTCATCCAAACATGCACAATGCAATGGCCCCGTGACTAAGGCACAAAATGTAACTCTCCAAGAGCATGGCAAGGATGAAACATGAGGTACAATGGCATACACTCCAGCTCTGAAATAGCATACAAAATGACTCTGAAATGATGCAACAACTCGTGCAATGCATGTAGGAAGGCTCAAATACCAAAACTAGTGAAGCACATTACACTAGAGGTATGTAAAGCAATGCACAAATGCTGAAACCAACTCCTAATAGACCTCATGCAGTCCCTAAACGGTGGCAAAATAAGCTAAAATGAGGGCTTGACATGGACCAAAATGAAGCTCATGCAAAGGCTCATAAACAAGGCATAATGATGCAACTCTTAAACGCATCGAAGGCATGCTAAACATGAGAATATGGCACACATATAAGCTCTGAAATAGCATTCCCTATGATACCAAAACATGCAAACACCTCAAGCAACGCATGCAAGGGGCTTCAAAACTCAAAGGTAAGCAAGGCTATTACACTACAACCATGCATGGCAAGCACCAATCGACCAAGAGGCCACAAAACAGAGCTTAAGCAGCCTAAATCATGAACAAAATCAGTTTAAGGCATGACCAAAAAGTGCTAGAATCATAGGCTAAAATGGCATGCAATACAAGCTAGTAAAGGGGGTTTACACTACAAGTATATGAGGCAATCAAGAGGCCACCAAACTAACAAAATTCAGAGGTATGATATGTCAAATAAAGCCGAAAAACCCACTGAAACATGGTCCATGCATGCAACAATGATAGGCTCCTTTGATAGGCTATAAAGAGGGTTGTTCTACACATGCAAGATGGACACTTAAAATGGTGAAAACGGCTCTGGACAGAGCCTATACAGATCTTAAAACTCACTAAAAACAGCCTGAAATATGCTCAAGAAGTGTGCAAATAGGGGCTCATTTGTAAGGCAAAAAATGTCAACAAACAAGACAACAAGGAGAGGGGATGGCCCTCTCCTTCTTAGGACCTCAAAACACTATCCCCACCACTGAAATCCCTTTGGATTTTAGTGGTGAGAAGGCCAATACAAGGTGGTCTCAAAGCTCACAAAAAAGGCACAAAAAAGAGGCCAAACAAGGCCTAAGAGGGGGTAAACAACTCCAAACACAAAAGTGACCTTAAACAAAGATCAAAAGTATGCAAAATCAGAACTTTTATCAGTTATACACTAAGCTCAAAATAGCATGGAAGATAGGCTAAAAGCTTGTGCAAAAATGAGGAATAAAAGAGGGAAAAAGAGTGTTACCCTTGTAGCCATGAACTCCAGCAGCTCTGGTCCTAAAAACCAGTCCCTTAGCCTCTGAAAATGGCCTCCAAGATGCTTAGACCAAAGGTGGAAGGGTTAGGCTAAGAGTTATAGTGCAATGGGGCCAAGAACCTTACGCTTTTGAGCTAAAATGGAGGACATATAGAGATAGAGATATGTGTATGGAGCCTTGGCCAAAAATTTGAACCTTTACTAATGAGGGAGAGGGTTTCTCTTATAGAAGAACAAAGGTCCAAGCTTCTCTTAGAAGCTTGAGCAAAAGGGCCAAGCTTCTCTTAGAAGCTAAAGCAAAAAGGGTCAAGCTTCCTCAAGAAGCAAAGAAAGGTTCAAGCTTCTCTTAGAAGCTTGGAGTAAAGGGTCAAGCTTCTTTAAGAAGCCAAAAAAGGGGTCAAGCTTCTTGGAGAAGCTAAAAGGGGTCAAGCTTCTTAGAGAAGCTAAAAAGGGTCAAAAGGTTCAAGCTTCTTGGAGAAGCTAAAAAAAGGGTCAAGCTTCTTGGAGAAGCTAGAACAAAGGTTCAAGCTTCCTCAAGAAGCTAAAACAAGGGTTCAAAAGGTTCAAGCTTCTTGGAGAAGCCAAAAAAAAAGGGTGCAAATCCTCCATACACGTCTATGGAGGGCAGGGTCTGTGCTTACCAGCTGGCACAACTGGTATGCATAATGCCTGAAAAAGGCAAAGAAAAGGTCTCGGCCAGAAAAAGTGGCCGATTGACCAAAACAATGGTTGGCCGACCAAAAACAATGCCGACCGGCCAATACCTTTGGCCGATAGCAATAAAATAGGGTCGGTGGCCTCAAGCCATGGCCAGTAAGGTGTGGGGATGGCCAACAAGCCATTCCCTACCCTTAGAAGCAAAAACACAAGTGTTTGGTCCATGACCAAGCACAAAACAGATAAGTTGAGAGATCTTGAGGCGAGGCGCGTAGCCGAGACCTCCGAGAACTGAAAACGAACACGATCATGGATGATCATCGAGTGTTCAAACGGTGACGTCCAAGTCTTGAGGACGGTCAAAAATGGGGTGTCTACACTAACCTTAAGCTCTTGAAATGACTTCTCACAAGTCTCACTCCACACAAACTTAATTCCTTTCCTCGTCAGTTCTAGTCAATGGTGAAGCTAATCTAGAGAAATCTTTCACAAATTAATGGTAATACCCTATCAACCACAAGAAACTAAGGATCTCAAAGGCATTCTTAGGTTATTCCTAATCTTGTACGGCTTCTATCTTGGATGAATGTACAGTGACTCCTTTCTCGGATACTATGTGGCCTAAGAACTTAACTTCTTTCAACCAGAATTCACATTTTTCGAACTTAGCATACAGTTTGTGGGCTCCAAGCAACTCGAGTAAAACTCGTAGGTGTTTCTCATGTTCCTCCTCAGAGGGTGAGTAAATCCAGATGTCATCCACAAAGATGACCACAAAGCAGTCTAAGAACTCATAGAAGATTTGGTTCATTAAAACCATAAACACAGCTGGTGAGTTGGTTAGCCCAAAAGGCATCACTAAGAACTCATAATGGCCATACCCTGTACGGAATGTCGTTTTCCGGATATCCCCCTTCTTTACTCTCAACTGGTGATAGCGCGATCTCAGGTCTATCTTAAAAAAGCAACAAGGCCCCTTCAATTGATCAAATAAATCATCTATACGAGGCATTAGGTACTTGTTTTTAACAATCACCCAATTCAACTTCTGGTAATCAATACACAATCGTAAAGTGCCACCTTTTTTTTGGCAAAGAGAGCCAGTGCTCCCCAAGACGAAGTACTAGGGCAGATAAAACTCTTATCTAATAATTCTTGGAGTTGAATCTTCAACTCACTCAACTCAGCAAGTGCAAACCTATATGATGCCATAGAAATCGGTAACGTGCCAAGCACTAAATCAATAGAGAACTCGATTTCTCCATGAGATGGTAAACTATCAAGATCCTCGAAAAAAACATCCAGGTATTCAAAAACTACTCTCAGCAACTCAACTCGGACTTCATCACATTCACTACCCAAGAAATTGGCAAGAAGACAACTAAGCTCACTTCGTCCACGCGGATCATACACCGGTGATAAAACTTTATCGGCCCTGTCTCCTGTAAAATAAAAACAATCACTGCTTAAGGTATATACAGTAACCCTCTGACGGTAACAATCTATGACAGCTCGATATGATGACAACCAGTCCATGCCCAATATAGCATCAAAACTCGACATGTCCATCAGCACAAATGCAAAAGGAAGTTGGCGATTGGCAACCTCTATGTCACAACCCCGACTACCTTGTTCTCGAATAATCTCACCACCAATAGGTGACTCTACATTGAGTGGAGATGCTAACCGAGCCAATTCTAACCCCAAAGCCAATGCAAATGTAGATGAGATAAATGAATGCAATGCACCCGGATCAGTCAACACATTAGCAATAAAATTGCATAATAAGAAAGTACCTCTCACTACCGAAGGTGCTAGTACTAGGTCTAGCGTGGTAACAACATACACATGCCCTACCGGTCTCTGCTCCACCTGCTCACCCCTTGGAGCATACGTCTGATGCACTGACTAAACCAAAGAGGCTCCCTGATTGGCCCTCGAGACCTGTGCTAACTGTGCAGGCTGGTGGCTCTATGTTTGCCTCAAACTCAAACCAAACGCACCAGGTGTGCCACCCAACTGTGGGCAAAACCTCTTCAAGTGCCCTGCCTGCCCATAATGATAAGAAGTGAGCAGTTGCCTTCTCCTTTGACTCTGGCTCTGAGAACAAGCCGCAGTTGAAACGGACCGTTGCCTTCCTTCCCTTTGCGAGCAAGCTGGAGACTTATGGCCGATCTGACCACACTTAAAGCAAGTGAAATCTCCCCGACCGCCTCTCCTAGAACCTGAACTCGGTATTGAAAAAGTAGACCTCGACTGTGCTCCCTGGACTACTATGGGGTAGAACCCCTCCACCTCTTACTGTCCCCCTGAACATCCTGACTCCTTCTGGAGCCCCTCATCTGCTCCTCCACCATTTGCATCACGGTCTCAAGATGAGCTGCCAACTCTACAAGTCGCCCGTAATCTCTAATCATTGAATCAGCTACCTTGAAAAGAAACTTGGTCTTCAACCTTTTCTCGAACTCCACACAATGGCGCTCCTCTATCGCCACTAACTCTGGTGCAAACCTTGATAGACTAGTAAATGCGCCTTCAAACTCGGCCACCGGTGTGTTCAACTGCTTGACCTTTAATAACTGCTCCTTCAACTTCTCCCTAACAGTGGGAGGTAAGAACTTATCCTGGAAGGCGTCAACAAAAGCCTCCTAAGTTACTCTAATGCATCCATGCACATACTTTCACTATTGACCTGCGTCTCCCTTCTGCTGGAAGGATGCCAAGGTCCATCTCAAACCACTTTCTTCGATGTCGAGCATCTCAAACGTCTTAACCATTTGTTCGAGTCGTTCATCCGTTTTCAGTGGCTCCTTAGTATCACCCAAAAATTCATCCGGGTTTGACCGGAAAAACTCTCGCTTTAGAAAAGACGAACCCGTCTCAGCAACATGTGCCTGGACTAGATTCTCAGCTCTGAAAATGTCCATGGATTCTCACAATGCTCTAGCCATCTCACGGGCCAAGGCGCCCATGGCTTGCTGACCAACTGGTTCTGCCACATTGGCCTAACCAACCCCTTCCTCTTGCACCGGAATCTCATCCAGTAAAGGCACTTCATACCTTTAAGGCCTACTTACCACCACCACATCCATGCCTTGACATCCTAATGAAGGTAACAAAAGGGATTAGCACATTTACAAATGTGCCGAAGCTAACCCACTCGCATCCTAATGCGGTGGACAACAGTAATTCATTCCACAAAAGCACATAATCACATAAACACATACGAATTTCCTTCCTAGATAATGGTCATCCCACGGCATTGCCAGAGTCCCAATAAGAAATAGCAATGATCAAGTGCTCTTCTATTCCAGAAACCCTTAAACCTAATCAATATCTTAGGAAGTAAATCTCATACCTATATAAGCATATTATCACATAGCATTCCAAACATACAAATATTTCTATCAAGCGAGATAAACCCATTGTGGTAAGAACCACTTCCCACGTACCCAAAGTATGCAAATCTAGTACGCTCTAATACCAAGTTGTAATGCCCCGAAATAAATACAATAAACCATTCATGACGATAAGTAATTAACAATATAAATCAAAGTATAACATCTCTCCATTACATAAGACTTAGTTATACAAAAGGTGACACATACGAATATGCATTCATAAGTCCTAACCCTAAATCTATAGTATGTGTCAACAACAAAGATATGAAATAGAAGTTAAACAGATAATTAAAATGCCCTGAAGGCTGCAACTTTCCAAGATTTGTACTTGGTTACATCAAAATGGATTTAAATCCAATACAGGTAAAGCCCTAGGCTTGTACAAAACAATTACAACAAATAAACAAAATGAAGCCCTTACTTTAATCCTCCCATGCTACTGCCTTAGCAGAGGCATCTTACTAACACCTGAAAATGATTTTTCCTATATAGGATGAGCCAAAACCCAGTAAAAATAATCTAACACAATAAATGAATCTTAACAAAGATGTAAGGGTGAAATGCATATGCAATGCTCATGATCAAAACGTCTCATTTCTCTTTCCAAAACCATGCAAAGTCCGATTTATATCACGATTCATCATTTATTTCCTTTACATTAGAAAACAGGGTCATGAATCATAACTCTAGGAATCTCAAAATACAACTTTTCACGAATATTTCATCCGCAGGAAATTGTAACCAACACCCATGTAAACGTAGCATATACAAGCACTACTATTTCCATTTTACGAATATTTTGTTTACGGGAATCGTCACCCACGTATATGTGCAGTTTTCAGAACTTTCACCCTGGACACACATGCCAACTTAATTCAATAGAATACATCCCCTTCCTAGATTCACCCATTTTCCTTATTTAAGTTATACATGTACAATGTATCAAGATGTGATAATGCTCAATGCAAATGAATAAGAAGATCTATATTGATGCTCGGGTGAATCAGCTCATCCTCATCTTCTGATAAATGGTGCCCGAAGAAGATCTCAAATCCTGGGCACCTTGTCTTTGTTTCCCGGTCAACCCATGGCTCCGAAAATCCACAGAATGGGAAATCTTTCCCTTGGTAGACAAAGTATCTGTTTAGGGTTCCCCAAATCGGCTTGTGGACTAGTTCATATTGCCTCCCGGCCCTTTTTTCTTTAAGTCTCTCTTTCAACTCATCCCCCTTTTTCTTCCAGTCTTCGGTAGTAGGCTTATACCCTAGCCCAAAAGCATGGGGGTTGTGATTTATTTCTCTAGCAACAGTACTTCTTTGCCTGCCACTCCTACCTAGTCCTGATCCAGGAATATGCCCTTGTTTGTTCATCATGTAAATGGACTAGGCACTCACATAGTTCCCATCATCCTCTGCCATGATAGATTGAACCAGCCGGGCCTCTGCCAAGGAAGAGCCGAAGAGGAACACGTCCTCTTCCCATGTATGATTTCTAACAGAGGTGTGGTAGTTCCCTAGGGAGGATGGATTCCAGAATTGTCGTAGACAGTAGCAATCCCACCTTTAAATGGATACTTCACCAACTGGTGAACTGTTAATGATACTATCTTCATCTGATGCAGCCAAGGCCTTTCTAGGAGTAGGTTAAATGTCGCCGGTACATCCATAACATGGAATTCAACCTTATCTTCAGACGGACCAATTAGTATCTGGCTCTTAAAGGTCCCTATGACTTCTCGACTGGTGTTGTCATAGGCTCAAATAGTTTGGGTTGTAGGTGTGAAGTCAACTGGCTTCAAGCCTATGGCGTAAGCGGTCATTGACAGACATACGTTAATTGCCGAGTCGGTATCCACTAATAACACTGGGATCCACTTCGTCCGGCTCTCTAGAGTCACATACAAGTGTCTGTTGTGGTTCATACCGTCAGGTGGCAACTCTTTATCCGTGAAAGATATCACTGGAGTAATGTCCCCAGACGTGATTAAAGACACCAGTTGGTCAATGGTGGTATCAATAGGCAGCTTCGTCATGTTCATTGCCTCTAGCAATGCCTGCCTATGTGTAACATGCCGGGGGGGTACCCGTGCGCGTTAAACAGTTTGGACCATCGATTTCTTGGATCTAGTCTCACGAGTACAATGTGAAACATAGATGAGAGTCCAAATTTGGTAACTTTTATTGAAAATCCATTTTATTGAAATTTTGTCAAAAATGGACTGCATCATCAGATCTCAGAGTCGCCACTTAATATTTATTTTGGAAAAATTCAGAAACCCGTGACTTGTGCCAAGGCTACTATTCATCATAACCAAGGATGCTTGGCTTGGAACCTTAGGTATGAAGGGGAAAGGTTATTAATTGAGCAACCCCGCTCACCCGATCAAAAGATCGGCCTTTACTAAACCATGATATGAATTTTATTTTCTTTATATGTTCATGTTCTGATTATTTAATAAATCCTAAAATTTACTATGTGAAGCATACAAGTATAGACTATGCTATTCATTTTGGAATAATTTGATTTCATGTATTTTGAAAAAGTTTTGAAGATGTACAATCCAAATAAATTAAGTTACAAACATGAAAAGTCAACATCATTCCAAATTAAGCGACACAACCTCCATCCACTGGCATTCATACAATTATATCAAGTAAGCAAGTAGCCACATGGTAGGATGGTTAAACATAATAAGAAAAACACACACTAACGGGATGCTAAAGCATAACAACTTACATATTTACCGACGTCCTGCGAACAGCTACAAAACAAAGTTAGTAAAACATGCATGATTTTATATACAAAAAAAATCCTAATGAAATTCACTCATGAGGTGTAACTAAAGATTCGACTTCTAAGATATGACATGTGAATCATCTCAAAGATATGAGGTAGAGCACATAATCACTTAGGAATAGATTAAATCCACAAATGCAAACTAAGCCGAACCAAGATGCATAAAAAATGGATGCAAATCATGGATATAATAAAAAACAAAATATGATGCATATTTACAAATAAAGAAAGTGAGTAAAAGAACGAGATAGAAAGAAGCGGGACGGGAAATTATTACAACATTTTAAATATTACAAATCTGAAAGAGATGAATAAATATTACAACACAATATAAAAAATCCTCACAAACAATCAAACTAAAATAAACATAAGAAAATGGCATCTTCAAGTGCCTCAAAGGCCATCGGAGGTTGATCTTTTTAACGTCGGAAGGCTGCCCGGTTTTGCCTACTGGTTGCAGGCACGGTCATGAAGGTTGTGGGCGTGATGATGTACTTTTAAGTGGCTACCTGGTCAACTAATTGGCTGGGTAGCTCGGTAAGCTCGGCTAAACTTTGTTTTCTTAGATTTCAACAATAAAAACCAAACTAAAAACAATATCTATGGGAGTCTCAACTCACCACTTGCAGTTGGATTACAACAATACATAATATGACAAGAAATTAAAGCAAAAGATCAAAATAAGTTAAAAAAAAAAAGACAATGGGTTCAATATGACGTCTGATTGAGCCCAACTCAATTTTATTATCTTGTGCCTCTTTTAGTCCAATTTTATTAACACTTTTAATTACCTTGCCATTCTTTAGTCATTTTAGTCCAAAAATGAGAGTTATGTCCACTAAATTAAGAGAAGCGTCAAACAAAGAGTTATTCTTGGCATGAGAGAGATGTAATGCCCTGGTAATGAACCTCCGAAGAGATTAAACCATTTAGCATGGAAGCTCTCTTTCTCATGCTAAAAAACAACATATATGGGACTTCAATTCACCACTTTTAATTAGATTACAACAATATACAATATAACAATAAATCAAAGCAAAAGAGCAAAACAAGTAGGAAATGCAAGAAAATGAAAGGTTTGTGAAATTCACCTTCCAAGGAAAGGATGAACTCCTTAGTTCACAATCTCTCTCTTGATCACCCTCAAGTGTAGGAAATGTGTTCTCAAATCCTCAATTCGAAATTATGGAGTTTATGAAGTTTATGGTATGTAAAGTAGCTAACTCTCTAATTTTTCTCACTTTCAATCACTAAACACTCTTCCTTATGATCAAGGCAATTGATCTTTGGCTATAACAGAATTTTTGGTGTGGTTTTGGCGTATGGAAATGAGGAATTTCAGTAGGTATGGAAGCTTGGAAGTGTTTTGGAAGATTGGAGTGTGTTTAGCTCAAAAACTCAACTTTTCTCTCTTCCTCTTTTCTCTATCTCAAATGTTTTCTCCTTAATCTATCCTCTTGCTTCTGTCAACAATATGATGTATATATATTGGCTGTGCAAGGCTAAGCAAGTAGAGAAATGGTGGTAGACAAGGTGGAAGACAAAAGGAAGATATTGAAGCTAATGGAGTACTAATGGAGCTAATGGGAGACAAAAGTGGAGAATTATCTCTAATGGATCGAACCTTAGATAATGGAGGCTGAGTGTATATATATTTGGTGCTGAATATATCAAAAATTGAGTTAACGAGGTGTCCCAACCGAACCAAAACTAAAAAAAAAAAGGTTTGATGCTATTTTGGGCCGGTTCAACAAAATCTGCTCTTAAAGCCCAACTTCAAACGGGCATATCTCCCTTATCCGGACTCACTTTTAGGTGATTCTTGGATCAAAATTGAAGCCCTAGAAGTCGACTTTCCAATGGTGGTGGTATCTGATTCAAATTATAAGTGTACAAAGAGATATGCCTAATTTAGTGAAGCCTGTTCATTTTCAGGTCAACAAAATCTGCTCTTAAGCCCAACTTCAAACGGGCATATCTCCATTATCCGAACTTGGTTTTAGGTGATTCATGGGTCTAAATTGAAGCCCCAGAAGTTTAATTTCCAATGGTGGTAGTTTCACATTTAAATTCCAAGTTTACAAAGAGATGTGCCTAATTTATTGAAGGTTGTTCATTTCCTTCTTAATGATTTGATGCTCATTCTTTTCATAAACTAGTTTTGTTTCGTCCCCTCCTATTTCCTTCAAATCCAAACCTATCTAAACCTAGAAAGAAGTGTTTTTTAAATATTTTTTGTTCACCTCCATTCCATTTATTTCCACTTTGTCCTTACTTGATTTATTGAAAAGTGCAATATCTTAATTAAAATGGGAGCCTCGGAACATCGTATAAACATGTGGAAAAATATTTTGAAAAGAGGGTTTTAAGGTCTAAAATAGTTTGGCCAAAAAAATGCATAAAGATTGGGATTAAAGTTCAAATTCCATCTCTCTTACTGAGGATTCTGTGAGAAACACATTCTGATTGTCATCATCGGGTAATCAAAAAAAAGCGCCAAAGTCTTAGGGCCAGTCAAAATGGGGTGTCTACACTATGCTCCTGGGAAACCATCAGCAGCCCCTAGATTGATATGTCCACCTAAATCTTTGTAAGTTGTTTCAAGACTAGGTTTTCCTCAACATCCTTCTCCTTTGATTTCTCAGCCTCTCTTCTAGAAGATTCTAGCTGATCTAAAGTCAGGGGTTTGAAATACTGACCACTACGGGTCATATGATTGATCTCGTCTGTATACCATGTATCATCAGGGGTATCAACTTTCCACCATTTGTCTATGTACGCATGGCTTAGATCATTATCTTCGCACCACTCTCTTGCAGTCATGGCCAAGCTATTATCGGGTTCTTCCTGGAGCATGTTCATATCATGCCCCCCATCATCATACCACTCCTCTTCCACAACAGTTTTAGTTTCTATGTTCCAGTACTTCCTGAGCTTTCTTCGCATTCTTTTCCTATCACTGCGCTCCCACTCGGGCTTTCCCGTGCTTTGGACATCTAACGCTATTAGCTCGGTCTCTATTTTTCCTTTCCCTTTTCCCTGCTCCAGGGCTATCTTCCTTTGGATTTCTTCTACCCTTTCGCGTTGGAATTGCTCCAATGCTTGTTCCTTCTCAGTGAAAGGTACGGCCTCTGCCTTGTTACTATCATCAACTTCCTCTTCTTTCACAGTCTCTCTCGCCTGCTCCTCCACATCTAATTCCTCTTTACTCAACCACCCATTGCTGGTTTCGGGTTGGCTTGGATCCCACCACCCAAGTTGTACATTGCCCATATCTTTTTTTTCAAAGAAGTAAAGGTTCTTTAGATCTTCCTCCCCGTTGGCCAGGTCCTCCTCTAATTCTGCTAAGTCATTTAGGCCTTGTTCAGGCCAATTGTTCTAATTTTGCCCTAGCTCAACTTCCCCAATGGTGTTGATACTAAGAGAGTCTGATAGTATGACTACAGGCTTTGGCTGGTCAACAGCCACAATGTGCAGGCTCAGGTCGTATTCCTCTACGAGGGAGGCCCCTTTCTCTATAACTTGTGTGTCCGAAAACTGTGAGGCCCCTGACTTTTTTGTAAACCTTATTAGATCCCTAAATTTTGAATTATTATAATAAAGCCCTTAGTTCGTCGATTAATCGCAAATTAAGCCCTAGGACTGAAAATGCATCACGGGCAAATCCATACAAACCTTAATCGATCCTGGAAGCTTAGAAATCACTTCTAACACTCTAATATTAACTACTTAACTCTCAAATTTTAGATTAATAGCTCTAAACCTTAGCTTTCAATTTTTACTGTCATCGTTCGGTTATTTACCTTTAAATTCAAAGCAAGATAATACAAACTGAATTATTTTACACTGGAAATAGATACTTTGATTGAACCCAAGCCCTCACATTTTTATTAAATCACAAATTGACCCCAAACAAGTACTATTATATTTATATATATATGCACTTATACCCAAAAATCTTTTTTAATAATGTATTTTGCAATTTCCAAGATTTGTACTATATATATATATATATGTATAACATGTCCATCAATTCACCATCATACCCCCCCTAGACTATAATCATTGTACTTTAAAATATCTTGAAATCTTGGAGCAATAATGACTTTGGTACCTATAAAGATTTGCTATATATATGTGTGTACTTCTAACTAGAAGATATTTGCATTAGTCCTAGACCTAACTATATCATAATTAAATACATCATTAAGGTTCTAATCCTCATCATTTCATTACATTTAATGTGAAACCCCAGAAAAATGTATTTGAATTATTTCCTTAAAGCTCCTGAGTTTCTTAAATTATTTCAAATCTTGTCAGTTAGCATTTTTAATTTTTATCGAAACAGGAATTACCCTAGCCAGATTAGGTTCCCTAACCTAATTTAATTCTACATAAATTACATGTATTTAACACCAAGCTCCTACTCCTTTATTAAATTCAAAATAAACCAAAATAACTAGTACATGTACCCTAATATTATTAGTACCATCAATCTTGTTATATATATATATATATACCTAGAGGAGTGTGCCTAGAACCTAAAATGATTTAAATAATAACCCCCTCACACTTCCCCAAGAGAGGAGCCAATTTTCAAGAACCACCATCATGATGTTCTAGGAAAAAACACAACCTAGTGGCCTACACCTAGGTTGCTAATCTCAAAACTAGTTACCTTTCAACTAAAGATCAACTATTTGATTCCAAAACCTATGATTTAGCACCTTAGTTACTCCTATCCCATTTGACACCAACCAAAATCCTAACCTTCCCATCCATTTCCAACTAAGGGGCTTTTAGGACTTTTTGCCTCAAAAGTTTGCCTATAAATACCAACACACCCCCTAGCTTGCAAACATACACACAACAAACTCACTCACACACACATTTTGGTTAGAGAGAGGGAGGAGAGCAAGAAAGAGAAGTCTAGAGGAGGAGAGGGAAGAAGAAGAGAGTTTCTTGTGCAAAGCTTAGTAGGTAAGCCACCAACACAACCTTCTCTTCATTTTCTTTTCTAATGCATGTTCTTTTTAAAGATTTTAAGTGATGTTTCAGATCTGTTATTATCATGTTCTCATGTTAAAAATATCAAGATTTGAGTATTGTTTCCATCTCTCTTGTATTTTCCTCATTTTGGTACAAACCATCTTCTTTTTGAACAAATCTCTCAACTTTTCAAGGGTACTCTTTCAAACAAATTTTCTAAGTTAAACATGGGATAGTTAGCATGTTTTCCTCACAAAAGAAATGAAACTTTTCCATGGTGGAACCCCCCTTTTTATAAATTTTCTTGTTTTGGCATTCCACCTTAAAACCTGTTTTTTTCAGTCAACTTTCCAAAATTCCAGAAAAATGTACAAAAATATTCTGAACCTCTATTTTATGTCAAAACCTTCCTTAAGGAGTTAGCTTTCAACTAAAATTGGTTTCATCGAAAAACAATGAGTGGTTTGCAAGAAAATCAAGTTTTCGTAACAGTCGACAGATCTGGGCAGATTCTGGACAGCGCTGGACCATTTTCTAAATAACTTAAAATCTGGAAAAGCAATCCCATTTCCGAAAAATGTTCTAGAAACTAGATCAAATTCTCTACAAGCCATAGGAAGACCAAGCCCGGTGGAAGATCTAAAATAGTCCTTTCATTTTAATCTTTATGTGATGCTAAATCTGGAAAATTTGTTATGTTTGGATGTTTTATACCCTTGTATTCATTGAAATGTTTAATGGCCTATTATCATATCTTGGCATAATGTTTTATGGGTATGTTATGTTCTTGAGGAGGCATGCTTATGTGAATTTTATTTTATTGTTTAGTTGGACTAACCTTGACTTAAAACACTTAATTCAACGGGAAACCTAATTGGGAGGGTATTAGGTTTTCGAGCATTTGAGTAATGAAAAGATGAGAACATGTGATATATGGATTGTTGGGATGCGTTCCTATTTGAAAGTTTAAGTCTTGCGCAAGTGGTTTTCGGGACCCTTGAACGGAGCGGTTGTATTCGGACCCTAGGTGGTTTGGTGTAAGGAGGGATTCGGGCAAGGCCCTATTTTTACCGTCTCTTTTGAGGCCCTGCGGTTGGCGCTACGCGGTATATAACCGTTGGTAGGCATCCGAGGTTAGTTCTGCAACAAAGCAGCAAAAGAGGGGGCATACCGAATAATCCGCGTCCGATTCTTGTGGTCGGGAGGACGAAATCTCTTTGGGGGATTTCTAGTTACTAACTTCTGACTCAACTCTTAATGTATTTATTTGTTTATTGGAGTATCATGCTTTATTACTTGATGTTATAGTTGTGACTGTGTATTGGACTGGGAAAAAGGGGTAGGGTGTGTGTGTGTGTTTACCGGGCATTCAAAGCTCACGGCGTATCATGCCAGGTGACGAAGCGGAACTCACAGCGGAAAACGACGAGCCGGAAACTTTTGAAGACTTTTGGTTATCCTAGAAAAATTAGAAGTTCCTTTTGGATGTTTTGTAAAGACTCATATGAGGATTTAAGTTTTCTTTTGGGGATGTAATGTAATGGAACAAACTTTGTAATAAAAGATATTTGTGGCTATTATGTTCTATATATGTATTAACCTTATCGTTGCTTATGAGACCTTGTGTCAATACCTTTTAAGATCTGTCAAAATGGTAGTGCGCTACCTAAGAAAGCTGGACTTAGAAGGGAGGCTATTTTGACTCCTCCGGCGATCTGGGATCTTACCTGGCTATTGACCATAGGACTCATTAGTGACTCTCCTTTGTCTGCAACCAATAGTGTAGAATCGGGGCGTCACAAAAACCCCATCTATATTGCATTCTTCTTCTCCTTCGCCTCCATCACCACAGGCCCTGGTTGGGTTATGGGTGTTATGTCCATCATGCACATGTCTGTACTTTTTGGAATAACCACCTCTGGTTTTGGTAGATGGGATGGAATGATATATGCGCTGGGGTTATAGGTAGGTGGTAGTGTATGGATTAGGTTAATGTATCTGGGTAAGGGGACTCGGTTATGGGTAGGGGGTGGATTGGTGGTTACATTGGGCTTTGTGGGTAGAGCTGAGGATAGAGCGATAATTTTATTGTTGATGAGATCCTAGATCTCATGACGTATGCCATAACAATGATTTGTAGGGTGACCATGCTATTAATAAAAGATGCGGTACTGGGTGGGGTCGTGTCTAGGTGGGAGTGGATTGGGAAGAGGTCGAGGGTCGAAGGGTCTGAGGTGCCCCTTTTCCATTAACAATTTGAGAGCATGGATCGAGCTCATATAGAGGAGGGTAAATGATCTTTGGTTTTGGATTGGGTCAGCAGGTTGTGAAGTTGTACCGGCAAAGGGATCGGCCATGTTGGTTGCTGCAGTGACGGTGCTGACATCTGCAGGCCGAGGAATAGTACTACTACTAGCATTGGTATTCCTGGTGAACGGCTTTCTTGTAGGTTCGCTAGTTCTATGGATGATGCCCTTCTTGAATGCACTTTCAATCTGGACCCCTAATTCATGTAGAGAAGCAAATGTAGACAACAACGTTACTATCATTCTTTGCAACATATTTGGCTCAAGATTCTGGATCACCAGTTGGACTTGCTCTTTTTTCGAGGGTCTGTTTGTCATCCTGGCTACCTTTGCCCTCTATCTGGCAACAAAGTCAATAAAAGGTTCCTTGGGGTTCTGGGTAGTTGCTTCTAGCTCACTGATGGTTACCTCTATCTAAGTTTACATGAATATTGGTTAATGAAACCCTCAGATAGCTCATCCCAATTCCTTTTCGTAGAATCCTCCAGCTTGGCGTACCAAATAGCCGCCATATCTGACAAAGTTCTGTCAAACAAGAACAATTTTTGTGCTCGTGACAGGCCCATTAGCCTCAGTACATTTGAAAACAGGCAAATATGCACAATTGGGTCCCCCACTCCCGTTAAATTTATCAATATGAGGCATTTTGAATTTTTACGGCAATCTGACTGAGGCTTCGGTATACCCGTCTTCAATATCCGGAATGGAATTGAAACCTTGGGACCTTTTTAGCGTTTTCTCTAACCTGGCAATTTTGATCATGGCTAGATCATTATCGTTGATGTCAAAGAGAAAGAGTTCCCCATGGGGCTGTGCCAAGGGCTTGTAAGCTGGAGCTTGTGCAAACATTTCCTGAGAATCCGGGACCTGTGGGTTTTCAACTGGTGGTGGTGGTGGATCAAGATTTGGTTGGGCAGCCGGGACTGGATGCACAGTAGATGCTGATGCCCCAGATGGGCGTCGCAGATCAACGATGATTTCATTCTGTGTGGCCATCCTTTGATTTACGGTATCCATGGTTCTTTGAAAAATTGCTATCATGGCAACAAATTCTTCTGTGTTCTGTGTCATTGTTGGTCTGGGTGAGTTAGATGCTGGTGAATTGCTTTGGTGAGAATGGATGGGTGTTTGCTGAGTGCTTTGTACTGGTGCTGTTGACTGTCTATTCTTTCTTCTTTGAGTAACTGGTGGTAGACGAATGCTGGCTGACCATCAACAAGATCTTGGATTTTGCAAAGTCTGCTAGAGCGAGTCCACAAAACTTGGGGGATACCAGGCCTGTTAGAAGCTATGTTTGCAAATTACCTTGCAAAAACAATAGGACCCTTAATCATAATTTTAGTACCGTTTCGACTCAACTGATCCCTCATTATTGCTAACTCATACTAACACACTGAACTCAACCCCACAAACTGAAATGCCTGAACCACACATCTGAATTTGAGATTTCTTGTATCGATCCCATACATTGCACAGAGCAAGAAAGAGAACAAACACCCATATAGGGGCGGGGAGGTTTACTCTGTCCTAGCTTTTGAAATGATAAAGGGTTTCACTATTCAGACAAGTGGTATCATACATCCTAGAAATGGGAGAGCATCCTATCCTAATTTTGGAAGGTACTCTCATTATATGCACAAGGTTGGCTCTACGCTAGGGTTTAAAGTCAAGGTGACTTTACCAAAGAGTCCTTTGGGTCATAACCAATGAAGATCCCAGTAAATCAGAAGAGTCAATATAGCCTCTCTTCAAAGTCTGAGAATCTTAAGATCTCAAAAGGTTATAACACAAGGCCTCCAAAATAACGTAGAGATAGGTGTAGTGTCACAAAAAGTGTGCCTGTGCTCCCACCAGTATCTGGGCAACACTGGGACTTTAAGTGCACCAATGCATGCAATGCAATAAACATATAATTGAAAATAAAAATCATATCATTGTGATAACCCTGGTCCATATTATGCTAATTAATCTTAATTATGGTTGTGATTATGTGTTTGATATGATTTTGAGTGCCATTTATATGAATATATGTGGTTTTGAATTTCTATCTGTTCACTGTAGAAAAATCTGTTTGATTTTCTGCTTTAGAATTTAAATTGAAGGCCCTATCGGCCACAAAATCTGAAATTGATTACGCCATTGTGATTAGGGTAATTTTTAGAGCCTACGGTGAACTTTAATTGAAAATTGATTCGGATCAGATTAAATAGATTAAATTGATGAAATAGTGCTAAAATAATTAGTGTTAATGAAATGTGATTAAAGGAGCTTATATAAAGGGCCAATTTACACTCTCATTCATTTGTTTTGAGCTCAAATCAGATTTTGCTCTCTAGAGAGAGAGAGAGAGAGAACAGAACTTAGAGAGAGAGAGAGAGAGAGAGAGAGAGAGGGAGCTCAAATTGAAGATCAAACTAAAGGCTTGAGAATTGGAGGTTAAACTCAAAGAACTAGCCAGAATTTGGGTGTTTGAAGCTCCTAGGTGAGTGGATTCATAAGTTTGAGTTTGTAATTTTGTAAATTCAAGGTTTAATTGTGATCAAGAACATAACTTGAATTGAATTTGTTGAATTTGGAGCTTGAATGAACATGCATGTGCATAATTGTTATAATTTTGTATGTTCAATCGTGAATCATGTTGAACAAGAAGAATTGAGCATCAAATCTCTCATGCATGCATAATTCTCATGAGTTTCATGATTATAAGTGTCATTTGTACCAATTGAAATAGAATTGGAGTCAGGAATGTACATGCATGCATGATTGATGAAGATGTGGAGTTTGTATGAAATTGAATTTATGTGTTTTGGAACCCATGAAGGGAACTCAAAATAATTTTGGAAAAAGGACCATGCATTTGAACAATTTGGTCACATATTCTCAAACTCTCATATTATACAATGTGTTTCCACGTTTTTGAGCCAAAATCATGAGTTTAAAGCCTTTGAATGTTGAGTTGAACATCAAGAACAATTCTGGAAATTCCAGAATTTGGCATGTTCGCTCGAGCGGGGAAAGCGTCGCTCGAGCGTGAAATGCGAGCTTCCAGAACTTTTGTAGACATTGATGTCTGCTCGAATGGGGATATTCACGCTCGAGCGGGAAGCCATGTAGTGTGACCTTCAGTTCGAGCGCTCAAATTCACGCTCGAGCGTAAAAATGAGGCAACCAGTATTTTTGTAGACCCACGGGGTCCGCTCGAGCGGCGGAACCCACACTCGAGCGGGGACCCCTGTTTCAGAAAATTTGTAAAGGTGTTCTGTGTTTCATTTTCAGTTATCTTTCACTTCTAAGTACTTAGGAATGCATTGAGCGTTATGAATAAATTAAAAGAATAAGAAAGAAGCCTAAGACGGATGCATGAATTAAGAACAGATTGAATCAATTGTGACCCATATGTGTTATGTGATGTGTAGGGTTGAGCTCCAGGTCAAATCCACCGGCAGAACACAGTGAGCAATATCATAGTAAAGATATTTGAAGTATGTTATTTGTCCAATTGCTTATTTCCATATCAGTCTTATAAGTTTGTTAAACAGAATTGTGGACAAATATTTTTTTATGCCGAATGATTGGGCCAAAGGCCATATGAATGATTGGGCCAAAGGCCGTTTGACATGAATGATTGGACCAAAGGCCGTCGGACACCGTTTGACATGAATGATTGGGCCGAAGGCCATCGGACATCGTTTGATATGAATGATTGGGCCAAAGGCCGTTTGACATGGATGATTGGGCCGAAGGCTGTCGGACATCATTTGATATGAATGATTGGGCCAAAGGCCGTTTGACATGGATGATTGGGCCAAAGGCCGTTGGACATCAGTGGTTTGGGCTTGAGGTCGTTTGTTAAGAAATGAAATGGGCCAGAGGCCATTTGATATGTTCGGGCTTGAATCGCCTAATGTACTAAATAATGCACTAAATAGAATTCTAAATGGGCCCAAGGCCGTTTGATATATGTGAATCTCATTCGTGTACCTTCTTTATTTGATATTATTCACTGGGCTTTCGCTCACGCTCATTCATGTGTATGTAGGTGAGCCAAGGGATGTCCAAACCCAACCTCGGTGAAATATGTGAGAAACAATCAAGGTTTTGAAGAGTCAGCCCAAACGTCTCACGCACGAGACTTTTCTTCGCCTCTTTTGTTCTTTTGATATAGTTTTGTTATATTGGCGAAAACATTGGATTACTTTTGCATATAAACTTTGGGTTTGATTGACTTAGACTTGAATGATCCTGTATGTATAGAACTTTGTGTTATTATTCCTTTGATGTGAGTTATTAACATGTATATTTATGGATTGTTATGATGTGCCATGTAACCACAACTCTATGGACAAAAGTTTTAAATTTGCTTCCGTTTGGCCCCTTTACTCTGATGAGATATGTCTTGTTTGCTTTGAGGCCGTAGGTAATCCCTTGATTACTGGCCGGTTATGTCCTTAACCCATAGGGGCGGGTTCGGGTCATGATAATCATAGAGTTCGAGTTAAGGTTTCATAAAATCCCCAGTAGAGTCGCCAGAAACTATAACATGCCCGGGGGGTACCCATGCGTGTTAAATAGTTCGGACCCTCGATTTCTTTGATCTAGTCTCACAAGTGCAATGTGAAACATAGATGAGAGCCAACATTTGGCAAATTTTAGAAAATCCATTTTATTACAAAATTATTGTCACAAATGAACTGCGTCATCAAATCTCAGAGTTGCCACCTAATATTTATTTTGGAAAAATTAGGAAACCCGTGACTCGTGCCAAGGCCACTGTTTGTCATAACCAGGGAAGCTTGGCTCGGAACCTTAGGTATGACGGGGAAAGGTCATTAATTGAGCACCCCTACTCACCCGATCAAAAGATCGGCCTTTATTAAACAATGACATAACTTTTATTTTCTTTATATGTTCATGTTCTGATTATTTAATAAATCCTAAAATTTACTCTGTGAAGCACACAAGTATAGACTATGCCATTAATTTTGGAACAATTTGATATCATGCATTTTGAAAGAGTTTTGAAGATGTACAACCCAAATAAATTGAGTTTACAAACATGAAAAATCAACATCATTCCAAATTAAGCGACACAACCTTCATCTACTGGCATTCATACAGGTATATCAAGTAAGCAAATAGCCACATGGTAGAATGCTTAAACATAATAAGAAAAAACACACACAAGAGGGATGCTAAAGCATAAAAACTCACATATTTAGCGATGTCCCGCGAATAGCTACAAAACATAGTTAGTAAAATATGCATGATTTTATATACAAAATCCTAATGTAATTCACTCATGAGATGCAACTAATGATTTGGCTTTTAAGATATGACATCTGAATCATCTAAAAAACATGAGGTAGTGCACATAATCACATAGGAATTGATTAAATCCACAAAAGCAAACTTAGCCGAATCAATATGCATGAAACATGGATGCAAAGCATGTATGTAACGAAAAACAAAATATGATGGATATTCACAAATAAAGAAAGAAAGTAAAAGAGCGGGATTGAAAGAAGCGAGGTGGAGAATTATTACAACATTTTAAATATTACATATCCGAAGGAGATGAATAAATATTACAACACAATATAAAAATCCTCACAAACACTTAGAATAAAATAAACATAACAAAATGGCGGAGTTTGATCTTCTTAACGTCGGAAGGCTGCCCGGTTTTGACTAGAGATTATAGGTACGGTCATGAAGGTTGCAGGCGCGATGGTGTACTTTTAGGTGGATACTCGGCCAACTAACAAGCTTGGTAGCTCGATAGGCTCGGCAAAACTCTGGTTTCTTAGATTTCAACAATAAAAACTAAACTAAAAGCAATATCTATGGGAGTCTCAACTCACCACTTTCAGTTAGATTACAACAATATATAATATAACAAGAAATCAAAGCAAATGAGAAAAATAAGTTAAAAAAAGACAATGGGTTCAATATGACGTCTGATTGAACCCAACTCAATTTTATTATCTTGTGCCTCTTTTAGTTTAATTTTATTAGCCCTTTTTATTACCTTTCCATTTCTTAACAAGAAATCAAAGCAAAAGAACAAAATAAGTAAGAAATGCAAGAAAATGAAATAAATGAATTTCTTGATTTCCAAACTTCCTTTTGATCTCCCTCAAGTGTATGAATTATGTCCTCAATCCTCAATTTGAAAGCTTGGAATTCTTGCTAGAATGATGGCTTGGAGGTGTATGTGGTGAAAAGTGATTATCTCTCTTGTTTTTGCTCACTTTTACCAACACTCACTCTTCCTCTTGATCAATGCTAGTGAAATTCAAGTATTTCAGAATTTTTGAAGGAGTTTTGGGTGTAGAAAAGATGGAATTTCAGTTTGTATGGAAGGTGTAGGGTGTATATAGAAGATAAGAGTGTGTTTAGCTCACAAACTCAACTTTTCTCTCTTTTCTTCTTCTTTTCTCTAGCTCAAATATTCTCTTCTTTCTCTATCTTCTTGCTTCTCTCAACAATTTGATGTATATATATAGACTAAGAAAAGTAGAGAAATGGTGGAAGACAAGGTGGAAGACAAAAGGAAGATAATGAAGCTAATGGAGCTAATGGGAGACAAAAGTGGAGCATTATCTCTAATGGATTAAGCACTAGATAATGGAGGCTGAGTGTATATATATTTGGTGATGAATATATCAGAAAATGGGTCAATGAGGTGTCCCAACCGAACCAATAAAAAAAAAAAGGGTTTGATGCTATTTTGGGCTGGTTCAACAAAATATGCTCTTAAGCCCAACTTCAAACGGGCATATCTCCCTTATCTAGACTTGGTTTTAGGTGATTCTTGGGTCTAAATTTAAGCCCCGGAAGTCTACTTTCCAATAGTGGTGGTCTCACATTTAAATTTCAAGTGTAAAAATAGATATTCCTAATTTAGTGAAGGCTATTCATTTTCTTTGGGCCAGGTTAACAAAATCTGCTCTTAAGCCCAACTTCAAACGGGCATATCTCCCTTATCTGGACATGGTTTTAGGTGATTCTTGGTCTAAATTGAAGTGCCAGAATTCTAATTTCCAATGGTGGTGGTCTCACATTTAAATTCCAATTGTACAAGGGGATATTCATAATTTATTAAGGGCTGTTCATTTCATTCTTAATGATTTGATGCTCTCCTAAAACCAGTTTTCTTCCATCTCTTTTTATTTCCTTCAAATCCAAACCTATAAAGAAGATTTTTTTAAATATTTTTTTAAAGAGTTCACCTCCCTTCCATTTATTTCCACTTTGTCCTTCCTCAGTTGACCGAAAAGTGCAATATTTTAATTGAAATGGGAGCCTCGGAACATCGTAGAAACATTTGAAAAATATTTTGAAAAGAGGGTTTTAAGGTCTAAAATAGTTTGGCCAAAAAAATGTGTAAAGGTTGAGATTAAAGTTCAAATTCCATCTCTCTTATTGAGGAACTTAGCTCACAATTTAACCCGAATGAAACCCCATACTCTACCCAAAATACTTACACATGTCCATATGCACAACAATTCTCACAATGATAAACCACATCAACATATATTCACATAAAGCCATATGAATTATCCTCCTAAGATGTCAATTTTTCCCACAAAGTTCAAAGAATTCGAGTTAGAATGGCATTGTTTAGGTGCCCTCCTAACAAGACTACTGAGGATTTATAGGCACAAACTTGATCTCAAGAGTTTAATCCCATACTGTAGATGTCCCCGAACGCCTCAGGAGGGACGAGCTCCCCGTTCCGTTCGATATTGGGCTTACTACAGCTCAGGACTCTCAAATTGTCACGGTTTTAAATCTGAACCAAAGAGTCCAAATCCGGCAAATCGTTTTGAGAAAACAGATTTTTGAAAGAAGTGCCAAACATGGACTGCTTTGCCAAATACAGAGTCGCCACCTAAATATTTTTTATGGAGGAATTTAGGAAACCCTGACTCGGTGCCGAAGGCCACATGTCCGTCATCACCAAAGTTGCCTCGGCTCGGGAACTTGGGTACGATTGGGGAAGGTCAGCTATGAGCACCCCCTCTCGCCCGATCCTAAGATCGGCCTCTACTAACCATGATATCCGTTTTTGAAAACGTTATGTGTTCTTAAACCAATTATTAGCCTAGAATTACTATGTTATGCGAA
Organism: Camellia sinensis; assembly: GCF_055761805.1. Classification (NCBI taxonomy): domain Eukaryota; kingdom Viridiplantae; phylum Streptophyta; class Magnoliopsida; order Ericales; family Theaceae; genus Camellia; species Camellia sinensis. The sequence goes on from NC_138975.1 coordinate 93,463,233, forward strand.
CAGCAAACAAGTATAGACTAGATTGCCTAATTTGGGAATAAGCATTGCATATCCGTTTGTTTTGGAAAATGTTTTGGAATTTGCTACTCGCAAGTAGGCTAAAAGCATGGATTTCAATGAGCTATTCCAACTTTGGCAACCCAACCTTCACCCACAGGCATTCAAACAGTTTATCACATAAGCATCTAGTCGCATGGTAAGCATGATGTCATGATAGCATTCACACGCATGCGATATGCTAAAGCATAAAATACTTACATCGTACTCCATGCCAAAACAATAAACTAGTTAGCCAACATGCATGGTCCTAGTTCATGTCAATTTGACTAATGCAGCACATACAGGATGCAATTAGAGTAGGCTCGGCTAACCTAAACATGGCATGTGAAATGCAATCAATTGATGCACGTATTCAATTTGGAATTGAAGTACAAATGCAGCTAGCATGATGTACCGAGCCTGGTGCATGCGAGACAAATGTATGGATGCACGCATGCATAGCATAAGGTATGCTAATTTAAACATGTCCTATTACTAACCATTAAAGCAGGTAAGTAAAAAGGAGAAAGAAGTGGGGGTTGGAAGACATGCACACACTCACCCACACTTATTATAGATTCGCCCACGCTCGGAGGGACCAAAAGAATAATACAATTCGAATAATGAATTAACTATCCTAGCTAATTAATTATTACAAATTACCTAATTAGTTAACAAATTAACTAAGCTAGGAAAAACAGTAAATCGCCTCGGGAAGAGAGCCTAATGCAATGCATGCTCGGTCTTGCTCGGAAGTGCACTGCCATGCATAGGTTGCCTCTGTTTTCCCTACTCTGCCTCTTTAAAGTCTGCAAAAGTCTCAAAATTGCATCCTTGGACATTGGGAGGCACCACCGGCTGAGTAGAATGGCCACCGGCAGTGGTGTGTGATCACCGGCTGTTGGTGAAGCTATCGGCCCAAGAAGGATTACCGGTCGGCACTAAACACTGCCGGTCGGCAGAAAGTTCCTGCAGAATCTGCAATTGACAGCAACAGAGGGCAAGGCATAGCATGGCAATGCAATTCAAGCAATGTATGCACCATTCCTATCCCTCATCATGTGTGTGACTCAAAGGGACATGGTTCTTAGTTCTCGGACCATCAAGCACGCATTTCCATGCGTGATGGCCTAAGGGACCAAGTGTGCATTTTTGATATGGAATGCAATGTACATGAACAAACCAATGGGACTCAACCTCTATCACAAGCATTTCAAGAGGCCAAGCATGCACGCAAATGGAATGCAATCCCAAGCATGTGAACTAAGGATGTGACATAGGAATGCAAGATGTACATGCAAGCATGCAAACAAACATGCAAGGTAGGCATGCAAGCAAACAAATGATGGACTTAAGCATGATTTAGGCAACTCTAATTGGGCCCAAAACAGTGGCCATAGTGCCCAAAAATGAAGGACTAATGGCATGCAAACATGCATGTATACAAGGACCAACACTTAGGCATAAAGGGACAACTCTCAAGCACACTTAGGAGGATGCAAACATGGACAAATAGCATGCAACAAAAGCTCTGAAATCATGCTATAAGGGATGCCAAACCAACTTAAACAAGACAAACATTAGCATGCAAATGGTCCAAGCATTTAAAGCAAGCTAAAGGGGTATTTGCAAGACCAAACATGGCAAGACTTAAATGACTAAAAACAGAGTTTTAGTACATAAAACAAAGCTCAAAAGATCACTTAGATGGCATCTAAATGGCTTAAATTCAAAAGTATGCACAAATGCACTTTCAAGGTGCATACCACACAAGCTCATAAGGCATTAAAGAGGCATCCAAGGCAAGCATAAAAGCATGCTAAGGGGACTGAAATGTTGCTATAAATGGTGCCAAACCATTAAAATAAAGCAAGTAACACATGCTATACACTCACATACTTAAGGCCAACAAGCCAAAATGCAAAGGGGCTATATAATGCATGTCATGGCCGACCAAAATGACCAAAGACAGACCTCAAACATGGCAAAATAAGCACAAAAGCTTCACAAAGCTAGACCTAAAACATGCTTGAACAATGGTTTACAACCTAAGGCATGTTAAGGTCTAAACATGGCATTACAAGGTAGGTATGCTAAGCATGCATGGTGTACCAAAACCAATTAAAAAGAGAAGCATATTATGACATAACAAGCACAAAAATCAGCTAAGGCATGGTCAACATGAAGCTTAGCTAGGTGCTCCCTCAAGAGGCAAAAAATGGTCCATTTCAAGGACAACAAGGAGAGGGGCTGACCCTCTCCTTCTTGGGACCTCAAGGCACCATCCTCACCTCTGAAATCCCTCAAGATTTCAGTGGTGAGGAGGCCCAAACACCAAGGTCTCGAAGCTCACACAAAATGGCACAAAATGGAGCCTTACAAAGCTTAGGAGGGGTCAAACACCTCCAAACCACAAAACACTCTAAACAAACTATTTAGAGTTTTAGAACTTTTTATATTATACACTAAGCTCAAAAATAGTTCTAAGATAGGTAAAAATGCAATGCAAGAAAGGGGTAAAAAGGGGCAAATTATTACCCTTGAAGACCTCTTCAACAATGGTGGACCAGCTGCTCCTCCAAGCTCAAAACCACCCAAGAATCTCAAGAACAACCTCTTAGAACCTCAGTAGCCAAGGGAAGGTGCAACACTCTGTGTTTGTGTGCAATAGTAAGACACAAATGCACTTATACACACACAAAGGTAAAAAGAAAGAGAGAAATAGAGATAGGTGAGACACAAACCCTATCCCTAATCCAGAGCTCTCCTCTGTATATTTTCTAACCTTTTTGTCCAACCCTAAAGCCAAGAGAGGAGGGCTCCTCTTATAGAGGAGCCAATCTTGTAAAGCTTACAAGGTAAGCTAACAAGAAGGCCATCCATCCATACACGTGTATGGAGGGGAACAAAATGCCATACAGCTGTATTAAAATATCTGCAAAAGCAGATGAACAGTAGTCGGCTGCTCAAAATTGCCATCTTGACAAAATTTATTGCCGACCGGCAACAAAGAATGTCGACCAGCAATATACATTGCCGATGGCAACAAAACACCAGCCGGTGGCCTCTGGCCATGGCCGGTGATGTGTGGGGATGCCTCACAAGGTATTCCCTGCCCCTCCAAGGCAAAACACAAGTGTTTGGTACGAAACCAGACGCTGAACAGTCGAGTTCGGAGATCTTGAGGCTAGGCGCCTAGCCGAGACCTCCGGGAACTCCAAACGAACACAAACATGGATGATCACCGGGTGTTCAAACGGTGACGTCCAAGTCTTGAGGACGGTCAAAAATGAGGTGTCTACACATACCCACATAATCACAAGAGTACGCACAAGTTATATTAAGCACTCATGTGACCTATTGTGACGAAACGTCACTTCCCAAAAACCCAAGGTATTCAAACCCGGTGAGCTCTAATACCAAATTGTAACACCCAATAGGCATACCACAATATTTATTACTAACCTGTTATTATCATCCAATATCAAAACACTCATGTGAACAGTAAATAAAAGTGACTAAATTTATAAACTGAAATCTATCATGTTCTCATAGATTCCTCTTCAAATTCTTTACAATGATTTACAAACACTGAAATATATATAAGGAAATTTTGATACATCCAAATTGCCATGAAGGCTTACAATTTTCAGGACCAAGGGCCTTGATTTCAATACACAAAATCCTAAGTCGGCAAATAAGCTCAAAAGCTGTGGACAAACAACATTAAGAAGCTTCAATGCTCCACGTTAAACTCCATTCACTTTAGGATATCCATTCAATGCTCCATGTTATCCTTCATCACCTAGAACTTTAGGATATCCAACCCATAAAAAGGGCGTGAGCTTTTACGCCCAGTAGGAAGTATACTTAACATAACCATATACGATTAATATGCATATGATCAATGTGATTATGCTATGCAATGTCATGCCGTGCTAACGGCTTGACTTTGTTTGGGAAGCAAATTCTAAAACACATGGTTTGTAACCCATATTGACTTAACTCATTAACCATTATCATAACCATGGACTTTCAGTTTGTAACAATCTCCATATAAGATACCTCAAAATACTCCCCACACCTCTTATTTTTTTTGAAAACCTCCACATTTACCGGCTACCAAGCACAGAGGGGCAATTGGACACCCGTTTCATTTTAAAAACATCTTCACATTTTTCGGCCATCGAGCACAGAGGGACAATTGGATACCCATCAATCATTTCAACACTTCCCCCACATTTATTGGCGCTTAGCATGGAAGGGCAATTAGGCACCTCAATACACACAATGCATTAAGAAACCACACATACATACCTTTAAATAATCCAACATTTAAACCAACCCCATGGAAATGCAATGCAATGCTTGAGTTTCCAAAACCTTCCTCTTTACCCGAAATTCCTTTTTAATAGCACAAAAGTTCAACAAATAATTCAACAAATAAAATCTAATGAGCTCTCTCATTATCAAGACTCCACGTCCTACTCTTTACCAACCATCAACCCTTGTAAAACATTACCTTGCATCCTTTCTCAATTCCAAGTATTCACACAATTCAACTTATTTAAATCACCAATAATATCATCATAGATAATAAATTTATCCAACACACTTATCAACATGAAAAAGCACTTTAATTTTCAACATAAAATATCGATGAACTCAAACTCTCTTTCAATTTAGAAGTTTTAATTCTAGGGTTTTCAATAAAATTGAGGGTTTTCCTCATTTCCTTGTTAAATACACAAATCATCATGTATTAACCATCAATGTACCAAAACATAATAAATATTTCAAAAGATTAGGTGAAAACCCCAATTTTGTAATATGAAAATCTTTTAATCAAAGATTTCAAACTCAAATCAACCCATATTTCCCATAATACATCAAAATTGAACTAAATCATAAATGATTGAGTTAAGAGAACTCCCTAACTCAAGAAGGTGAGAAAACAACGAAAACCCAAGCACAAACTCCAACGAAATCGAAATCCAATCAGTAAATAGGAAGATCCTCACTTCTTATTCACTAATGTTGCATGATCTAAGGTAGATCCATGGTATAATAAGGTGAAATCAAAGGTTTTGTGGCTAGGGTCTTTGGACTTGAAGAGGAGAGGGTGAGAAAAGAGAGAAAAATGAGCAAAAAGTGGCCTTTATATCCTAAATAGGTCGCTCGAGTGAAAAAAGAGAAGTCCCAAAAGTTTTTGCAGAACTACAATGAAAATACTGGGAACATGAATTCTATACTCTAGCGACAACTCCACCGCTCGAGCGATCCGCCAGTAAAACAGCCAACTATTGGGAGCTGAAGATCATTGCTCGGGTAGTACGAAAAAACTTAGCTGTCACCGTGGTGAACTTCATGATGCAAAACAAGGTGATACAACCTGCATTGGCATTACCAGCAACACCAACACCAGCTGCGAATGTCGGCGTTTAGAAGAGAGGGCAGACAATGGTGCCGACCATCCCACAGCACAAAAGGAGACTAGGAAATTCAAATCAGTAATCAAAGAATGCCAGGAAAACAAAATCATGACAGGAAAATTCTTAGAGAACTTAGAGGACCAGAGGAACATGGATTAGGAGATCTTGGCAAATCAACGGACAAGCCACGACCTTGATGAGATAGTGGACATAGAAAGGTCCAAAAGGACGCATCAAAGCAAGGGAAGCAGCGCGCCTAAAAGATTGAAGTCAGTCGATAGCCGAGCTTCCGGACGGATAAAGGAGGACCTGCGAGATTACCTCTAAATGAAGAGGAACAACGCCGAGGTTATATCATTTGGGCAACTGAGATTGCCATTCTTGGTAGAGTTGGACGGATTCAAGGAACCCAAGAGATTCTCTATAACGAGGTTCCAAATTTACAATGGCAAGTCAAACTTGAATTTTCATGTTGGTTTATATCTGAATGCAATGTCTTTGTGGAGTGGGAATGAACAATTATCGTGCAAGGTATTCCTGTCAACATTTAGGGAAATAACATTAGATTAGATCTGTCAAGAGTTAGGAAGGCCTGGCTAAGATGTTTGTGGCTAGATTTGTTACGAACAAATTGCAGCCATTGTGGGTTGATTTTCTATTGGCCTTGAACATCGATGATGGCGAAAGCCTTAGGGCTTATGCCAAGAGGTACTACGAGGTTTATAACTAGATTTTGACATGTAACTAGGAACTTGCAGTCGTGTCTTTTAAGAACGGCTGGGAGAATGATTACCCACTTCAGTAATCCTATGCACAGACCTTCTCAAAAAATATGGAGGATCTCGATGAAAGGATTGAGAAATACACAAGGGCAGAAGAGGACAAAAAGGAAAAGAAAGGAAGCACAATGAAGCAGTAGAAGTGAAATGGCTCACCGAAGCATAGCCGATGAAGTACTAGTACCGATAAACTGGAGCCAAGATTAAAGGTTATGCAGGCTGTGAGTACAGCTTTCAAGATCCTGATCTACAGGATCCTAGAAAGAATCAAGAACCACCCCTTACTTTAGGCCACCACAGAAGACCCCAGGGAAATACATGGGTAGGTTCCTCGGGAAGAATTGTGTCTACCATGATGAGAACGGGCACATGACCCAAGGATGTTGGGCTCTGAAGCAACATATGGAGGATTTTGTTAGATAGGGACACCTAAGAGACTTGGTAGATGAGGAGAAAATGAATGATGAATAGGCAAAGCTAGCCTAGGCACTGGCAGCTGCACCACGGGTTATCAACGTGATCTATTTCAAAGTTAGCATAAACGAAATCTGGGGAGAGACACAGAGGATAAGACACATTCAACACGTGTTCCAAGTTCAGCAAAAGAAGCCCTAAATGGAGGGACCCAAGGGGCCAATGATCTCATTCACAAATGAATACTGGAGATGGTCCAGCATCCACACAACGATGCTCTGGTAGTGACTGTGAAGATCAGAAAGTGCTAGGTAAGGCGAATATTTATTGACCAAGGCAGCTCCTGTGACATCATGTACATCAGATGTTACAAAGAGCTTGGCCTTCACAAGGATGATTTGGAGCAATCTGTTATCCCCATGGTCGGATTCAACAGAATGTCGATGTGGCCTCTAGGAACCACGAGTTTGGAGATTCAGGTGAGGACAAAGACTGTAACCACGGAGTTTACCGTGATCAATATGCCTTCCCTATACAATATTATTTTGAGAAGACCTTGATTGCATGCTATGAGGCTTGTTCCCTCAATCCTACACCAACTGTTGTGGTTTCCAACCGAGTTCGGGATCGAATAAGTGAGAAGAGACCAAGTTCAAGCAAAAAATTGCTCCTTGGAAGCAATGAAGTACACCTACAATGTCAAAGAAGCAGAGGCGACTAAAGTAAAAGACGGAGACCAAGAGGTTTTGGATGATGTTGGCAAACAACCGGCTGACAAGAGCCGAGAGCATTTGAAAAAGGTTTTGGTACAAGAAAGGGACGGAGAGCGATTCTTTCTCCTCAGCTTCGGTTTAGCCGAGGAGGAAGAAATAAAATTAGAAGCATTCTTAAGACAAAATATAGAGGTGTTCGCTTGGGCATTGCACGAGATGCCAGGGATTAGCCCTAAGGTTACCTGCCACAAGCCCAACGTGGATAGGTCAGCTAAACTGATGATCCAGAGAGCAAGGTGACCGCCCTTGGTCCATGTAGAAGCTCTTAAAGAGAAAGTAGAGAGATTGCTTGAGGCATAGGTAATCCAAGCAATGAAGAACCCAACCTGGTTGCTCAACACGATAGTAGTTATGAAGAAGAACGGCAAGTGGAGGGTTTGCATGGACTTCACAAGCCTAAGCAAAGCTTTCCTAAAGGACTGCTTTCCTTTGCCTAAGATAAACCAACTCATGGACGCCACATCAGAACATAGAAGGATGAGCTTCCTTGATGCATGGAGAGGTTATCACTATATAGCCATGTGGACATCAGATGAGGAGAAAACGACATTCACTACTCTAAAGGGACTCTATTTCTATAGAGTCATGCCCTTTGGATTGAAGAATGTAGGGGCAATGTACCATAGGCTAGTGACCAAGATATTCAAACATCTAATTTGGAAGACCATAGGGTTTACATCGACGACATGGTCGTGAAAAGTAAGGAACCTTCCGGTTATCTAGTTGACTTGAATGATGTTTTCGACATCTTGAAGCCATATCAACTTCGGCTAAATGCCTCCAAGTGTGCTTTCGGGGTAGGATCTGTTATGTTTTTGGGATATCTGGTAACCAGGAGAGGAATTGAAGCAAGCGTTTGTAGCACGTCTGCGAGGGACCCCGCTACAGTTCGGACTCGATTTGTGTCACGGTTCTTAATCTGAACCAAAGAGTCCAAATCCGGCAAATTGTTTTGAGAAACAGATTTTTGAAAAGAAGTGCCAAACATGGACTGCTTTGCCAGATACAGAGTCGTCACCTAAATATTTTTTATGGGAGAATTTAGGAAACCCTGACTCGGTGCCGAAGGCCACATGTCCGTCATCACCGGAGTTGTCTCGGCTCGGGAGCTAGGGTATGATTGGGGAAGGTCAGCTATGAGCACCCCCTCTCGCCCGACCCGAAGATCGGCCTCTACTAACCGTGACATCCGTTTTTGAAAATGTTATGTGTTCTTATTCCAGTTATTAGCCTAGAATTACTATATTATGCGCACAGCAAACAAGTATAGACTAGATTGCCTAATTTGGAAATAAGCATTGCATATCCGTTTGTTTTGGAAAAATGTTTTGGAATTTGCTACTCGCAAGTAGGCTAAAATACGGATTTCAATGAGTTTTCCCAACTCAAACAATCCAACCTTCACCCACAGGCATTCAAACAGTTTATAACATATAAGCATCTAGCCACATGGTAAGCATACTGTCATGGTAGCACTCACACGCATGCGATGATGCTAAAGCATAAATACTTACATCGTACTCCGTGCCAAAACAATAAACTAGTTAGCAAACATGCATGTCCTAGTTCATTTTAAAATGGCTAATGCAGCACAAGCAAAATGTGATTAGGATAGGCTCGGCTAATCTACAATGACATGTGAAATGCTACAACTAACACGTATTCAATTTAGAATTGAAATACAAATGCAGTTAGAATGATGCGCCGAGCCCGGTGCATGTAAGACAAATGAATGAATGCACGCATGCATTGCATGAGGTATGCTAATTTAAACGTGCCCTAATACTAACCATCAAAGCAGGTAAATAAAAGGGAAGAAAGAAGTGGGGATTGGAAGACATACACACCACTCACACACACTTATTACAGATTTGCCCTGGCCCGGAGGGACCAAATAAATAATACAAATTAATTAACTACGCAAGCTAATTAAATATTACAAATTGCCTAATTAGTTAACAAATTAATTTAAACTAGGAAAAGCGGTAAACCACCTCGGGAGGAGAGCCAGATGCAGCGCATGCTCGGGTCCCGCTCGGAAATGCACGGCCATGCATAGTCTGCCTCTGTTTTCCTTGCTCTGCCTCTCTGAAGACTGCCAAAGTCTCAAGGATGCTTCTCTGGATACTGGGAATCACCACCGGCTGAGTAAGATTACCACCGGCAGTGAATTGTGGTCACCGGCACAAAATGAATCCATCGGCTGGTGATTTGCTGCCGGTCGGCAATGTATACTGCCGGTCGGCAAAGAATGGCTGCAGAACCTGTAACTCACAGCAGCAGAGGACAGAACTTGCATGGCAATACAATTCAAGCAATGTATGCACCAATCATGTCCCCTATCATGTTTGTGACTCAAAAGGGCATGTGTCTCGATTCTCGGACTGCCAATCACGCATTTCCATGCATGCTGGCCCAAAGAATCAAGTGTGCAACTTTCATGTCAAATGAAATGCAAACCAAACGAACCAAGGCCCAATTCCTATCACCAAGTCAAGGAACAAGGCATGCATGTAAGATGCAATGCAACCTAGGCATGCAAGCTAAGGATGCAACATGGCATGGCAAGACACTTATGCAAGCATACAAGCAAACATGAGGCAATGCAAACTGATGAAAAGGTGGACTTAGACATGATTTAGGCAACTCTAAATAGGCCTAAAACAGTGGCCAAAAACCAAGGAATTGGGATCAAACATACATACACACATGCAAGTAAGTTGGACCAACACTTAGGCATTAAATAAGCAACTCTAAGGCACACTTGAAAAGGGATATCATGGACAATTAGCATGCAACATAAGCTCTGAAAATCATGTTAAAACATGGTGCCAAACCAAGCAACAAGGCAAGCTAAACATGCAACAATGGTCCAAGAATTCAAGGCTCACCAAAGAGGCAATGGGCTACACTTAGTACAACCACACATGGCAGGACTTAGGCAACCAAAAACAGAGTTTTAACACATGAAACTAAGCCCAAAAGACCAACTAGATAGCATCTAGATGGTTTGAATTTAAAGGCATGCATAAATGCTAAGACATGGAGCATGCAAGGCAAGCTTCCAAAGCTTCAAAGAGGCATCCAAGGCAAACATATGAGCATGTCAAAGGGATAGAAATAACATGTAGGGTGGTTCCAAACCACCGAAATGATGCAAGCAACACATACTACACATTCACATACTTGAAGCATACAAGCTCAAATACAAAGGAGCTATACTACGCATGCCAAGATCAACCCAAACAACTATGGACAGACCTAAAACATGGCAAAATGAGCACAAAACCTTCACAAGGATAAACCTAAAAAATGCTAGAGCAAAGGCCAACAACCTAAGGCATATTAAGGCAATAACAAGGCATTACATGGTAGGTATGCTAAGTATGCATGGTGTACCAAAACCAACACACAACAAGGTTATATCATGGCATGATAAGCATGGAAAATAGCCAAGACATGATCAATACACACTCTAACATGATGCTCCCTCAGGAGGCCAAAAAGGGTCCCTTTCAAGGACAACAAGGAGAGGGGGTGACCCTCTCCTCCCTAGGACCTCAAGGCACCATCCTCACCTCTAAAATCCCTCAAGATTTCAGTGGTGAGGAGGCCCAAGCACCAAGGTCCCGGAGCTCACTCAAAATGGCCCAAAATGGGGCCTTTCAAGGCCGAAGAGGGGTCAAACTCCTCCAAACCACAAAACACTCTTAATAAACAATCAAAAGGGATAAAAAACAGAACTTTTTTGTATTATACACTAAGCACAAAAACAGTTCTAAGATAGGGAAAAATACAATGCGAAAATGGGGAATATAAAGGTAAGTTTCTTACCCTTGAAGACCCTCTCCAACAATGGTGGACCAGCTGCTCCTCCAAGCTCAAAACCACCCAAGAACCTCAAGAACAACCTCTTAGAACCTCAGTAGCTAAGGGAAGGTGAAACACTATGTGTTTGTGTGCAATAGTAAGACACAAACACAATTAAACACACACAAAGGTAAAAAGAGAGAGGTATAGAGATAGAATGTGTATGGATTCTAACCCTAGAACTCAAAACCCTAATATGGCTGTCTAAACTCTCGAAAATGTCTATCCCTAAGCAAGGGAGAGAAGGGCTCCTCTTATAGAGCTTTTTGTCTTGTAAAGCTTACAAGACAAGCTTCTAAAGAGGGAGATCCCTCCATACACGTGTATGAAGGGGAGCCAAATGCAAGACAGCTGTGATAAAATATCTGCAAAAGTAGATGCACAGTAGTCGGCCGGCTAAAGATGCCATTTTGGCAAAAGGGAGTGCCGACCGGCAATATACATTGCCGATGGCAGCAAAAACCAGCCGGTGGCCTCTGGCCATGGCCGGTGGTGTATAGGTGTAGACACCCCATTTTTGACCGTCCTCAAGACTTGGACGTCACCGTTTGAACACTCGGTGATCATCCATGTTGGTGTTCGTTTGGAGTTCCCGGAGGTCTCGGCTACGCGCCTTGCCTCAGGATCTCCGAACTCGACTGTTTAGTGTCTGGTTTTGCACCAAACACTTGTGTTTTGCCTTTGAGGGGTAGGGAATTCTTTGTGAGGCATCCCCACACACCACCGGCAGTGGCTAGAGGTCACCGGCTGGTTTTTGCCGCCATCGGCACTTTTTTTTGCCGGTCGGCACATTTTGTTGCCGGTCGGCACACATTTTTGCCAAAATGGCATCTTTGGCCGGCCGACTACTGTGCATCTGCTTTTGCAGATATTTTATCACAGCTGTCTTGCTTTTGGCTCCCCTCCATACACGTGTATGGAGGGATCTCCCACTTTAGAAGCTTGTCTTGTAAGCTTTACAAGACAAAAGGCTCTATAAGAGAGAGCCTTCTCTCTTAGCTTTAGGGTTAGACACTTGAGAGACTTGAGATATTTTTAGATAGCCATTTTTAGGGTTTTGAGTTCTAGGGTTAGAAACCATACACTTTCTATCTCTATATCTCCCTCTTGTGTGTGTTTAGGTGCATTTGTGTCTTACTATTGCACACAAACACATAGTGTTTCACCTTCACTTAGCTACTGAGGTTCTAAGAGGTTGGTTTTGAAGTTTTGGAGCTATTTTCAACCTAGAAGGAGCTGTTGGAGCACCATTGTTGAAGGGGTCTTCAAGGGTAACAATTTTGCCTCTTTATTCCCCAATCTTGCATTGTATTTCTACCTATCTTAAAATCATATTTGAGCTTATTGTATAATACAAAAAAATTCTGTTTTTTAACCCTCTTGACTGTTTATTAAGAGTGTTTTATGGTTTGGAGGTGTTTGACCCCTCTTAGGCCTTGAAAGGCCCCATTTTATGCTATTTTGAGTGAGATTCGAGACTTTGGTGTTTAGGCCTCTTCACCACTGAAATCTTGAGGGATTTTAGTGGCGGAGATGGTGCCTTGAAGTCTCCAAAAGGGGAGGGCCACCCCCTCTCCTTGTTGTCCTTGAAAGGGACCCTTTTTGGCCTCTTGAGAGAGCATCATGTTAGAGTGTATATTGATCATGTCTTGGTTGTTTTCCATGCTTATTATGCCATGATATAACCTTGTTGTGTGTTGGTTTTGGTACACCATGCATGCTTAGCATACCGACCATGTAATGCCATGTTATTGCCTTAATATGCCTTAGGTTGTTAGCCTTTGTTCTAGCATGTTTCAGGTTTAGCCTTGTGAAGGTTTTGTGCTCATTTTGCCATGTTTAAGGTCTGTCCTAGGTTGTTTGGGTCGGATTTGACATGCTTAGTATAGCTCCTTTGCATTCCGGCTTGTTGGTCTTAAGTGTATGAATGTATAGCATGACGTTCTTGCATTGATTTAGTGGTTTGGAACCATCCACCATGTCATTTCAGTCCCTTTTGCATGCCTATATGTTTGCCTTGGATGTCTCCTTAATGCTTTGAAAGCTTGGGTAGCATGCTCCTTGTTTTGGCATTTATGCATGCCTTTGAATTTAGGTCATTTGGATGCCATCTAAGTGATCTCTAGGCCTTGTCTTAATGTGCTAAAACTCTGTTTTTGGTCAATAAGTTCATGCCATGTTTGGTCTTGTTAAGTGTAGTTCAATACTCCATTGGTTTACTTTGAATGCTTGGGCCATTTGTTGCATGCATAGCTTGCATTGGTAGGTTAGTTTTGGCATCACATTAAATTGATTTTCAATGCTTACCTTGCATGTCATATGTCCATGATCATTCCCTTCTAAGTGTGCTTAGAAGTAGTCTTTTGATGCTTAAGCATTTAGGCCTTCAACATGTGCATGTGTGTATGTGTTTAGTCCTTTATTTTGGTCACTTTGGCCATTGTTTTAGGCCTATTTAGAGTTGTCTAAATCATGTGTAAGTCCACCTTTCCATCAATTTGCATTGCCTCATGTTTTCTTGTATGCTTGCATAAGTGTCTTGCCATGCCATGTTGCATCCTTAGCTTACATGCCTAGGTTGCATTGCATCTTGCATGCATGCCTTATTCCTTGACTTGGTGATAGGAATTGGGCCTTGGTTTGTTTGTTTGGTTTGCATTTCATTTGACATGAAAGTTGCACACTTGATTCTTTGGGCCGTCATGCATGGAAATGCGTGATTGGCGGTCCGAGAATCGAGACACATGCCCCTTTGAGTCACAAACATGATAGGGGACATGATTGGTGCATACATTGCTTGAATTGTATTGCCACGCAAGTTCTGTCCTCTGCTGCTGTGAGTTGCAGGTTCTGCAGGCATTCTTTGCCGACCGACATTATAAATTGCCGACTGGCAGTAAATCACCAGCCGATGGATGCATTTTGTGCCGGTGACCACATACCACTGCCGGTGGTAATTCTACTAAGCCAGTGGTGATTCTCAGTATCCAGAGAGGCATCCTTGAGACTTTGGCAGTCTTCAGAGAGGCAGAGCAGGGAAAACAGAGGCAGACTATGCATGGCGGTGCGCTTCCGAGCAAGACCCGAGCACGCGCTGCATCTGGCTCTCCTCCCGAGGTGGTTTACTGCTTTTCCTAGCTTAGTTAACTTGTTAATTAATTAGGAAATTTATAATATTTAATTAGCTTGCGTAGTTAATTAATTTGTATTATTTATTTGGTCCCTCCGCGCGAGGGCAAATCTGTAATAAGTGTGTGTGAGTGGTGTGTATGTCTTCCAGTCCCCACTTCTTTCTTCCCTTTTATTTACCTGCTTATGATGGTAGACTAGGGCATATTTAAAAATTAGCATACCTTATGCAATGCATGCGTGCATTCATACATTTGCTTTGCATGCACCGGGCTCGGCGCATCATTCTAACTACATCTGTATTTCAAATTCCGAATTGAATAGATGTTAGTTGTGCATTTTCACATGTCATTCATAGACTAGCCGAGCCTACTCTAGTGACATTTTGTATGCGATGCATTAGGCATTTAACGTGGACTTGGATCATGCATTGATTGCTAAAGTGTTCCTGTTTTCGGCACGGAGTACGATGTAAGTATTTATGCTTTAGCATCTCGCATGCGTGTGAATGTTACCTTGACAGTATGTTTGCCATGTGGCTAAGTGCTTATATGAGATAAACTGTTTGAACGCCTGTGGGTGAAGGTTGGATTGTTTGAGTTGGAAAAACTCGTTGAAATCCGTATTTTAGCCTACTTGCGAGTAGCAAATTCCAAAACGTTTTTCCAAAACAAACGGATATGCAATGCTTGTTTCCAAATTAGGCAATCTAGTCTATACTTGTTTGCTGTGCGCATAACATAGTAATTCTAGGCTAATAAATGGAATAAGAACACATAAGGTTTTCAAAAATGGATATCACGATTAGTAGAGGCCAATCTTCGGATCGGGCGAGAGGGGGTGCTCATTGCTGACCTTCCCCGATCGTACCCAAGCTCCCGAGCCGAGACAACTCCGGTGATGACGGACATGTGGCCTTTGGCACCGAGTCAGGGTTTCCTAAATTCCCCCATAAAAAATATTTAGGTGGCGACTCTGTATCTAGCAAATCAGTCCATGTTTGGCACTTCTTTCCTAAAATCTGTTTTTCTCAAAACGATTTGCCAGATTTGGACTCTTTGGTTCAAGATTAAGAACCGTGACACAAATCGAGTCCGAACTATAGTAGGGGTCCCTCGCGAACGTGTTACAGTTTCTGGCGACTCTGCTGGGGAAAATTAGAGAGCTTGACTCGAACTCGTGATATCCTATTTTGATTTCATTTATGTGTCTCTTTGCATTGCATGTGCATTGGTGCGCCTACGAACACAGTGTTTGCCATCTGCCATTCCTGAACGGCTTGCCGGAGGCTTGTCTTGTCAAGGCATGACCATAAGGCTGACCGGTTATGGGCTCTGACAGTATGGGAACACAAACCCCGATTTTACCGGGGCACCCTTTTTGACCATTTGACTTAGTGCATATTCGGAATCCATAGTGACCATTCCAAACTAGGACAGGTTGCTTACCCGATGCTAAGTTGTTTGAAACTACTGCGTGCATAGTGGAACCCTAGCTCCTGACAAAATAGGACAGGGAAACCCTACCCCAACATAGGGGTGTTTTGGCTCTCTTTACTTGCTATGTGCTTTTAGAATGTATCTCTACAGGAACGTACATATCAGTTTGCAAGTTTGAATATCGGGCCCGAGGGCACCAGTATCAGTGTCAGTTATGAGAATCAGTTATCTGCGGGTATCAGGTTCAGTTTTGGGACAGTGATTTCTAGGAATAGTGATCAACAGTAGAGTACAGTTGTTCAGCTACACCCGTGTTTGATCTGTTTGGGCTGAAATGCTGCTTGTTGTCTCTTTCAGTACGGACAGCTGGTATAGAATAGCTAGTGCTCCCCCTTGCTGAGGCAAGACTTGTGGTGACGCAGAATTCAAAAGAGATCGTGGTTATGACAGCTGCATTAGAGCAGGGGATCACTCTGCAAAGCGAGGCCAACACTGATGTGTCACATCCACCCAGGTCGCCTGTCGCGCACCCAGTTTGGGCCGCCCAGCTATACCAGGCTCGCGAGCCTACTACATTTGAACTAATGGGGATGATAGGTGATCTCCAGAGGTCTGTCGCGGATCTCGCCTACGGAATGTCAGCTTCACCTCCAGCCGCACCATATGCCGGGAGTTTTGTACCCCAGGAGCCCCCGTTGTTGGGGCGAATTGTGATCGAACTTAGCCAACCGGAGATGGCCTCCAACTATGGCAATGACATATCAACATCAACCCAAACCCTCGATCAGGCTGAGGCCAGAGGAAAAGACAAAATGAAGGCAGATGCCGATCCCATTGAACAACTGTTGTGGGCAGTCGAGGCTTTGAAAGCCGGGGGGATGAACAAGCAACAGATATCTGCAGTTGTGGCAAAAACTGTGGAGGATGCTTTCCCCACTCCACCTGAGTGTAGTTCAAGCCAGTCAGAAAATCGGGATAGGCCCCGTCATGCCAAGACAGTTCCTCCTATTCCAGCCCCTGCACCTGGGAAAGATCAGAAAGCTAAGGTGGCGCCTGCCGACCCTTTCGCTTGTGCGGCTAGTAAGAGCGCTCAGATTCCAAAGTACCTACCCCGGGGGTGCAGGACCTTTCATGCTCTCTACATGCCTCTGTCCAAGGCACTTCAGATCCTTGCTGAAAGAGGACACCTTAAACCCTTGGAGCCTCGGCCTCTCCCGAAGAATCTCCCCGCTACGCATGATGCTGCTCAGTACTGCGCGTACCACCAGCAGACAAGCCATGCCACCGACAATTGTTTCCGCCTCCGCCATGAGGTGCAAGATTTGATTGACAATGAGGTTATCCTCCCGCCTACCTCAGCCAAGTCCGTTACCACCCAGTTATTGGATTTTGAGGACACAGATACTGCAAGTATGTAATCAGAAGGTGAACCACCTGCGGGCGGCATCTGGATGTATTTTGAATGTGGTGTCTGGCACGCATTTTTGAGTGGCTGTGAACGCTAGCTTTGTAAATCCTGGCTTGGGTATCGAGTCAGTCTTTTGTTTGAGTCTGTCTCTTTGTCTTGAGTTAGTCTTTTTTGCTTAAAGGTATGTCTTGTTGTAGCGAGTCAGTCCCCTTTGTATAGAATACCAGGTGATTCTGGGGTTGTTGCCTCGAACACCGTTTTGTCTTGTAATTACCTTTTTTTGTTTTGAGTCTGTTTCTGCCGAGGGGCCCGTTATACCAACAAATCTGAATGAAACAGCTGTTGCTATCTCACTTTCATGCTTGCTTTCAGTATAAGTGCCACAGAATTTGATTAGGCTGACAGTACATCTCGCCTGCTCTCCTGCGCGCCAAACTCATTGCATCAACCTAAGTTTTTCAAAAACCCTTTTTGAACACTGCGGTGATAAAAACGAAGAGGAAGGATTTCCTCGGGTTTTGCAAAATTTTGATCATTTTGAGAGAAAGGAGAGGCATGCTAGGCCTTTTAATGAATGAAATCATGCTTGTCGACGTGAGTACTGAGAAGAACCCTGGCTTGATCCAGATTGGTTCCACACTATCTTCGGCACGAGCGATTCGTCGCTTTCTTAAAAACCTTCAAAAACAAATGTTTTACACGGCCCTGTGAAGACCTGTGTGGAACCGCTCTTGAGATTGTGCAGCCTAGGATCGCTCTCAGCCTCAAGATTCAACCTGCCCGTTTCGAACCTTGAACCCCTTCAGAAAGTTCAAACGGTCAAACGTCATGCAAGGCCCGTATGGCCAGTTTTGAAGCAACCCTCGACCAAGAGGCGCCGAAATTGAATCAAAAGAGTAGATCTCACCTGAAGGACCTCGTGGAGCAACCATGATGGATTCTTCCGCAAATTAGTGCAACAGCCGTTCTCCTAGACACAGAGAGGCTTCAACTTCAAAAACCATTTGGCATGGACTTGTTACACTTTTACCCTTTGAGAGGCTCGCTGGGCCGAAAACCCGAAAGGGCGACCCAGGCAAAAATTAGAGCAAGAGAAAAATACAAAAAAAAACAAAAAGGAAAAAGTACAAAAAAGAAAAGAAAAGAAAAGAAAAATGTGAAAAAGAAAATGAAAAAGAAATCAAAAAAAAAAAAGAGGAAAGAAAAGCTCGCAAGGTCGAAAACCCGCATCGGGCACCTTGGCAAAAGTTAGAGCTTGAAAAGTGAAGGTTAAAATACCCGAGTGTACCTTAACCGAAACTACGTAAGGCTTGATTCCCATGTTTGGGATACGTAGGCAACTTCATCATGAAGTCCAGCCCCCAACGCTTTCATAGTGTCTCAGTCCATGCAATGGTTTCGATTTCATCCCAAAGTCCAGTCGCCAACACCTTCCAAGGTGACTGTGTCCATATATTTGTTGTGACCGTCTTCGTCATCTCTGTGTCCAAGAGCTCGGCCACCGCCAATGAAGACTGTTTGCGGACTGCTGCGGCACCATCCAAACAAGGGGCAACTTTCTGTTGCCACGAGTCGCTGTGAGCCGCCATTCAAACCAGGGGCAACTTTCCATTGCCATCCGCCCCCCTCTAAACCAGGGGCAATTTTCCATTGCCTCCGATCCGAGGTTGTGCATCTCAAAGAGTAAGTTGTATGCTCGTTGAGCGTCGACTGTTTGAAAAATAGTTTTTGAAAATTTTTACTGAGGTTGACTATTTTCTCAAAAACGATTCCATTTTCCAAAACTGGACCATTGTCTTGGACCCAAAAAGGAAAATTTTCAGTGCTCATAGCCTGACTTGCATGATTTTCAAATAAAAAATCGAACAAGTACGTTAATCCGACTCTCATCTTGATCAAAACTGTTTTAGTAGAAAGCAAAAACAAAGAATGGTTAAAGTGATGAACTAAGGGCACAGTTGAGCCAGGCGCTCTGTCCCCCTCCCCCCCTCCAGTCGTCAACATACTTGCCAGAAGAGCACTCTACCCGCACCGGAAGAAATAGCTGTGAGCTAACGGCATCGGGCATGAACCCGCAACTTCCTATTCACTCATTAATCACCTTGGAGAGGGACGAAAAAATGAGAGAATAAAGAATAGAGAGGTGTAAGTTGAGAGAAAAGTGAGAAAAAAGGGGTTTGAGAGAAAAACCGAGCTTGAGGGTCGAGTGATGTGAGAATCACAAATCAGAGAGGGTGGGAAACAATATCCAGAGAAACTGGCTCCTCGTGATCAGAGGTCCCCCGTCTTCGTTAACGCGTCTGTATGTCGTGTCTTTTGTTTTGTTTACCTCAACCTTTGTTTTAGTTCTTTTCCGAGTGTGTCTCGTTGTGTTTAGGTCGTGTACCTTTTTGTTGAGTCCTCCCCGCTGTGTTCAGTTGTAGGCTCGACACCCCGGTTTGAAAAACCTTTATTTTCAAAAATCGTTTATACTCAGAATGCTGTGCCATTCTCTCTATTTGAGCGTGCTTCAGCCCTAGCCGGTTTCACCATTGAAGGCCGTCTTGTCAGATTGGGCTGTTGTGTTTAAAGTTTGCTGAGTGCAGAATGAACCGAATGCTGTGTTATGGGCTGTATGCAGATTAATCCCCAACAGAGTAAGGACTGTGTGTCCAGAATCAGGTAGTGGGTTGCTTGGGTTTATTTTGCCGTTGGCTATTTAGTTATCTGATTACCGCAGTGCAAGTGTTCAACATTCAGACAACAAATCATATTCCATTTACATTGAGGTGTAACATGATGGGATACGATGCGATACATGAGATATGTAAATGTAACACTTTTTAAGCAAAAAATTTGTTCATTTCATAATCTTTTTCAAGTACAAAGTTTCGAGGAAAACAAAAATCTGCCTGCCGCAGTACAAAGCATCCTAACTACCAACAAAAGGAAAAGTACAAGAAAGAAGAAAAACAACAAAAATCTATGTCAAGCGACTCTGAGGGCTAACGGTCTGTCCTAGTCCTCTTCCTGGACGAAGGTCCAGGAGCATCATCAGCATCGTCATCAGAGCCCAAGCTAGTGCCGCCTCGAGTCTCCTCCTCCGATGACTCCGACTCTGCCTCTGCCTCCGCCTCCGACTCGTCATCCTCATCATCGTCGTCATCAGGAACGGGAGCCCGCGAACTGCTCCCGGCATGAGTGCGCCCCGCTTTGGTGCGGGGGAACACTCTGCCCTCCTCATCTCTCCCTCGGGCGGGGACGGAAGGTCCAGCCGGAGCACCTCCTACCCCGGGAATCTGGAAGGGAGGCTGAAAAAGGACACAAAAGGCAAATGCATCAGTATACTGTGGACAGTTTATCAGTGCAGAATGCAGTGTATGAGTACAGTGTGTGAATGCCGTGAGCAGTTTATCAGTGCAAAATGCAGTGTATGAGTACAGTGTATGAATGCTGTGAATAGTTTATCAGTGCAGAATGCGGTGTATGAGTACAGTGTGTGAATGCCGTGAGCAGTTTATCAGTGCAGAGTACAGTGCAGAATGCAGTGTATACAGTGTATCAGACGCTCTGAGATCAGTGTATCAGGTGTTATGTCATGCATCAGATTACGTGAATCAGCTTGTGAGTGATTTAAGGCCGTGATCAGAAGAACATACTGGAATGCTGTAGAGGGCCAGGAGATCAAAGGTACACTGTAGCATCCCCATCATGGAGGCATTCATCTCCAATGACTGCCGGGTGTACTCAGAAGAAGCCTGTAAAAATATCAGATGCATCAATATTCTGTGGAATATCAAATAAACTGAAATGAAATGACTGTACAAAAATGCAGTAATGCATACCGGAGGCAAGTCGGGGACACTGACAAACTCGTGATCAGCCGGCGGAGGGGCGAAGGGGATGTAAGTATTTATGCTTTAGCATCTCGCATGCGTGAGAATGTTACCATGACAGTATGTTTGCCATGTGGCTAAGTGCTTATATGAGATAAACTGTTTGAACGCCTGTGGGTGAAGGTTGGATTGTTTGAGTTAGAAAAACTCGTTGAAATCCGTATTTTAGCCTACTTGCGAGTGACAAATTCCAAAACGCTTTTCCAAAACAAACGGATATGCAATGCTTGTTTCCAAATTAGGCAATCTAGTCTATACTTGTTTGCTGTGCGCATAACATAGTAATTCTAGGCTAATAAATGGAATAAGAACACATAAAGTTTTCAAAAATGGATATCACGGTTAGTAGAGGCCGATCTTCGGATCGGGCGAGAGGGGGTGCTCATAGCTGACCTTCCCCGATCGTACCCAAGCTCCCGAGCCGAGACAACTCCGGTGATGACGGACATGTGGCCTTCGGCACCGAGTTAGGATCTCCTAAATTCCCCCATAAAAAATATTTAGGTGGCGACTCTGTATCTGGCAAAGCAGTCCATGTTTGGCACTTCTTTCCTAAAATCTGTTTTTCTCAAAACGATTTGCCAGATTTGGACTCTTTGGTTCAAGATTAAGAACCGTGACACAAATCGAGTCCGAACTGTAGCAGGGGTCCCTCGCGGACGTGTTACAATAGGGATGCCTCACAAGGCATTCCCTGCCCCTCCAAGGCAAAATGCAAGTGTTTGGTGCAAAATCAAACACTGAACAGTCGAGTTCGGAGATCCTGAGGCAAGGCGCACGAGCCGAGACCTCTGGGAACTCCAAATGAACACAAACATGGATGATCACCGGGTGTTCAGACGGTGACGTCCAAGTCTTGAGGACGGTCAAAAATGGGGTGTCTACAGTTAATCAAATCAAGGTCATCCTTGATCTAAAAAGCCTGTTAACAGCTAAGGAAGTCCAAATTTTGACCGACAAAGCAGCAACACTGAACAAATTCATAAGTCAGAGTTTAGACAAATGTAGGCCATTCTTCCAGCTGCTGAAGAAGGCCACTGATTTTCTGAGGATAGAAGCATGTAAAGTCACCATGGCCAACTTGAAGAGATATTTGACAACCCCACCTGTATTGTCAAACCTAGTTCCAAGAGAGAAACTATTTTTGTATCTGGCAATCTTAGACCACGCGGTCAGCGCCGTGTTTGTCTGAGAAGAAGAAAGAAAATAGAAGATAATATATTATGTAAGAAAAACCTTAGCAAGCGCAGAGACTATACCGCTCCCAAAAAATTGTCAAAAGGACTACCCATAATCCAAACATTTAAACCGTTACATAGAAAAGAGTAAGTCAAGATTGGATAGTCATGTAACAAGGGTCAGAGTTATATTATTACAAAAAGACTACACATGCGTGATACATTCATTAATAATAACCTTTAATTTAAAACATACGAGAGTTAAGTAGAAATATCTAAACGTTTAAAAGTTAATGCCTTAGTGGCTACAAGTTTCCAAGTTTATACTTGGTTACAACAAAAGTGGGACCTAACCCCAGTACAAAAATGCCTAAGGCTGAGCACAAAATAAGATACAAAAGATAAGCATTCAGCTCCAATTTCCTCCCAAGCTATCCTCTTGGCGGAGGCAAACCATCAGCACCTAAAATGTTTTTTTCACATAGGGTGAGCTAACGCCTAGTTGAGATAAGTTTAATAAGTTGTATGATGCTTTAACCAAATCATGTGGTGAATACACATGACATGCCGTTACCAAAACCATGTGTGTTCTGTATTTCCAAAACGATGCAATGCCATAGTGTGAATCACATGTTATAAGATTACATCATTTCTTTAAAACATGAAATAGGGTGGTAAATACACATAGTGGGAATCTCTAGGTACGTGTCTGGAAGTAGGCTATACAAGCATTACCAAAAGCCATTTTACCGGTAATATCTGGATGGATCAGAATCTAATTGCGTGGGTTTTTGGACATTCATCAAGGACACAAAGACCAACTTTAAACCACAACCCACACCTACTAACCATATTCACCAAGGTAGTCACCCCTTTTTCTTAAAACAAGCCTTTTTCAATACATGATTGTATAATATTAGAGTATGTGAAATGTGTGAGTTAAATGGTTTTAATCAACCTAGTCCTCATGCAATTTCTACAACAAACAATGCTATCCTCCACCGATAGCCAAAACAATTATCTCTAAACAATAATATATTTAGAAAGGACAATTCATAGAAAAGAACTCAACTAGTCATTCTTGACTTAACATCAAGTTTTATATTTCCACCATTTCTATTCGAGTCCAAACTTCCATAACCGGTAGTTCAGTTAACTGGTAGTTCCATAGCTGAACTACCATTTTCCCAACACTTTCTAACTCAAGATTTTGAAACAAAATGAAAAGGCAATTTTCTTTCCTAAAATAAATATCCATTTCTTTCAACTTTCAAAAACACATCATATGATTCAACCAAAGAGAGTTTTGTTTGGGAAATAGCATCAAAACAACCTTCTTTTTAAGCCTTTAAAATATTTGGTAAATAAAAATTAAAATTTTCCAAATAACAACTCGTTCAACTAACACATAACCAAGGTAAATATCATACATGAAGTTAAAGAAATCCCTACCTCAAAGCTTAAGGAGTAACTGAAGAATAGCTAAAAATCAATGGCGACGAATAGTAAAAAATTTCATATCAAAACGTAGCCCCAACTTTGCTCTACATAAAAGCCTTAGGGACGAGGGGTTAGAGATGCGTGTAACTAGATCAAAACCAAGATTTTAGACCTTAAAAAGAAAAAATGGTGTCTGGAGTAGTTTTGGAGAAGAAAGGGATCAAAAATAGATATTTTGGCACTATACTTGCCTAGCTGGCACCATCAACGCCACGACATGCCTCACTGTGGGTGCGACTATGCCAGTAGCAGCCCACCTCGCCGCACTTTTGCCCCATACATAAGACCCGAACCTGAGTTTTGGTCACGGCCTTACCGCAAGTGCAACCTAGTCCATCACGGGTGCGACCTATATGGTCGCGGGAACGACTTGTCTAGCAACAAACCACTCTGCCCAGTTGCTAACAATCAACCTGAGTCTCCGGAGTCCACCAAACCCAAAGGGAAGCAAAACCAACACAAAAAAATAGACATAACTCATTAGAAATAGTACCAAAAGGTCGGGTTCTAACCCTAGCCGTTATAACCTTTCCTCCTTAGAGAATTTCGTCCTCGAAATTAGATTAAACCAACAAAACAAATACTTTAGTTCAAAAATCTCAACACATGCATACAAGTGCAAAATATTATACTCCCTTTATGAACACCCGTATTTTACAAAAAGACTTACAATCCCATATACTACAATAAAACATCGAGATAATTACACACATCTAATCACTAGAAAACAAGTCCGGATATATATCGCAGACCTCTGCCTCTCGTTCCCAAGTAGCTTCCTCGACCCCATGGTGCTGCAATAATACCTTAACCAAAGGAACAGTCTTACCTCACAAGACTTGATCTCAGTTGTTCGAAATCTGAACCGGTCTCTCCTCATACGAGGGATCCTCATCCACCTCTAAATCTGTCTAATCCAACATGTATAAAGGGTCAAGCTCATATTTTCGAAGCATAGAAATATGAAATAAATCATGAATCCGAAAAGTTGGGGCAACAAGGCCAAATGATATGTTGTCTTCCCAATTCGCTACAAAAACTCAAAAGGCACAATGATCCTCAGAGACAATTTTTGACTCTTATCAAACCTCATTAATCCCCGTTTTGGAAAAACTTTGAGAAACACATGATCCCCTAGCTCAAAAGACAAAGGTCTTCTCCTACGGTTGGCATAGCAATTCTGATGACTCTAAGCCAAAACCAACTTATTACGAATAAGCGCAACCTTCTCTCTTGTCTCTCGCACCAACTCCGAACCCAACATAGGTGCATTACCCACCTTGGCCCAACACACTGGTTACCAATAGGGTCAGCTATATAGGGCCGCAAAAGGTGTCATTAGTATAATCGCTTGGAAGCTATTGTTGTAAACAAACTCTATTAAAGGTAAGTGCTTCTCGCAACAACCCTTGAAGTCAAGAACACAAGCCCTGAGCATGTCCTCTAAAATCTAGATGGTGCGTTCAGACTGGCCGCCAATCTGTGGATGATAAGCGATGCTAAAAGTTAACTTAGTGCCCAAAGCACTCTTAAGGCTCTGCCACAACTGAGCCTTGAAATATGGATCCCTGTCCGAGATAATAGTCACCAGAACCCCGTGAAGTCAAACTATGTCTCTAACATATAACTCGATGAGATAGTCTACTGAGTCAGTCCTGCACATATGAATAAAATGTGCAAACTTTGTTAACCGATCAACCACTACCCGTACCGCATCACTACATCGTTGAGTTCTTGGAAGACCTACAACAAAATCCACGGTGACATGTTCCTGCTTCATTCAGCTATATGTAAGGGCTATAACAACCTTGCTGGTCTCTGGTGTTCGGTCTTCACTTGCTGACAAGTAAGGCACCGTGAAACAAACAACACCACATCACACTTTATCCCTCTCCACCAAAACTAGCGACAATGGTCGTGATTCATCTTCGTGCCTCTTGGGTGTACCGTAAGGCATGAATGGTGAAACTCTCAGAGTACCTTCTCCCTACAAGACTTTAGTACCAACAAGCAATATAAATACCTTACACTTGAATTTGAAAAGACGTTTAGACCCTTCTCTACCTTCCTAATAGAGATCTTATCATGAATAAACTCCACCTCCCAGTCATGTTGTTGTGTCTCTATAACCCGAGCAATCGAAGTAGGTTATGCAACTAAGGTAAACAAGGTAGCCAACTCAACAAATTCATCTAGATGCAAGTGAAACTCCCTAGTAACACTCAACATCTCCCATTCCCTTATGGAAATACTCGCTACACAACTCACGAACTTTCTACTCAAAGCGTCTGCCACTACATTGTCTTCTCCCGGATGATAATGCAACTCAAGGTCATACTCTTCCATAAATTTCATCCATCTTCTCTGCCTCAAGTTCAGATCTTTCTACAAAAAGGCATCACTAAAAACTCATAACGGCCATAACGAGTACGAAAGGCCATCTTTTGAATGTTTTCCTCCCTTACCCTTAACTGGTGATACCTTGATCTCAAGTCGATCTTAGAAAAACAACAAGATCCTTTTAACTGGTCAAACAAGTCGTTTACCCTCGACAATGGATATTTGTTCTTGACAGTAACCCTGTTCAACTTGCGGTAGTCAATGCACAACCGCAAAGTGTCATATTTCTTCTTAGCAAAGAAAGTTGGTGTTTCCCAAGGTTAGCTGCTAGGGCGAATAAAGCCCTTATCCAACAAATCTTGAAACTGCACCTTCAACTCACGTAACTTAGCAGGTGCAAATCTATTCGGTGCCATGGAAATTGGAGTCGTGCTTGGTGCCATGTCAATAGAGAAATCAATCTCTCTATGTGGTAGTAATCCAGTGAGATCTTCCAGAAAAATGTTTGGATATTCTCGAACTACCTGTGGCAAACCACCCCGAGCGATATTACCCTCGTCAACTAAGGTAATGGCAAAGAGAAAACCCAAATCTCCTCGGTCCTTGAGGTTATATGACAAAGGAATACAACCATCCTCCTAATCACACAAGAAGTAAAAACAATCCCCAGATAGAGCAGACACTGATACTCTTCTATGGTGACAATCGATCGAGTTGCAAAAATAAGTTAACCAATCCATACCCAATATCACATCGAAAACATACATATCTAAAATAATGAAATTAAAGGAGAGCCGACGATCTGTGACCTCAATCTCACAAGGGCGGCATACACGGCCTAAAGCCACCCTTTCCCTAATAGGTGTCTCAATAAGCAAATGAGACTCTAATTGATCAAGCTCCAAACGCAGGGCAGAAGCAAAAGAAGATGCTATAAAAGAATCTGATGCACCCATATCAATCAACACAGTGGAAGCATAATTGAACAACAAGAGATTACCTCATGCAACTGGAGGTACTGACAAAGGTTCCAATGGGGAAATAGCATACACACGCCTCATAAGCCTCTGGTTTACCCGCTCACCCCTCAGAGCATAGGCCTGATGTACGAACTGAGCCGAAATAGCCCCCTGTGGAACCTCGAGGCGTAAATTGACTAAGCTGGCTGATGGCTCTGAGTCTATATCAAACCAGGTGCACCAGGTGTGCCACCCAACTGTGGACAAAACCTCCTCCTATGCCCAGACCGTCCACACTGAAAACAGATGGGCAGTTGCCCTTTACCCTAAGACTGACTTTGAGGATGAGCCGATGAAGGTGATAGTTACTGTCCCACCCTTCTTTACGGGTATGCTAGTGCTTTGTGGCCTAACTGACCACAATGGAAACAAGTAAACCCGCCCTGATTACCTCTCCCCAATCCTCCACTCAGTACGAGAAAAGTAGACCTAAACTGCTAACCCTGGGACTGTTGCAAGTTAGGACCCCATGCCTCTTACTATCCATGAAATCACCCAACAAGTTTGGCTCCCTCTGCTTAGAGCTTCTTATCTGCTCCTCCTCCACCTGTATCACCACCTCTAAATGAGTTATAGACTCCACTAGCCGACAATATTAACCATCCACCTTAAACAAAAGCCCGATCCTCAACCTCTTCTCAAACTCTATGCAACGGTGCTCCTCTGTCGTTACGAGCTCAGGCGCGAACTTAGAAAGACTGCTAAAGGCCACCTCGAACTCGGCCACAGGCATGCTCAATTCCTTAAGTTTTAGGAACTGATCTCTCAAATTCTCTCTAGTAGTGGGAGGTAGAAATTTGTCGTAGAAGGTTGCAACAAATGCCTCCAAAGTAATCCTAATACGGCCTTTGGTGTATTTTCACCACTAACTCGCATTCCCCTTGAGCTAAAAAGCTGCCAAAGTCACCCTCAACCCATCGTCATCAATGCCAAGCATCTCAAAGTTCTTAACCATCTATTCGAGCCATTCATCTGCCTTCAGTAGCTCTTTAGGATCACCCACAAACTTATCCGGATTAGATTGGAAAAAATCTCTTTTGGGATAGGATGGCCACGTCTTTGCTACTTGTGTTTGGACTTGATTCTCAGCTCTAAGAATGTCCATAGACTCCCTCAATGCCCTTGCTATCTCCCGGGCTTAAGCACCCATGGCTTGTTGTCTTGCTGGCTTGGCCACATTAGCTTGACTAACCTCCTCCTCTTATGCCGGAATCTCAACTTGAACCAGCACTTCCTAACCCTGAGGCCTACCATGCATACCTCAACCACGTCCACGCGCTGACATCCTAAAAAAGGCAACATAAACACGTTAGCACACTCACAGATGTGCCATCAACTCAAACACCCACGTTCTATTACCATAACCAACAAAGGAAGTCATTCCACATAAATACCGAGTCACGTAATCACAAACGAATTTTATTTCATAGATAATGACCGTTCCACGATGCTGCTAGAACTCTAGTTAGAATTAGAAGTGATCAAATGCTATTCTAATAAGATTTCTAGAAACTACCAGACACAATCAACATCCTTAAAACTAAATCCCATACACACTTAGTCACAGAGGCATGTTATCAAATAGCACACGGAAAACACACGTTTCTACTAAGGGAAATAAACTCATTGTGGTATTAACCACATCCCACAATCCTAAATATTCAAACCAGGTATGCTCTGATACCAAGTTGTAACGCCCCCAAAAAATTGTCATAAGGACTACCCACAATCCAAACATTTAAATCGTTACACAAATGAGAGTAAGTCAAGATCGGATAGTCATATACATTGGGGTCAGAGTTATACTATTAAAAAATGAGGACACATGTGTGATACATTCATTGATAACAACCTTGAATCTACAGCATGTTAGAGTTAAGTAGTTATGTCTAAATGTTTAAAACTTGATGCCTTAATGGCTACAAGTTTTCAAGTTTATACTTGGTTACAACAAAAGTGGGACTTTAGGCCAATACATAAAAGCTTGAGGCTGAGCACAAAACAAGACACAAAAGATGAGCGGTCAACTCCAATTTCCTAAACCATCATCACATGAAATGCTTTTTTCAGATAGGGTGAGCTAACACCTAGTAGAGATAAGTTTAACAAGTTATATGATGCTAAACCAAATCATGCGGTGAATGCACATCACATGCCTTTACCAAAACCATGCATTTTCTCCGTTTCCAAAACCATGCAATGCCATAGTGTGAATCACATGTTATAAGATTACATCATTTCTTTAAAACATGAAATAGGGCGATTATACACACAATAGGAATCTCTAGGATACATGTCCGCAAGTAGGCTATACAAGCACTATCAAAAGCCATTTTACCAGTACTATCTGGAAGGATCGACATCTAATCACACAAGTTTCTTGACTGTCATCAAGGACATAAAGACCAACTTTAAACCACAACCCACACCACCTAACCAGATTTTGCAAGGTATTCATCATTCTTTTCTCAATACAAATCTTTTTCAATACATTATTATACAGTATTAGAGTACGTGCAATGCGTGAGTTAAATGGTTTTAATCAATCTAGTCCTCATGCAATTTCTACAACAGACAATGCTATCCTCTACCGACAGCCAGAACAATTATATCTAAACAATAATATAATTAGAAAGGACAATTCATAGAAAAGAACTCAACTAGTCATTCTTGACTTAAGAGCAAGTTTTATATTTCCACCACTTCCATTCAAGTCCAAACTTCCATAACCAGTAGTTCCATAACACAACTACCATTTTTCCAACACTTTCTAACTCAAGATTTTGAAACAAAATGAAAAGAGAATTTGCTTTTAAAAGAGTCCATCTATTTCAACTTACAACAGCATTCAACCAAATAGAGTTTTGTTTGGAAAATAACATCAAAACAACCTTCTTTTTAGTCCTTTAAAATATCTAGTAAATAGAAACCAAAATTTTCCAAATGACAACTTGTTCAACTAATACATAACCAAGGTAAATATCATGTAGGAAGTTAAAGAAATCCCTACCTTAAAGCTTAAGGAGTAACCAAAGAACAACCAAAAATCAACGGCGGCGAAAAGTCAAAAATTTCATATTAAAATGTAGCCCTAACCTTGCTCTATATAAAAGCAAGGACATGCGTGTGACTAGATCAAAACCAAGGTTTTAGACCTTAAAAAGAAAAAATGGTGTTTTGAGCAATTTTGGAGAAGAAAGGGATCAAAAATAGATATTTTGGCACTTTATTGATATTTATAGGTAGAGGGCCATCGCAGGTGCGAATCCCAGCTCGTGGGGGCAACCAGCCTAGCTGGCATCATTGTGAGCATGACATACCTCACCGCAGGCGCGACTGTGCTAGTCGCGGCCCCCGCACTTCTGCCCCAAACATAGGTCCTGAACTCAAGTTTTGGTGGTGGCCTTGACGCGAGCGTAACCTAGCCCATCGTGGCAGAGACCTATATGGTCTCCGGCGTGACCTGTTTGGTAGCAGACCACTCTGCCCAGCTGCCAGTAATCAACTAGAGTCTTTGGAGTCCACCAAACCCAAAGGAAAGCAAAACCAACACCACAAATTAGACATAACTTATTAGCAATAGTGCTAGAAGGTCGAGTCCTAACCTGGGCCGTTGTAACCTTCATTCCTTAGAGAATTTCGTCCTCAAAATTGGATTAAACCAACAAGACAAATACTTTAGTTCAAAAATCTCAACATAAGCTCTCAAGTGCAAAATATTATACTCCCTTTCAAGAACACCCGAATTTTTCAAAAAGACTTACAATTCCATATACTACAATAAAACATTGAGATAATTACACACATTTAATCACTAGAAAACAAGTCTAGATATTTGTCACGGACCTCCGCCTCTCGCTCCCAAGTACCTTCCTCGACCCCACGGTATTGCCACAATACCTTAACTAAAGGAATAGTCTTGCCTCGCAAGACTTGATCTTGGGAGTTCGAAATCTAAACTGGTCCCTCCTTATATGAGGCATCCTTATCCACCTCTAAATTCGTCTAATCCAACATGTGTGAACGATCAGGCTCAAACTTTCGAAGGATAGAAATATGAAATAAATCATGAACCCTGAAAAGTTGGGGCGGTAAGGCTAAACGATATGTTATCTGCCCGATTTGCTCCAAAATCTGAAAAGGCCTAATGAACCTCGGAACCAATTTGCCACTTTTACTGAACCTCATTACTCCCCGTCTTGGCAAAATTTTGAGAAACACATGATCCCCCACCACAAAATACAAAGGTCTTCTCCTATGGTTAGCATAGCTCCTTTGATGACTCTGAGCTGAAACCAACTTCTTACAAATAAGCACAACCTTCTTCGTTGTCTCTCGTACCAACTCTGGTCCCAACATAGGTGTAACACCCACCCCAGCCCAACACACAGGTGACCAACAAGGTTGGCCATATAGGGCCTCAAAAGTTGTCATTCTTATAATCACTTGGAAGCTATTGTTGTAGGCAAACCCTATTAAAGGTAAGTGCTTCTCGCTAAACCCCTTGAAGTCGAGAACACAAGCCCTGAACGTGTCCTCTAAAATCTGGATAGTGTTAAAAGTCAACTTAGCACCCAAAGCATTCTGAAGGCTTTGCCACAATTGAGCCATGAAACGTGGATCCCTATATGAAACAATAGTCATCGGAATCCCATGAAGTCGAACTATGTCTCTAACATACAACTCAGTGAGATTGTCTACTATGTCAGTCGTGCATAGATGAATAAAATGTGTAGACTTTGTTAACTGATCAACCATTATCCATACCGCATCACTACCCTATTGAGTTCTTGGAAGACCTACAACAAAATC
The DNA here is from genome assembly GCF_055761805.1 of Camellia sinensis. Taxonomy (NCBI): domain Eukaryota; kingdom Viridiplantae; phylum Streptophyta; class Magnoliopsida; order Ericales; family Theaceae; genus Camellia; species Camellia sinensis. The sequence goes on from NC_138975.1 coordinate 93,495,240, forward strand.
CATGGTGACATGTTCCCATTTCCACTCAGCTATAGGCAAAGGTTGTAACAACCCTACTGGTCTCTAGTGTTCGGCCTTCACTTGCTGACAAGTAAGGCACCGCGAAACAAACAACACCATATCTCTCTTCATCTCCCTCCACCAAAACTAGTGACAATGGTCGTGATTCATCTTCGTGCCTCCTGGGTGTATTGTAAGGCATGAATGGTGAAACTCTCAGAGTACCTCCTCCCTACAAGACCCCGGTACCAACAAGCGATCTAAATACCTTACCCTTGAATTCAAAAAGACATTTAGACCCTTCTCTACCTTCCCATTGGAGATCTTATCACGTATTCCATCTCCCACTCATGTTGTTGTGCCTCTATAGCTCGACCAATCGAAGTAGTTTGTGCAACTACGGTAAACAAGGTAGCCAACTCAATAGATTCAAACTCCTCAATAGCACTCAACATCTCCCATTCCCAGATGGTGAAACTTGCTACACAACTCATGAACTTTCTACTCAAAGCATCTACTGTACATTGGCTTTTCCCAGATGATAATGCAACCAAAAGTCATAATCTTCCATAAATTTCATCCATCTTCTCTGCCTCAAGTTTAGATCCTTCTGGGAAAACAAATATTTAAGACTCTTATGGTCGGAAAATACTTCAAACCTCTGACCAAATAATGTCTGCAAATCTTTAGGGCAAAGATCACCCCCACTAACTCTAGGTCATGGGTAGGATAGTTTTGTTCAACAAAATTCAATTATTGTGAACCATAAGCCACAACTTTCTGCTCTTGCATTAACACACAACCTAAACCTTCCCAAAACGCATCACATTACACCGAGTAACCCAAAACCCCTCTCCAGAATAATCAAGATTGGATTGGAGCATTGGTAAGTCTAGTCTTAAGTTCTTGGAATGGCTTCCCATAAGCCTCACTCCTTACAAATTTAATTCCCTTTCTCGTCAACCTAGTTAAAGGAGAAGCCAATCTAGAAAAGACTTTCACAAAGCGTCGATAATACCCAACTAAACATAAGAAACTCCAGATATCAAAGGCATTCTTAGGTTGTTCCCAGTTTGTGCCACATCTACCTTAGATGAATCCATCGTCACCTCTTTCCTAGACACAACATGGCCTAGGAACTTAACTTCTTCAAGACAAAACTCACACTTGCTAAATTTAGCAAACAACTAGTGCACTCTAAGCATTTCAAGTACCACCCGCAAGTGTCCCTTGTGTTTCTTCTCGGAGGGTGAATAAATCAAGATGTTGTCGACAAAGACAACCCCAAACCGATCTAGGAATTCCCAAAAGACTCAATTCATCAAGTTCATAAATGAAGCCGGTGCATTGGTTAGCCCAAAAGGCATCATTAAAAACTCATAATGGCCATAACAAGTATGAAAGGCCATCTTCCAAATGTCTTCCTCCCTCACACTCAACTAGTGATACCCCGATCTCAAGTTGATCTTAGAAAACAATAAGTTCCCTTTAACTGGTCAAACAAGTCATCAATCCATGGCTATAGGTATTTGTTCTTGATGGTAACCTTGTTCAACTTGCGGTAGTCAATGCACAACCACAAAGTGCCATCTTTCTTCTAAACAAAGAGAGTCGGTGCTCCCCAAGAAGAGGTACTAGGGAGAATAAAGCCCTTATCCAACAAATCTTGAAGCTACACCTTTAACTCGCGCAACTCAACAAGTGCAAATCTATACGATGCCATGGAAATTGAAGCTGTGCTTGGCGCCAAGTCAATAAAGAACTTAGTCTCTCTATGTGGTAGTAATCCAATGAGATCTTCTGAAAAAATGTTTGGATATTCTCGAACTACCCATGGCAAACCACCCCGAACAATATTACCCTCGTCAACTAAGGTGATGGTAAAGAGAAAACCCAAATCTCCTTAGCCCTTAAGGTCAAATGACAAAGGAATACAACCATCCTCCTAATCACACAAGAATTAAAAACAATCCCCAGATGGAGCACACACTGATACTGTTCTACAGTGACAATCGATCGAGGTCCAAAAATAAGTTAACCAATCAGTACCCAATATCACATCGAAAGCATACATATCTAAAATAATGAAATCAAATGAGAGTCGACGATCTGTGACCTCAATCTCATAAGAGCGACATACGCGGCCCAAAGCCACCTTATCTCCAACAGGTTCTTAATAAGCAAAGGAGACTCCAACTGATCAAACTCCAAACCCAAGGCACATGCAATAGAAAATGATGTAAAAGAATGTGATGTGTCCGTATCAATCAACACAGTGGCAACATAATTGAACAACAAGAGATTACCTCTCACAACTGGAGGTACTGACAAAGGTTTCGATGGGGTAACGACATACACACATTCCATAGGCCTCTTGTCTACCTACTCACCCCTCGAAGCATAGGCCTAGTGTACGAACTGAGCCAAAGTATCCCCCTATGTGGACCTCGAGGCCTAAATTGACTAAGCTGGTTGATGGCTTTAAATCAGCCTCGAACCAGGTGCACCAGGTGTGCCACCTAACTTTGGGAAAAACCTTTGCACATGCCCAAATTGTCCACACTAAAAATTGATCAATGGTTACCCTTTACCCTGAGACAAACTTTGAGGATGAGTCGGTGAAGGTGATAGTTGCGGCCCCACTTTTCTTTCTAGGCATGCTAGCACTTTGTGGCCAAAATGACCACAATGGAAACAAGTAAACCAGCACCGATTACCACTCCTCGATCCCCCACTCGACAGGAGAAAAATTAACCTAAGCTGCTGACCCTGGGATTGTTGCGAGGTTTGACCCCTTACCTCTTACTGTCTGCCTACAGCCTCTTATCCGCTTCTTCTCCACCTACATCACTACCTCCAAATGAGCTATCGGCTCCACTAGTCGACTATAGTAACCATCTACCTTAAACAACAGCTTGGTCCTCAACCTCTCCTTGAGCTCTATGCAACGACGTTCCTCTAAACGCTACGAGCTCAGGCGTGAACCTAGAAAGACTGGTAAAGGCCGCCTTGAACTTAGCCACATGTGTGCTCAATTGTTTGAGTTTTAGGAACTGCTCTCTCAGCTTCTTTCTTGTCGTGGGAGGTAGAAATTTGTCCTGGAAGATTGCGACAAATGCCTCCAAAGTAACCCCAATACGGTCTTTGGTGTATTTCCACCACTAACTCACATCCCCCTTGAGCTGAATAGCTGCCAAAGTCACCCTCAACCCATCCTTATCGAAGCCAAGCATCTTAAAGGTCTTAACCATCTATTCAAGTCATTTATCTACCTTTAGCAGCTCCTTACGATTGCCCACAAACTCATCCAGATTAGAATGGAAAAACTCTCTTTTGAGAAAGGATGGCCCCGTCTTTTCTACTTGCGTTTAGACTTGATTCTTAGCTCTAAGAATGTTCGTAGACTCTCTCAACGCCCCGGCCATCTCCTGGGCTAAAGCACCCATGGCTTGCTGGCCTGCTGGCTCGACCACATTAGCTTGACCAACACCCTTGTTTTGTGTCAAAATCTCATCTTGAACCAGGATTTTCTGAAACCAAGGCCTACCACGCCTACCTCCATCGCGTCCACGCGCTAACATCCTAAGAAAGGCAATATAAACACGTTAGTACACTCATAAATGTGCCATCAATTCAAACACCCACGTTCTATTACCATAACCAACAAAGGAAGTCATTCCGCATAAATACCGAGTCACGTAATCACAAACGAATTTTCTTTCCCCGATAATGACCATTCTACGATGTCGTCAGAACTCTGGTTAGAATTAGTAGTGATCAAATGCTATTCTAATGGCATTTCTAGAAACTCGTAGACACGATCAACATCCTTGAAACTAAATCCCATACACACTTTGTCAGAGAAACAAGTTATCAAATAGCATACGGTATACGCTTCTACTAAGCGTAATAAACCCATTGTGGTATTAACCACATCCTATGATCCCAAATATTCAAACCAGGTATGCTCTGATACCAAGTTGTAATGCCCCCAAAAAATTGTCATAAGGACTACCTATAATCCAAACATTTAAACCATTACATAGATGAGAGTAAGTCAAGATTGGATAGTCATATACACAAGGGTCAGAGTTATACTATTACAAAATGAGTACACATGCATGATACATTCATTGATAACAACCTTGAATCTATAACATGTTAGCGTTAAGCAGTAATGTCTAATCGTTTAAAATTTAATGCCTTAGTGGCTACAAGCTTTTGAGTTTATACTTGGTTATAACAAAAGTAGGACTTAGGCTCAGTATATAAAAGCCTAAGGCTGAGCACAAAACAAGATACAAACGATGAGCGTTCAACTCCAATTTCCTCCCAAGATATCCTCTTGGCAGAGGCAAACCATCAGCATCAACGCCTGAAATGTTTTTTTCACATAGGGTGAGCTAACGCCCAGTACAGATATGTTTAACAAGCTATATGATGCTTAACCAAATCATGCAGTGAATGCACATGACAAGCCGTTATGAAAACCATGTGTTTTCTCCGTTTCCAAAACCATGCAATGCCATAGTGTGAATCACATGTTAAAAGATTACATCATTTCTTTAAAACATGAAATAGAGTGGTAAATACATACAATGGGAATCTCTAGGTATGTATCTGTAAGTAGGTGTAGACAACTCATTTTTGACCGTCTTCAAGACTTGGTTGTGCTTGCAGGTACATCTAATAACTAGTTCGATTGCTCGTCGAGTACTCGACTGTCGCGGCGGAACGTCACAAGTTTGAGCTTCTTAAACCCTGCATCCTTTCTGCCCTATTTTTCTTTTGGACCATGTATTGGCCCATCCAGTTTGATTCTCTTGGTGCACTGCCGGCCCCATTTTGGCCCTGCCGGCCATGCATTTGTTACTGCCGACCATTGATGAAGCCTGCTGGCCATCAACGAGCCACTGCCGGCCACTGCTGATGGCCGGTAGAACCCTTGTCTCAGTAGGTTTCACACCAGATCTTTTGAGCCAGCTGGTGTTCACTCATTTCCCCTCCATACACGTGTATGGATGGATGAAGCTCTTGCCAAGTTTGTTCAACAAGCTTTGCATTGCTCCTCTTCTATATAAGGAGAGGTCCTCTCTCCTTAGCAGAAGTTCAGCCATTTTAAAGAAGAAAGATCTCTCTCTATATATATTTCTCATTCTCTCTCTCTATATTGCATAGAATAGTTTTCTAAAGTCCATTTTTCTTGCACTTTTACACTACAACACATAGAGATACACAATCATCTTTGGACTGAGCTTCTTGGGAGTGTTACTTGAGCTCTGAAACTTGGTTTTTGGCCCCTGAGGTTGCTAGTTTCGAAGTTGATCTTCAAGGGTGAGTATATTCTCCATTTTAGCATTTATTTGTACCTCAATTTGGCCATCCTTGCATATTGATTTAGGCCTTTCTTTCAACTGAAAAAGGTTCTGTATTTGAGTGCTTTTGATGATCGTTTCAGGTCTTCTTGGTGTTAAGGGTGCACAACCCTCTTGTTTGCCTTGTTTGGCTTTGTTTGTGCCATGCTTTAAGGCCTTCGAGGTAGTCTTGGTTTGGCCTTTTAGCCACTGAAATCCAGTGGATTTTCAATGGTAGGCATGTGGTTTTGAGGCCTAAAACCAAAGGGGGGTGACCCCCTCCCTTTTCGTTTTGTTTGCTTGAGTTTTTGGCCTATCAAAGGAGCATGCATCCCTATACTTTTGAGGCTTGGTTTGGGACCTTTTTTGTGACTTTTAGGACCTTCCTTAAGTCTGTCCATGGCTAGTTTGGTCATCTTTTGCATGCTTCTTATATGTGTAGTGTAATCCCATTTGTGGCTCATCAAAGTAGCATGTTTGCCTAGCTTATGTTGAGACCATTTCAGTATGTTTTTTGTGATGTTTTTCCATGACATAACTCTGTCTAAAGTTGGTTTGGTCATCTTTTGCATGCTTCATATACTTGTAGAACAAATCTTGCTTACTATCCTTATGTGCAGGTTGATTTGACTCATCATTCCAGCATATTTTGACTTTGTTCTAGCATGATTTTATTCTTATTTTGGGCTGTTCTAGGACTGTTTTGGGCTACCATGGTCATATCACTCATGTTTTGTATAGCTATAGTGTAAATGCTTTGGCTAACCTTGGGTTTTGAGGCCTCTACCATGCCATACATGTGATGTTTGCATGCTTTGCCATCATTTCGAATGTTATTTCAGTCCATGAAATTTGGTCATACACCTACATTTGACATGCTTTAAATGCCTTGAAGAGTTTGTGTTTTATGCCTCATGAATGGATCATTGTGCATGCCATTAAGCCTAGGCCTTTGGGTCATCATATCAGTGCATTTTTTGTCTTGTTATACCATGATGTAACTCTGTTTTATGTTGTCCAAGTCATGCCATGTTTGGTTTTAATAGGTGTAATGTAATACCCCTTTTGTAGCCTTGCATGCTCCATGTTTTTGACCTTTGTTCTAGCTTGTATTGGCTAGGTTCAAGCATGTTTTTAGTCTCACCTTGACCTGCGTTGGGACTGTTTTAGGTGCCCTTAGTCCTTCGGGGCTTGCCTTGCATGGCCATGGTTTAAGTCCCTTTGTTGGCTTCGTACTTTGAGCTTTCTTACATGCTATGTTTGACTTGTTTGGGTGGTTTGGCATCACTCCTTGCATGATTTCAGAGATTACCTCATTGCCACATTATCATGATTATCACTCTTTGCTCATGTTTGAGAGTTGTGTTGTGGCTAATGCATTGTGCATGCATACCTTGCTTTTGTGCCCTCATTCCAACACTTTTGGCCACTGATTTGGGGCATGACTAAGGTCTACCCCCTTTTTTGGTTTAAGTCCATTTGACACATCCACTTGCATGTTTCTTGTATGCTTATTTCACATTGCATTGAGTATGTCATATAATTGCATGTTTGCATGCTTAAGTCATATTGCATGTTTGCTTGCTTGAGTCGCATTGTGTATGTCATGCTTGTGTTGCATTGTCGTTTGGATTAAAGTGTTAATCCGAGCACGAGGAATAAGGGGCGTTTCATACTTCAAGTGATGAAATGTGTCTCAATTCTCGGTCGCCGACGCTCTTGATGATCCATGATAGAGTTCTAGGCACTTATGTGTTTTCCTTGTGCATTCATTTCTCATTGATTTGCACAAGTTGGATCTTTGGCCATCATGCATCGAGATGCGTGATTGAGGGTCGTAGATCCCATTATGCCTCTCCCTTGATGTTTCGAGGTGATATGGGGTGGCATAGTGCGTACATACCCTTGGGAGACCCTCCATTTTCTCTATTTTGTGATCTGTTGTAGCTTGGTGTCCCAGCATATCAGTGGCCGGTAGTGCCTTGCAGATGGCCGGCAGTCCTTCATTCTTGGCCGACAGTGCCCACTCTTGGTCGGTAGGATGGTCGGCAGTGGCTCCCCATGGCCGGCAGGCCACTGATGTATTCCCCAGACTGGTTTTGGTAAGGTTCAGCAGGAATTCCTTGAGGACAACCTGCAGACAGAGCCTCAAAAGAGCATCCGGAGAGCTTTCGGGACAACAACCGAGCATGCATCCCCTTCTCCCCCAACCAGAGATGGAACAACATTATTTACTATTTTCCTTAATTGTTAGTTAGCATTTGGTTTTGTAATTTAATTAGTTAATTTGTTAATTAATTAAGTTTTGTAATAATTAGTTGTAGCTAGTTATTCATTTGGTTATGTAATAATTAATTAGCTTGTCAGTTAGTTAATTAGTTAGCATGTATTATTTATTCGGACCCTCCGTCGAGAGGGCACAATTGTTGTAATAAGTGTGCGTGCTTGTGTGCATGTCTTCCAATCCCACGTCTTTCTCCCTTTTATTTAACGGTTTACAATGGTTAGTTCTAGGGCATATTTTCAATTAGCATCCTTATGCTTTGCATGCGTGCATCCATTCATCTATATTGCATGCACCGGGCTCGGCGCATCATACTAACTGCATCATATTTCGATTCCAATTTGAATACATGATTATCAATTGCTGCATCTCACATGCCATTTTAGAATAGCCGAGCCTATTTCTAGTTGCATTTTGCATGTGTTGCATTAGTCATCTTAACATGAACTAGGATCATGCATTGATTACTAACTAGTTTCTGTTTTGGCTCGGAGTATACTGTGAGTGTTTACGCTTTAGCATACTGCATGTGTGTGAGTGTTGCCATGATAGCATGCTTTCCATGAGGCTATTTGCTTAATTGATATAACTGCCTGAATGCCTGTGGGTGACGGTTGGATTACTTGAATTGGAACAATTCATCAAATCTGTATTTTAGCCTACTTACGAGTAGCAAACTTCAAACCATTTTCCAAACAAATGGATATGCAATGCTTTTTTCCAAATTAGGCGATCTAGTCTATACTTGTTTTGCTGTGCGCATCACATAGTAATTCTAGCTAATTAACTGGAATAAGAACACATGTGTTTTCAAAAACAAGATATCATGTTTAATACAGGCCGATCTTTGATCAGGCGAGCGGGGGTGCTCATAGATGACCTTTCCCAATCGTACCCAAGTTCCCGAGTCGAGGCAACTTTGGTGATGACGGACACGTGGCCTTAGACACGAGTTAGGGTTTCCTAAATTTCTCAAAAATAAAATATTTAGGTGGCGACTCTGTATTTGGCAAAGTAGTCCATGTTTGGCATTTCTTTATAAAAATCAGTTTTCTAAAACGATTTGCCGGATTTGGACTCCTTGGTGATTTATTGGTCTCACATCGCACATTGTGAGATTAGATTCAAAACCGTGACATTGAGTTCGAACTGTAGTAGCTCAGAACAAAACGGGATTCGCGCCTTCGCAAGAAGCCCGGATATCGGAGAGTTCTCAGGAGCGCGTCTACAGTAGGCTATACAAGCACTACCAAAAGCCATTTACGGGTACTATCTGAAAGGATCAACATCTAACCGTGCGAGTTTCTTAACTTTCATCAAGGACACAAAGACCAACTTTAAACCACAACCCATACCCCCTAACTAGATTCTCCAAGGTATTCATCTCTTTTTCTTAAAACAAATCTTTTTCAATACATCATTGTACAATATTAGAGTACGTGCAATGCGTGAGTTAAATGGTTTTAATCAACCTAGGCCTCATGCAATTTCTACAACAAATAATGCTATCCTCCACCGATAGCTAAGACAATTATCTCTAAATAATAATATATCTAGAAAGGACAATTCATAGAAAAGAACTCAGCTAGTCATTCTTGACTTAACAATACGTTTTATATTTCCACCACTTCCATTCGAGTCCAAACTTCCATAACTAGTAGTTCCATAACTCAACTACCATTTTTTCAAACACTTTCCAACTTAAGATTTTGAAACAAAATGAAAAGAGAATTTGCATTAAAAAAAAAAATTCCATTTCTTTCAACTTTGAACCACATTCAATCAAAGAGAGTTTTGTTTGGAAAATAACATCAAAACAACCTTCTTTTTAAGCCTTTAAAATATTTCGTAAATAAACATCAAAATTTTCCAACTGACAACTTGTTCAACTAACAGATAACCAAGGTAAATATCATGTAGGAAGTTAAAGAAATCCCTACCTTAAAGCTTAAGGAGTAACCGAAGAACAACCGAAAATCAAGGGCGGCGAAAAGTCAAAAATTTCATATTAAAACGTAGCCCCAACTTTGCTCTACATAAAAGCCTTCGAGTTGAGGGGTAGGAGATGCGTGTAACTAGACCAGAATCAAGGTTTTAGACCTTAAAAAGAAAAAATGGCCTCTGGACCAATTTTAGAGAAGAAAGGGATCAAAAATAGATATTTCGGCACTTTACTGATATTTATAGGCAAAGGACCATCGCAGGTGCGAAACCCAGCACGCGGGCGCAACTTGCTCAGTTGGCACAATCACAGGCGTGACATGACTCACCTCAGGCGCGACTGTGCTAGTTGCGGCCCCCCTTGTGGCCCACACACTTATGCCCCATACAAAGGACTTGAAGCTGAGTTTTGGTTACGGTCTTACCGCAGCCTACCGTGTGCGTGTTCTATATGGTCGTGGGTGCTACCTGCCTAGCGATAGACCACTCTGCCCTACTGCCAATAATCAACCAGAGTCTCCAAAGTCCACCAAACCCAAAGGGAAACAAAACCAACACAACAAATTAAACATAACTCATTAGCAATAGTACCAATAGATCGGGTGCTACCCCGGGACATTATAGAAACCCTTGGAGAAACTGACACTCACTTTGGTGATGGCTTCAAAAAAGCTAAACCATTACTTTTAAACTCACAAGATTGTGGTGCTTACATAGCACCCACTGAAGTCTCTGTTGCAACATGGAGACATGTTGAGAAGAATAGCACGATGGGCTGTAGTTTTAGGTCAATATGACATATATTATAGACTGAGGGCAGTAATCAAAGGTCAGGTTTTAGCTAACTTTGTTGTTGAGTTTACACCGAGCGCAAGCCTGAAGCCAAGACCTATAAACCTCGGCCTAGGTTGTGCAGAAGAACCGAAGAAAATATAGTTGGCAGTTCAGAACCCCAAGCCTACAGGATAGAAGCAAAAGTAAGAGAAGTCGAAGCCTTACGATATTTACATCGGCGAGTCCTTCTACCTCTTTGTTGACGGTAGTTCAAACTGGTAGGAAGTGAGGGTAGGAGTGGTACTAGTCTCACTGGATGGATAGATGTTGGAATAGTCCATCAGACTAATTTTCAAGGCCTCAAATAATGAAGCAAGGAAGGAGGCACTAATTATTGGATTGAAGCCAACAGTAACAGTCGAAGTCAATAAGTCTACTGTGACTCTCAACTCATTGTGAATGAAGTGACAAGGGAATATATCGCCTACGATGAGAATGGTGGCCAATGTAAAAGAGGTCATCAAGTTGCTAGTAGAATTCAAGAGTTGTTAGCTTCAGTTAGCCTGCTGAGAAGATAATAGTCATGCAGATGCACCGGCAAACCTTACCTCAACCGTAAAGTCGGACTCACCAAGAACAATCATAGTGGACTACTTGTCAAGCCCAAGCTTTGAGCCCCTGATAACAGAGTATGAGGTAATGTGCATAGAGTTAGGTCCAAGTTGGATAGATCCTTTGGTCAAATTTATCAGAGATGGCAAGTTGCCAAAAGATATGAAGGAGGCACACAAGATCAAACTTAGGTCGACTAGGTTCTGTTTTTCGGCAAAAGGCCACCTCTACAGAAGGTCCTTCACTAGAACATTATTGTGATGTGTGCATACTTCCCAAGTAGAGGACGTCCTGTATAAGGTCCACAAAGGAGTTTTGTGGAAGCCGTGTAGAGGGTAGATTTCTTGCCCATAGAGCCATATCACAAGGGTACTAGTGGCCCTACATACAGAAGGACGCAGAAGCCAAAGTCAAGAAGTGCAAGAAGTGTCAAAGGTTTGCACCCTTGATACATTAGCTAGCTGGAGACTTGAATTCGATATCTAGTCCTTGGCCATTTGCGCAGTGGGGCATGGATTTGATTAGGCAATTGCCCAAGGCAACCGGACAGAGGAAATACTTACTAGTAGCAACGGGCTACTTCACAAAGTGGGTGGAGGCTAAGCCTTTAGCCAATATCTGAGATGTGGATGTAAGAAGTTTCATCTAGAAAAATATTATTACCTGATTTGAGATCCCAAGAGCCATTGTAGTAGACAATCGCACCCAATTTAACAGTAAGTTGATTAAGAATTTCTATGCGAAATACAAGATTAAGAACTACTATTCAACTCCCAGCTTCCCACAAAGTAATGGCTAAGTCAAGGCCTCTTACAAAACCTTGGATGGCAAAAAGAATAGGCTTGAAGCTACCAAAGGTAAGTAGGTGGAGGAGTAGCCTCATGTGCTATGGGCATACCATACTACACCAAGAACATCTAGAGAATCACCTTTTGCCATGGCTTATGGCACAAAAGTTCTTATACCACTAGAGATCGACATTCCTAGAGTCAAAACTCAGGTAGTAGAGAATGGGACAAATGAGGCATTCTTAGCCAAAGATCTAGACTTGATCGAAGAAAGAAGGAAACGAGCAGCAATCCGGCTGAGAGCATACCAACAGAGACTGCCAAACCATACAACAAGAAAGTAAACCCCAGAGAATTCCAAGTTGGGGACCTTGTCTTCAAAAAATTCTTCAGCAACAAGAAAGATCCCAGGGAGGGCAAACTCCGTCCAAATTGGGAAGGTCCATACGGAATTATCTTGGTCACCAGCAATGGGGCATATCGGCTAGAAAACTGTGATGGCAAGGAGTTGCCAAGGCCTTTGATAAGTTGCCCTTTGGATATAGCCGAGATGAGTTGCCCTTTGGTTCGTGATTTGAAAAAAGCAACACTTAGTAAAATTTTCAAAAGTTTGTTATTTATGCCGAGATGATATGGAAGATGTTGTACTTAGAAGAATTCATGAGAAACAAAGCATTAAGATGGCAAGAGTATACAAGACATATGAAAGCAACATAAAGAAGCAAGCATTCTACACTTAGTCAAAAACAGAGGATTCATTCATGAATGCAAAGTTATTTCAGTACATTAGAAGGCACTTCGGCCTGGGAAAAACCAAAGATTGTTCAAAACAAAAAGGAAAATACAAGTGAAAAGTAAAAAAGAAAAAAAAAATCCTAAGTGCCGAATGTTGGAGCAATGTTCCCAATTTGTTCCATTTCAGTTATTGGTGGTGTCGTCGGTCGTAGAAGACTTTGACCGTTTTGGTGATAGGGCATCAGCGGAGTCAGTTATGGCCCGCTTTTTTTCGGCCTTGGCCATCTTTGATATTGTTATGGCGTCTTATGGGTCCTTCTCTTCATCAAAAGGAGTGATTGTGACCTTGGCCTTTTTTACTCTCTTCTATTTCTGAACAGAAGGTGGGGAAGGGGTTGAGTGGACTGATACCATGTTGGAGAGGCTGGCAAGAAGGTCATCGACCACAGCTAGTTTGTGACCCATTTCTTCTAAGGTGGCGGCCATGGTACCTCTAGTGCTAGGTCTGAAGACGAGAAGAGCGAGTGGAAGATTGACGGGGTTGTACGCCGATATGTTGGTACCTCGGCATTTTCTTTTGGTAGTCATTCCTGTCGGGGCATTGGAAGGTCGGCGGCAATGCTGGCGTTAAGCTAGCGGTAAGTGCTAGAATGGAGCCGAAGTGGATGCTTGGTCCATACACGAGGAAGATGTTGCTAGTGGTGTTGTGGCAAAATGTCGAGTCTTGCTCTTGGATGAAACATCGAGCAGTTAAGACCAATAATTGGCATGTAGTTGAGCAGGATAGGTGTTTTCCGATGATCCAAGGGAAGGTTCAAGAGTTTGTCTACATTAGGCTGTTTGACGTAGGCCTTTCGTACTGCTTTGCTGGGTTGTTCAAGTGACGTAGACAAATTTAACAAAGGATTACTTAATTATTTTCACAAGCGTGAGATGCTAAAATGAAGTAAGAGAATGTTGGGAATCTAAGGCTGGGACACTTACCCTCCTCACTTCCTAGGGTCACTCTAGGAAAAAAGGAAGAGACGTCGATGATCATCAGGACCAAACTCCCAGTTGCCCGAGACAATGAAGTAATCCTCTTTAGCACCTTTGTTAGAGTTTGGGAGGTTGACGATTGCTTTGTAAGTGGTGAATCTTGGCTTCAAGTAGTACGAGATGTCGTTTTTGGATTGGAGCTTACATATACCATAGCAATACTGGACATCGACAAGGGTTATCCTAACACTATGTCGGCTACATAGTTTGGCTATACCACTGATTATCATGAATGTGTTTATGGCTAGTTGCATAGGGATGAGTTTGTAAAAATGAAGGAGTTCTTTGAACAGGGGATTGAGAAGGAATCTAACTCCATCATTGGTGATGGATACTATTGGGAAAGGCATGGTGTCTTTTCCCAGGGTGTGCGTGTCGGCATCTCCAGCCAGTCTAATATGGACATCAGCTGGAATGTCGAAAGTATTGTAATTTCTCAAGAGAATCCACTCTCCATTTATGAATACCCATAGTGTCAAGGAAAAGTTTTGTTTAGGGTGGATGGTTTTTATTGTCGAGATGGACAAAACCTAGGGTATTAGAGTACTACTGTGGGTGTTTTTGTAATGCCCCACAATGGTAACAACAATCCATCTCATAATATTCCATGGACAAGTGAAAATTTACATGATATAATCCTTTCATTGATTTTATTTTAGCATAAAAGAGATGAAATATACATATATACATTTATAAATCCTAAATCCTAAATCTATAGCATATGACATGTGTAAATGAATGGTAACAAAAAGAAGTACAATTAAGTTTATGCCCTAATGGCTAGATTTTTCTAGGTCATTGCCTGGGTACAACAAAAGTGAGTTAAACTCAATACATAAAGAGCCGAAGGCTTGCACAAATAATTATACAAAAAGAACCAAAAGAAAGTTCTTGGCTCCAAGCCCTCCCAAGCTATGTCTTTGGTGGAGGCATGTCATCAGCACCTGAAAGTTGTTTTCTACGTAGTGTGAGTTAAAGCCCAGTAGAGATACTTGAACAAAATGTATGAACCTTAACAAAGTCATGAGTTGAATGCATATGCATGTCATTTGCCAAATATTATGTTTTCTCATTTAAAACAATGCAATGTCATAGTTATATACATATCAATACGTAAAACATTACTTTTTAAATAAGAAAATATGGTAGTGGATATAAAACACTGGAAATCTCTAGTTACGTGTCTACTAGTAGGCTATGTAAGCACTATCAAAGCCATTTTACCAGTACTAACCGGAAGGATCGGCACCTCTAGACACCCTATTTTGACCACCCCTAAGACTTGGGCGCTTCAATCTGAACACTCGATGATGAGTTGTTACGCTGTGCAATTGTTCAATTTCTTCAACCAAAGGGCTTCAGTTTCAAGCTTTAAAACCTAAACCTTATACCCCCTTTGAACCAAAACCTTATTTTTTTCTAGTGTAAACCCTTAGAGAACTACTGGCCAACAAATGGCCGGTAGGCCATTTTGATGAGCCGACCGTACTTCTTCATGGCCAGCTGGCCATGTTTAGCGCAACAGATATTTTGAAACAGCCAGCTGTCCCCATGTGCAGGACTTGCACTAGCTATCTCTTTATCGATATTTCCAACATGAGAACATGTTTTACTATAAATACATGCCCTCCTTCATGGTTTGGGGTTAGAAAATTTTGGCGAAAACTAAAACTTGTTCAACACACTTCCCTCTTTTCTTGTAATATACATACACTATCCATACACCTTCTAAGCTAGAACTTGAAGCTTTTGCTGAGGTTCTTGAATCAAACTTTAGCTCCTTGAGAGTGCTTGGTTTTGTGGTTTGTTAATTAAGGAGCTTTTCCTTTCTTTCAAGAGGTATATCTTGAGCTCTTTTACCATCTTTTCTCTCTCTTTTCTTTGCCTTTCCATACTGATTTTAGAGCTTTTTTAAGCTTAAAAATGTGATTTAAAGTTGCAAAAAGTAGAGGGGTTAGCCACCCTTCCTAAGGCTTGCTTACTAGGTATGTTCTCTTCTATTTTTATTTATATTTTCTATCTTTTTTAAACTGATTTTCAGCACTATTTTGTGCTATTTTGGGACTATTTTAAGTGTTTATTTAATTTAGGGTTTGAATATTATAGTTATGTTGTTGTAAGTCCTCATGGATTTGGTGTATAGGCCTTAGTTTCTAATCCATTTGAGTTGATAGTTCTTTCTTTCACTCTTTATAGCTTTCATACATATATTCACATCATTGTAACCACCCACTTGTTCATTCATATTCTGCAACCTCCCTCCTTTCTTTGTTTCTTTTGATTAAGAGTTGTATCAAACAATATATCACCACTCAAGGCATAAGAAAGAGACATCTCATGCTAAATGGTTTAATCTCTTCGGAGGTTCATTACCAAGGCATTACATCTCTTATGCTAAGTATGATGGTTTGTTTGAAACATCCCTTTATTGCCGGTACATATACTTCTAAAGGATTAACTTTCTAGTTAGACCCTTGGAAATCATAAAGGAAAGAGTCATTATAGTTTATTATTGAGTTTGGATTTGGAGTGATTATTGCCCTTTTTGGATTTGACTAGTCATTATTGCTCATTTTGGGTTTGACTCCGAATTCATTATCGCTTGTAAATGGGTCTGATTCTTCCTTTGTAGCTTCCCCCGTAGAAAAGGGTTTGAAAAGCATATTTCCTCGGTTATGTCATGCTTGTTATTCTTTATTGCTTTGGATTTAGTGGACGTAATCATCACATTTGGACAAAAATGAAGAAAAGATAAGAAATGGAAAGGTATTGTGAAAAAAGGCTAATAAAAAGAGGTAAAAAAGGTAATAAAATTGGGTTAGATTTAATTGGACGTTATATTAAACCTATTGCATTTTGAATCATTGCATACTTTTTAGTGATGTTTAATGATTCACGAAGCAACGTCTACCCATTTCCTTGAGGTAACTCCATGATAGGGAGAAGGTGTTGTTTGTCTTTCATTTCATTTTATTGAGCTTTTGTCCTATCAGTTCTAAGATCATCACATAAAAAATTTGTGTCAATTGATGATTTGTGAATCAAATCTACTCCTCCCTTGATCATCCTCATGATAGGGAAGGGTAGAGAGGATAAACATCTCATGGAAACACTCTGTTTTTGCTTTGTTTCAACTCGGTGGCAGTAAGGCATTTCACAACAGCAGTAACTGGCCGGCCACCATTCTGTACGGCTGACCACTTTTCAAGGCTGGCCGACCACCTATTTTGTACAGGTAGTGGCATTTTTATAGCAGAACAAAGCAGAATCTGAGGCCAAAACAAAATAATTCTCTCCAAGAAAACCCCCTTTTCTTGCCCACCAAGTAAAGTTCTTTTTCTTTTACCCCAAGTCTTCTTTTCTTTTGTCCCAAGTATCCTTGCCTATAAATTGAGCTCAAGTCTCAACTATTTCTATCATTATTCTTCTTCTTTCATCCTTTTGTTTTTGCTTCATATCTCTCTTTCTCTCTCTCTCTCTCTCTCTCTCTCTCTCTCTCTCTCTCTCTCTCTCTCTCTCTCTCTCTCGTCATTTTTTATATAGATGTAGAGTTTACATTAAGAGTGTTTCTAGTGAGAGTAAACATTTTCATATAGGAGGAGAGTTGCAAATTTTGTGAAACCTTACATACCTTATGGCTTAGAATTTGGAGATCTATGGAGAAATATCGAGATTTGAGTATTGGCGACAGAGGAGATTGCTTTGAGGTAATTCTGGTGGTATACAATATGCCTCCTCTAAATCTCTTTGCAAAGAGTTTTTATCTTGATTACTTCATATTTGTACTCCTCTTGATTATCATGGTCATATGTTAAATTCTATGGAATCATCCTTGTTGATGCGTGTGATTATTCTAGTCATTTGATAAATTCTGTGAAGTTGTTCTGGCTAAATGACGTGGAAATGCTCCGTACATGGATCAAGTGGACCTTGCCAATAGCTTGGACCAATAGCCTAGATAAGCGGTTGTGCTTAGGGGAGGTGGGTGAGGCTGGTCACTAGTCATGTGCCAAGTATAATTGGGTATTTGGTCTTAGATAAATTATCATATGTCAAGTTGACTTGCTTGTGCAATTTGGTAAATTGCTTGCTTATCGAATCTAATCGGTTGCGTAATTGTTGAATCCGTGTTAATTTATTCTCTGTCCGAGACTTGTTATTGTATTGTATACTTACCGAATTAATTTATTTTCAGGTGCGGAGGAATTTAGTGAAGATCGGATTTGAAATTCTAAAGAGATTATTTGAGTTGAAGATTTTTGGGTCGACAACTATATATTTTTGGAGATTTGAATAATTTATATTTTGAAGACGCTTTGTATATTTGAGATTATGAGTTATCTGCAATTATAAATTTGAGGTTGATTTGATTTATTAACGGCCCGGAAGTTGGGGCGTTACATTTTTACTTTAACATAGTGCATATGTGTGTTTGTGTTTCCATATCGAGCATACTACTATGAGGCAACATGCTTTTTTGAAGTACCTCTTTCATTGCCTGTGGATGAAGGCTATTTCGTTTAAGTTGGGATGACTTTGATGAATGTGCATGCGAGCTTGCTTTCAAGTAACACATATTCAAAACTCTTTTCAAACAAACATAAAATCAAAGCATTCCAAAATGGGTGACGTAGTCTATACTTGTGTGCCTTACATAGTAAAGTTAGCATTAAGAATCAGAACAAAAGCATATAATGTACATAAAAATCACATCATGATTAGTGATCGGGTGAGTGGGGTACTCAATTCATGACCTTCCTCTCTCATACCGAAGTTCCCAAGCCGAGACACTTTGGTTATGACGGACAAGTGGTCTTTGGCACGAGTCATGGGTTTCCTAAATCTCCCAAAAATATTTAGGTGGTGACTTTGAAATCTGGCAATACAGTCCATTTTTTGAATCTCTGATGATAAATGGATTTTCTAAGATTTGCCGAATTTGGACTCTCATTTGTTTAATTTATTTCACATTACACTTGTGAAACGAGATTGAGAACTACAGGAGTCCGAATTGTAGGGCTATCGTATTCGAGGAAACTAAAGCCCTCGGAGGAGCACGAAAAGCAAGCTACAACACCTAACCGCGCTGATTTTTGGACTTTCATCAAGGACACATAGGCCAACATAATAAACCACAACGACACCTCCCTAACCAAACTCACCAAGGTATACATCCATTTTTCTCAAAATAATATATTTTCAATATTCAAGTATGAAACAATGCTCAATGCAAGACGTATGAGCAATTAGTTTCAATTAACCTAATCCTCATGCAATTTCTACAACAACCAAAGCTATCCTCCACCAATAGCCCAAAACAGATATCTTTACTAAATAGATAATTTTTCAACAATAGATATAATATCATAAATTTCAAAATGGGAGTGATAATACATATCCAACTCCACTCTCATCATCAACAGATACTTTTCTCTTATCTTTTCAAACCCAACATCTTTTTCTTTTCTTTCATAAATCAAACATCAATGATTTTCCAATAAAACTTCCTTTACTTTCAAAAATCTCATTTTAGGAAGGAATTTCCAACATTTCTACACAACCCACAATATTCACACTCCCACAACCTTTCTTATGATTCCATTTGAAAAAAACCACTCTTTTACATTTCAAAATCAAACCCTAGGTTTAAACCCAAAATCCTCAAATCACTAAACATTTTTAAAGAACAAATAACCAAGTTAAGAATCGCACAAACGTTGAAGAAATCCCTACCTCAAGAATAGAAGAAGAAGAGAGCAAGAGTAGAAGTTTGACGAAGCCGAAAACAAAGTCTTCTCTAATTAAAACGAAGCTTTCAACGAGCTCTACATTATTCTGCAAAGAACTATAGTGGAGAAATCAATGGATTTTGGTGTATTTGAGGTATTTAGGAAAGAAAAAGAGAGAGAGAGAGAGAGAGAGAGAGAGAGAGAGAGAGAGGATGAAAAAGTGACTGAAAAAGGCTTTCCCCCAATCTGATATATGTACTGACTACTCGAGTGACCAAACCACCACTCGAGCATCAGACACATTAAGTGCCACCGCTCAAGTGACCAAAACACTACCCGAGCGTAAAATGACCCCTTCCCAGAAGTTCAGATCTGCAAAAGATCAATTGAGTGAAGAAAAGACCGCTCGAGTGAAAATCACCCTATTCCTAGAAGGTTTACAGGCCTAAAAAAATACTGGGAGATCTCAAAGATCGCTCGAGCCACCGAAGCACTACTCAAGCAAACTAGAAATGAAATGGATAGCAACTCTGTTGAAAAACTAACTCCTAACCTGTTTCAAACACAACCAACAACTCCAAACCACCAAACTCAACTAACAACAAGATGATAAGGGTATAAACAACAATTAAAGGTATGAAAATTCTGGATCTAAGAGCACGAAAAGGGTCACATCTAAACCAAAGCCATTATAATCTCCCGTTTTAAGAAATTTCATCCCCAAAATTTAAATCAAACGTCAACACACATCATTCCAATTGCAATATTAACTCATGTGAGAAATAATGGTATGGCATAGCCATTCAATCCATAAACACTACAGTTTTAAATTTCCAAACATCATAACATTCATATATTGCAACACAATAAAATTTAGATACAAAACTCAAACACTAACAATTAGGTCTGGATACTTTCCACAGACTTCCTCCTCGTGCTCCCAAGTTGCCTCTTTAACTCTATGGTATCGCCACAACACCTTAACCGATGGAATAGTCCTGCCTTTCAAGACTTGATCCTGATTATCTAACACTCAAGTTGGTCTCTCTTTATACGAGGCATCCACATCTACCTTTAACTCAGTCCAATTCAACACGTGTGAAGGATCAAGCTCGTATTCTTGGAGCATATAGATATGAAACACGTTGTGAACTCCAAAAAGTTGGGGCGGCAAGGCCAAACGATAAGCTACCTCCCTAATTCGCTCTAGAATCTCAAAAGGCCGAATAAATCTAGGAGACAACTTCCCGTTCTTTTCGAATCTCATCAAACCCCGTCTTGGCGATATTTTAAGAAACACATGATCCCCCACCTCAAAAGACAAAGGCCTCCTTCTACGTCAGCGTAGCTCTTCTAACGACTTTGAACCGAAACTAACCTCTTACGAATAAGCATAACCTTCGCCATCATTTTTCGGACTAATTCAGGACCTAACATAGGTGCATCACCCACCTTGTCCCAACACACTAGAGTTCTACACAATCATCCATACAAGGCCTTACAAGGTGCCATACCAATACTCGCTTGAAAACTGTTATTATAGGCAAACTTTACTAAGGGTGAATGCCTTTCCCACGATTCTTTGAAATCAAGAAAACAAGCTAGAAGCATGTTCTCTAAGATTTGAATGGTGTGCTTGGACTGCCCCGTTAGTCTGAGGATGATAAGCAGTGCTAAACGTCAATCAAGTGCCCAAGACATTCTGTAGGCTCCGCCATAACTAAATAGTCAAATGCCGATTTCTATCTGAGAAGATAGTCGCTGGGACCCCATGAAGTCAAACTATGTCCCTAATATATAGGTCAAAAAAAATAATTTACCAAGTCACTCATGCGCATAGGTACGAAGTGTGCTGATTTGGTCAACCGGTCAACTATTACCCATTCGGTATCGTTACCCCGTTGAGTCCTCAGAAGACCCACATCAAAATCCATTATGATATGCTTCCATTTCCATTTGGCTATAGGTAAAGGTTGTAACAAGGCCGTTGGTCATTGATGCTCAGCCTTCACCTGTTGACAAGTAAGGCATCTCAAAATAAACAAGGCTACGTCTCTCTTTATCCCTCTCTACCAAAACCAGTGAGTAAGGTCGTGGTACATTTTTGTGCCTCTTGGGGTGTACTGCAAGGCGAGAATGGTGAAACTCTTAGAGTACCTCCTCTTTACAAAATTCTGGCATAAAAGGACGGCCCATATAACTCACACTCGAGTTACGATAGACATTCAAGCCCTTCTCTACCTTCTCACTAGATATCTTCCCTGAGATAGATTCCACTTCATAATCATTTTGTTGTGCTTCTATAACTTGGCTAACTAGAGTAGGTTGTACAACTACAGTGAACAAAGCAGCTGACTCGACGGACTATCCATGATGCAAGTCAAACTCGCCTACTGCACCCAATATCTCCCATTTAGTTATACTGCTTACGGATTTCTTACTTAATGCGTTGGCCATTATGTTGGCCTTCCGCAGATGATAGTATAACTAAAAATCATAATCCTTCATAAACTCCATTCGCCTCCTCTACCTCAAATTCAAGTCTTTATGTGAGAATAAATATTTTAAACTCTTGTGATTGAAAAACACTTCAAATTTCTCCTCATACAGGTAATGCCTCCAAATTTTTAAGGCTACAATCACCGCTGCTAACTCTGAGTTGTGAGTAAGATAGTTTCTCTCATGTGTTTTCAATTGCCATGAACTATACGCTACCACTTTCCCCTCTTGTATCAATACACAACCCAATCATTTCCGAGACAGATCACAATAAATCGAATAACCCAAACCTCTCTTCGGAATAATCAAAACTGTGGCAGTGATGAGTCTATCCTTAAGCTCCTGAAAAGACTTTTTGCAAGTCTTACTCTACACAAATTTTTCTTTGTCAATTGGGTTAACGGTGAAGCCAATCTAGAGAAATCTCTTACAAAACGTCGATAATACCCAACTAAGCCCAAGAAACTCTGGATCTCAAAGTAATTCTTAGGTTGTTCCCACATGACCTAGGAACTTAACTTCTTTTAGCCAAAACTCATACTTCCCGAACTTAGCATATAAACGGTGTGCTCCAAGCAACTCAAGTACAATCCGCAAGTGTTCTTCATGTTCCTCCTCAAAGGGTGAGTAGACTAAGATGTCGTCGACGAAAACAACTATGAATTGATCTCAGAACTCTCTACGGACTTGATTCATTAAGTCTATAAATGAAGGTGCATTGGTTAGCCCGAAAGGCATTACTAAGAACTCATAATGGCCATACCGTGTACGGAATGTCATTTTTTGAATATCCTCCCCCTTCACCCTCAACTGGTGATACCCCAATCTCAAATCAATCTTTGAAAAATAATGCCACCCCTTTAACTGGTCAAACAGATCATCTATTCGTGGTAATGAGTACTTGTTCTTAACAGTTACTCGGTTAAATTTCCTTTAATCGATGCACAGTTATAGTGTGCCATCTTTCTTCTTTGCGAAGAGAGCCAGTGCTCCCCAAGGTGAGGTACTAGGGCGGATGAAACCTTTATCAAAAAGCTCTTGGAGTTGAATCTTCAACTCATGCAACTCGGTGGGTGCAAATCTATATGGTGCCATGGAAATTGGTGTCATGTTGGGCACTAAGTTAATAGAGAATTCAATCTCCTGGTGGGGTGGCAAACTGGTAAGGTTTTTTTTTTTAAAAAAAAAAAAAATTATCCAGGTATTCGCAAACTGCCCACAGCAAGTCACTTCGTACCATGTTACTCTCATTACCCAAAAAGATTACAATGAGAAAATTAAGCTCGCTCCGATCACGTGAGTCATACAACGGCAACAAAAATCTATTAACTCCATCTCCTAGAAAATAAAACATTATAACAAAACTGGATTTTTACGGCTTTACATCAACGACATACAGTAAATGTAAGCCGTAATTTTTCATTTTTACGACTTACTTTTTTTGCATGTCGTAAATAATTTTCTAACCACGATATGTGTCTGATGCGTATGTTGCGTAAGTTGTGAATGCTAATAATGATGATGACGGTGCATTAGTTAGAATTTTCATAGTTCTGTGCCTGTATATACAAATTGTAAAGATTTGTATGTACGTGTATGCTGATGATGGTGGCGTCGCTGAGGAAGTCGATAAACACGGCGTTCCAAAGAGTTGGGGTCTGTGGATTTGGCGAGAGCAGCCAGAAGAGGTGCAAGTATGACATTTAGGATGATGATGATGATGATGATGATGATGGGACGATGGTGATGATGCAGATTGGCACCAAGAGGACCAAGAATGTGCTGATCTTGATGAGTGACACCGGCAGAGGCTCGTGCCTCAGCGAAGGCCATTCTAGACGCCTTCAGATTGCAGTTTGGGGATGAATATCGAGTATTTGAACTCATTTCCTTTTCTGGGTCTTCACGAATTCTCAAATATTGTGTATATTATGCAACTACTACTATGATGTTAGAATGTTCTAATTGAAGATTTTGTGGTTATGTGGAGTTTCTTCTAAGGCCATTTGTGATTAAATTGGAGTTTGGTGATGAGTACGGGGCAATTGAGTTGAACCTTTTCTTAGTTTTCTATGGGTACTCTTTAGTGTTGTTTTTACTTCCTCATCCTATTTGTTACCCTAGGTAAAATTGCCCCCTTTGTAGGTATTGTGTATTACTTTATCAATTTGACCATAAATTGGATTGTAAGTGATCTCTTCATAATGTGTGAGTGCCAACAGGCATTATTATTTTTTCAGGTTCTAGCTAGTAGGATAAATGGTCATGAATGTTTATGTATCCATGAGAATGCATTTTATTTGCGCATTTTACTTTCCATGTACTTCTTTGAATTGTTATATCTGTTTAATACTGATGTACATTTAAGATCACTTCGGAGGCTTGTGTATACTGGATTCATTTGCCTGTATGGAAAAGTTAAATGGGAGGTTTTAACATGTAAGACAGCATTCACATTCACAAACTTTATTGAGCAGCCAGTAGTCATTTCATGCATTATGCTTTACTGCTGCTTTTCATAAGAATTCGATTCGAGCACTCTGTGCATAGCGATTAGGATTGACTGCTATTTTAAGAAACACGAATCTAATGGTAATGAAACGTTTTACGTAGAGAGCAGCCAATCTTATTTACTATGTTGAGCTTCTCTGCCTTTGTCAACTCTTGGGTATTCATATTTCACGCTATTTTGTTGCTTAATCTTTGGTATAATATACATAGGTTCTTGTTCACAATCTAATATTTCTGTTATATGTTAGGTTGTCTTATTTATGAGCTTTTTTTCTGGAATGAAGTTGAACAAAACAGAGGAGCTACGTAACACTGCTAGTATACCCAAGGTATTGATCTGTCCAAATGTGTACTTCCTTATTTAGTTTCATTTCCTTTTACCCCTGTAATTTAGTATCATTGTTCAGCAAATAAGCATGTCTGTTGTTTGTGTGTGCATGTGTGTTTGATTCTGTGGCTAACAAACTTGTTTTTGTCTTTTTCTTTAAAATTTCCAGTCATTTGAAAGATTCACCTCCATTTGCATCTGTCTATTTTCTTGTCTCACAGTCTCTACTTCCAGATTATCAGCGGCTTTTGAGTTCCATGCCTTCTCGCTGGTTGAACTCATCAAAGCTTGTAGAAAATAGTGGTGCGTTCTCCTATTTCTTACTATTGAAGTAAATGTATGACAAATTTCTAGTCCTAGGAATTCGATTAACTTTTCACTCTTTAAAGGAAGGTTTCCCTTCATTTGATGGCCTATCATAGCAGTTTTTTTGTTTTCCTGAGAGTGTCCCTGCTATAACATCACAATTAGTTTTTATTTTATTTTATTTTTTTTTTTTGGCAAGGGTTTGTGGGGAGAGATAGTGGTGGGACAAGAGGGAGTCAAGAACCTTATCTTACTATTTTAACTGAAAAAAATTCATAATCAATCAACTCTATGCTTGTCAATTAGAGCATTTCGTATTTTTCCTTTGTTTTGGCAGAGTGTGTAGTATTGACAATTGATTGTCATTTCAGGGAGGGAAGTGAACTTGATAAAATGTTTTTCTTTTCGTGTTTTCTTCTATTTGGTATGCTTAACTTTTTTCACTTTTATCTCTTCTCTCCCATAAGTTTTCCTGTGTTTTCACTAAAAGAAGCAAACTATGTATTGGCAGAATATTTCCAAAACAAGTTGGTGGATACCATACATTTTATGGAAATTTTGAAAAATAATTATTTCTTTTATAGTCTCACTTAGATGAGAGTCGACAATCATTTCTTTTCTTTTCTCACTCTATGATCCAGATGGAGTGTAAAACAATTAAAACGTCCAAAGCTGCTACATCTACTGAAATATTGTAGCCCGAGTTGCCCGAATCAGAAAAAGGGATTTGTGTGGTGTGTTAGAACCAGTTGCTCCTGTGTGTATGTGCTCTTCATGCGTGCTAGTAAAATTGAAAATCAAAACATGATTGTCGCTTTTGGCGCTCTCCACCTTCACACCAATGATGGTGGAAAGTAAATCATGTGAGAGAAGGATATAAACGGAATTTCCTTTTATTTCTTTGTCTTTGAAGAGGTAATATTGGTATTATAAATATTTTACAAGCAGAGTTCACTATTTTTTTTTTTTTTTTTTGTGAGAAATGAAATAGGTTTAATAAGAGAGTTTACTTTGTTATCATTTCTTATCATTTATCATCCATTCTCACCATTTATCGCCCAACTTAAATATGATAAACTAGTTCACTTTCTCACCATTTTTTTTAATCATTTCTCATCAAATCACCCCATTCAAACGGAGTGTTAAGTAAGTTACAATTGGATTCAGTTGAATAACATCATTTAAAAATTTGACGGAGAAATTAAAATTATGAACATAATTTTAAATGTGTCTTTTGTATAAAAATTGATGTTTTGCTCTTATAATTAATATAGGGAAATTTTTTTTTTAAGACTCTCCCTAATGGAATGAATTTTAATATGGAACTCCTTTTAATCACGGAAGTTACCTGAATTTTTATAATATGGTTTCGTACCTTCAAAAATGTTCCTTCCCATCTAGCCATGGTGTTTCAAGAGATTATGTTGATTAGGTTATGCTACTCTTTCTCTTTTGGTCAACAAAAGATGCTGATGTTGATGTGTTTTTATCTTTATTAATTAATCTTTTGTGATTACATCATTATTGTTGAATAATTCATCATATCATTATTGCACACACATTGGTTAATTATGAGCAAAGGCCTAAACTGTTATAGTGATGATGAAAGTTATTGAAAAGTTCATTGGGATTTTTTGTTGGGAATGCACATTTCGAAACATGGTAGATTTGTATTCTAATTCCTTAAATTTAGTGATAAAAAAAAAAAAAAAAAATTGCCCCATTTCTTTCCTCACTTAATTCTTTTTAAAAAGGATTTATGCAATTAATGGATTGATAATAAAATGCAATTGACTACTCATATAAAATTCATGAGGAGCAGATTGAGGGAAGGCCTATAACATATCAAATATTAAACTTTCTTACGAAAAAATTTGGGATTCAAACACAACTTATTCAGGAAAGGTTCATATCATTTCAAAGAGTAAACTTAATCCCAATATGTGCTCTATATTGCTGCTTGCTAGCTGTTTCTCATGTAGTGTAGCTGCAGTAATATTAAATGTTTCTGTAGCCTCTACTAAGCGTATAATTCATTAACTTTTCTTCATTATTTTTTACCATTGCAGGAAGCTAAGGCTGATGCTATTTCCCATATGAACATCATTGTCAATTCAACCAAAGAAGATCCAATTTTGGTTAGTTTTCTCTTTTGCCCTGTCATGAGTGCTATCTATCGATATTTTGCTTATAACTTAATCTATTTAATTGCCACTAATGTGAATAATGCTGATGTTCGACCACTAACATCTTAAACTAAGTTTGGCTTAGTATTTATTTTGTAGGGTATTGTTGATTTTGAGTTATGCTAGCCTTAACACATTATTGTCTTGTTCACCAGATGGGTTGAAACCTAAACCCCATTTTCTCAACAAGTATTTATGTCAGCCAATTTCTCTAAACCTTCTAATTGTGCTGAATTTCAAAGTTGACAACTATGGCAAATGTGATTATGAAATGGTAGATCCATATCCTTGGTTGTGTGCTATGTGATCTGTCATGGAGTGTGATCTTTTGGTTATTTCTATAAAAGTCTTCAACATCACTGGGTAGGATTTAGAGAAAGAAAATATTCTTTTTCTTTTATTTATTTATTTTTTGGTGGTTGCAACATGACAAGTGTATAAAATAGTTCAACTCAAACATTTTATAGAACTAGTGGCGTGGCGTTGTGCTTCGTAGGATTAGCCATGCCCATGGTAGGGGAAAAAAATGAATTGTTGAAGTTTTCACAAGTTCTAGAAATTATGTTGGTGTAATCCAATATTCACCTGTAGCAAAGTTAATAGTAAAGTATGAACTATTTCTGTTAAAAATGCTTCAGGAATCACACTACCATCATCTTGGAATTCAGTTTCTTCCATCTACATCCTCCCTTCATCTTTTCCATTTTTACCACATTCCTTCACTTCCCTTTTGAACGTCGTTCGCTCTTCAAACCTAAGTTATCAACAATTAGTCCAGCACTTCCTTTAAACATATTACCAATCACAACTAAGCACAAAACAGTAGCATACTATGTTTGTATCTATCCATGAATATATACATGTGTGGATCTAGGTATTTATATGAATATTCATTCATATATATATATATATATATATATATATTCATTCATTTATAAGATTTTCTCTGGCTTTTAATCTTATTTTTGTGGTGTGTTACATATAGTCCTCTTTGAATGATGCCATCTTATCTCTTAATTTTTTTTGTCATCTTATTAGTCACGAAGGCTATTTACAACAATCTTAAAATATTTCTGGAGATATCAAACAGATGCTGAAGGAGCTTGGAACTGAGAAAGGAAAAGAAATTACACTGCATGGAAGAGGTGGAAACAAGAAGAAATGATATTTTTTGCTGAGAAACCCCCCAAGAAGAAAGGATACATTCAGCTGCACTGTGATATAACTCCTAGGGCATACGAAAACTTCATCACAGTTTGTAAGCGTGGCTATTACAATGTAGTAGCTTTTTATAGAAACATAAGGTATTGTGACAAATAGTTTTTTGTTTTTCAATTTACTCAGTTTAGAACTTATGGATAGTGTTTTTTTTAATGATTTAGAACTTTTTGGACGATTTGAACTTAAGGGTAGTTTTTTATGTCTAGAAACATAGTTTTTGGATGTTTTGGAATGTATAGACAATTTTAGAATGTTCAAAACTTGAATATAGTTTTTTATTTCTTTTTCTTTTTTCTTTCTTTTTTTTTTATACTTGAAAGATTTTAGTGGTTGATTGATATTTTATGAAACTTGTTTGTAACGTTTGTTAGATTGTATAAAGCAGGTCAAATAGAACCTACTAAATTAAAAAAAAAAAATACTACATATTCTATGGCAGGCACAATAGGTCGTTGTTACCTATATTTTACGATGAGCAATGAGAGTTGTGATTTGTCCCAGGAATTAACGGCGTTCAAAAGTAGTTGCAGAAAAATAAAATATGACGCGTAAGATCTGCTGTTAAAGGGTTTTTATGGTATACAACGACATGCCATTAAAAGTGAATGACTTTCTATGACTGGTCATAATATGACGTTCCTTGCGTGTCGTAGAATCGTATCCACGACGTGCATTTGGCGCCGTAAAAATCCTTTTTTGTTGTAGTGAAAGCAATCACCACTCGAGGTGCACACGATAGCTCTCCTACGGTGAGAATCTATAATGGCACAGTATGAAAACAACCAATCCATGCCTAGGATGACATCAAAACCCAACATGTCTAATAAAATGAAATCAAAAGGAAGTTGGCAACTGACAACCTCTATCTTACAACCACGACATCCCTGATCCAAGACAACCTTACCTCCAACTGGTGACTCTACCCTAAGCGAAGACGCTAACTGAGCCATTTTTAACCCTAAAATCAATGCGAATACAGACGAAATAAAGAAATGAGATGCACCAGTATCAATCAACACGTTGGCAATGGAGTTGAACAACAAGAAGTTACTTCTCACAACAAAAGGTGTTGGCAACTAATCTAGTGTGGTAACAGCATACACATGACCTGAAGGCCTTTGATCTACTTGCTCACCCCTTGGAGCATATGTCTGGTACACGGATTAAGCCAAAGTGGCTCTCTGATTGGCCCTTGAGGCCTGTGCTAGCTGTGTTGAATGATGGCTATGTTTGTCTCGAACCAGACGCACTAGATAAGCCACCTAAGTGAGGGCAAAACCTCCTTAAGTGCCCCGATTGCCCACACCGATAACAGATAAGTGTAGACACCCCATTTTTGACCGTCCTCAGACTTGGATGTCATCGTTTGAACACTCGGTGATCATCCATGTTCATGTTCGTCTTGAGTTCTCGGAGGTCTCGGCCACGCGCCTTGCCTCAAGACCTCTCGACTTGCCTATTTTGTGTTTGGTTTTGCACCAAACACTTGTGTTTTGCTTTTGAGGAGCAGGGAATGGCTTTTTGTCCATCTCCACATCTCACCGGCCATGGCTTGAGGCCACCGGCCATTGTTTTGTTGCCATCGGCCAAATGTTTGGTCGGTCGGCCATTTATTTGGTCAATTTGGCATTTTTGGCTGGCCGACCACTGTTCATCTGCTTTTGGCAGATATTTTGTGCCAGTTGTGCTAGCTTGCACCCACTTTGCACCCCCTCCATTTCACTCTTGCTTAGCTTGTTTTGTAAGCTTTGCAAGAGTGAACCCCTATAAAGGGAGACCTTCTCCTCCCTCCTCCAGGGTTCCAGAAGTTCAAGGGAGGGTCTGAGATTAGGGTTAGGGTTATGTATCTATTCTATCTCTATATCTTCCTCTCTTTGTGTATTTGTGTGTGTTTGTCCTTACTTTTGTGCACAAACACCTAGTGTTACACTTTCCTTTAGCTACTAAGGTACTAAGGAGTGATTTTCAGAGTTTTTGAGTGGATTCAAGCTTGAGGAAGCGGCTGGAGCTCAGTTCTTGAAAGGGGTCTTCAAGGATAAGAACTTTGCTCTTTATTCCCCATTTTTGCATAGGCTTTTAGCCATCCTTGCATCTGTTTTTAAGCTTAATTTATAACATATAAAATTTCTGATTTTAAGTGCTTAAAATATTTGTTTAAGGTCACTTTATTGTTTGGGGTTGTTTGACCCCTCTTAGGCCTTGTTTGGTCCCCATTTTGTGCATTTTTGGTGAGCTCCGGGACCACCTTGTGCTTTAAGGTCCTAAGAAGGAGAGGGCCATCCCCTCTCCTTGTTGCCTTCAATGTTGGCCATTTTAGCCTCATGTGTGAGCATCTTATTTAAGTACATGTTGGCCATGTCTTAAGTGTTATTTGTGCTTATTTTGCCATGATATAGCATTGTTTTTAATTGGTTTAGACACACCATGCATGCTTAGCATACTTGTCTTGTAATGCCATGAATTGCCTTAACATGTGCCTAGCATTTAGACCACTATGCTTACTTGTTTTGGCCTAGCTTTGTGAAGCTTTTATGCATGTTTTAGTGTGCCCAAGGTCTATTTTTGGTTGCTCGAGTCATCCATGCTTTGCTTTGTATAGCTACCATGTAATCCCCTTGTGAACCTTGAGTGTTGACCCCTCTACCATGCTTTACTTGCTTGTTTCAGTGGTTTGGCACCACTTATAGCATCATTTCAGTCCTTGTGGTATGCTTGTATGCTTGCATTTGATGCCCCTTTAATGCTTTAAAAGGCTTATGTCTTATGCTCCATGTTTGGACCTTTATGTATGCTTCCATGTTTAGACCATTTAGATGCCATCTAGGTGCGTCTTTGGTCTTGTTTAGACCTGCATTGGACCTGGTTTAGGTCCTCCTGGCCCTTTGGGGCTTGCTTCGTATAGCTTTGGTTTAAGCCCCCTTGAGTCTTGGACATTGTTGCATGCTTGGCCTGTCTTGTTTACTTGGTTTGGCACATTTATAACATGATTTTCAGAGCTTAGTATGCATGACATATGTCCATGTTTGTCCCTTTTAAGTGTGCTTAAAAGTTGCTCTTTGATGCTTAAGTTTTGAACAATGTGTGCATGCATGTTTGTGTGTATTTTGGTCTTCATTTCCTTAGCATTTGGCCACTGTTTTGGGCTTATTTGAGAGCTGCCCAAACTAGTTTAAGACCATCATTTGCATGTTGTTGCATGCTCGCCTTGTGTGTTGTTGCATGCTTGGCCTATCACATGTTGTTGCATGCTTGAAACACTTTGCATTTGGCATGCATTCTCTTAGTTAAGTTGCTTAACATGTTGTCACATGTCTTGCATACTTACATGTCCACATTGCATCTTGTATGCTTATCATTAGCATAGTTGTTTCATGCCTTGCATGCTTGTTTGCTTTGGTTGTGTGCTTATTGCATGTTTGTCCACATGTTCATGTTGCATACTTAGGTCACATGCCTAGGTTGCATTTTGCATACATGCCTTGCCTCTTGAATCACCGTGATAGAGGTTGGGTCCCTTGTTTGTTTTGTGTGCATTACATTTGACATTAAAATGCACACCTTGGCCTCTTTGGCCATCATACATTGAAATGCGCGACTGGTGGCCCGAGGGTCGAGTCCCAAACTCCTTTGAGTCATAAACATGATAAGGAGGGTGTTGGTGCACACATTTGCTTGAAATGCATTGCCATGCCATGTTTACCTTCTGCTGCTGTCAAAACAGGATTCTGCAGGCATACATGGTCGGCCGACCATCTCTATTGCCGACTGACCAAACATTTGAGGCTGAGAGCCATATCAATGGCTGATGACCCTTCTACCATGGTCGGTGATGTCACCCGTTGGTCGGTGATGCTCCACAGTGTTCAGAGAGTGGTCCTTGGGACTTGTGCAATTTTCAGAAGAGCAGAGCAGGGTAAACAGAGGCAGCTTGTGCATGGTGACGGATTTCCGAGCAAACTCAAGCACGCATGCATTGGACCCTCTTCCCGAGGCTGTTTTATTGCTTTCTTAGCTTAGTTAATTTGCGTAACTAGTTAAGTGGTCTGTAATAATTTATTAGCTTGTAGGTTAATTAATTTGTATTATTCTTTTGGCCCCTCCGAGTGAGGGCGAATGTGTAATAAGTGTGGGTGTGCATGTCTTCCAACCCCCATTTCTTTGTCCCTTTTACTTACCTGATTTTGATGGTTAGTACTAGGGCATATTTAATTTAGCATACCTTATGCTATGCATGCGTGCATTCATTCATCAGTATTACATACATCGGGCTCGGCGCATCATGCTAACTGCATAGTATTTCAAATCTAACTTGAATATATGCTATCTGTCGCATTTCACATGCCATCCATAGATTAGCCGAGCCTATTCTAATGACATTTTGTATGCGATGCATTAGCCACTTTAACATGAACTAGGATCATGCATGATTACTAACTAGTTTCTTGTTTTGGCTTGGAGTACACTGTGAGTGTTTTTATGCTTTAGCATCTCGCATGAGTGTGAATGTTAAACATGACAGCATGCTTACCATGTGGCTATATGCTTATGTGATATAAACTGCCTGAATGCCTGTGGGTGAAGGTTAGATTGTTTGAGTTGGAACAACTCATTGAAATCCGTGTTTTAGCCTACTTGCGAGTGGCAAATTTCAAATTGTTTTTCAACCAAACAGATATGCAATGCTTTGTTCCAAACTAGGCGATCTAGTCTATATTTTTGTGTTGTGCGCATCACATAGTAAGATTAGGCTAATAAACGGATTAAGAACACATAATGTTTTCAAAACTAGATATCATGGTTAGTAGAGGCCGATCTTCGGATTGGGCGAGCGGGGGTGCTCATAGCTGACCTTCCCCAATCGTACCCAAGTTCCCGAGCCGAGACAACTTTGGTGATGACAGACACGTGGCCTTAGGCAACAAGTCAGGGTTTCCTAAATTCCCCCAAAATAAAATATTTAGGTGGCGACTCTGTATCTGGCAAAGCAGTCCATGTTTGGCACTTCTTTCTAAAAAATCTGTTTTCCAAAACGATTTGCCGGATTTGGACTCTTTGGTGATTTATCAATCTCACATTGCACATTGTGAGATCAGATTAAGAACCGACACACAAATCGAGTCCGAACTGTAGCATGGGGCCCAAGGGCGCGTCTACAATAGGCAGCTACCCTCTCCTTTGGCCCTAACCCTGAGAACGAGTCAAGGACAGCGTAGACTGTGGCCCTCCTCTTCTATGCGGGCAAACTGAAGATTTGTTGCCCAACTAACCACACTTGAAGCAAGTGAAACCACCCTAGATACATCTCCCTGAGCCAAAACTTGGCATTGGAAAGGTGGATCTAAACTGCGTAGCCTGGGATGCTGTGGAGTGGAACCCTTTTGCTTTGTTGTCCTTTGCATCTCCTTGAACATACTAGCTCTTCTATCTTGAGGCCCTCATCCGCTCCTCTTCTATCTGAATCACGGTCTCTAAGTGAGCCACCACTTTCACTAGGCGATCATAATCCCTAATCATAGACCCAACCACCTTGAAATGGAGCCAGGTCCTCAACCTCTTCTTGAACTCTATGCAACAATGTTCTTCCATTGCCACAAGTTCCGGTGCAAACCAAGATAAGCTTGTGAAAGTAGCCTCAAACTCGGCTATAGGTGTGTTCAATTACTTGAGCTTTACAAACTACTCCTCAACTTCTCCCTAGTAGTGGGTGGTAAAAACTTATTCTGGAAGGCATTGACGAAGGCTTCCCAAGTCACCCCAATACGCCCTCGTACATACTTCCACTATTGACCCACATTTCCTTTAAGTTGGAAAGATGCCAAGGTTACCCTCAACCCGTCGTCCTCAAGGCCAAGCATCTCGAACGTCTTTATCATCTGTTCAAGCCACTTGTTTGCCTTCAGTGGCTCTTTTGGATCCCCAACAAACTCGTCCAGATTTGGCTCCTCCTCTGCTGGAACTTCATCCAGTATCAACACCTCATGCCGCCTAGGCCTATCACACCTACCACCACCACATCCGCGTCCTAACATTTTAATAAAAGTAACACAATATATTAGCACATTTATAAATTTGACGAAGCTAATTCACTCACATCTAAATACAGTGGACAACAAGTAATTCATTCTACATAAGCACCGAATCACATAGTCACAAACGAATTTCTTTTCTAGATAATAATTGTTCCGTGACATTGCCAGAGTTCTAGTTAGAATTAGCAATGATTAAGTGCTCTTCTAACAGGACTTCTAGAAACTCGTAGACCCAATCAATATCTCAGAAATCAAATCTCATACCCAATTAGTCATATAAACATGTAATCACATAGCATATCAGGTGTACTTCTAATAACATCTAGTGAGATAAACCCATTGTGGTAAACACCACGTCCCATGATCCCAAAGTATTCAAACCCGATAGTTGTAATACCAAGTTGTAAGGCCCACAATTGTAACAACAATCCATCTTCTAATATTCCATGGAAAAGCCGAAATTTACTTGATATTAACCTTTCATTGATTCGATTTCAACGTACAAGAGATGACATATGCATATGTACATTCATAAATTGTAGATCATGAATCTATAGCATATGACATGTATAAATGAATGGTAATAAAAAGAAGTACAATTAAGTTTATGCCCTAATGGCTACATCTTTCCAAGTCATTGCTTGGGTATAACAAAAGTGAGTTAAACTCAATACATAAAGAGCCCAAGGCTTGCACAAATAATTACACAAAAGCAAATAAAAGGAAATTCTCAACTCCAAGTCCTCCCAAGCTATGTCCTTGGTGGAGGCATATCATCAGCACTAAAAGTTGTTTTCTACGTAGGGTGAGTTAAAGCCCAATTGAGATACTTGAACGAAATGTATGAAGCTTAACAAAGTCATGAGGTGAATGCATATGCATGTCATTTGCCAAACATTATGCTTTCTCTTTTAAAACAATGCAATGTCATAGTTATATACATATCAATTCATAAAACAATACTTTTTAAATCAGAAAATAGGACAACGGATACAAAACACTGGAAATCTCTAGGTATGTGTCTGCCAGTAGGCTATACAAGCACTACCAAAGCCATTCTACCGGTACTAATCAGAAGGATCGACACCTACCTGCGCGAGTTTCTAGACTTTCACCAAGGTTGGAAAAACCTGCTGCTCTTTGTTCTCCCGATTTGATCGATCCTACCCAGCAAGCTCAGTAACCAGACGCAAGAGTAACTGCGACAGCTAATTTAGAGGAGCCACTAAAATCAGTCTCTTGCCCCAATTTTTAGCCTAGTATGTACACGGGATCGCTTTCCATTTAACGAGGAGGTACTCTGCTCTATCATTAGCTAGCCCTCAGAGTACCTTTGTTTAGGTTACACCTTCGAAATACCCTAGAAGGGAATTTTGCTCTACTTTCCCCAATCTTCACTTTACGCCACGCCAACTCCCCTTTCATCATAAGGCATGGAATTAGACCAAAGGGAATCTCCATAGTAACTAGTCCCTACACCCCCTAACCAGATTCACCAAGATATACACCATTTTTTTCTCAAAACAATATATTTTCATTGTTCCAATATGAAACAATACTCAATGCGTAATTAATTTCAATTAACCTAATCCTCATACAATTTCTACAATAATCAAAGCTATCTTCCACCAATAGTCCAAAACAGATATCTGTACTCAACGTATAATTTTCCAACAATAGATATAATCTCATAAATTTCAAAATGGGAGCGATAATACATATCCAACTCCACTATCATCATCAACAGATACTTTCCTCTTATCTTTTTAAATCCAACATCTTTTCCTTTTCTTTCATAGATCAAACAACAATGATTTTCCAATAAAACTTCTTTTACTTTCAAAAATCTCAATTTAGAAAGGAATTTCCAACATTTCAATACAACCCACAACATTCACACTCCCACAACCTTTCTTAAGATTCCATTTAAAAAAATCACTCTTTACATTTTAAAATCAAACCCTAGGTTTAAAACCAAAATCCGCAAATCACTAAACCTTTTTAAGGAACAAATAACCAAGCTAAGAAACATACAAAGGATGAAGAAATCCCTGCCACGAGAATATAAGAGGAAGAGAGCAAAAGTAGAAGTTTGACAGAGCCGAAAACAAAGTCTTCTCCAATTAAAATGAAGCTTTCAACGAGCTCTACCTTTTTCTATAAGGAACTATGGTGGAGAAATCAATGGATTTGGGTGTATTTGAGGTATTTAATGAGTGAATAAATTATGTTTAGGAGTGTTTTAGAGGGAAAGAGAGGGGGATAAAAAGTGACTGAAAAAGACTTTTTCCCGATCTGATATACACACAAGATCGTTCGAGTGCCAGACACAATAAGTGACATGGCTCGAGCTACCAAAACACCGCTCGAGTGCACAATGACGCTTCCCAGAAGTTCAGGCCTGGAAAAGTCCGCTCAATAACCAACAACTCTAAACAACCACACTCAACTAACAACAAGATGATAAATGTATAAACTACAATTAAAGGTACGAAAATTCTGGATCTAAGAGCATGAAAAGGGTCGGGTCTAAACCAAAATCGTTATAGTTTTGGCCTATGGGTTCTTGAAATGCCAAGGTTTCTAATGGGGAGTTCAATTTTTTTAATGTTCTAACAAATCCCAATCCTAGTCTAAAAAGTGAAAGAACAGTGGAAGATAAGTAGGAATTGGATGGAAAAATCTAGAAATAGTAAGGAAAATGAAGGCAGATTCTGGGCATGACCCTAAGCATATGACATTCAAGAATGCGAAGACAGAGTAAGACTGAATGCAAATTAATGAAGAGTGAAATCCAATGTGATGCACAGATTCTAGAATGTGTGGTATGAAGATTGGATGTGCAGAAGTGTGCTGGGTGGATGAAGTTTGCAAAAAATCAACGTTGGAAATGAAATTGTCAAATGAATGCGAGCATGGGAGATCTACAAACATAACGAACCATAAAAAAATAAAAATGAAATTGAAATAAAGAGAATAATGGACTTACATGACGGAAACAAGAAGATATATGCTGAAACTGAGATCGCCAGAGTGAGATGCGTTTGTTGATCGTAATGGTGTAGTAGTATGGTCCCCAGAGGTGATAAATAGAGGCGGTTGCAGAGATCTTCAAAGGTTTAACAATGGTGATCTGGGACAAAATTTAGGGAGAGAAAGTTTAAGAGAGCTGAGACTGTGAAATGAAGAGACAGAGAGCAAGGGAAAAAGTTTTGATGAAAACTGAAAGGGCGGCAAAGGTCATAACTTCAAATCCTTGGATGATGTGCCTAGTTGACGTTAGATGACATCAAATGACGTAGCTCAGAGGTGAAGCGACGTGTCTGAGGCATGATAAGTATGTGGATGAAACAGTTAAGGCAGTTATGGCATGGCAACTCGCATGCGTCCTAGGCTCTTAAAATTCTTGAACTAGTGGGGTCATGATCTCGATTAGTAGTGTGATCTCGGATGAGATGTTGGTTCTTCTTTCCTGATGAGTGGACACTTGAGTCCTTGTTTGTTGAAGTCGACAAGTCATGATCTCGATCAGAAGAGTATCTTTAGCAGACATGTTGGGAGGTCAGACGATATAGGTTTCATCACCTCAATTTGCCGAGGTAATAAAACCTAGGAGGTAGTTGTGCGGACATATTTTTAGAGTCGTGCCACGTGGCTGAGGTGTTGGCCAAGGTACCACGTGGATGGCCCGTGATGCTAAGATTATTGTGATATTGTCGAGATGTGGTGCGGCAATATCGAAATCTGAGATATTCGGATAGAAGACAAGAGTCCTAGATAAGTTTCTTAGTTCAGATAGAGATAAGGCTCTTTATTGGGATCATTCTTATCTAACTAAGAGTCTGAGATAAGTGTTGTGCTTGAGTCCTATGAACTGATACTTCTAGGGGACAAGGGCACTGTTTGCTATAAAAGTAAGGCACTCCCGTAGGTCTAAGGTACGCTTTAATTGAGAGTTGCTTTACTTTAGTTGATATCTTTGAGAGATAAGTTTACTAACTTAATCGTCGGAGTGCCCTCAGATTGATGAGCCACCGCGGTATTTCTTATCTTCTTATGTGCAGGTGTTGACTTAATCTATTTTGCCGCATGGTCTCCAGCTAAGTTTCCTAGATCTCGGCAGAGAGATCTGGTTGGCTGTGAGGTCGGAAATCAACACCCATACCTACTTGGGGTGAGTTGATTCCCATATTATCGGAGATGTGGATGGTTTAGTGTGGATTGTTCTGTTACATGGAAGGAAACGAAAACGTGATATGTTACATGTTTTAAATTGTAGTATGATAAAGGTAGACTTATATAGTTTACACTATAAGTATTTAAGGTACTTTTAATCTAGACAATTTTTTTAAAAAAAATAAAAAATAATGAGACATCTAGTGAAATATATATGTACGAGTAAGAAATAATGTTCTCGTATAATCTTGTTGATCAAGTCCACGCTCCTCCGAACGTCGTCGCTTTACTCCCTGAAAATACAAACGTGAGCTAGCCAGCAGGTGTGTGCTAGATATCTCTCCGATGCCTAAGTCAGCAAGATAGACAAATAGACAAAAGCTCTGCGTATTCAAGAATCAAAGTTGTGATACCTCTCCATAGGTGATGTTATGAGCTTTTATAGGTTCCGCGTGGCACAATCCTAGTAGGACTCTTATTCCTCCATGCAGAGTCCTCCTAGGAATCACACTCATGAAAGATAATGCTTATCCTTCAACATCCCCCCCTCACTGCTTAAACCAAGTGAGATGGTTTTACCTCGGTAGTATGACAAAACGACCGAGCTAACATGGCCATGCTAAACTGGTAACAACGACCGAGCTCTAACTAGCTCGGTTCTTCCCTTCATGGCTTGTACCTCGGTTTCACCTGTTGAGACCGAGCTAACCATAGCAAGCTTGGGCTGAACTAATCTAGAGCAAGGTCCTGAAGCTCAATACATCTTGGCTCAGAATGGTATGACCGAGCTATTTGTTACCACTATGACCATGGTAACCGAGCTAACCTCAA
Source organism: Camellia sinensis (assembly GCF_055761805.1). Classification (NCBI taxonomy): domain Eukaryota; kingdom Viridiplantae; phylum Streptophyta; class Magnoliopsida; order Ericales; family Theaceae; genus Camellia; species Camellia sinensis. The sequence continues at coordinate 93,534,582 of NC_138975.1, forward strand.
GGCTCTTCTAGGACCGAGCTAACTTCAAGGTCCTTTTACTCAGCCCTTTCTTACCTCGGCCCACAGAACGGCCCATTACATAGCTCGGCCCAATTTACTTATAAATTACCCTCTTAATTGCCCCTTAATTCCATCTGCGTAGCATGATTGGGATTTACTCATTACCAGCCGAGCTAACAACTTTAGCCTTTCAACCGAGCTAAATTCACACCGGGCTACAAATCTGTCTGGTCAAAACGTCTCTTCCATCGCTGTAACTGAATCACTTCCCATTCCATGGACACGTGGCAGACTCTCATTAGCCCAACGTAACTGTCACGTTGTCTTCGTACCCCGAAAAATTTGAACAGGCCCGTCTAAAACCAAGGTTTATACCAAAACCTTAATTTTCTAAACCATAATACCTCTGTTCATCTTTTCTCTCTCTCTCCCTCTGAACCTCCATTTCTCCTCAACCTTACACTTGCAGAGCTCGTGTTTCTTGCTGTTGCTACTTTCATCTTCAGTGCCTTCATCTTGAACTGGTAAGTGGTTCAAATCTACTTCCTTTCTGTCCATTTCGCACATATTTTGCAACACATAACTTGTTTATTCATGTGTTTTTCAAAGCATATACCATTTTTGCCTCCCTTTTTTCTGGAAAAAACCCACGTAATAGAACTATTGTACTCACGCACAATCTGAAATATTTTTCCTTTGATCCAAAATCACACTCCAACCGAGCTAGGATACTATTTGTATTAGGTACAAGCGTAGCCAAACTAAGCAACTGAACTAAAACTTCACGCCATACTTGTAGTTTCAATAAGTCTAAGTACCTTTTGCTTAACTTAGCCGAGCTAGCGAACCGTACCAGGTTTGCGCAATGCCATACTAGAAAGCCTCAACCATTGACCGAGCTATAACTTGGGGCTAAACCAGCTCCCTGACTTAGTCAAAACCGAATTAAGAATGCTGCACCATAAGCTATAACCGGGCTACGAACTTCTCATTAACTTAACCGAGCTAAAGTCGCCTGCTTAAACCGAGCTAAGAACGGATACTATTCCACGTAGCCGAGCCAAGACAATATTTATTTTACCTTTGTTTACTTTTAGCACGGTCCACTGGTCTGTGCTTAACACTTTTCCTTTTTACCTTGCAGACTTAGGTTGGCCAGGCACTCCCTTGAACGCTTTAGCCGAGATATTTCATATCATCTCAGTACCGAGCTAACACTTTAATTTATACATAATTTAAACCCATATGGGAAAGTATAGGTTCTTAGTAAACTCACCGGGTGCTATGGCCGAGTTCCGAAGGGACTACCATATCCCTGATGATGTCCATCTTACCTTAGCCGAACTAGATACCACACCCTGGGGAAACCCTGGCTTCGTTCCCTTTACCCTTCTTTCCAATGTAGAGACCAGACTTAGATTCCCTGTACAACCTCTTCTTTTTGAATTCCTTAGACAATCAAACCTCTGCCCTACTCAGCTTTCCACAAATTCGCACCGCATAATAAATGGCATCGCCGAGCTAAACCGCTGGCTTGGCCTTAATCTCGGTTTAGCCGAGCTATTCCACCAATACTCTTTAGGTTCAAACGAAGATGGATGAGTATACTATTTAAGAATAAGAAGACGCCGGGAAAAAATAATCAAAAATACCCCAGATAAAGATGTAAATGATGATGAATTTTTCTGGGTCTCGGGCAACTTTGAAGACCAGGAAGCCCAAACCCCGGGCGACCGGATAAACTGGAACAAGGGTGTAGCCGGTATGAATACCTCGGCCCAATTTTATGCTCTCTTTAATTCGTTGTTTTTATTTTCAACCGCACTAACCGTTGTCTTTTTCCTTTATGCAGACTTGAACCACCTCAAGTCCCAGTACAGCTACCCCAACTTAGCTGCACTCCGCGCCGCACTACAACATCCCAATAGAAGTTGGGCTGAGCTACTAAATTTTGAACCGACATACAGATACAGCAGCCGCATGAAGACCAGGGTGACCGATTTCTTGTTGGAGCCCTCACCTGGACTTGATCATTTCCTTCCACAAATCAACCTCATTCCATTAACAACGGAGCAAGAGATGGCAAAAAAGAGAGCTGTAAGGGCCCTTATCACCGAAACAAACCCAACCAAGGTTCAACAAGCTGGCCAGACTCAAGAGACCGTGGTGGCGCTTCCAACCCATCAGCCTTCATCATCACAGCCTCGCAAGTGTGCTCGGTCTTCTACAACCGAGCCATGCCTTGTCGATGAGGATGAAACTATGCTTCCCCCAACCGCACCACCTAGCCCGCAACCTGAGAGCTCAGACCGAGCGAACTCTTCTGATTGGGCACCGAGATTAGCATACCAGAACCGAGCCATCAGAGAAACAGATTCAATGGTGGCAGACAAAGACCACATGCTTGCCTTCACCCTGGTGAAGAGCGTGTGTCTGCCCCCTGACATGGATCACCATGCCCATCTTACCGAGCTAAAGGCTATCCGCTCGGCCACCAAATCAATGGTGCTGGTGAGTACTCTTTCCTTTGTTTTCCTATTTTGTCCATGTGGTAGCTCAGTTCTTACTCAATAATTGCTTATCACCCTTATGCAGGCTATGAAAAAAAAACAAGATTGCACACAAGCGTGTGCTGGAGCTGCGAAAGACAACAAGGCAGGCTGTGGCTGAAGCTAACAAGAAGACGGCCGAGCTAAATGAGGCCAAACAAAAAATGGCCGAGCTTCAATCAGAGCTCGTTAGGCTCACCGGGCTAGTAGACTCGGCGGAGGCGGATAAGCAAAAAGCTTTGACCGAGCTGAAAGATCGTTATCTGTGTGAGCTTGCCACAGTTGAGCAAAAGAAGAAAGCCGAGATAACCGCGCTTGAAAAGAAAATGGAGGGCGCGGAAGACCGCGGTTATAAAGAAGGTGAAGGCAACCTACATCCTGCAGTGCGAAGCTGCCAAGGATATCTTTTTTAAGTGTGGGTGGAAAGCGGCGGTGGCACAGTTCGGTCACGGTCCAGAGACCGAGGTTTTCCTGAACCCTCCACAACACTTTATACCGAGCTATATGGCAGAGTATGCAACCGCCATTCAACAAAAACTTCTTCAAGTTAAGGATGATGAAGAAGAAACTGAGCCCAACAATGCCCCAGCCGTCGTCAATGATCCTGCTGCTCAGTCAGCTCAGGTGGAACCACCGGTGGAAGACTTGACAACCGAGCTTCCAGCTGAAACCGGGCTCCGAGTTGAACTGGATGCGGATCTTGACGACCTCTTTGCTTGACTCTCTTTTTTCCCTACTAATGAAGTTTGTAACCGGGCTGAGCCCCCCCTCTTGTACTTGTTTGGTGATTGTGAATGAAAATCTTCTTTTGCTTCAATTGTTTGTTCAGTTTACTTTCATGCTTGTATTTACTTTCCAAATGTAATCTAAATGTAGTGTAACACTTTCTGGCCGAGATAACTATCCCGGTCTTAACCTTGAAATCTTTGGTCATACCTGCCAACCTCTTCAGCCTAGGTTGTGACCTCGGCTGAAGATCACAAAAAGTTGTTGTTCCAGCCAACCACTCTTCAGCCTTGATCCTTATCTCGACTGAAAAGCAAGTGTTGGTTTTTCCAGCCAACCATTCTTCAGTCTTGATCCTTATCTCGGCTGAGGAGCAATAAGTGTTGGTTTTTTCAGCCAACCACTCTTCAGCCTTGATCCTTATCTCGGCTGAGGAGCAATAAGTGTTGGTTTTTTCAGCCAACCACTCTTCAGCCTTGATCCTTATCTCGGCTGATAAGCAATAAGTGTTGGTTTTTCCTGCCAACCATTCTTCAGCCTTGATCCTTATCTCGGCTGAGGAGCAATAAGTGTTGATTTTTTCAGCCAACCACTCTTCAGCCTTGATCCTTATCTCGGCTAAGAAGTACTAAGTGTTGGTTTTTCCAGCCAACCACTCTTTAGCCTGAATCCTTGTCTCGGCTGAAGAGCAATAAATGTTGCTTTTTCCAGCCAACCACTCTTCAGCCTTGATTCTTATCTCGGCTGAGGAATACTAAGTGTTGGTTTTTCCAGCCAACCTCTTCAACCCAGATCCTAATCCTAGTTGAAGAGAGCTCAAAATTGGTTATTCCTGCCAACCTAGAGCGAAGTGTTTGGTTATTCCTGCCAAACGTCCTGCAGCCTTGATCCTTATCTTGGCTTAGGAGAGGTGTTGGTTTTTCTGGCCAACCTCTTCAGCCCAGATCCTAATCCTAGTTGAAGAGAGCTCAAAGTTGATTATTCCGGCCAACTCTGATTTCATTGCCCCTAGTTCCCTAAAACTATTTTTACAGAGGAAAACAGTTTATGCTAAAAAGGCAACTACTTGTTTTATTGAAAAAATAAAAACTACAAATAAGTTTAAAGAAAAGCTAAAAATAAAATAGTTTGAGATTGACAGTGTTCCATGGCCTAGGAATGGCCTTGCTGTCTTCATCTTCCAAGTGGTATATGCCCCTTTTCCTGCTAATCCAACCACTTTGTAAGGTCCTTCCCAATTGGGCCCTAACTTGCCATCTCCGGGTACCAGGGTGTTTCCCATTACTTTGCGCAGCACCCAATCTCCAATCTTGAATTGCCTTGGATGTGCTGTCCTGTTATATTTTCTGGATAACTCCTGCTGGTATGAGGCGATGTGAACCAATGCTCTTTCTCTTCTTTCTTCTGCAAGGTCAAGCTCCAATGCTATGTCTTCTCCATTTAAGTCTGGATCAAAATTTTCACTTCTAATTGTGGAGAGGTCGACTTCCAGTGGGATTACCGCTTCCATGCCATAGGCCAAGGAAAAAGGTGTTTCTCCAGTAAACCGCCGAGGTGTGGTACGATAAGCCCATAAAACATGAGGGAGCTCCTCCGCCCACTTGTCTTTTGCCTTCTCCAGCCTTTTCTTCAATCCATCTAAGACGACCTTGTTTGATGCTTCCGCTTGGCCGTTTGCTTGGGGGTATGCTGGTGTAGAGTTGTAGAATTCTATCTTGTATTCTTCACAAAAGCCTTTAAAAATTTTACCGTCGAACTGAGTGCCGTTGTCAGATATTAGAGCTTTTGGTATGCTGAACCGAGTGATGATATTCTGCCAGATGAACTTCTTCACATCTTTCACCTTTATTGATGATAGTGCTTCTGCCTCCACCCACTTTGTGAAGTAGTTTGTTGCTGCAAGAAAGAATTTTCTATTGCCGGGTGCCGTCGGAAGTGGTCCTACTATGTCCAAGCCCCACATTGCAAAGGGCCATGGGCTAGTTAAAGGTAGAAGCTCTCTGGCTGGTTGATGTATTTGGTGTGCGAACTTCTGACATTTCTCGCACTTCTTAACATATTTCTCTAAATCTGCTTGCATGTAAGGCCACCAATATCCCTGCGATATTGCTCTGTAGGCCAATGATCTTCCCCCTTGGTGGCTTCTGCATACGCCTTCGTGAATCTCGAATAAGAATGCTTCGACCTTGCTGGGATGAGCACATTTTAGGTAAGGTCCTATGAAGGATTTCTTGTACAAGGCCATTGATGGGGAGAGCCAAAATCGTTGTGATTTTGCTCTTATTTTGTTGGCTTCTTTCTTCTCTTCGGGTGAGATGCCGTCTTTTAAGAAGACTATAATTGGATCCATCCATGAAGGGCCTAATTCGGTGCAACATACCTCTTCTACTTCGGGTTCTTCAATGCTTGGTCTTGGTAAGTAGTCAATTAGTAGCGGATGTGGGATGGATGTATCTGCCATCGAAGCAAAGCTTGCTAGTTCGTCTGCTCTACTGTTTTCTTCCCTGCCAATCTGCTCTATCCACACTACTTCGAACTTCATGATCTCCTTTCTGACTAATTCTTGGTACTTAGCCATCCTCTCATCCTTTGCTTCTTAGTCGCCTGAAATCTGGTTTACTACCAGCTGGGAGTCGTTGTAAACCATTAGTTTAGTGGCCTGCATGAAAAGTGTTGATTTTAGGTATGCTAAGAGCGCTTCATATTCTGCCTCATTGTTTGATGCTGGGAAGCCTAGGCTAACTGCTTGTTCCACTACTAGGCCATCTGGTAAGATGAGGACTATGCCAAGTCTTGCACCATGCCTGTTAGATGCTCCATCCACGAAGAGCTTCCACATCTCTCCCATGAACAACTTCCAGCAAGTGGGGGGATCGGATGATGCCTTGGAGTCATGAGCGTTGCTGGTATTTTCTTCCAAGTCCACACTTTCTGTTTGCCCCTCACTATCTGATTGTGCCAAGTTTTTTCTTGTTGATGAGTCTTTGCTTGGTGTAGCATGGTTTGTTTCTTCCTCCCTTTCTTCGCTTCGGTCTGTTTTGGGATGTGGCTGGGCTTCCTGTATCAGGGGTTGCACATTTCTTGCGGCGCTTTCCATCCTCATTTCGGTTGTACTAGTCAAGTCAACTGGGTAGATGTGGTGACTTCCTAGTGTGAACTCTGCCGCAAAGTCTGCCAAAGCTTGGGCTTTTATCGTGGTTATGGGTTGAAACTTGATGTTAAACTGTCCCAACTCTACTGCCCACTTCAAGATTCGCCCAGAAAAGTTTGCCCTCTCAAACAAAGCTTTTAATGGAAAAGCTGTGAGGACGATTATGGTGTGGGCGTGGAAGTAATGCGATAGTTTCCTAGAGGCCATCATCAAGGCTAAGGCCAGTTTTTCCAGTGGAAAGTACCTGGTTTCTGCGCCCAGCAAGGTCTTGCTGACATAGAAGATGGGCAGGTGTTGGATTCCTTCCGTTCTGACCAACACCGCGCTGACGGCGTGCTGTGAAACTGCCAGGTACAAAAAGAGTTCTTCTCCAGGTATTGGGGTTACTAGCAACGGTGGAGAAGACATGTATTCTTTCAGGCTTTCTAGGGCGCGGTCGCATTCTTCATCCCACTCAAACTTGGCCTTTAAGGCTTGGAAAAATGGTCAACATCTGTCTGATGACCGACTTATGAATCGGTTGAGCGCAGCTGCCATGCTAGTGAGATGCTGCACTTCTTTCACTGACTTCGGCCTCTCTAGATCCTGGATTGCTTTGATCTGAGAGGGGTCTACCTCTATACCCCGGTTGGTCACCAGGAAGCCTAGGAATTTTCCCGATCCTACACCGAACGCACACTTGGATGCATTAAAGCGTAACTTGTTCTTCTTCAGGATCTGAAACATCTCACCTAGGTCCCTGAGATGGTCCTTCTCATCCTTGCTCTTGACCACCATGTCGTCGATGTAAACCTCCATTGTTCTGCCTAATAATGGTTCAAACATCTTGGTGACCATCCGCTGGAATGTTGCCCCTGCGTTTTTTAGGCCAAAGGGCATGACCTTGTAGCAATACAGTCCTCTTGGTGTTATAAAGGATGTGACCTCCTGGTCTGGTTCATACATAGCGATCTGATGGTAACCTCTGTACGCATCAAGAAAGCTAAGTCGATTGTGTCCTGCTGTTAGGTCCACCAGTTGGTCTATCCGTGGTAAGGGAAAGCTATCCTTTGGGCACGCCTTGTTGACTGTTTTGTAGTCCACGCAGACACGTCATTTTCCATTCTTCTTTGGAACCACCACAGTATTGGATATTCACTTGGGATAGTGCACTTCTCTGATAGCTCCTGCCTCTAGAAGGTTTCCCACTTCTTCTGCTACTATCTCGGCGTGGTGGAGTGCTGATCTGCGAGTGCGCTGTATAATTGGTCTAGCAGTTGGGTGGACATTTAATTGGTGACAAATGAAGCTTGGGTCAATGCCAGGCATGTCATACGGCGTCCAGGCGAACACTTCGATGTTAGAGGTTAAGAATTCCATGACCTCTATTCTCTCAATGCTGGACAATGACGAGCCGAGTAAAAAGAACTTTTCTGGGTCTTTTTTATCTATCCTTACCTATACCAAGTCTTCCACCGCCTTCTGTTCAGCTGTTTTGCCAACATCTATGAACAACTCATTGCTCTATTGTTCTTCCACCATCTGTACATATCCCACGGCAGCGCGGCTGCCATTTACTGTGATGAAGCATTGTTTGGACATAATTTGGTCTCCAAAAACCTCTTCAATTACTCCAGCTTCGTTGGGGAACCGTAATACTTGATGGTAGGTTAATACTACTGATCGCATGGCGTGCAACCATGTCCTTCCCAAGATAATGTTGTAAGTGGAAGGGACTTTCAATACCCAAAATTCCACCTGCTTCGTCATGCTTCCTGCTCTGACTGGGAAGATTATCTTGCCCACTAGCCATTTTGGCATTGAGTTGAATCCGATTAGGGAAGATGTTGCAGGTGCCAAGTCTTTGTCCTCCAGTTTCAATTGTTTGAAGGTTTCGTAATATATTATCTCACACGAGTTTACTTGGTCGATCAAAATCCATTTGATGCCGAAATCCTTGACGCGGAGTGTGACGACCAGTGCATCATTGTGAGGGCAATATATCCTTGCCAAGTCTCTGTCTGAAAAAGATATGACATTTGTGGCTTCTGTCCTCCCCTTTTTGATGGCTGGTTATGCACTTAATACCTCCCTTAAGTGCTCAACCTTCTTGATCATTCCCCTGAGCTCACATACTCGCTCAAGTTCGAATACCCCATGTATTACGTTAATCACGCCTTGAGGTGGGGCGTCGATCGGCATTCCATCTGGGTGATCGTGGTTCTGAGGGGCTGGCCGTGTCCTTCATTCTATGTATTGATCCAGGTGCCCGGCTGCCACTACCTCCTCCAAGTGTTGTCTCAACAGCGTGCAATTCTTTGTGCGGTGCCCCTTTTCATTATGGAAGGTACACCGGGACCCTTCGTCATAGTCTTTTTGTGCTTCGCCCAACTTAGCTAGCCATCGGACAAAAGGTTTATCGCGTATCTCACTGAGAATTCGGTAGATTGGTTTTTTGAACATCGTGGTAATGGCAGTGCGAACTCTCAGCCACCTTTTGTTAGGATCCTCTTTGTTGGCCCGTCTGCCTCGCCCATTCCTGCTTGGTCGTTCTATCATGTTGACTTTTGCCGAAGTCTTTTTATCTGGTATAGCTGTTGTGCCAAATTTCGTCTTAGCACGGGCACCATCCTCTTCCACACGAATATGTTGGTGCACTCTCTCCATTAAGGCCTCCATCGTGAGGAGAGGCGCTATAGTAATTAAATCCCTCAATTTCTTGTCGACTGGCAAGCCCCGTTTGTATTGCGCAATGGCGAGGTTTGTAGGGCAATCCCCAATTTGGTTGAATGTTTCCTAGTAACAACTATTGTAAGACCTTAACGTATCCTTGTCGCCCATATCAATGGAGAGTAGCTAATCGATCTCCACTGGTGTTTTGGTGTTCATTCTAAACCTTGTCATGAATGCCTCTGCCAATTGTGCCCAGAAGGCAATGCTGCCTTCTGGTAGCCTTTCGAACCAGGTTAGACCTAGGTTGCCTAGGCTGAATGGAAACAGGATGCACATTAAAGCCTCGTTTCGCTGGTATACTGCCATAACCTGGCTCAAGTGGCTCAAATGTATGTAGGGGTCCGTCTTCCCCTCATAAGTGGTGAATTTGGGTTGGTGAAAGCCCAAAGGTAGTGTTGCGTTCTCAATTGCCGGAATGAACGGCAAGGTCTGCAACCTTGCTAACGCTTTGTCTGCTGGTTCGTAAGCAAGGCGCGGTATTGGCATTCCTACCTCGACGCTCCCATGCATCCGAGGAGCCAACCGCTGAAGGGCTGAAACTCTGCGTGGGTCGCGTGCCCTGGTATCTTCCTTCCATCGTGCCTTTTCTTCTAGTACGGTTCGCAAATCGGATGATCTAGGCAACTCCGTCTTCCTGGATGACGTTTGGTGCGTGCGCGAGGGCCGATAGGTGCTTCCCTCAGTATATGACCTCTCAGTTCTCGTTCTCTCAGACCAGGAGTAACGAGTCCTGGGAGTTCTTGACTGAGTGTCACCTATTCTCAGGCTCCTGCTCTCTGCTTGCGATGGTGTGGTACGCCTACCACAATCTTTCGAGTGGCGAGGGGGCGTGTTACTTTTGCGTCCCTCTCCTGTCGCCACCCATTTTCCGTTGATCTGGCGCTTCATAGACTCAATGTCTGCCGTCATCTTCCTTATTAACTTGTCTTGTTCCTTTATACGATCCTCCAGGACTTGAGGATCGATCCTCCGCCTCTGTCTTTCAGGACTTTGAGAGCGACAGGGGCTGTTAGTCTGCCTCCCCCTTGCATCCCTCCGGGGGTTCTGTCGCTAGGGCTCTAAATCCGCCATGGGAGGGATAGAAGGCAAACCTTCGCGCCTCCCACTCCCTTCTGGGGTTTGTCCTTCGATGGCGGACTGCGGGAAATCTTCATTGTGCGCCATTTCTTCCAATTAGAGAGGAAAAACTTGATCAAGAGATTTTCTTCTTTCTGATCTTCCCACAAACGGCGCCAATTGTACGAGCAAGAAATAATGTTATCGTATAATCTTGTTTATCAAGTTCGCGCTCCTCCAAATGCCGTCGCTTTACTTCCTGAAAACACAACGTGAGCTAGCCGGCGGGTGTGTGCTGGATACCTCTCCGATGCCTAAGTCAGCAAGATAGACAAATAGACAAAAGCTCTGTGTATTCGAGAATCAAAGTTGTGATATCTCTCCATAGGTGATGTTATGAGCTTTTATAGGTTCCGCGTGGCACAATCCTAGTAGGACTCTTATTCCTCCATGCAGAGTCCTCCTAGGAATCACACTCCTGAAAGATAATGCTTATCCTTCAACACCCCCCCTCACTGCTTAAACCAAGTCAGAGGTTTTACCTCGGTAGTATGACAAAATGACCGAGCTAACATGGCCATGCTAAACTGGCAACAACGACCGAGCTCTAACTAGCTCGGTTTTTCACTTCATGGCTTGTACCTCGGTTTCACCTGTTGAGACCGAGCTAGCCATAGCAAGCTTGGGCCGAACTAATCTAGAGCAAGGTCCTGAGGAAAGCTCAATACATCTTGGCTCAGAATGGTATGACCGAGCTATTTGTTACCACTCTGACCGTGGTGACCGAGCTAACCTCAAGGCTCTTTTAGGACCGAGCTAACTTCAAGGTCCTTTTACTCAGCCCTTTCTTACCTCGGCCCACAGAACGGCCCATTACACAGCTCGGCCCAATTTACTTATAAATTACCCTCTCAATATATATATATATATATATTCTCAAAATAATCCTATATAACACATTTTTATCATATTATGATTTATTTTTTTATGTTTTCTCCTATTAAAATTTTACTCACCTTGGATTTTAATTCACTATATTTGATTTTTTTATGCTCTTAAAGAAACTTAGGGAAATATATTGGAACAAACTTTTGGGATTGTTTTGAATCCACAAATTTATCATTTTGAAATAAAAATACGCCACGTTTTGGGATGTACATTCTGAAATATAATTCGCTAAAGTATCAATATTTTTTTATATTGTATTTGGTTGGTGGATTTGGGAAGGGATTTGGAAAGGGAAATGGAAAAGATAGGTGAAATGTAAATAAAACATGCCTATATTTCACCTATTTTCACACACTTTTTCCATTTTCCTTTCCAAATCTCTCTCCAGATCCCCAACCAAACACAGCATTAGTAACACTGGTTCTATTAACGTTTGTCAATTTTTTTGCTTCTTATATACATCTAGAATAGGTACATTTAAAAAATAAAAATAAAAATTAATTAAAATATAATTTTTTTACTAAAAATAGAAAATGATCTAAAATTATTTTTTTTAAATCAAACAAAGAGTTTGTTGGTGGAAATTTTGAGCTTTGATTGTTATTGGTGTCATGACTTGTATGTTTCTAGTTTCCTTTTGTTCTTTGTGTGTGTTTGTGTTGCTGGCATGGTCAATAATTTACAATGAACAAAGCAGAACCCCACTTTTTGCTCTGCCATCATTTGTATGTTTGTCCAAAAAGTTGCTGGTATGCTAGATAAGTAGTCACTTTCTAGCAGATATAATGTAGTCCTTGGATTTTGTATTGACATTATATGTTGAAAAGAAATGTTTGAGGGCCACAAAAATAGTGGCTCAAATGGTTCAAAATTATTTTTGTGGTTCTCAAATATTTTTCTATGTTGAAGCATTAATATCATTGAAACAATAAACAGAATGCTTAGGTGTATTCAAAAGGTTATTGTTTCAGAAATTTTTCCCAAACAAGTTTTTTTTTTTTTTTTTTGAAAAAGTTTGTTAAATAAATTTTCAAAACTAAAAAAATGGAAACACACCGCTTTTGTTTCTTAATTTTGTTTTGTTTTCGTTTTTATTTTTTCTAGAAACTTGAAATGAAAACTTATTTGGTATATTATTTTTGTTTTCAATTAATATGGAATTGATTTCATATTCTTTAGAAACTAAAAAAAGGCATTTTTATTTATTTTCAAAATAAGTTTTCACCCTTTCCTCTCCCACACCACCTCTGGCCACCACCCACCACCACCACTGCTCCACCGACCATTGTCAACCATCGACAGGCTGGATACTAACAATCTCTAGCGAGCTTAAACTACTTTCTAGAGATTTTTTGAGACCTTTTCGACCACCTGGAATCTCTAGAAACACTTTGACCACCAACTCATGGCCACCTCTTAGTATCCCCACCGCCGATCACCACATTCGTTCAAGGATAGAACTAGAAATTTTGTTTAGATGTGTAATAAAAAAATTAGTTGGCTTTGATACTTAATCAAAGATAATTTCTTGCATAAGCATAGTGCAGATAGGAACTCATAAGCAAAAATTATATAAATATAACAAGTCACTTTTTATTTTATTTTTTTGGTAATATTTTTTAAAATTTTAAACTATGAATTAAAAATCAGTATATAATGGATTCGATCACTATTTTTAGTTATTTTGTTAGTTGATCTAATCTAATAAATAAAAGGTATACACATATCTCTTTAACTTAAAAATGAAAAGGAAAAAAAGAAAAAGAAAAAGAAGTGACACGTATATAAATAAACGCAATTCAATGAAATTAATGTTTTTAACTATCATGTGAAACAGTAAGAGATCCTTTTATTATATGTTGTGAAATGGTAATGAAATAGGAAATTAGTAAGTAATTTTCATAAATTTTTTAATGATCACTCCATTTTATATGCTGAATCCCTACATCGTTCCACCTTTCACCGTTCGGTCATCATCTTTAACAACTCATAAAATATATTTCTCTATTTTTATTTATATTTATTTTTGATACATTTTTATACACAAAAATAGAAAACATGTTTCCTATTTTTTGAAGGATTAATTAGTGAAAAATTGATTCCTATGGGATATGTTATTTCATATAAGGTTTAATATTTTTGTGATAAGTGCACACATTGAAAAATCATCAAAAAAAATGTTGAAAAATTGACTGGAAAAGTACCTTGTGACCGACACAGTAGTGGCTAGCAGTGATAAAGTGGATATATAAGTGACATTGAACAAATATATGACATTTTAGCAAATAATTAGACAAATAGGTGACTTGTGTACATATAGATTACTTTTAGATAGATATATGACATTTGAATAGATAGATAAATAGGTAAATTTTGAACATATAAGTATTTGTTTTGGACAGATAATATCATTTTGACCCAAAAAAAAAAAAAAAAAAACTTAAGCTTAGACCTTTTGATCAAAAAAATTTTTTTAAAATAAACGTGTGGCCTGAAAGCCCTTTTTTATAAATAAAAAATAAAAACACTGACAATGTTAAAAAATGATCTGATAATAAACGACCCCAAAGTTTCATTTTTTATTTCCAGAAACTCAAAAGATTAATAAGTGATATATATATATTCTCCAAAAAGGGAGAAAAAAAAATTCTGGTTTATAATCTGTCTTGCGCAAAGCTGTCATGTACGTTCCATTTCTTTCTTTGGCCCGTAGTAGAGTTGTGGGAAAGTAATTATAACTTATACTTTAATAATTCATAATTTATAACTGTGAATATAAGTTAATTTTTGACTTATAAATAAGCTCCTCCTCCCCCACTCAAAGAATAAGTTACTTTTTAACTTACAAAAAGTTATAAGTTGTATTGTTAAGCTGAACCAATCACATCAAAATAGCTTAAATTAAGGTAAAAACTGAAATAAGTTGAAAATAAGCCCTATCAAACAGGACATTTATAACTTTTGACAGTAATTTATTTAATTTTTTTTTTGATTGATTAAAAACCATAATTTTACTGAACAAGAAAATTTATTCGAGGCAAATGGTACTACAAAATACAGATACGGTCATTCACGTTTTTCCCTTTTTAAGTCTTAAAAATACAGACGAAAATATCAAAAATTGATAATAATATTAATAGTATAATTTTTTATATGATTGAAATTTAATTTTATAAAAATTTAGGGTATAATAATTGTCAGCAGATATTTTAATATTATAATGTGTTATACATTATATTGTTTGCTTGGACTCCAAGCTATATTTCTTTAACTCTAAGAAAAGTTTATTTCCCTCTAAGTTTTCTTTTTTTTTTTTTCCCTCCAAGTAAACCCTTTTTTCGTACCCACCAAGTTTCTTCTCCTATAAATTGACATAACTTAAAAAAAATAAAAATAAATAAAAAAGAAGAAGAAGAAGTGTTTCTTATTTTCTTATTTTTGTGTGAGATTATCACGAAAATAAATAAATGTTGTATGTGATGAAATTTTAGGTTCAACCAATTGTGCAGTATTGGTAAACCATACGACTTAGTCGGGCAGTTGTATCCAAGGGGGACAATTAAAGGTTTTTTCTGCTGCATCGGTGTGACGCTTTGCCTAACCGCAAAGGCTTGAATCTCCTTAAAAAGAGCGAATTTCTCACGCCTCAACCCTTTCAATAGTTATTGTAATTTTTATTATTTGTATTTTTTTATATTTTATTTGTAATTATCACCAACAATTTTAAGGAGATTCAAATAGTAAAATTCATGGAACCAGTATTGGAGAAGCCCAACAACAATACCAGCGATCTCAACAAGCCTTTGCGGTTTAAGAGAGTCCATTTCAAGAGATGGAAAGGCAATGTGCTTTTCTACCTCAATCTCCTCAAGGTGGCCTATATTCAGACCGAGAAAAATCCTAACAAAGTCCCCACTAAAGAGATGACTGACGAGGAGTATGTCGTTCATCTTGAAAAATTAGAGAAATACAACACAGATGAGTATAAATGTCGGTATTATCATTTGAATTGTCTTTCGGATCAATTTTTATGATTATTATGATACTACTTGCACCACTGCCAAGAAAAATTGGAAAACATTGTAGAATAAATATGACACTGAAAAGGTAGGAGCTAAAAAATATGCTGCAAGCCGGTTTTTCCGCTATCAGATGATAGATAGAAAATCTGTGGTGAAGTTCAAGATTTTCAGATGCCAGTGGCTGAAGTTAGATTTGAAGGCATCAAAATTGGAGACAATCTTGTTATGGCAGGTATTATTGAAAAACTACCATCATTTTGAAGGAAATTTCAGAAGTCAATGCGTCACAAGCAAAAAGAGACGTCCTTTGAGACTCTAATCACACGGATTCGGGTGGAGGAAGAAGCATGGAGACAAAATGCGCTTATGACATAAGAGCATTGCACTGGAAAGGTAAATTTAACTTCTGTAAATACTTTACCTAAAGGTCAATTTCATAAAAATAGTCACTTGAAGCCAGTTAAGAAAATCTGAAAAAATATTAAAAGGTCACAAAATAAAAATTACTCAAGGCAAAAGAAATGGAACCAAGAACCCCATTTACAAAATCTAACAAATGTAACATGTTTTGTGTGTGGCAAAAGTAGGCATATTGCTCAAGCAACAGTCTCGACCGCAAACTAATGTTATCGATGAATCATTCGTGGTTATGATTACAGATATTTTTATGGTTCAATCTGTGGAAGGATGGTGGGCAAACTCTGGTGCCAATAGGCATGTTTGCTATGATAAAGATTGGTTCAAAGATTTTACTCATTTTAATGAGGAGAGGACTGTTATGCTTGGAGACTCCAGTTTAACAAAGGTGCTCGGGTGTGGGGATGCTGAGCTAAAATTTACCTCTAGACGTGTAATTGTTTTAAAAGATGTGTTGTACACACCATCCATGAGAAAAAATTTGATGTCGAGTTTTTGCTCAACAAAACTGGTTTCAAGCAGACTATTGAATCTGACCAATATGTAATCACTAAAAAAGACATCTTTGTGGGAAAAGGATATGCATGTGATGAAAAGTTTAAATAAAATATTGAGAATAAGAAAGTACATGTTTCTGTTTACATGTTGTATTCTATGAATTTTTGGCATGCTCGTCTGTGTCATATTAATAGCCGATTCGTGGGAGTTATGAGTAGTATAGGATTAATTCACAAACTAACAAATAATTTTGAGAAATGCGAAGTTTGCAGTCAAGTAAAAATAACTAAAAGGCCTCATAAAAGTGTGGTGAAAAATACTGAATTGTTAGAATTAATTCACACTGATTTATGTGAATTTGAAGGAATTTTAACACGTGGTGGAAATAGATATTTGATCACTTTTATTGGTGATTTTTCAAAATACACTTATGTATACTTGTTGAAAAAAAAAAGTGATACTTTTGAAAAATTTAAAGAATTCCTTCTTGAAATTGAAAATCAATTCATTAAAAAGATTAAAAAATATAGAAGTGATAGAAGCCAGGAGTATGAATCTTTTGGATTCAACTTGTTTGCTCAGTCTTTGGGAATAATCCATGAAACTATTCCACCATATTCACCTGTATCTAATGGTATAGTAGAAAGAAAAAATAGAACTTTAACTAATTTAACAAATGCATGCTAATTGAAGTGGGTGTTCCTTCAAATTTGTCAGGAGAAGCAATTTCAACTGCATGTTATCTTATGAATATAGTGCCACATAAAAAACAAAAGTTACACCTTTTGAGTTGTGGAAAAAGCATAAGTCAAATTTGGGATATTTGAGGGTTTGGGGTTGTCTAGCTTTTGTTAGACTTGTGGACCCTAAAAGACCTAAATTAGGTGTAAAAGCTGACAGTTGTGCTTTTCGTGGATATACAACAAATAGTACAGCCTATGATTTTTTAATATTAAAAAAAAAATTTGAATCAGGTGATGCAATTTTTCATGAAGAAAAATTTCCTTTGAAATCTAAAAATGGTGGGAATAAAAAATATCAAGAAAATATTTTATCTGAAACCGGTTCCTCTACTCATCTTTTACAAAACCAAGACACTATAGTTTTTGAACCTAGAATGAGTAGAAGAGCCATATTAGAAAATAATTTTGGCCTTGATTATCATGTTTTTAATATGGAGGAAACTCTATTAACTTTACAAGAAGCTTTGACATCTCATGACTCTATTTTTTAGAACAAGGCTGGACATGATGAGATGGAATCCTTATTATCCAATAACACTTGGGTATTAGTAGATTTACCACCACGCTGTAAAACTATTGGCTACAAATTGGTTTTGAAGAAAAAAACTTAAATCGGATGGAACTATTGATAAATATAAAGTAAGACTTGTTGCAAAAGGCTTTAAACAACAAGCAGATCTTGACTTTTTTGATACATTTTCTCCGATTACTAGAGTTATATCTATTAGATTGTTAATTGCAGTGGCTGCAATTCATGATTTAAAAATTCATCAAATGGATGTTAAAACAACTTTTTAAAATGGAGACCTGGATAAAGAAATCTTATGGATCAACCTGAGGGTTTTGTGGAATCTGGTCAAGAAAGCAAAGTGTGCAAGCTAGTTAAATCCCTATATGGCCTAAAATAGGCCCCTAAACAGTGGCATGAGAAATTTGATTCTTGCATGATTGAAAATGACTATAAAACTAATGAATGTGATAAATGCATCTACTATAAATCTGAAGAAAATTCACATGTCATTATTAGCCTCTATGTGGATGATTTACTTATATTTGGCTTTAATTTACATATCATTATTGAAACTAAAAAAATGCTTAGTAGCCATTTTGATATTAAAGATCTTGGTGAGGCTAATTATATTTTGGGAATGAAAATTACCAAAATTTGCGATGGTATATTTCTTGATCAGTTGCATTATGTTGAGAAAATTTTGAGAAAATATAATTTCTTACTCCTTTTGTTCCGCATGTGCGTTTATTTTCTGTTGGAGATGATGATGATGTAATTAATCAAAAGGAATATGTTAGTATGATTGGTAGCTTGCAATATGCGACTGACTATACTAGACTTGACATTGCCTATGCAGTTTGAGTACTTAGCAGGTTTACTAGCAAGCCTGGCAGTGATCACTGGCTAGCCATTGAGCGAATTATGAAATATTTATCTAGCACCATAAAATATGGCTTGCTTTATAATAAGTATCATGCAATACTTGAAGGTTACAGTGATACTAACTAGAATACCTTTGTCAAGTGATTCATTATCAACCACTGGTTACTTATTTGCCTTGGGAGGTGGTGCTATAAGTTCGAAATCGAAAAAATAAACCATTATTGCTAATTTAACAATGGAGGCTAAGCTTATTGCTTTAGCTACAGCTATTGAAGAAGCAAATTGAATGAGAGATTTGTTAAATGAAATCTCTTGTTGGGAAAAATCGATTCCACCTATATTGATTCATTATGATAGCATCGCAGGAATTGGTCGAGTTAATAACCGTTATTATAACGGTAAATCCAAACATATCAGAAGAAAACACAGTACTATATGAAATATGAGATCTTATATGAATAATGACATCATAAATGTGGATTATATGAAATATGGTGATAATCTTGCAGATCCATTAACTAAGGCCATAGCAAGAGACAAAGTCTGAAATACATCAAGGGGGATAGGGTTGAAACCCATTGAATATAGCATGAGCCATGTATGAGGATATTCAACCCAGAGACCACAGATCTTGTAACTAGGTTCAATGAGAAAAACGATCATATAATTGCCGTGAGAAATGCACTAAATTAATTTTTACCCATCCCTATAATGTAAATGCATTTATCCTATAACGTTGTAGAGGTTGAGTTATTAAAAAAAAACTCTTAATGAATTTATGTAGCTCTTATTCAGTGAGGTGTCATAGTTACAGGAGTACCCTTGACGGAATTCAACTATGTGAGTGTGGTTGTTGGGCCGTTACCTATGAGATTTGGGCTGATTCTCAAAAGGGTCGTTACCCATGAGATTTGGGTTAATTCTCAAATACAATCATGAATCATGGGATCGCACAAGATTGTAATGTGCAAGCTATTAAAGTGTCACGACCCAAACCCGTCCCTATGGGTTTAGCACCGTAACCGGCTAGTAATCCGAGATTACCGAATGCCCGCTTAACAGTAAAACAGCAATATAGAGTACAGGGGCTGGCGGAAGCCAAAACAGTAATTAAAAGATGTCTAATGAGCTGTGACAGTCTGTATGCAAAAAGACTTTTCATAATATATTCACAGTCAGAACAAAAACAGTATATACATACATCATTTACAGGCATTCAAGTTAGGGACCAAATCCCCACCATAACAGTACAGTATAAATATCATTCAGTCTATACATAACAGAGATAGATAGGGTGAATCTGGGACACCCCAAAAGCAGCCTTAGCTTGAACAAATCTGGAACCTCGAAGTGAGGCACAAAGGTTGGCTTGACAAAACAAGGGCTTAGCCTGACGCTTCTAGCAACGGTCCGGTGCCTGAACACCTACATATATATATGAGCAGTGAGCTAAAGCCCAGTGAATAACATGTGAGTAAAGAGGTTAAGAATGAATGTCCTTTCAGTATTGAAAACAGTCATTTATCAGTATATCAGTCATTTAGTTTATGGCTCATATTTCATGCCATAACAGTCATTCAGAAACTATAATAGTCATATGTGGTACATCCAATAGCAAAACAGTACAATAGGTCTTAATAGACCGAACAGTCAGTTGATGGCCATCATATCAGTAAACAGTAGTGGTTCCAAGCATGGGAACCAACAGAGATCTCTGTGACAGTAGCAGTACAGTACAGTAATAGTAAATTGCTATGAATGCCACGAATACAGTTCACAAATAGGACAAACATTCATTTAGTAAGAAATATCATTTCAGAAAGCAGTACAGTTGTTCATTCAGAAAATATTCATGATTGAACATATCTTTACAACATTGTTACTCTCAGAGCATTGGGCTATAAGCAGCTAGAGCGTCCTCGGATGCCAACCCTACACAGTTACAGAACGAACACACACTAAGCTACACAGTTGGGAAATAATAACTTAATCCCTAATTTGCCTCGGTGTGGTTCTATATCAATATCCTCATTAAGATGCCTTAAACTAGGCCTAAGAATACCTAGGATGGAATGAGGATGCAAAGATGCATGTAAAAACACTTTTCAAAATTTTCAGAAAATAGGGGTCTCGCTCGAGGGTGGCTTTCTACGCTCTAGCGGACATGCAGACAAAGGAGCTCCGCTCGAGCGTGACTTTCCTCGCTCGAGCGGACTGCAAAAGTACTGGATGGGTGAAATTCACGCTCGATGGGCCCTCGACCTCCGCTCGAGCGTGAGACACAAGTCCTCGCTCGAGCGTGCATTCCCCCGCACGAGCGGACTGTAAACACATGCAAAGTACTAGATACACGCATTTCCCGCTCGAGCGTCACTTTCCCCGCTCGAGCGGACTGCATGAACTCAATGTGTACGCTCAAGCGTGGAGTTCCCTGCTCGAGCGTGAGTCCAAAATCTGGAATTTCCAGATTTGAACCTTAAGCTCAAAACTCAACTTTAAAGCATCAAATTCGATCCTTTTGGGCTAATTTTTTGAAAAACACTTGTAAACTCATAATATGACATGTTTCAAAAATCAATTTGAGAAATCAAAGCCCAAAGGTAGTTCAATTAAACACAATTTCAAAGAACTTTTCATGAACATGAAGAACATATGACATGCATGAATTCTAGTGAATTCTAATGCCTCAAAACATGATCCAAAGCAAGATTAAACTCAAAACCATGATGAACTCATGGATTAGAACAAGAATGTAAACTTGAATGCAAGATTTCATGAAAATCAACTTCAAAATGCAAGAATGTGTACATGTATGCATGATTCAAGCTTCAATTAAACAATTTAAGCCATAACTTGGCTCTAAACTCCAACAATCCTCTAAACCATGCAAGAACCAACCCAAAATATGAACAAGAAGGTAAATTCTCTACCTTAAGTTTCCAATTTCAAATGTAGAAGCTCAATATGCAAGGAGTCCTTCAATCTCCTAAGCCTCCAAGCCAATTTGGTTGAAATCAATCTATCTCTTATCTCTCTCTCTCTCTAGTTGGTTTGATATAAGGAAAGGGGCTGAGAATAAAGTGTCAAAAGCTCATAATCAAGTCCCAAATATTGATGTAGAGAAAGGCCATTCAATGGCAACTAGGTAAATAAAGCCAACTTATGTAATTTAACATTATTAAATCTAATTTATTCATATCAAATCACATTTCAATTAAATATACTATAAAATCACATAAATTCTAATTAGCATAAAACATTACTCGATTTCAGATTTGGCCGCCGATAAGGCCTTTAAATTACAGTTTAAAGCGCAAAACATGAACAAATCATTCAACAGTCAACAGATAGAAATGCACTTAAGCTATACACTCAATCAATCAGTTCAGGATTTCAGTCAATCAGTCATTTAACATGCTTAATCATAGATTAACACTAATTAGTGGTGAGAGTTGTTACATAAAGCTTATGTGAAAATCTAGAATATTATGTGTGTGCAATAATTATTTATTTCTCCTAAGCAGTCATAGTTCAATTCTGAGCATACTATTGGTTCTGGAGTAGATATTATTGTTTTACTAATGGAGGTTCAATGTAGAGCACACCTACCATAATGCATAATATCCTTATTTGCCTAATAATCTCAGATTTTGTTACCTATAATATTAAAATAGGTGGGGAAATGTTAGCGTATATTTTAATATTATACTGTGTTATAGATTATATTGTTTGCTTGGGCTCCAAGCAACTTGTTCTCTAAGCTACCTTTCTTTCCCTCTAAGAAAAGTTTCTTTCCCTCCAAGTTTTCTTTTCTTTTCCTCCAAGTGAACCTTTTTTCTTGCCCACCAAAATTTCTCTTCTATAAATTAAGCTAAACTCTTATCTTGGGGAAAAAAAAAAAAAAAAGTGTTTGTTATTTTATTATTTTTGTGTGAGATTATCAGACAAATAAATAAATGGTGTATGTGATGAAATTTTGGGTTCAACCAATTATGCACTATTGGTGAACCATACGACTTAGTCGGGCTGTTGTATTCTGGAGGGGACAAGTTAAAATTTTTTCTACTGCACCTGTATGAGACTTTGCTAAATCACAGAGGGCTTGAATCTCATTAAAAAAAAGTAAATTTTCAACGCGTCAGCCCTTTCAATAATTATTATAATTTTTATTATTTATATTTTCTAACATTTTATTTGTAATTATTATCAACAATAGTACTACAAAAAAAACTACTCTAAAAGATCGGGACTTGATCTGATCTAGCATTTAGGTAGTGTATTTATGACGAGTTAGAAAACACAGAACAATATAATTAAAAAAAAAAAAACAATTAAAAAAATTGATATATCATGTTTCATCTCCGATAAGTGGACATGCATGTCTGTACCATATTAGTATGTGTTAATTTTTTAAAAAAATTCTTACTTATTTGCAAAACACATTGAGGACACCTTATAGATACACATATCTTGTATTTGGATATGCCTCATGATACTTTTGTGAATTTTTTTAATAATAATTTAAAATTTTAATTTGGGAACAAAGTAAAATATATGAAAACAAAGAGAAAAACAAAAAAAAAAAAAAAAGAAATTCACTTAATGTTTTGTATATATTTGTACCTTAAACTTATATTCATACACAACAAATAAAAATATATACACCACCGCTAACCTATAGTTACGATTGTTTAGTTTTGCTTTGATACTTTGTGCACTCACTCCCTTCTTTATTGATATTTTTGTCTCAATGCTCTTTATATATCGATTTTCATCACAAAAAAAAAAAAATCTCTTTTTTGCTGATAAAATAATAAATCTGCCTCTCCCCATATCCATTGCCACTATAAGTTATTTTTGTACCAAAACAAATTTTGGTGTTTCCTGAGTTGGTTGGTCTAAAAATTTCTATCTTCCAAATGGCTGCAAATCAAAATAATAAATAACTGAAAATCCAAAAGCATTGTTTAGAAACTCTTCATTCACCAAACAAGTTTAAAATTGTTTAAAAAATGAAAAAGGAAAAAAAAAAGAGAAGGAATTAAAATAAAATGACAACACAACTAGACATCCAATTTCTCCATTTTTTAATTCATCCCTTCCCAATAAATATCCATAGAAAGTAAAAAACGAAGATACAATACATTTTGTCTAGCAAAACTACGCAAAAAAATATACTCTGTATTTTGTCTAATCACTTTACTTAGTAACAACACTCTCTATTTTAACTAACTATACAAACTAACACAACCAATTTCAAATGAAAAATGTTATATATGTATATGTATACATAAAATAGCAATATTATTCTTTTGAATGACATACTAGGTAATGACTTAGGGGTTGTTTGGAATGACCTAAATAAGTGTATTTTTTTTTTTTATGAAAAAATGTGCAAAAAAGTAGAGAAGTGATGTGATGAAAAAAAGATAAAAAAATAAAAAAATAAATTATTTTTGTATTGTCAAACTTGACCTTTGTTATGACATAATTGTTGAGATGACATCTGTAAAAAAGTAAAATTTTTAAACAATTATTTAAATAAAATCCCGTACAAAGTTTGAAGGGACATTGCCAAAATTCTTATCAAATAAGATCAGTAATCTTCATTTATAAAGGAAAATGTCTCGTAGCTCAAATTTTGTGGCTCAAAAGTGGCTCAAATGGCCAAAACGACGTCGTTTTGGCCATTTTTATGTTGTTCTGTACTCAAAACGACGTCGTTTTGGCCATTTGAGCCACTTTTGAGCCACAAAATTTGAGCTACGTAGCATTGTCGATTTATAAAATGAAAAAAGATCAAGGCCTCAAATTTGAGGCTCGAATGGGGCTCGAATTGGGACTTATTTATTTATTTATTTATTTTTTCTTCTGAAGCTATGTTGGTTTGGTTGTTTTTGTTTTATATTTTTTTTTCTTCTGAAGCTACGTTGGTTTTGTTTTTGTTTTATTTTTTATTTTTATTTTATTTGTTGGGTTGTGTTAGTTTGGTTGTTTTTATTTATTTATTTATTTATTTATTGGGCTGCTGTAATTTTATTTATTTATTTATTTATTTTTAAAGGATGGTTATGTGTAGGGGTGGGTTTAGAGTTAAAGATTTAAGGTTTAAGTTTTTATTTCTTCTGAGTCTTTTTTATTTGAAATAAAAATATAGCAAGGACTCGTACAAAATTATATGAAATTAACAAATTTTAACTAGCAGTTTAACTGATCAGTCAATTTTATCACTTAATCAATCTAACCCAATTGTTTTTTTTTTTTTTTTTCTATTTGTTGGGCTATGTTGGTTTTATTTTATTTTATTTGTTGGACTGTGTTGATTTATTTATTTATTTATTAGGATCTAAGTTTTAAGATACACATAAAAACCTTTCCAAAAAAAAAAAAAAAACCAAAAACAAAACCAAACCAACATAGCCTCCGTTTGGGAAGTGGGTTGACTTTTTGTCTTTTTGACTTTTTTGGCTATTTTAGCCTGGGCTAAAAAATTTGATTTGGAAAGGGCTTTTTGGCTTTTTGGTTTTTTTGACTTTTTTTGTGAGAGAAGAATGTAATGATTATGGGTTGGATATGATATTTTATTTTTTATGGCTAAAATAGCCTATTTTGTCTTTTATGGTTAAAATAGCCAAAAAAGCCCCGTTTAGCTCTTGCCAAACGGAGCCATAGAAAAAAAAAAAAAAAAACAGACAAAACAACTTTTCGAGGCAAATTCGCGCCTCCAATTTCGAGGTCTTTAGCACGGTTCTTATAAAATATAAGTAATGTAATAAACATAAAACAAATCAAAGATTGATGGGTTAGAACAGAAAAGAAATGGAGATGGAGCAATCAACACAATAGAGGGAAGACATTTTTACCTAGCATTGGACGCTAGTTACATGTGAAGAGTCAAAACTAAAAATAGATAAAATGTCTCTTCTACTGAATTGGAGATACAAAAATGAAATTTCACTAGCTAAAATGCCTAATATGCCCATTTTACCTATGAAGTTGCTTTAATTCTCTTTTTGTAAATTCATTCTTCCCAATAAATGCCCATACTAGGTTTAATTACAAGCTAATGATACTGTTTGGTACAGTTTATTATAAATTAAAAATTGATAATCTAAAAGTAGAAGATAAAAGCATCACTCACCCAGTTTTTAGAAATCAACTTTTTTTCAAAATATTTAAATTATTTCTATTTATAATAAACCATAAACATTAGTTTTTTTTTTCTTCCTTTTAATCAACCAAAAAAAAATTTTATTGATAAGAAAAACATTTATTACATATGAAAAATATCAATAAAAAGAAGATAAGAACAAAAAATATCGAGACGAAATTTTAAATCTCAACTACATTAAATCTCAACTAAATTAACACTAAAAATTTGGTACAGACTCCCATAAACAACTTTGAAAAGCTGTACCAAATTTCCCAATATTTTGATAGCAACCACATCAGTCGCATGTTGCTGCAACATTCGTATATAGGTGTGAGAGCCCAATGGGTGTCACTAGGAATAAGAGGTAAATTACACAAGATGTCCATACATTTTTATCTTGTTTAAAACATTGGAAGCACTATATTAATTCTATGATATGATATGGGTATGGGGTAGGTCATTGGGAACACAACAGGTACATCACAGCCTCGCGCAACCAACTTCTGTCAAGTCTGGAGAAAGTAGTAGTTTCTCATACAGCAAAGGACCAAATCAACTTTTACTTACGCACTTTTTCAGTCTAAATGATTTTGTTTTTTGAAAATGAATGATGGACTCCAGAGGATAGATAGTTAAGAAAAAAAAAAGAAAAACTAGGGAGTACCCCATTAGTACGGAGGCAATTATTTCTATGGGCTGGAAAGCATTTGTCAATTCCGAAATAGTCTAAAAACTAAATTGGGTCGCCGAGTCTTGTAGGGCTAAACGATGAGGTCAAACTCCATTTCTATTATTTTTTTTTTGTTTTCCCACTATAATAAAATTGAATTCCTATAACTTCACGTCATTGCCACACAGTAAATGTAAGTTATGATTTTTCATTTTTACTATTTATTTTTTTTTCATGTCGTAAATAATTTATCATCTACAATATGTTTATTGCGTAGGTCATGAATGTTAATAACGATATTTTTTTTATGACTTTCAATGTTAGCCATAAATATTAAAGCTTTTTATGGCGTGCATATAGCATGTCGTTAATATATCAACTATACACGACATGTGTACACTAGCTGTTCAAAATATTGAATATTTCACAGCGCAAAAAAATCAGCCGTTAAAAATTGCACTTTCCACGACTTACAAAAAGCCATCCGTTTAAAATATTGCACTTTCCACGACACGCAATTGCTATCGTGAAAGGTACTATTAAAAAAAAAATTAGTGGCAAAATGAAAATTTTAGCGCCAAACACCAAATTTAAAAAAAAAAAAAAAATCAAAACCCCAAATCTTCAGCCCCAATATCCTTTGTTTCTCTCTCTCTCTCTCTCTCTCTCTCTCTCTCTCTCTCTCTCTCTAAGTCTTCGTTTATTTCTCTCTCTGACATTCACATTCACACTCACACAAGCACAAACCTTAGGCCACCATTCAACACCAAAACGCTGTTGGACCTCTCGATTTGCCTCAAAGAATTATCAAGCCCTAACACATATCTCTTTCTCTCTCTCTCTCTCTCTCGACAATGGCGAGCACTTTCTTTTCCAATTGCAATTACTCCGACAGCCTAATCATTGTTGGAAACTCTGTCTACACCGCTATAGTATGCGAAGCGATCTCATGGGTTCTAATCTACCGAACAACCTCTTCTACAAGTCCCTCAAATCTTCCATTGACAAAGCTTCAAAGAAGCTCGAAACCATGAAAACTGACTCTAACCCTTCCAAGCTCAACCTCAAGAAGTCCAAGACCAAGAAGATCGATCACGTCAAGTCCAACCTCAAGGACCAACCGCGATCTCTCCCTCTTCAAGTTCAAATCTAGCGTTGTCATCGCTCTTGTCCTTTTTGTCGTCTTCGGCCTCTTGAACTCTCTCTTCGAAGGCAAGGCCATCGCGAAACTTCCCCTTGTTCCTGCCAGAATTGTCCAAACGATGAGCCACAGAGGCTTGCAAGGGGATGATCCAACTGATTGTTCTATGGCATTTTTGTACTTTGTATATTCGATTAGTATTCGGACCAGTTTGTAAAAGTTTTTAGGGTTTTCGCCGCCTAGAGGTGCCACTGGAGCAAGGTGTTTCCCAATTCCAAATCCCAAGAGCAATTGATCTAATCCAAATCCTAATTGATTAATTTTCGATACCCTACTTCCTTCTCAGTTATTTTGAAATTTTTAGTTTTGGTTGTGTAATTGTGGGATTTTCTAATGAGTACTCAGATTGATTTTAATTCAAATATAATGTATGGATTTATTTGATACTTGATCTTTAAAATATATCCCTTGCTAGGACTACATGTGTATTTGCAGTTGTGCACTATACAATTTTGATGATATTGGAGCCAAAGTTAATTGATTAATTCTAATTGATTTTATTGTCATGGTGTTTTAAGTTTTGTGATTATTCTGGTAAGAATAAAGAAGGGCAAATTACATATACACCCCTCCAGGTTTGGTTAAATTACAGATACCCCCCTGAGGTTTCGGAAATTACATCCCGCCCCCTGAGGTTTGTATTTTCATAACAATTTACCCCCTGAGGTTTATATTTCATAACAAATTACCCCCTAATTTCTTATGCAAATATAGCATTCAGGGGGGAATTCGTAATTTCTCAAACCTCAGGGGGGTATCTGTAATTTTGTCAAACCTGAAGGGGTGTATATGTAATTTGTCCAATAAAGAAATATGGAGAGAAGAGCTTGTGTAAAATTAGTAGCACTAAAATTGAATATATGGAATGTAGTTTTAGTAACAATACGAGTAAAAAATAATCGAGAAGTGAGGATTGAAACTAAACAACAACAAAGATTGAATATTTTCATTACCTAAGTTCAATTATTGAAAAGGATGGAGAAGTTGAATATGATGTGATCTATATAATGGAAGTACGTTGTTGACTTCTGACATATTATGTGATCAATGAATACTAACAGAATTGAAAAGAAAATCTTATGGTAAAGCTATGATGCCATCCTAATAGCTGGATCTTGTTGGATTGTGGAGTTAATTTGATCTTGATTGATCGAATTTTTAAGCCATGCTTTGTTTTGTATGTGACTTGTTTTTTGGCTAAAAAAAAAAAACTAGGAAAATAACATTCAATCATTGCTGTAATTTGTCATAACTAGAGATTTGAAGGAAAGTTACTAACATCTGCATCTCGTCGTAACCCACTCCACACTTTCCAACTAGACTTTATCAAATCTCTCTCTCTCTCTCTCTCTCTCTCTCTCTCTCTATTTTTAATTGCAATTACACACTAAAATACAGAGTTATTGTTCATTTATATTTTGTAAGGACTTTTGAATAAGTTTTTGATGTATAGTTGTCATAGATTTTCTTTTGTATACGGATTGCACCTACTTAGTGCCTTTTAAATATGTTTTCTACATAAAATAAAATTTATTTTGGGTGGTCAACAGCTTTTAATGGTTATCATCAAGTGATTTGCTTCTATATAGGTTTTGGTCTTCATAGATGTTGGACAATTAACTTTTGTGATGTTTTGTAGGCAGTACAAAAGCTGATTGATGAAGAGTTTCAAGGAATTATAAATATGCACACTTCGACATTGCATAAGAAGATTGCATTCGCTCACCATGACTTTTTCAAACTTTCAGGTTCTGAAAACAAGCTGGAGGCATTGCTACAAGTCTATTTCTGTTGATGCATTGGTTCGTTGATTTACAACAGCGGTGACCCACACTGAGATGAAGCACCTCTCTTCTCTTCAACTCTTCCTTCACAACTGTCGCGGATTTCTTCACCTCACGTTCTTCTTCTTTTTTCTCAAGGTTTTTTTTTTTTTTTTTTTTTTTTTTTTTTTTTTAAAGAAGATAAGAAACTCCTTATTTGTTATCTGTTCTGTGCTTCTTATGGCTACTGTTATATTTGTTGTGTATTGATTTGAAGTTGTGGGTATTGCTATAGCGGATGTGTTATGGTTTGCTTTTGGATTGTGCTTACTTCTAATTGGGTAAGGGTTCTTATTTTTAATTTTTGTAGTTTTGATTCAATTGAAGCTTCTTATCAATATGAAATTTGTATGACTTATGTTGAATCTATTTTAGAAAAATCAAAATCAAAATCAGGGCTACGATTGGTAGGGTGGGGAAACCCAATCCCCCTTAGGTACCATGGGTGGCACTACAAAAAAATGTACCAATTGGGATCAGGCCATGGTCATAGGGTGTAATAGAAAATTGGAGACAGAATTTAGAAACTGCCCGTCCTCGACCCCAACTTCTTTTTATCCCTAACAATTAGCAAAGAATTGAAACTGACTATTCGTTATTATAAACCACAGCAAACTGTTGTGCATTCTAGCTATTCGGTGCTATGCAGTTTAATCGATTTAGTCATTTTGAATTTGGACCTATTTTTATTGAATAACCAATCAAACACATCATGCAGAACATAAAGTCATAGTTATTACTCAGTTTCCTTGTTTCAAATATTTGAGCTCTGATTGCACTAGTAGTGATGCTACGAATATATTTTGATCCTCTCATTTAGACAAAGAAAGTAAAACCTCTCACTTGTCAGCTTTCTTGTTTTGTAATCCCCTTCTATTGCAATATTAGCTTTTTGGTTTGATACTGATCTTCATCGACGTAGTCCTATCATTCATATTTTTATAGTTTCTTATTACAGCACTTTATGAATGTGGTGTTTCCATTTGTGTTTCTTATTCTCATTCTCGTAGATTGTGAGACTTCCAAATCTAGATGCCAGGTTTTCTAAAGTGGGAGTTGAGTAGAGCCTCTTCCTTGTTTCTTAGGCTGCCCCTTGAGGGAATGATATTTTGACATGGCCAATAATACGACAAAAGGCCTCTCAGTAGCAATTTTGAATTTAAGGATAGTTTTTGGATGGTTTATAAATTAAGGATTTTTTTTTGTGATCATTTTGAACGTTTTGGACGGTTTTGAACTTAAGGATAGTTTTTGATCTCTAGAAACATAGTTTTTGTATGGTTTGGAATGAATAGGTAGTTTATGGATGTTCAAAAGTTATAGATAGTTTTTTTTTTTTTTTATTATGTTTGAAACAATATTTTGGTGGTTAATTGATATATATATATATATATATATATATATGTGTGTGTGTTTGTAAAGCAATGTTTTCTTATATTGTACAGGTGAAATAAACCTATAGATTTTTTTTTTTTTTTTTTAAAATATACATATTATACGGCACTCAAAAAATGATATAAAACTTGGGCTATCTACGGCAGGCAAAATAGGTCATTGTATTAAATATTCAATGACTAGTAATGAACGTCGTGGTTTGTCCCTGTAATTAACAGCGTGCCAAAGTAGTTGTAGAAAAGTCAAACACGACGCATAAGATCCATTGTTAAATATTTTTTACAGCGTACTACATCATGCCGTTGAAAGTGAATGACTTTCCATAACTAGTCATAATATGACATTACCTTGCACGTCGTAGAATCGTATCCATAGTGTTCATTTGGTGCCGTAAAAATCCTTTTTTGTTGTACTGTGTTTTGTTTTGTTTATTTTGATCAGTTAAATAAGAATTTTATTGATGAAATTAGATCATACAATACAATGTATGGAAATACATCAATAAAGGAGGGAAGGAAATGCAAAAATCATCGCAGTGAACTTACACAATCCCAACTAGGTTGGCACCAAGAAGTAAGCCTAATCATTTGCTAGCACTAACCTCAAAAGTTGGTGATAAAATAATAAGAGTATTGAGGAGCATGGGATAATAGCATCGAAGCTACCATCACAGCCACAGCTCAAGCTGCAGCCTTTACAACAGCAGACTTCATGAAAGCAGTTCAAGCTACAGTCTTCACAACAGCAGTCTTAGCTGCAACTGTAACCATAAGAAAGGTGTTAGCCTAATCCCAAGCATATGCAAGGAAGTTATGTTAAACCACCTGGATCAAGAATAGTTAGCAAGAATAGATATGGTTATAAAAGTGGAGTTAGTTAGATATGTCGATATAACAAAATTAGTTAGCATTGTTGAGTATAAATATATGTAAGAGACTTCATTGGAAATTAGTGAAAAAGAATTTCTTTAATTTTTGTTATGGTATCAGAGCCTCTCAACTACAACGAGTGAAGGTCCTTCAACGGCGAATTCATCTTCGAGTTCGTATTCATCTTTTGTCCTACCTCCAAATATCAATCTTCTTCTGTCAAATTTTAATTCTCTAATCACAGTCAAGTTAGACTCTATCAATTTTCTTATCTAGAAAAATCAAGTCCAAAATGTTCTTTATGCTACTAACTTTCTTGGATTCGTTACTGGATCAATCTCATCTCAAGATCCAAAAATACTTGACTCTTTAGGCAAATTTATACCAAATCCTGAGTTTGAAAATTGGGAGATTATTGATGCTCACCTACTTAGCTTCATTACTGCTACTCTTTCTCCACCTGTGTTTTCCTTTGTTCCTCATCTTCAACATTGCTCTCATGTCTGGAATGCTTTGGAGAAGAGGTATTCATCTTTATGTCGATCTCATATTCATCAGTTAAAGAACAAGTTACAAACTGCTTCAAAACCAGGTATATCAATGGAAGAGTATCTATCTCAAATCAAAATCATAGCTGATCAACTCAGCCTTGCTTCTTCTATAATTGATGATGAGGATCTAGTTCTTTTAACCTTGAATGGTTTACTAGATGAGTATGATGCTTTGAAAACAACAATTCGTGCTAAAGTTGAGCCAATCAATATGGAAGAATTGAGTTCTTTTCTATGTTCAGAGTCTATTCACATGGAGAATAAGACTAAATTTGCTCTTAGCACTGACTCTACTGTTGCCTACTCTGCCACTAGACATGCTAAGTTTAGTCCTTCAGTTTCCAAACGCCCCAATTATAGAGGCCGAGGCGCTTTTCGTGGCAAAAGAGGCAGGTACATAGGTAATAGGTTTTCTATTAGAGGTACTAGAGGACAACAAGGGCAAGGAAATTTTACTCCAGGAAGCTACTCTTCTTCCTACTATCAGATTTGTGGAGGTTACAATCACATTGCTTTTCACTGCTAGTTTATAATGGATCCAAATTACCAATCATCTAACTCTTCTTCATCTTTATTTGGCATGTCACAATCAAAAGCTTATTCTTCAATTGCATCTCCAGCTCTTTCTCCTTCACCAATATCTACTTCATCTGGTTCTTCCACACCATGGTATGTGGATTCTGCAGCAACCAGTCACATCACTAATGAGTTAGGAAATTTTCATCTCCATCAGCCATATCAAGGAACTGATCAAGTCATAGTTGGAAATGCCCAGACATTGCCCATTCAACATATTGGTAAAGGGTATTTTACCAACTCCTCAATATTCTTTGCACCTTCAGGATATGCTTCATGTTCCTAAAATTTTGTCTAATCTTTTATCTGTGCATAAGTTTGCTCAAGATAATAACTGTTCTGTTCTCTTTGATAGTAACTCTCTTCTTAGTCAAGACAATCTTACGAAATAGGTGCTCCATAAAGGTCCTAATATTCATGGCTTATATCAATTTGCTTCACCATCTTCATTTTCTAGCTCACAAGCTCGTTACACTTCTTCTCAGACTAAGGTGTCTATAGCTACTTGGCATCAAAGATTGGGCCATCCATCCTCTTTCAAATTTCATCACGTAGCTAAACATTTACCTATTAGTTTTAAAAATAATTGTGATGTTTTTTCTTGTACTCCTTGCAATGTTGCTAAAATTCATAAACTTCCTTTCAGGCTTTCTATCTCCACTGTATCTTAACCCTTTTCTCTTGTGCACAATGATGTATGGGGGCCATTTCATGCTTCTAAATGTGGATATAAATACTCTTTTTTGTAGATGATTTCACTAGATTTACATGCATTTATCCTTTGTTTGTTAAAAGTGAAGTTTACTCCACATTTGTTCATTTCAAAACTTATACTGAGAACTAATTCAATCTTTCTCTTAAAATATGTTGAACAAATAATGGTACTGAGTTTGTGAATCATAAAATGCATGATTATCATGCTTCCCATGGTATTATTCATCAGCTTTGTTGCCCATACACTCCTGAGCAATATGGCATCACTGAAAGGAAACATCAACATATTACTGAGATAGCTATTGCATTGTTATCTCAATCTTCTATCCCTCTTGATTATTGGTTTGAGGCCATGGCTGCTGCTATGTTTCTCATTAATATGCTGCCAAGTCTATCTCTAGGTCATTCATCTCCTTATCAATTATTGTTTAACACCATTCCTGATTACACTTTTCCCAAGGTGTTTGGTTGTCAACGTTTCCCTTGGCTTCGACCTTATAGTTCCAATAAGCTCCAACCTAGGTCCACTCCATGTGTCTTCTTAGGTTATCATCCTTCCACCAAGGGTTACTGTAATAATCCCATCGTGAAATACTTTACATTTAATTAATGACGGAGATTTGGATTTTAATTGCCTACTATTCTGATTTAATTTGGGAATTATGAAAATTATGGAGACTGATTCATATACGATTCTATTGAAGATTTATTTGGAATTACAAATTGAAAACCTAATTGACTCAAGAAAGAATAAGTAGTGAGTCGATTTTTTTTTTTTTAATTTCGAGTATCGAACCATATGGGAGTTTAATTAAATATTCGATTCAGATTTGTAAAATTGAGATTTGATTAATTGGGTCCAAATTGGAGTTAATTACGTTATGAGGAGTGGGGATTATGATTATTGCAAATTAAATTTATTTATGAGGTATTCAATTTGAGTATGTAATTTATTGACGGAGACCTTGAGTTTGACCTAAACTTAAGGTCCTTATTGATGTGAGAAATCACAATTGGGACTTGTGATTAGGCATGATTTTATGTTGTTGATGTGGAATTGCATGTTTAAGGATGTGAATTATAAGGATTTGAAGTTGTATCTATCGATTGTAGAATTTTTTTTTGAAATTACAGCTTTAAACGAAAAATTGAGGACCTTAGATGTGCCAGAAAACAAAACCGATTACATATTAATTGAAATTTAATTTCGGCTGATTTGTTAAGTCATGTTTGGCTCTTATTATTGGAGTAAGCTTTTGGATATAGATATTTCTGAGACAAGTTATAGATATAAGTGTATTGAGCTCATATTTTGCTCATTCTTATTCCTTGGGAAGAAAAATCTGGGGGAAAGAGAGGGAGAGTTTTAGAAAGAGAGAATGAGAGCTCTAAAGAACTCAAAGAGAAGAAGAGAAAAGTGTAGAAATTGAAAGGGGAACTCAAGATTTAGCTTGGATTCGCTAGGAATGTGCAAGAATAAAGGCTAATGAAGGCTTTAGGTAAGATTTTACCTCTCAAACCTTGAAGATCATGAATTAAGAGTTAGATTTATGGATTTTATGAAAGGTTTTACATGTATTTTGTCACATAAGGCAATTACATAGCACGATTTCATAAGATTCATGTTTATAACTTGTTTTCTTGCATGATTTCTGAGATTCATAAAGATTTCAAGGGACTTTCTCCATGGATTTTGCAATTAGAACTCATCACATGCATAGCTTTTGATTTTGTTCTTGGCTTCAAGTCTTTGAGCTTGTAAATGGAATTTTGGTCTTGCTTTGAAATCATGATTATCATTGAAGTTAGAATTGTTTAATTCAACATGGTTTGAAAGGTTTTGGGCATGGATTTGTATAAAATGAAGTTTATTGTAAGAAGTTGAGCCTTAATCTTGAGGGTTTGTATGGTTTGAACTCATTAAATTATATATGAAATGAATATCTATATGAATTTGGAAGAAAATTTAGATTTTGTAACAAAAATAGTGTTTATCAATTATTGTTAAAGATTCTTGATTCTTGAGTTAAACCAAGTTTTGATGCCTTTGATTTGGAAAACAACCTTATTCCCATGTTTATCAATGAATTTATAAGGTTTATGTTGAGTTTCACTAAGCCCTAGCTCAAGAACATGCAAAGAAACCATTTTAGAACATACTGAAATTTCGGACTTGCTGTTGGAAGCCCAGAACCGCACGTGCAGTTTGGATTTCCGCATGTGCGGATTGCTCTATTTCAGCCTACTTTAAATAGGCATATCTCTCTCATCCGGACTCCGTTTTAAGTGATTCTTCAGCCTAAATTCAATCCTCAGAAGTCTAGTTTCCAATGGTGGTAGTCTCATAGCCAAATTCTAAATATACAAATAGATATGCTCAAATTAGTGAAAGTTGTTCACTTTCTTTCCAACCGTTTTATGCTATTTCTTCTCCTAACCCAGTTTCCTTTCGTTTCTTCCTATTTTCCTAGACATGGACTATGACCCATTGAAAACTGATGAGTTTAGAACCAACATAAATAATTGGTTAAAGAGCAAAATAAGGAATCGGTTTATTTGATTAAGAAAAGATTAAGATAAGTAAATTTGATCAAGAGAGTAATTCCATGTTTCGATATGTTGTGCTATGCGCATTGTGATTGCAGGTCAAGATTCAAGGACTGGTCAACCATTTCTGGAAACCACTGTGAGTAATATTATAGTAAAGATATGCTTTTCATTATCTATTTTGATTTATGTACGACATGATTCTTTAAATATCGTATTTTGTCAAAATGCACAAGTTTCCAAGAAATATGAAATGAGCTATGAACAAGAAATGTGAAATGAGTTATGAACAAGAAATGTGAATTGTTTGTAATATGATACGGTAGGCCCATGGCCGTTTTGTTTATTTGTTCCATTTATGCTGTGACATGATATAAATTGTTCGGTCTTTAAGACCTATTGATTTTTGGTATGGAACAAAGTGTTGTACGAAACTAAGTGCTACAATGGGAGTCACCTCTAGAATCCGTACAAGTCACCTCTTGGGTCCATATATACATGAATTGGGCCCAAGGAGAGGTGGAGATATGTTGATGTTCCATCTACTCCGTGATAAGATACGGTGATATGATATGATACATTTGGACCTGAGGTCATTCAAAAAATATGATATGAATACGAATGCTTATACATCGATATATGACTCATGTTTACGAAATGTTATTTCATATGAATGAATGGATGTCCTATTTTGAAATTTGATTTTGACCCTTTGTATAAGTGGGCGTACCACGTACCACATAAAATGTATCGTAATGGTTTCAGATATGTATTCCATTTGAAAAAGCATAGATTTTGATACGATAAACACTTGTTTTAAAATGATTTAAGATACGTTTCAGAATTGTGAATTTTCCTAATGTTAAGGACATCATTCATTAACCCCTTTACTTTATTATTACTCACTAGGCATTAGCTCACCCTTTTTACTTTATATATATAGGTGAGCCATCGAAGGATCGACATTAGTGTTTGTACCAAAGTCTGCCTTTCTGTCAAGCCACCCGGAAAGTGTCTTTGTGTAGGGACGTAGTATAATTTTTCAAGCTTAGTGTTGTTTAATGGCTACTATATAGTGTGTGAGATTTGTATATGTAAATATGGGAAGTGTATGTAAATGTTTAAATTAATTTAGTTTTCATGTAAGCACAAGCTTAATGAACATTATTATTTGTTTTGCTTCCGCTCTAGGCCCCGATATGATTTGAATATTTTGAAATTTTGTTTTAAGGCCGAAGGTAACCTAGGGTTATTGGCCAGTCATGATCCAAACTTCTAGGGCCAGGTTTGGGTCGTGACAGTTATAGATGTTTGGATCCCATTTCTGATAAATTTTTCCTCTCAAGACGTGTTTTGTTCAATGAGACTTGTTTTCCTTTTTCTCACACCACATTAGTTCCACCTTCTTTACTTACTACTTATTCTTGCTTTTGGCCCTTGATCCCTTCTCCTCAGTCTCCACAATCTCTTCTCACTTCATCTGCTACACCTACTGCTGCCCAGTCTAATCCTGCTACACCTACTGCTACCCAGCCTACTCTTACTGCAACTACTACTGCCCAGCCTACTCTTGTTGCACCTCCTGCTACCTAGTCTATTTCTGCTGCACCTACTGCTGTCCAATCATCTATTGCTCAGCCCACTGTTGCAACCTCTTCTATTGCTCAGTCCATTGTGGTACAGCCTACTTATGTTGTAACACCCCGAAATAAATACAATAAACTATTCATGACGATAAGTAATTAACAATATAAATCAGAGTATAACATCCCTCCATTACATAAGACTCAGTTATACAAAAGGACGACACATGCGAATATACATTCATAAGTCCTAACCCTATATCTATAGCATGTGTCAACAACAAAGATATAAAATAGAAGTTAAACAGATAATTGAAATGTCCTAAAGGCTATAACTTTCCAAGATTTGTACTTGGTTACATCAAAATGGATTTAAATCCAATACAGGTAATGCCCTAGGTTTGTACAAAACAATTACAACAAATAAACAAAATGAAGCTCTTACTCCAATCCTCCTAGGCTACGGCATCTCACCAACACCTGAAAATGGTTTTTCCCATATAGGGTGAGCCAAACCCCAGTAGAAATAATCCAACGCAATATATGAATCTTAACAAAGATATAAGGGTGAAATGCGTATGCAATCCTCATGATCAAAACGTCTCATTTCTCTTTCCAAAACCATCTAAAGTCAGGTTTAAATCACGATTCATCATTCATTTCCTTTATATTAGAAAACAGGGTCATAAATCATAACTTTGGGAATCTCAAAGTACAACCTTTCACGAATATTTCGTCCATGGGAAATCGTAACCGGCACCCTCTTTGACAGAACTCGGAGTCATGAAATGACGTGAGTGTATGTCAAAGCCCAGAGATGACCCATTTTGACAAGGCCGTAAGACTTGGGCAAAGAATCAAGACAAAAAACAAATGGTTGCGCCCGCAGGCTCCCTACGTATCCCTTTGCAAGGAATCAAACCAGCGTAGTTCTGGGGTGAAATGCAAATGATATGCAAGATGCAAGAACATAACTTATGATCATGCAATGAGGCTGTACAATGAAACATTTAAATGCAAATGCTATGCAAAGAAATCCCACAGTTAAACAAACTGAAACAAGGCACAACAATTCCAATCACGAAAAGAAAACCACAAACGACGTGCGAGAAACACGAGCCTAAACTACAATTCATGCAGAAAGGATGTAAGAAAATTAAAGCTTAACTACGCGACGTGCAGGAAAGGCGAAGAGTGACGTAATCGTCAGGCACACCTGAGGTCTCAACCGAGATCCTAATACATTGCACGCGGAAGGAGAAAAGCGATGGTGTGAATACTGGGCGCACCAAAATGTTTTTTAACCAATGCAAACAATCCTAACGCGTCTCACGTGAGAGGAGAAGAGGTGGTGTGAACACCGGAACGTACACGAATGTTTTTAACCGAAGAAGGTGGTGTGAACACTGGGATGCACCCGAATGTTTTTAACCGAAGCAATCCTAACGGATCTCATATGAGAGGAGGAAGGGGTGGTGTGAACACCGGGACGCACCCGAATGTTTTTAACCGAGGGGGTGGTGTGAACACTAGGACGCACTCAAATGTTTTTAACCAAATGGGGTGGTGTGAACACCAAGACGCACCCGAATGTTTTTAACTAAAGCAATCCTAACGCGTCTCATGCAAGAGGAGGAATGGGTTAGGTGAACACCAGGACGCACCCAATTGTTTTTACCGAAAGGGGGGATGTGAGCACCGCGACGCACCCGAATGTTTTTAACCGAAGGGGGTGGTGTGAACACTGGGAAGCACCCGAATGTTTTTAACCAAAGGGGGTGGTGTGAAAACCGGGACACACCCGAATGTTTTTAACCGAAATGGGTGGTGTGAACACC
Organism: Camellia sinensis; assembly: GCF_055761805.1. Classification (NCBI taxonomy): domain Eukaryota; kingdom Viridiplantae; phylum Streptophyta; class Magnoliopsida; order Ericales; family Theaceae; genus Camellia; species Camellia sinensis. The sequence continues at coordinate 93,573,717 of NC_138975.1, forward strand.
AGGACGCACCTAAATCTTTTTAACCGAAGCAATCCTAACACGTCTCACACGAAAGGAGGAAGGGATGGAAGGGTGCAATTCGAAGGGCACGAATGTTTTAACCTGGAACTCCTTTGAATGAACCGTATATACAATATCGTGCATATGTAGGAAAGAGACTTAACAAGTGCGATACAGTACAAATGCATGTTCTATGCAATATACACAACCGAGATACAGTGTTAATGGCATGTTCTATGCAGGAAAAAAAACATAAACATATTCTATGCATAATTCGTTATGGGAACACATTCTATGTAGGAAACAAAAGCGGATGCACATTCCATGCATGATTCAAGAGCGAATGCAAGACGCGCATGCAATTCCCGTGAGATGCACATCTTACAACAACATATGTGAAATGCACATTCTATGCTACAAAGTGAAGTACATGTTCCATGCAATAATGAATAAGAAATGCAAGATATCAAAGCATGATTTGACAAAAACAAACTCAATAGAAACTTCTGATTCACCTCTCGAAAGAATTACAATGTATTTAAAGGATACACCTTGTTCATGTTGACAAGTGACGAACATTGCGTACCGAAAACACAGTTTTGGGCTTCCGTAAAGACATTCTGAACTCAACAGTGGACAATCCCTTCACTTCTTGGAAACCAAGGACACAAAACATCATCAAGAACCCAAAGAAAGCTGTCGGCCACCTGCCGGCCACAAGGAAAGGCCGTTGGCCAAGTGCCAGCCATCGATGAGCCTTGCTGGCCATTGATGGTAGATCGAGGGTTTTTTGGTCAATTCGGTTCGACTCTTTAAATATGAGCCACTAGGGCTCATTTCCTCACTCACCCAAGTCCAAAATCTTCCTCCATCTCTCTCTAGACACTCATTCTCTCTAGATTTGCCCTTCCTACCCGTTTTTCAACACCCCACGCGAAGTTGATTCGCTAAAATATCTTTATTTCCTTCACTTTGAACCGATTGAAACTTGATTTCGGTGCTTCCTCTCTTCTTTTCCACCATTTAAGGCTTATTCCCCTCGAGTTTCTCTCGAGTTTTGTGCACTTTTTTCCATTTTGACTTTTTCCTCTATTTTCTCTCTCCTAAGGTATGACTTTTTCCAAGTTTACCTTTTTTCTTCATTTTTCTTCATTCTTCACCCATTTCGCATCTATTTTCAGATGGCGGACAAGATTCCTCACGACGGGGCTCCTCCCGAGATTTCCCCAGTAGTTCCACCTGTGCCAAAGGTAGAGGAGTCGATAGCTAAACTTGAGGCTGACCTGGAGATGGAGTTCAAGCCCGAGGCCGAGCCAGAGCCGCTACCATTGAGGGTACGCCCTTTCGATCCGGTGAGATATCACCCACAAACACACATATTGCCCACTTCCGAAGCATCTGACACTTCACCGAGTTTGTCCGCGGTGCACCAGAGGACCTTTTGTTGAGGGAGCCGGATTCTCACTTGTTGGCCATTGCCGTTGAGGTAGGACCTCTATTTTTCATGTATTTTACCTTTCATTATTTTCAATTCCTGCACTGCCTTGCATCGGATTCACCCAACTGCATTTCATACACTGCCTTGTATCTGACCATGCACTGCCTTCATCTAATTGCATTCATGCACTGTTTTCATCTGATTGCATGTCGCACACTGCCTTGATCTGATTGCATTTCATGTACTGTCTTATATCTGATGTATTTGTCTTCTGCCACAGGGCGAGTCTCGTGCCTTCAGAGGCTACGGTGATACGACCACTCAAGATTGATATGACGAGCTCCCAGCTGGAGTTCGAGACATCATTGACGAGGCGGGCTTCGGCCTCTTCTACTCTGGCTTGACTCGGGTCACCGCGAGCCGTCCCCTCCTAGGAGCACTAGTGGAGAGGTGGTGGGATACCACCAACTCCTTCCACCGCAGGGGAGATGACGATGACTCTTTATGACTTTGCCATGATCATCGACTTAGACGTAGGGGGCGATCCGATCCCTCTTGATACAGATATGGGGGAGTGGGAGGCGGCTGAGTTCAAGCTGCTGGGGGCATACCCATCCATATATCGGAGGGGGATGGTCAGATACACTTGGTTCACTGAGCGGCTCAGGGGGACAGAGCCCGAGACGATAGAGGAGATTGAGCAGTATGCCAGGGGCTTCTTGATGTTCGTCTTCAGTACCACCTTGCTTTCGAACAGGTGAAACACCGTTGGCCTGTATTTGCTGAGTGCCCTGGTGACCCTTCATCGGGTTCGTTTCAACAATTGGGATAGAGCTGGCCTCACCACACTGTACGGATATATGAACTCTACCTCCTGTCTGCGGGGAGACTTGATTGGAGGCTACTGGCGAGCTTGGAAGGTACACATCTCAGTTCTCTCTTTGCACTTGATATTTTCTTTACAGTTTCTATTTTACATCTATTTCAACACATGCTTTCTGCTTCTCATTTTTGTATTTGCTCAAACACTGTTCATACATTGTGCTTTTGGTTTTTCATTTTCTACATCTGCTTGATACTATATTGATCACATACCATTGCATTTTCCTTGAACCTATGGGTATATGCATACATTCCAACTCTCGCTCCGGAGCCTATAGAGGAGCTTCCGTTGACAGTCTCCTATTCGCGGATATATGACGGTTAGCTTCGCCGTAAGACCCGTGAGCCTTTCACATTTTTCAGGCAGTACTTCGACACAGTAGCTGCCTATGAGGTACTCCGAAACACAGTCACTTTTGCTTTGAAACTATTTGTTTAGCAACTAACAACAACTAATAATCTGTACAATTTCTATTTACAGATCATATGGCAGCCATGGGCCTTGATGCCAGGGGAGGTCCAGGACCAGTTTGTCGGCGCCTAGGCCATTTCCCGCTATCGCATTCTGCTCGAGGGCCCAGTCTGCCGGGCCTGATTCTTGGGCGAATGCTTCGTGCGCCAGATTATGGGCCTGCCCGACTCGATCATTCCAATGGCTCCACCAAAGTCCATGCGGTCCACAGAGAGCCTATTTGTTGAGGAGGTCATCCAGTTCATGGCGGGCCTAGATGCCGACTTCTTCCGAGCGGAGGGCGACTATGCAGCTTTCATCCAGACATACTTGATGTCGCCCCTGACTGGTGTTCGTGGAGCTGAGGAGGCGAGAGCTCTTGCCGCGAGAGCGAGGCCCAGAGTGACCCGGGTGAGCAAGGCCCGTGGCAGAAGGGCTTCCCAAGCGGGGTAGAGGGTTGATTGGCCAGAGCTTCCCACCATGCTGACTTGTTGGCGACACACCGGGGATGCCTACCAGGTCCCAATTGAGCCTGCAGTGGCTGGTCATGAGCTTGTCGGGATCCGAGGCCCGACTCTGGTATGAACCACACTTTAGCACTTGCACTCCATGTTTCATTTCAGATATATTCATTTGCAGATACTAATCATTCAAATAAATTTGCAGGCACCGATCAAGTACACATGAGACACCCTCGAGCTGATAGCCTCATTGATGGGGATGATACAGAGGAAAGAGGCGTTGCTCAGCCTCTACGTTGTTTAGGTAATTTCTTCTGTTTTACATTCCAGGCATCAAGTTTCCATTGACACACCGACACTAACATTTCAACTAAAAACTTCCCAAACTGCACTGATACATTGCATCGATAAACCGCACCTAACACACTGCGCTTGTATACAGTATTCACACACTGTATCTGACTTCTGCATATACTCATTCTACATACTATGCTTGCATCTGATACACACGCTATAACTGATACGTAACAACTGTCTTTTCAGATTCCACCCATACCGATGGCACCAGCCACAGCGGTAGCTGCAGCACCCGCACCAATAGTACCTCCTCCGACAGTAGGGAGAAAAGAGAGGCAGGCTCCGGTGCGCGGCCGAGGCAGAGCTAGGGGCATCCGAGCCGAGAGTGGCCCTTTAGAGCTTATTCTGAGTGATGATGATACTGAGATGAGCGACTCTGAGGCAGCGAGTCAGCATTCAGATTCATCTAAAAGTGAAGGTGACGATGTCGGCTCGGGTTTCGAGAGTGAAGGCGATATTGAGGCAAGCTTTGAGGCGGAGAGCAATGATGACACCGGCTCGGGTTCCAGTCTAGGTTTAGATAGTGGGGTTGACGAAGGCAGTGCCCTAGAATCCTCTCCTCCGTGGAAGAGGACGAAGAGGGCTTCTTGAGCCTGAGGCAACCAGCGTTGATTTTTTTTTTTTTTTTTGCTTAGTTTCTTTTTGTTTATAGTTTTAGCACATTGTACAGCTTTAGACAGGTTATATTTGTTTTAAAAATTTGTACTATACTTTTGTAAAAACAACCATGATCGGAATGAAAACTAGTTTTTCTTTGAAAAAGTGTTGGATTTTGCATCATGAGCATCACTTAGCATGGAAATGAGATTGAATTTGATAATGAAAGCCGAACACTTGTATTGGCACAACGTTCTTAATCGGGTAATGAACTGACCAACAACTAAAATGAAAAGAAATATACAACTCGATAAACAACACAACAACAACTTGATAAACAAAGCGACGACAACTCGATAAACAGAACAACATACAACTCGATAAGAAAAACAACACAACAACAAATGACATACAAAAATAACAAGCCTGCTAAAGCCAAAACGACTGAAAACTAGACCTTAAAACAAACTAAAAGTAACACAAAACACATGCTTCCAGCATTGTTTAGCACAAAGAGGGACGACAGGTCAAAGTGAGAGACTGCCGGCTATAAACAAAGGTTGCCAGCCACATGCCGGCCATAAGAGGTGTCTTGCTGGCCATCAATGCTCTTGTCAGCCATCAATGCAGATTGTCGGCCATCAATGTACAGGACCTCCAAATTGTTGACACCTGGCTTCCACTCACTGCCTTATCTTCTAGAAAGGGTTGAGCTTCGTAAATTCTTCATTTCAGCCGCAAATTCTTCACAAATGGAGTTGTTTCTCGCCGAAAAACACTCGAATTAGATTGCAACTTTAGATGGCTCAGAAAAGTTGAATTTTTAGGGTTTCGGCATAAATGCACTTTTCCTGCTGAGTCATTCTCTACTTTGTTTTCTGTTCCTTCATGTCGCGGCTAGATGTTGGAACCCGATTACACATATCTTTAGCTTCGAAGGACAAGAGATATGCTCGACAATCGAAGAATTTCAAGTGCTAATGGAATCCCGGCACGATGAGGAAATCATACCTCAACCGCACTTTGGCCACATCTAAGCTTTGGTACGGATGTGCGGGCTTACTCTATACGAAGCTTGATCCTTGGTTCACAATGGAGAGCTGGCTATTCCCAGCCTGATCCATCGATTTTCTGAAGTCGGTGATCGAGGTAATCTTCTTTGGCGGGGTTTTCAGCAACACGCCATTTGTTTGTACATGTTGGCTCATTTCCTTCTTGCCCCTAGTTTTAGAGGGTCTAGCATTCGGCTAATTGAAGTGGCCCAAGGTTTGAAACAGGGTAAGAGTTGCATTGGTTTGGTGTTGATCGAGACTTTGATGGACTTAGACACCTTCCAATGGCAAGAGACAAACAAATTCGCAAGGAGTCCACTACTTCTTCAGGTAATGTTTTCCACCATTTCTAATATATGTTTCTCACATCACTTGGCATTCATGCTCTATTTTTCTCTCAAAGCCCTTTTCTCACTTTTCTCTCAACATATATCTCTCCATTCTTTAATCTCTCTTTTCTTTCATCCCTCCCTAGATGTGGCTAATGGGCAAGCTGAAGGTAGTGGACTCTTGGCCCGCATACTTAGCTTGAGCATACTTTTTTCGTCGACAGCTAGTGGATTTCCCAAATGAAGGATGGTGGTGCCACTGGATGTGCAACAAGTTTGTTGCTGATTGGCGTTGCCCCTGGCTTAATCTAACTGAAATGAGCTATAGCATAAATCGATAACCTGGCATTCAGCTGATTGGCTTGACACACTATGTATTCTATTTTCTGTTCTGGTTCAAGCGTCAATTTGGACATGATTAGACTTGTCCAGAGGAAGGGGTAGAGTACCCGGTTTCATTCCCAGTCCAAGGTTCACATTTGGCTAGGTACCTCACTGCTTGGAGAACAAGAGAAGTTCTGGCTCCTACACCTAGTTTTAGCTATGCCCTTTCTGGTGTGTGTCTGACTTGGCTCGAGGATGAGGCACAAACCGGGCTCATTTTGGCATCAGAAGCTTCCACAAGCACAAGTGGGGGACACAGGAACACCTGACTCATCTATGCCTCTAGTTTATTGCTTTGATCTTACTTTTCAAGTTTTATGAATGTAATAAAAGCAACTTTGATTTGTATCTAGAGTTGGAGAACTTTGTATTGAAATCAATGAATTTAAAGTCGTGAGCACTGAAATTTTTTCTTTTGGTCCAAAAATGATCTAAGTTGTAAAAGGTAAAATTTGAGCGAAAAATCAACTTTTATCAAAACTTTTCAAACCCATTTTCGATAAGGATCACCACTTGACACACACGGAGTCAATCCTCGAGATGTACAACCCCGAATCCGAAGATCACAAACTGCTCCTTGACTGAATAACACTGCTTAGCATTGTAACCAGCTCTTCTCTCAAAGTAAGGATCACAACCGAGTTTTCAGATGAAGAAGGGACAAAGATGACCTGATCAAACACATGGACATGACAATTGGATTAGAGGTGTTTACGGCCGAACATCAGGATAAAGTTGCCTACGTATCCCGAAGATGGGAATCAGGCCTTAAGTAGTTTGGTTTGGGTTCACTCTAGTATTAACGCTCTCATTTTGTGCTCTAACTTTTGCCAAGGTCGCCCTTTAGGCTGGTGTATACCTCTGCTCACTGATGATCGGACACATTCAAACTCCAAGCGAGATGTCTATCATAGAAGTAGAGTTGATAAGGCGTCAGCGAACCTGTTGTTTTCTCTTAGTAGATGCGTGAAAGTCAGCTTCTCAAACCTAGGAATCAGAACATCCAAGGTCTAGTGATAGATCTTCATCTTTTTTTCTTTGACCTTCCAGTCTCCTTTTGTTTGAGACACAACTAGGTTTGAGTCCCCGATTACGTCCAACCTTTTTGTCCCTAGTTCCAGGGCAGCTTCCAAACCAGCGATACATGCCTCGTATTCTGCTTCGTTATTGGATACTTTGAACCAGAGTTTGAAGGCTAAGAGTATATGAGAATTGTCGGGTGCTATCAGCAACACACCTATCTGTAGACACCCCATTTTTGACCGTCCTCAAGACTTGGATGTCACCGTTTGAACACCCGGTGACCATCCATGTTCGTGTTCGTTTTGAGTTCTCGGAGGTCTCGGCTACGCGCCTTGCCTTAAGATCTCTCAACTTGCTTGTTTTGTGTTTGGTTTTGCACCAAACACTTGTTGTTTTGCTTTTGAGGACAGGGAATGGCTTGTTGGCCATCCACATACCTCACCAGCCATGGCTTGAGGCCACCGACCCTGTTTTGTTGCTACCGGCCATTGGTGATGGCCGGTCGGCACTCTTTATGGTCGGCCGACCATTGTTTTGGTCAATTTATCATTTTTGGCTGGCCGACCACTGCTCATCTGCTTTTGGCAGACATTTTATGCCAGCTGTGATAGCTGGCATCCACAATGCCCCCCCTTCCATACACGTGTATGGAGGGATTTCCCTCTTGCTTAGCTTATTTTGTAAGCTTTGCAAGATGGGAATTCCTATAAAGGGAGGGCTTCTCCTCTCTCCTCAAGGGATCTAGTGTTACACCATACCTTGGTTGCTGAGGTTCTACGGGTTCGATTTCAGAGTTTTGAGTTTGGTTTTGATCAAAGGGAGGTGCTGGTCTTGTTGTTCTTGAAGTGTTCTTCAAGGGTAAGAACCTATCCTCTTTATTTCCCATTTTTGCACAAGCTTTTAACCTATCTTGTATTTGTTTTTAAGCTTAACTTATAACTGATAAAAGTTTTGTTTTTAAGTGCTTAAAATAGTTGTTTAAGGTCACTTTGAGGTTTGGGGTTGTCCCCTCCCTCCAAGGCCTTGTTAGGCCTTGTTTTAGGCCATCCATTTTGGCCCTTGCTTTGAGCTTTGCATGACCTCTCTATCACTGAAATCCAGAGGATTTTCAGTGGTGGAGAGGTGGTTTTGAGGTCCTAAATGGGAGAGGGTCATCCCCTCTCCATGTTGCCTTTGATGGTTGCACAAATGGCTTGTGTTGTAGCTTGTATGCCTAGCTTGCTTTAGCTTCATTTCAGCTGGTATTTGTGCTTATTTTGTCATGATATAGCATTGTTTTAAGTTGGTTTAGACATACCATGCATGCTTTGCATACTTGTCTTGTAATGCCATGAAATTGCCTTAACATGCATCATGATATACCATGACTTTCTAGCATGATTTTGGCTTAGCTTTGTGATGTTTTTATGCATGTTTTGGTATTCTTAAGATCTGATTTTGGTTGTTTGGGTCATCCATGACTTACTTTGTATAGCTACCATGCAACCTAGCTTGTAGGCTTTGAGTGTTGGATCCTCTAGCATGCTTTACTTGCATTATTTCAGTGACTTGGAGTCACTTACCATGTCATTTCAGTCCATATGGCATGCTTGTTTACTCACAATTGATGCTTCTTTAATGTCTTAAAGAGTTTGTGTTTCATGTTCCATGTTTGTGCCACTGTGTACGCCATCATGTGTAGGCATTTGGGATGCCATCTAAGTGTGTCTTTAGCCTTGTTTTGGTCTGCCTTGGGACTGTTTTGAGTCCCTTTGGCCCTTTGAGGCTTGGTTGGCATGGTCATGGCTTGAGCCCCTTGGCTAGCCTTGAGCCTTGGACCTTGTTGCATGCTTTGCTTGATTTGTTTAGTTGGTTTGACACCTTTTCTAACATGATTCCAGAGCTTACAATGTATGCCATTTGCCCATGTTTGTTCCTTTTAAGTGTGCTTAAAAGTTGCCTCTTTATGCTTAAGTATTGGACCATGTATGCATGCATGTTTGTATGTACATTTGCCTCTATTTCCTTGGCATATTGGCCACTGATTTGGGCCTATTTTAGAGCTGCCCAGATTGGTTTAAGACCATCATTCGTATGTTGTCGCATGGTCGCCTTGTGTGTTGTTACGTACTTGGCCTATTGCATGTTGCTGCATGGTTGAATCGCATTACATTTGGCATGCATTTTCTTTGCTAAAGTTGCTTTACATGTTCCCATGCTAAGTCCCATTCACATGAAAAGGAGTTGGGAAGAGATGGTCGAGGCCTTTGTCGCCTAATATTCGTATAACACCCAAATCGAGGTCACAACTCGTGATCTTGAGGCTACTTAACAAGAGCCGAATGAGGGCTTCTCTGATTTCGTTACTCGATGGAGGGCCAAGGCCTCCATGATGACCACCAGGCCAGCTGAGAAGGGCCAGATAAGAATGGTCGTTCGTAATCTGCAACCGAAGCTGATGTAGAAGATGATTGTCTTACCCCTTCCTACATTTGCCGACCTTCATGAGATAGGGGTACAGATAGAGGATGTGATGAAACAGGGTCTGATTGACCATGAAAAAGAGCAGCCCAAGAGGGCGTTTACACGCAGTTCGAATGCGGCTATGAGTAGCAACGCAGTTGCGAGGACTTCTGACGTTGGTATGGTCACCACCACACCAAAAATAGCCACACCCTTTACTGGCACATCTGGAGCCAGCCCACAACCTGCAGAGTACCCACCCCGAGGCCAGAGGGTTTTCACCCCACTCCATATGTCTCTATTCAAAGCCTTGGGGGTCCTGATCAGAAAAGGGCATCTGAAGCCCCTAGAATCGCGCCTATTGCCAAATACCCTCCCTCTTACACACAACCCGGCCAAGTATTACACCTTCCATCAACAACATGGTCATGATACCGACCTATGCCTTAGACTCCGTCATGAGATTCAGGATCTCATTGACAACAAAGTGATAGCGCCTCCTGAGAAGCCAAACGTCACTACAAACCCTTTCCCACCACATAACCAACCCCCTCCTTCACCTAGGCAAGTAAACCTTATCCAAACAATGGTCGTCCCATACGACCCCAGCATATACATCACTCTCTCCCACTTGCCTAAGCCGGCGCTGTTCATCCCAGAAAGCACAGACTTGTGCATGATGAGCACGTCCATATCCCAACTCGAACCTGTGGTGGTGGCTGTGATAGAAGAAGGCATGCCTAAGGGCTCCGTGAGCTTAACTGAAGAAGAGTACAACCCTTGTTGTTACATCGTGCCAACTAGCCAGGCCAAACCAAGTGTGGAATTGCCGATGGGGACTGAGGTTAATGTAGTCCGGGAGGACGGACAGAGCCAGGGGCTAGATGATTTAGCCGAGCTTGAGGAGGATATCAGTAACCTACAGTTCTTTGATGAACAAGATCTGGGCGATGTACAGATCGGTTGGTTTGATGCAAACAGATCAACGGATAATACATGGTGGCTTAGTGACGAGCTGGATGTTGATGAGGGGTCTCAACCAAAGCAGGAACAGTCAGAAATAGGAACGTCTACAACGGCTGGAACGGTCGACGACAAAGGGAGGTTGCTGAAGAGCACCGGTATTGAGAATTTTGCTTGGGAAGTGAGCAGCTTATGTACAGCCAATACAGAACAGGAGGCCGCGCTGAGGCGGTTTGAACAGGAAAGAACTGATACCGATTAGAAGGCTAGAAAAGCCAAAGGTCCTGTAGGGATAGAATGGGTTGTGAACATAGGAACAATTACAGCAGAATCGGACAGTTGTTTATCAGTTGTCGAGGGAATGTGGTGGGAAGACGATGATTTGCGTCTTGCCCATACTGATGAAGACTGGGGACAGAATCAACTAGATGATACTTGGTATACCAAGGAAGTTGATCACATGACTCGGAGTGGGCAGTACTTTAAGCCCCTACACCTAGACCAGCCAAAGGCATCAGGGAAAAACAAGGAAGCAGAAAAATAGAAAGATAAACTGCTAGAGGAGGAAGCTGCATTGAAGCAGCTGAAAAAGATTCAGGCAGATATCTCCATCTGGGGATTGCTCATGGCCTCACGGGTTCATAGACAAGTTGTCCTATCAGCAATGGACAAGGCTAAGTGTAGACACCCCATTTTTGACCGTCCTCAAGACTTGGACGTCACCGTTTGAACACTCGGTGATCATCCTTGTTTGTGTTCGTCTTGAGTTCCCGGAGGTCTCAGCTACGCGCCTTGCCTTAGGATCTCTCGACTCAACTGTTTTGTGTTTGGTTTTGCACCAAACACTTGTGTTTTTGCTTTGGAGGGCAGGGAATGGCTTGTTGGCCATCCCCACACTCCACCGGCCATAGCTTGAGGCCACCGGCTGTGTTTTGTTGCCATCGGCCAAATGTTTGGCCGACCGGCACAAGAGGGATTGTCTATAAGAGGGAGCCTCTTCTCCCTCCATTAGGGTTACAAAATTTTTCAGAGCTTTGAGTTTTAGGGTTAGGGTTGTTCATACTCTATCTCTATATCTCTCCCTCTCTTGAGTGTTTTGTGTGTGTTTGGCCTTAGTTTTGCACACAAACACCTACCATTACACCATACCTTAGTTGCTGAGGCATAAGGGGCTTGTTCTTGGAGGTTTTGGACTAGTTTGAACCTAAGGAAGCTGCTGGTCTTCCATTTTTGAAGAGGGTCATCAAGGGTAAGAACTTCACCCTTCATTCCCCATTTTTGCATAGCTTTTTTACCTATCTTGCAACTGTTTTTAGACTTTGTGTATAACATATAAAAGTCTTGTTTTTGCCTGCTCTAAATAGTTGTTTAAGAGTGTTTTGAGCTTCGGTTTGTTTGACCCCTCTTAGGGCTTGTTTGGCCCCATTTTGTGCCATTTTGGTTGAGCTCCGGGACCACCTTGTTTGGGCCTCCTCACCACTGAAATCTTGAAGGATTTCAGTGGTGAGGATGGTGCCTTGAGGTCCAACAAAGGAGAGGGCCACCCCCTCTCCTTGTTGTCCTTGAAAAGGGCCATTTTAGCCTCTTGAGTGAGCATCTTATTTAGGTTCATGTTGGCCATTTCTTAGCTGCTATTTAGTGTTATTTTTCCATGCTATAGCACTGTTTTATGTTGGTTTAGACACACCATGCTTGCCTTGCATACATGTCTTGTAATGCCATGATTTGCCTTAACATGTGCCTAGCATTTAGCCTATTATGCTTACTTGTTTTGGCCTAGCTTTGTAAAGCTTTTGTGTTTGTTTTAGCATGCTTAAGTTTTGTTTTTGGTTGTTTCCGTCGATCATGACATGCTTAGTATAGCCACCTTGCATTTTGGCTTGTTAGCCTTAGGTGTGTGAGTGTGGAGCATGCTTTACTTGCTTTGTTTCAGTGGTTTGGAACCATTTTCCATGTCATTTCAATCCTCATGGTATGCTTGAATGCTTACATTTGATGCCCCTTTAATGTGTTAAGAGGTTGGGGTTTCATGCTTCATGTTTGTGCTATTGTGTATGCCTCTAGGATTAGGTCATTTAGATGCCATCTAAGTGGTTCTTAGGGCTTACTTTTGCATGATTTAGGACTATTTTGGCTCATTTTGGTCATTTGCTTCATGCGTCATATGATCATGTTTTAGGTCCTTGGGCTTGGTTGCATGCCTAGCTTGCATTGGTAGGTTGATTTGGCATCATTTCCTACATGTTCTCAAAGCTCATTATGTATGCCATATGTCCATGATTATTTCCTTTTAAGTGTGCTTAAAAGATGCTTCTTGATGCTTAAGTGTTTAGGCCTTAACATGTGCATGCTTGTGTGTGTTTTGCCTCTCATTTCCATGGCATTTGGCCACTGTTTTGGACCTAATAGAGAGCTGTCCAAATTAGTGTAAGTTCCTCCTTTGCATGTTGTGGCATGCTTACCTTGTGTGTTGATTGCATACTTGACTTACCATGTATTGTTGTTGCATGTTTAAGTGACACTTGCATTTGGCACGCATTTCCTTAACTAGGTTGAATAACATGTTGCATGCCTTACACATTTGCATGATTAGGTTACATCTTGCATGTTGATCATTAGCATAGTTATTACATGCTTGCATGCTTGCTAGCTTAGGTTGTGTGCCAAGCATACTTGTCTTCATGTTCATATTGCACGCCCAGTTCGCATGCCTAGGTTGCATTGCATGGGCATGCATGCTTTGCCTCTTGAATTGAGTATGATAGAGGTTGAGTTCATTGTTTGTTTATGTGCATTTCATTCTACATTGAAATGGCACACTTGGTTTCTTGGGCCATCACGCATTGAAATGCGCGATTGATGGTTCGAGAATCAAGGACCATCCTCCTTTGAGTCATAAACATGATAAGGAGTGTGGTTGGTGCAAACATTGCTTGAAATGCATTGCCATGCCTTGTTTTGCCCTCTGCTGCTGTGAAAATAGGTTATGCAGGAAGTTTTGGCTGGTCGGCTACATACAGTGCCGACCGACCAACAATTTGTGGCCGATATCTCCACAGGTGGTCGATGACCATTCCCCATGGCCGGTGACCATTCCTCATGGCCGGTGGTGTTCCACAGCACTTAGAGAAGCAACCTTGGAGTTTGTACAATTTTCAAAGGTGCCAAACAGTAAAAACAGAGGCAACTTGTGCATGGCAGTGGACTTCCGAACGGAACCGAGCATGCATTACATTGGGCCCTCTTCCTGAGGCTATTTACTGTTTTATTAGATTAGTTAATTTGCTTAACTAGTTTAATTTGTCTGTAATAATTAATTAGCTTGTAGGTTAATTAATTGTATTATTCTTTTGGTCCCTCCGAGCGAGGGCGAATTTGTAATAAGTGTGGGTGCGTGTGTGCATGTTTTCCAACCCCCACTTCTTTCTCCCTTTTACTTACCTGCTTTGATGGTTAGTATTAGGGCATATTTAATTTAGCATACCTTATGTTATGCATGCGTGCATCATTCATCAGTATTGCATGCACCGGGCTCGGCGCATCATGCTAACTGCATAAGTATTTCAAATCCAACTTGAATATGTGCATCAAATGGTTGCATTTCACATGCCATCCTAGGATTAGCCAAGCCTATCCTAATTGCATTCTGTATGCGTTGCATTAGACACTTAACATGGACTTGGATCATACATTGATTGCTAACGAGTTCTTCGTTTTGGCTTGGAGTACACTGTAAGTATTTTGTGCTTTAGCATCTCGCAAGAGTGTGAATGTTAACATGACAGCATGCTTGCCATGTGGCTAGATGGTTATGTGATATGAATTGCCTGAATGCCTGTGGATGAAGGTTGGATTGCTTGAGCGGGAACAACTCATCAAAATCCGTGTTTTAGCCTACTCGCGAGTAGCAAATTTCAAAACATTTTCCAAACGAACGGATATGCGATGCTTTGTTCCAAATTAGGCGATCTAGTCTATACTTGTTTTGTTGTACGCATCACATAGTAATTCTAGATAATTAACCGGAATAAGAATATATAACGTTTTCAAAATTGGATATCATGGTTAGTAGAGGCCGATCTTCGGATCGGGGGAGAGGGGGTGCTCATAGCTAACCTTCCCCAATCGTACCCAAGTTCCCGAGCCGAGACAACTTTGGTAATGACGGACACGTGGCCTTAGGCAAATGAGTCAGGGTTTCCTAAATTCCCCCATTAAAAAAATATTTAGGTGGCGACTCTGTATTTGGCAAAGCAGTCCATGTTTGGCACTTCTTTCTAAAAATCTGTTTTCTTAAAATGATTTGCCGGATTTGGACTCTTTGGTTCAAACTAACAACCGTGACACAAAAGGGAGTCCGAACTGTGGTGGCATAAAGCCCGAGGGCACGTCCACAGTTTCTGGCGACTCTGCTGGGGATTTTAGAGAGCTTGACTCGAACTCATGATATCTTGTTTTGACTACATTTATGTGTTTCTTTGCATTGCATGTGCATTGGTGCACCTAGGACATCGTGTTGGCCATCTGCTATTCCTGAACAGTTTCCCAGAGGCTTGCCATGTCAAGGCATGACCATAAGGCTGACTGGTTGCTGGCTCTGCCAGTATGGGAACACAAACCCCGATTTTTACTGGGGCACCCTCTTGACCATTCAACCTAGTGCATATTCGGGATCCGTAGTGACCATTCCAAACTAGGACAGGTTTCTTACCCGATTATAGGTTGTTTGAAACCGCTGTGTGCGTAGTGAAACCCTAGCTCCTGACAAAATAGGACAGGGAAACCCTACCCCAGCATAGGGGTGTTTTGGTTCTCATTTACTTACTATGTGCTTTTAGAGTGTATCTCTATATGGAATGTGCATATCAGTTTGCAAGTTTGAGTACCAGGCTTGAGGGCATCAGTATCAGTATTTTGGGGAATCAGTTATATCTGCGGGTATCAGACTCAATTTTGGGATAGCGATTTCGGGGAACAGTGATCAGTAGTAGAGTACAATTATTCAGTCATGTCTGTGTCTGTTCCGTCTGGGCTGAACTACTGCTTGTTTTCCCTTTCAGTTCAGAGATTTGGGTTCAGAGACTTGGTGTTCTCCTTCGCTGAGGCAAGACAGATATCTGATTCGTCAGTCACCATTCAGGTCAGCGGACATATGATGACCCAAAGTTCAGAGGAAATTGTGGTTATGGCAGCCGTGTTAGACCAAGGGATCATCTTGCAGGATGAGGCCAATGTTGATGTACCGCATCCGCCCAGGTCGCCTACTGCACACCCGATCTGGACCCCCCAGTTGTATCAAGCTCGTGAGCCCACCACGTTTGAGTTAATGGGAATGATCGGCGACCTCCAGAGATCCGTGGCCGATCTGGCTTATGAAATGTCGGCTTTGCCACCAGCCACATCATATGCCAGGAATTTTGTACCACAGGAGCCCCCGCTACTGGGGTGGATTATGATCGAGCTCAGCCAACCAGAGGTTGCCTCCAGCTACAGCAACGACGTGTCAACAACAACTGGGTTTCTCTCTGATGTAGCAACCCAAACCCTCGATTAGGCTGAGGCTATAGGTAAGAACAAAGTGAGAACAGATGCTGATCCCGTTAGACAACTGCTGTGGGCAATCGAGGCTTTGAAAACAGAGGGAATGAATAAGCAATAGGTATTCACAGTCATGACTAAAGCTGTGGATGATGCTTTCCCCACTCCAGCCAAGGGCAGTTCAAGCCAGGCGAAAAATCGGGATAGGCCTTGTCATGCCAAGACAGTTCCTTCCATTCCCAACCCTGCACCAGGAAAAGATCAGAAAGCCAAGGCAGTGCCTGCCGACCCTTTCGCTAGTGCGTCTAACAAGAACCCTCAGACTTCGAAGTACCTGCCTCGAGGGCGCAGAGTCTTTCATACCCTCTACATGCCTTTGTCTAGGGCATTTCAAATTTTGGCTAAAAAGGGGCATCTTAAACCCCTCGAACCCCGACCTTTCCCAAAGAATCTCCCTCTTACACATGATGCTGCCTTGTACTATGCGTACCACCAGTAAACCGGTCACAGCACCGACGGTTGTTTCCGCCTTCGCCATGAAGTGCAAGATTTGATCGACAATGAGGTCATCCTCCCACCTACCTCAGCAAAGTTTGTTACCACTGAGTTGTTGGACTTCGAGGATACTGCAAGTATGTGATCAGGGGTTAGACAACCTGCGGGCGGCGCTCGGTGTACTTCAAATGTGGCGTTTGGCACGCACTGTCAGGAGCATTTGCGAATGCAGTTTTGTAATTTCTAGCTTGGGTGTCGAGTCAGTTCTTTGTTTTGTTTTGGGTCTGTCTCATTGTCTTAAGTCAGTCTTTTTGCTTAAAGGGTCTGTCTCGTTATGTCGAGTCGGTCCCATTGTATAGAATGGTAGGTGATTCCGGGGTTGTTACTTCGAACACCGTTTTGTTTTGTAATTATCCTTTTGCTTTCTTTTGAGTCTGTCTCTGCGGTGGAGCCAGTTGCAACCAGGGAATCTGAATGAAATAGCTGCGGCTATCATGTTTCCGTGCTTACTGCTATTTTGAGCTAGTTGTGCCAGAGGGCTTGAATGGAATAGCAGTACATTACACCTGCTCTCTTGTGCCCTGAAAATCATTGCATTGACCTAAGTTTTTCAAAACCTTTTTTAACACTGCAGTGAAAACAAAGGGGAAGGAATTCCTCGGGATTTGCATAACTTTGATCAAATTGAGAGAAAGAGAGGCGTGCTAAGCCCTTAATGATTGAAATCATGCTTGTCAGCGTGAGTACTGAGAAGGACCCTGGCTTGATCCAGACTGGTTCCACACTATCTTCAGCGCGAGCGATTTGTCGTTTCTTTAAAAACTTTCAAAAATAAAATGTTTTGCGCGGTCCTGCGAAGACCTGTGTGGAATCGCTCTTGAGATTGTGCAGCTTAGGATCACTCTCAGCCTCAAGACTTGAGCCCTTGCTTTAAAACCTTGAACCACAATTCGGCGTGTTCAACGATCGACCATCAAGAGAGGCCTGTGTGGCCAGATTGGAAGCAGCCCTCGAACAAGAGGCACCAAAGTCAGATCAAGAAGATCAGATCTCATCAGAAGAAGCTTGTGAAGCTAGAACAGAAGCACCCCTCCAACTAGGGGCAAAAATGTCCGATGTGCTCGAAGAGCTGAAGATGGGTCCTTCAGCAAATTAATACAACAGTCATTTTCCTGGATTCAGATGACTTCAGGATCTCAAAACCATTTGGCATGGACTTGTTACACTTTTACCCTTTGAGAGGCTCGCTGGGCCGAAAACCCGGAAGGGCGACCCAGGCAAAAGTTAGAGCAAGAAAAAAAAAATGCAAAAGAAATGAAAAGAGAAAAATAGGAAAAAAAAAGAAAAAAAGAAAAGAAAAGAATTGAAAAAGGAAAGAAGAACAAAGCTCGCAAGGTCGAAAACCCGCAACGGGCGCCTTGGCAAAAGTTAGAGCCTAAAAAGTGAAGGTTAATACCCGAGTGTACCATAACCGGAACTACATAAGGCTTGATTCCCATGTTTCGGATACGTAGGGAACTTCATCCTGAAGTCCAGCCCCCAACGCTTTCATAGCGACTAAGTCCATGTAATGGCTTTAATCATCCTTGATTCCCATGTTTGGGATACGTAGGCAACTTCATCCTGAAGTCCAGCCACCAACGCTTTCAAAGCGACTGTGTCCATATATTGGTTCCGACCATCTTCGTCTTCTCTGTATCCAGGAGTTCAGTCGTGATCGTCACTAATGAGGACTAAGTACAAAATGCCGCGGCATCATCCAGGCAAGGGGCAACTTTCCGTTGCCATGAGCTGCCATGAGTCACCATTCAAACCAGGGGAAACTTTCCGTTGCCGTGCAGCTCTCTTCAAACGCGGGGCAATTTTCCATTGCCTCCGATCTGAGGTTGCATATCTCGAGAGTAAGTTCTGTGCTCGTTGAGCATTGACCGTTTGCAAAAATAGTTTTTGAAAATTTTTACTGAGGTTGGCTATTTTCTCGAAAACTATTTCATTTTCCAAAACTGGACCATTTTCTTGGACCCCAAAAGGAAAATTTTTAGTGCTCATAGCCTAACTTGCATGATTTTCAAATCAAAAATCGAACAAGTATGTTGATCTAACTCTCATCTTGGTCAAGACTGTTTTAGTAGAAAACCAAAACAAAATGGTCAAAATGATGAACTAGGGGCACAATTGAGTCAAGTGTTTTGTCTTTCCCCCATAGTCAACATACTTGCCAGAAGGGCACTCTATTCGCCAGAAGAAGGCACAACTGAAGCTGTCAGTAAAAGGGCTGAAAGCCCTCAACCTCCTCCAAGCAACGAGGTATCAAACCAAGTGCGAAGCACGAACTGGAATGGATCAAGGTACTCCGTTCCCTCATCCGGAACATCAACTAGACGTCCCTGGAGGAAATAGCTGCGAGCTAACAGTGTTGGGTTTGAACCCACAACTTCCTATTCATTCATCAATCACCCTGGGGAGGGATGAAAAAATGAGAGAATAAAGAATAGAGAGGTGTAAGTTGAGAGAAAAGTGAGCAAAAGCGTTTTTAAGAGAAAAAACCGAGCTTGAGGGCCGAGTCGTGTGAGAATCACAAATGGGAAGAGGGTGGGAAACAATACCTGAATGAACTGGCTCTTCGTGATTTGAGGTCTTTCATTTTTCTAAACACGTTTGTGTGTCGTGTCTTTTGTTTTGTTTAGCTCAACTTTTGTTTTGAGTCTCTTCCGAGTGTTATTTGTTGTGTCTAGGTAGTTTACCTTTTGATTTTCGCTGTTGAGTCTTTTTCACTAAGTTCAGTCGTAGGCTCAATACCCCGGTTTGAGAAACCCTTTTTTGAAAAACAAATCATTTTGTGCTCAGAGTGCTGTGCCATTCTCCACATTTGTGCAAAACAGATTTGGTTCTTTCGTAAAGCCGCGGAGGTTCAACCCAGGTCACGTGAAAACAATGAGCATATGGATTCCGGATTGCATCTGAGTGTGTTTCAGATTCAGCAAATTCAACCTTTGTATTCCGTCTTGTCAGACTGAACTGTTTGTTCAGGATTTGCTGTATGCAGATTAATCCCCAGCAGAGCATGAGCTGAGTGTTCGGACTGAGCAGTGGGTTGTTTAAGTTATTTTGTTGTTAGCTGGTTCGTTACCTGGTTATTACAATACAAATGTTTGATTTTCGAACAGGAGATCAATCTCATTTACATTGAGGTATAACATGATGCAATGCGATGCAATGTATGAAATGTACAAATGTAACAATTTTTAGACAAATTTTTTTTTTTCATTTCATCATCTTTTTCAAGTACAAAGTTTTGGAGAAAACAAAAACCTGCCCGCGGCAGTACAAGGTACCCTAGCTACCCGCAAAAGAAAAGGAAAACAAGAAGAAGAAAAACAGCAAAAATCTGGATCAATGTCAAATGGTCTCAGGCCTAGAGGTCCGTCCTCGTCCTCTTCCTGGACGAAGGTCCAGAAGCATCATCATCAGCGCCGTCATCTGAGCCCGAGTCAGTGCCATCTCCGGTCTCCTCCTCAGATAACTCCGCCTCAGACTCATCATCGTTAGGAACTGGTGCCCGTGAGCTACTCCCAACATGAGTGCGCCCCACCTTGGTGTGGGGGTATACTCGGCCCTCTCCATCTCCCCCTCGAACAGGAACGGATGGTCCAGCTGGAGCACCTCCTACAGTAGGAATCTGGAAGGGATGCTGAAAAGTACAAAAGGCAAACGCATCAGTATGCCGTGCGACGCAAAACAAGGTACGAATGCAGAATGCAGTGTATGAGTACAGTGTGTGAATATAGTGAGCAGTATATCAGTTCGGAATGCAGTGTATGAGTACAGTGTATGAATGCTCCGAACAGTGTGTCAGTGTCGAATGCAGTGTATGAGTACAGTGTATCAGATGCCGTGAGGGCCGTGTATCAAGTGTTGTGTTGTGCATCAGATTGTGTGAAACAGTTTATGGTTTGAGACCGTGGTCAGAAGAACATACCGGAATACTGTAAATCGCCAGAAGGTCGAGGCTCTGCTGGAGCATCCCCATCACAGAGGCGGTCAACTCCAGGGACTGGCGAGTGTACTCGGAGGAAGCCTGCAAAAGTGTTAGAAGCATCAGTATTCTGCGGAATATCAAATGAATTGAAATGAACTAACTGTGCAGAATGCAAAATGCAGTAGTACATACTGGAGGCAAGCCGTAGAACCCGACTAGCTCGTGATCAGCCGGAGGGGGAGCAATGGGGATTTGGTAAGTCACCCCACCACGCCCTGGGCATGTCATGGTCACGGGCAGTGCTGGCCAACTAGCCCCCCGTCCTCTCTGAGCTCCGCTCTTGCCACGGGCCCGAGCCACCCTCGGCGCTCCCGCTCCCGCTCCTGCTCCCGCTCCTGCTCCTACTCCTACTCCAGCCGCTGACGCCGCAGGCCTCTCTCTCTCAGCTCGACGGCCACTGCTCAAAGGCCGCATAATGTAGGTCCGGACGTACTCTGTGTAGTCGCCTATGCCTCTGATGCGTGTCGAGTCCCAGCCGATCGTGTAGTCAACCATCTGCTCGGGAGTGAATCTCTTGGTGTCCCTCATATGGTCAGAAGGGTGAACCGGGACTATCTGCTCTGGTAAACCCAGGGTCTGGCGTAGAAAACGCTCACCCAGGTACCAGGCCTGACAGACAGGGCCCTCCAGCAAAATCCTAAAGCGAGCAGTCTCCTCCACACTGGCAAATCGCTCCCGCATCGCAGCTGGCAATGGAGCCCAAGGCTGCCAGGTGATCTGAAAAATGAAATGCGGTTTGTTATCTATCTGTTATCAGAAAATACAGTGTAAGAATAGGCATTGTTGAAGCTTAACCGGTCTCCATTTTGACCCCGGACCGCGTCTTCGGCATGCCATCCCCGAATATGTGCAAGGTGTATCCTTTTTGTTATCCTTTTGCCTCTTGCAAGATTCAAAAGCTGCCCCGCAAGAGTTGGTTTACAAATGCTTTGTCGTGAACATGCGTTGGTTATACGTCATTTCATTCGCATTATTGTGCACGCATTTCGTATCTCCATGCTCATCTTACTTACATTGTTATGCACCTCTCTCGGTCTGGCGAGACCTTAAATACGCCCGGTCTGGCGAGACCTTAAATACGCTCGGTCTAGGAGACCTTAAATCCTTCGAAGGTGCGAAACCTTTGGCGTCTGCATTGTCATGCATGATCCTCGTCACGCGTTGCTATACACACCTTACATGCGTTGTTAGGCATCTTCCTCATTTGCATTGTCATGCATCTCAAAAGCCGCGCATTGTCGCGCATTTCGAAATCATGCATTCTCATGCATTTAAAAAAAAAACAACAACAAAATCATGCATTTTTTTATGCATCTCAAGCCGCGTGTTGTCGCGCATTTCGAAATGATGCATTTTCATGCATTTCAAGCAACTTGCGTTGTCGCGCATTCCAGACAACATACATTTCAAAAAAAAAAAAAAACATACATCATTTGCATTTCGAAAGGAAAAACCAAAAACAACATGCATTATTTGCATTTAAAAAAAAAATGCATATGTCATGTACTGTAAATAGCATGCATTATCATGTATTTTCATGCATCCACTGTATATAGTGCATATGTCATGCATTTCATCGTAAATAGTGCATATGTCGTGCATGCATTGTAAATATTGCATATGTCATGCATTACGTTGTATATATTGCATATGTCATGCATTACGTTGTATATATTGTATGTCATGCATTACGTTGTATATATTGCATATGTCATGCATTTCATTATAAACTGCATATGTCATGCATTCACTGTAAATATTACATCTACATCCATTGCATATTGTATATATTACATTGTAGTTTGCATGCATTTACTGCATTATCCACCCGCATTGTCGTGCATTCTTCACTTGCGTTGACGCGCATGTTTCGCTTCCACCTACATTGTCGTGCATTCTTCACGTGCGTTAACGCACATGTTTCGCTTCCACCCGTATAGTTGTGCACTCTTCACTTGCATCGATACGCATGTTTTGCCTTCACTTTCACTGTAAATACCATACCATCCATTGCATATTGTATATATTGCATTGTAGATTGCATGCATTCACTGCATCACCCCCACCTATGGCTTGCGCCTTTCCATGTTGAGCTTGGTCTGGTATGTGCCCATATCTTTCACATTGAAGCGCAGTTATGATATTATGTGTACGCACCTATTCCACACTGGTATGTTGGTTTGAGGGTGACGGCACCGTATCTGTGTTAGACGTAGTTTGTATGTGTCCATGCCTTTCCTAGGCAATATATGGTTTGGCCCGCGTGCCTTATCCATTGCATATATTACATTGTAGTGTAATTTTTGCATCCAGCATTAAGGTCATGGTCTTTCCTCAGCGGGTCACTTCCCCACTTATGTCATTCCACCCAATTATTTGTTCTTGTGTCCGTCAACATCACTCATAGTTTTGCATGTGTACGCGCCTATTCCACGCTGGTATGTTGGTTTGAGGGTTGCCGCACCTTTTCTATGGTAGACAGACTTTGCATCTCCATCATCTCTTTGACATTTGTGTGGTTTTGTACCGCTCGTGGTTCGATTATGATTCAATTGCATTGTATTATCGTTTGCATTGTTTATACATAGTTTTGTATATATTGCATATCATTTTGCATTGTCATGCATGTTGCTAACAATATTGTACCTGTTAAGTTGCCTTCTTTTACAGGCACGATATTGTATGTACGGTTCATTTGAAACTGGTGCAACCAGACGAACCGCGCAGGTATTGTATTCTCCGAGTGAGACGTATCGAGAATTGCATAATTCTCTTACATCCTTTCTGCATTGTAGTGTAGTTGGATTGTTGTATGCTAGCTTAAAACTGTTGCATGTTATGCTTCGTTACAGCTTTCTTTGCATGATCATAAGTTATGCTCGGCTTCTTGCGTTATCAGTTGCATTTTGCCCCTGCCTTCGGGCGCA
The DNA here is from genome assembly GCF_055761805.1 of Camellia sinensis. Taxonomy (NCBI): domain Eukaryota; kingdom Viridiplantae; phylum Streptophyta; class Magnoliopsida; order Ericales; family Theaceae; genus Camellia; species Camellia sinensis. The sequence goes on from NC_138975.1 coordinate 93,597,095, forward strand.
TATCTTTATTGTCGTGCATGCTTTGTCTAAGTCTTCGGCCTTGTCACAAATGGGTCGTCTCTGGGCTTTGACACTCACCCCCGTCATTCTTATGACTTTCGAGTTCTGTCAAAGAGGGGTAACTGTAGACACCCCATTTTTGACCGTCCTTAAGACTTGGACGTCACCGTTTGAACACTCGGTGATCATCCTTGTTTGTGTTTGTCTTGAGTTCCCGGAGGTCTCGGTTACGCGCCTTGCCTCAGGATCTATCGACTCGACTGTTTTGTGTTTGGTTTTGCACCAAACACTTGTGTTTTTGCTTTGGAGGGCAGGGAATGGCTTGTTGGCCATCCCCACACTCCACCGGCCATGGCTTGAGGCCACTGGCTATGTTTTGTTACCATCGGCCAAATGTTTGGCCGACCGGCACTCTAGATGGTCGACCGGCCATCTATTTTGGTCAAATTGTATTTTTGGTAGGCCGACCACTGTTCATCTTCTTTTGCAGATATTTTTATGCCTGCTGTGCTAGCTGGCATACACTTTGCTCCCCTCCATACACGTGTATGGAGGGATCTCCCTCTTGACTAGCTTGTTTGGAAAGCTTTACAAGAGGGATTGTCTATAAGAGGGAGCCTCTTCTCCCTCCATTAGGGTTACAAAATTTTTCAGAGCTTTGAGTTTTAGGGTTAGGGTTTGTTCATACTCTATCTCTATATCTCTCCCTCTCTTGAGTGTTTTGTGTGTGATTGGTCTTAGTTTTGCACACAAACACCTACCATTACACCATACCTTAGTTGCTGAGGCATAAGGGGCTTGTTCTTGGAGGTCTTGGACTAGTTTGAACCTAAGGAAGCCGCTGGTCTTCCATTTTTGAAGAGGGTCATCAAGGGTAAGAACTTCACCCTTTATTCCCTATTTTTGCATAGCTTTTTTACCTATCTTGCAACTATTTTTAGACTTTGTGTATAACATATAAAAGTCTTATTTTTGCCTGCTCTAAATAGTTGTTTAAGAGTGTTTTGAGCTTCGGGGTTGTTTGACTCCGCTTAGGGCTTGTTTGGCCCCATTTTGGGCCATTTTGGTTGAGCTCCAGGACCACCTTGTTTGGGCCTCCTCACCACTGAAATCTTGAAGGATTTCAGTGGTGAGGATGGTGCCTTGAGGTCCAACAAAGGAGAGGGCCACCCCCTCTCCTTGTTGTCCTTGAAAAGGGCCATTTTAGCCTCTTGAGTGAGCATCTTATTTAGGTTCATGTTGGCCATATCTTAGCTGCTATTTAGTGTTATTTTGCCATGCTATAGCACTGTTTTATGTTGGTTTAGACACACCATGATTGCCTTGAATACATGTCTTGTAATGCTATGATTTTCCTTAACATGTGCCTAGCATTTAGCCTATTATGCTTACTTGTTTTGGCCTAGATTTGTGAAGCTTTTGTGTTTGTTTTAGCATGCTTAAGTTTTGTTTTTGGTTGTTTTGGTCGACCATGACATGCTTAGTATAGCCACCTTGCATTTTGGCTTGTTAGCCTTGGGTGTGTGAGTGTGGAGCATGCTTTACTTGCTTTGTTTCAGTGGTTTGGAACCATTTGCCATGTCATTTCAGTCCTCATGGTATGCTTGAATGCTTACATTTGATGCCCCTTTAATGTGTTAAGAGGTTGGGGTTTCATGCTTCATGTTTGTGCTATTGTGTATGCCTCTGGGATTAGGTCATTTAGATGCCATCTAAGTGGTTCTTAGGGCTTACTTTTGCATGATTTAGGACTGTTTTGGTTCATTTTGGTCATTTGCTTCATATGTCATATGATCATGTTTTAGGTCCTTGGGCTTGGTTGCATGCCTAGCTTGCATTGGTAGGTTGATTTGGCATCATTTCCTATATGTTCACAAAGCTCATTATGTATGCCATATGTCCATGATTATTCCCTTTTAAGTGTGCTTAAAAGATGCTTCTTGATGCTTAAGTGTTTAGGCCTTAACATGTGCATGCTTGTGTGTGTTTTGCCTCTCATTTCCATGGCATTTGGCCACTGTTTTGGGCCTAATAGAGAGCTGTCCAAATTAGTGTATGTCCCTCCTTTGCATGTTGTGGCATGCTTACCTTGTGTGTTGATTGCTTACTTGACTTACCATGTATTGTTGTTGCATGTTTAAGTGACACTTGCATTTGGCACGCATTTCCTTGACTAGGTTGAATAACATGTTGCATGCCTTACACACTTGCATGATTAGGTTACATCTTGCATGTTGATCATTAGCATAGTTATTACATGCTTGCATGCTTGCTAGCTTAGGTTGTGTGCCAAGCATACTTGTCTTCATGTTCATATTGCACGCCCAGTTCGCATGCCTAGGTTGCATTGCATGGGCATGCATGCTTTGCCTCTTGAATTGAGTATGATAGAGGTTGAGCTCATTGTTTGTTTATGTGCATTTCATTCTACATTGAAATGGCACACTTGGTTTCTTGGGCCATCACGCATTGAAATGCGCAATTGATGGTTCGAGAATCGAGGACCATCCTCCTTTGAGTCATAAACATGATAAGGAGTGTGGTTGGTGCAAACATTGCTTGAAATGCATTGCCATGCCTTGTTTTGCCCTCTGCTGCTGTGAAAATAGGTTATGCAGGAAGTTTTGGTCGGTCGGCTACATACAGTGCCGACCGACCAACAATTTGTGGCCGATATGTCCACAGGTGGTCGATGACCATTCCCCATGGCCGGTGACCATTCCTCATGGCCGGTGGTGTTCCACAGCACTTAGAGAAGCAACCTTGGAGTTTGTGCAATTTTCAGAGGTGCCAAACAGTAAAAACAGAGGCAACTTGTGCATGGCAGTGGACTTCCGAACGAAACTGAGCATGCATTACATTGGGCCCTCTTCCCGAGGCTATTTACTGTTTTATTAGATTAGTTAATTTGCTTAACTAGTTTAATTTGTCTATAATAATTAATTAGCTTGTAGGTTAATTAATTATATTATTCTTTTGGTCCCTCCGAGTGAGGGCGAATTTGTAATAAGTGTGGGTGCGTGTGTGCATGTTTTCCAACCCCCATTTCTTTCTCCCTTTTACTTACCTGCTTTGATGGTTAGTATTAGGGCATATTTAATTTAGCATACCTTATGCTATGCATGTGTGCATCATTCATTATTATTGCATGCACCGGGCTTGGCGCATCATGCTAACTGCATAAGTATTTCAAATCCAACTTGAATATGTGCATCAAATGGTTGCATTTCACATGCCATCCTAGGATTAGCCGAGCCTATCCTAATTGCATTCTGTATGCGTTGCATTAGGCACTTAACATGGACTTGGATCATACATTGATTGCTAACGAGTTCTTTGTTTTGGCTTGGAGTACACTGTAAGTATTTTGTGCTTTAGCATCTCGCACGAGTGTGAATGTTAACATGACAGCATGCTTACCATGTGGCTAGATGCTTATCTGATATGAACTTCTTGAATGCCTGTGGGTGAAGGTTGGATTGCTTGAGTTGGAACAACTCATCAAAATCCGTGTTTTAGCCTACTCGCGAGTAGCAAATTTCAAAACATTTTCCAAACGAACGGATATGCGATGCTTTGTTCCAAATTAGGCGATCTAGTCTATACTTGTTTTGCTATGTGCATCACATAGTAATTCTAGCTAATTAACCGGAATAAGAACACATAACGTTTTCAAAATTGGATAGCATGGTTAGTAGAGGCCGTTCTTCGGATCGGGCGAGAGGGGGTGCTCAGAGCTGACCTTCCCCAATCGTACCCAAGTTCCCGAGTCGAGGCAACTTTGGTAATGACGGACACGTGGCCTTAGGCAAACGAGTCAGGGTTTCCTAAATTCCCCCATTAAAAAAATATTTAGGTGGCGACTCTATATCTGGCAAAGCAGTCCATGTTTGGCACTTCTTTTCTAAAAATCTGTTTTCTTAAAACGATTTGCCGGATTTGGACTCTTTGGTTCAGACTAAGAACCGTGACACAAAAGGGAGTCCGAACTGTGGTGGCATAAAGCCCAAGGACGCGTCCACACTAAGCTCTCTATTGACACAACCCCTGTGCAGTTTGTGGGACTGGTGTTCCCTGGAGGTGTTTCACCGACTTTGACCTTTACAGATAAAGAATTGCCGCCTGAGGGCTCCGAGCACAACAAGCCGCTGTACATCTCTGTGGAGTCTAAAGAGAAGTGGATACCAGTTGTCTTGGTTGATACGGGATCTGTAATTAATGTGTGTCCGTCGCGTATGGCCTATGCCATCGATTTGAAGCTGGCAGATTTCGTACCAACAGCCCAAGTGATTCGGGCTTATGACAATACAAGTCGGGAAGTGATGGGGACAGTACGGATCAGAACTCAGGTTGGCCCGGCGTAATAGGACATTGAGTTTCATGTTCTGGATGTTTCTGCCACCTTTAATTTACTTCTTGGACGGTCGTGGCTGCACCAAATGAGAGTTGTCTCTTCCACTTTACATTAGATGCTGAAGTACCCCTATGGGAAGGGGGTAGCTATTGTTTTTGGGAACTCTTCCATACATCCACCGCCGGAGGTTACTACACCGGTCTTGGAAATTATGCACAGCGAGAAGGATGTCTTTTTGTCAGGATTCACCTTGGCTGAGGCTCAGGTAGTGTAGGATGTTCTAGCTATTGATGAGGGACTGTATGTCAGCGCGCAATCCGTCTACCTCATGAATAAGCTTCAACATATGCCTAGAATAGGATTGGGAAGGAGCGGCCGGAAGGGCATCGCTGCATTGGCCGAAGTGCCACACAACCCTTATACCTTTGGTCTAGGTTACACGCCTACCAAAGAGGATTGGGTAAGAAAGGGAAAGGAAATGGCCGGAAGAGCCAAGGCTAAGCAAGTTGGGAAGCACTACGAGCTGGTGCATAGACCTATTCAAGGAACCCTGAACGGCCGCTTTGTCCGAGAGGGGGAAGATTTCCCGTTTTGCGACTTTCTGGAGCCATGGCTAAAATCTGAGAAGCGGCGTTTGCCCGGTTTCGAGATCTTTTTCGACCTACAGTTGCAAGGGGATGAAGTTACAGAAGAGCAGACTGACTAACCAGCTGAGGCTAAACAGTGCAAAGAGGATGAGTCCGATGTCACAGAACTCGAGATAGGAGCAGCGCTGGCTGGTCTCCTCTCAGATCCTCAGATCACACCAGAGTGCTTGGGGGATGACTTCTCTGTTTCCATGATTAGAGATCAAACGGCTATGGGCCCTTATTCCGGCATTATGGATGCATCTATCACACCCTCTCTCGTTTGGCAATACGAGGAAGGCTTTTTGTCCAGCAGTTCTAGGTCAGGTAGTGAACCAGAATCTGATTCAACAGAGTTTGTGGAGTCAGAATCAGATTCTAGTTCTTCTGAGTCAAAGTCCAGTATTACTGGGGTTGATAACCCAGATGCCGTTGTTTTGTCCAGGTCGTCTTTCTCATTTTCTTTTGAGTCAGTTGTAACTAAAGAATCAAACAAACTGGAAGTTGTGAATGAGAATGGTACCGCTGCTGTTTCTGAGTACTTTTCTGTGCCGCTCGTTTATTGCATTAATCAGGACTTTCAAAACTTTGATAAAAACGACGAGGAAGAAATTCCTCCGGTTTTGAAACATTTGATTGATTGGGAGGAAGAGAGGTTTGTAAAACCTTTGGTTGATGAAATCACTTCAATTAATGTTGGTACTGAGAAGGATCCGCGTCTAGTCTAGATCAGGTCCACGTTGTCTTTGGAGGAACGCGAGTGCTTAGTCGCTTTATTAAAAGATTTCAAAGATGTTTTCGCGTGGTCCTACAAAGACATGCCTGGAATCGATCTTGAGGTTGTACAGCACCGGATCCCTCTTGACCCTGAGGCCCGACCCGTCAAGCAAAAGCTTCAGAGAATACGCCCGGATTGGGCTCTGAAAATCAAGGAAGATGTCACCAAGTAGATAGATGCAGGGTTCCTGTTAGTATTTAAGTATCCTACTTGGTTGGCCAACATTGTTCTGGTACTAAAGAAAGATGGAAGAATTCGGGTGTGTGTGGATTTCAGAGATCTGAACAAAGCTAGTCCGAAGGACGACTTTCCTTTACCGCACATCGACAAATTGGTGGACTTCACCGCTAGGCATGCGCTGCTCTCCTTTATGGATGGGTTTTCCGGGTACAACCAGATCTTGATGGCACCCGAGAATAGAGAGAAAACTGCCTTCACCACCTCGTAGAGAACCTACTGCTATAGGGTGACGTTTGGTTTGAAGAATGCTGGGGCTACTTATCAACGGGCTACAACTACGATCTTGCACAATATGACCCACAAAGAGGTCGAGGTGTATGTGGATGACATGATTGTCAAGTCCAAGGAAAGAGAAGGCCACTACACCGCCTTGAAGAAATTTTTCCAACGGATTAGAGAGTATCGGTTGCGACTAAATCCTCAGAAATGTACTTTTGGTGTTATAGCAGGGAAAATGCTGGTGTTCTTGATTACACAAAGAGGAATCGAAGTCAATCCTTCCAAAATGAAGGCCATCTTAGAAATGCCACCACCAAGGACTAAAAAAGAGGTGCGCAGCTTTCTGGGTAAAGTGCAATTCATAAGACGGTTTATTGCAAAATTAACCTTAACTTGTGAACCACTATTTGGTCTCCTGAAAAAAGAAAAGAAATTCCAATGGGATGATCGATACCCAGTTGCTTTCAAGCAGATCAAGTAGTATCTACAGAACTCACTCGTGTTGTCACCGCCAGAGCTGGGAAAATCGTTGATTTTGTATCTGTCAGTAACCGACATGACAATGAGCTGCATGCTTGTGCAGGAATATGAGGATAAAGTAGAGAAGGCCATCTACTACCTGAGCAAGAAGATGCTGGAATACGAGACCCGTTACACTCTGCTGGAGAAGGCTTGCTTAGCCTTGGTATGGGCTACCAGAAGTTGAGGCACTACCTATTAGCTCACTCAGTAATTCTGGTTTCGAGATTGGATCCTATCAAATATCTCTTCGAGAAACCAGCGGTTACGAATAGGCTAGCCCGTTAGTTGCTTCTTCTCTCCGAATTTGATTTGAAGTACATGACTCGCAAGTCTGTGAAAGGGAGAGCGGTAGCGGAGTTCCTAGCCGATCACCCAACAGAGGGAGACGAAGCAGTGGAGTATCTGTTCCCGGATGAGGCCATTCTACAACTCGAAGAAGAGATTTAGACTATGTACTCTAACGGAGCGTCTAATCAGTATGGGTATGGGATAGGGGTGTTGCTGATACCACCCGATAATTCACACATACCTTTGGCTTTCAAACTCCGATTCAAGGTATCAAACAATGAGGCAGAACACGAGGCATGTATCGTTGGCTTGGAAGCCACCCTAGAACTAGGGGCAAAACGGTTGGATGTCACTGGGGACTTGAACTTGGTTGTGTCTCAAGCGAAAGGAGACTGGAAGGTTAAGGAAGAAAGGATGTAAATCTATCACCAAACCTTGGACGTTCTGATTCCCAGGATTGAGAAGCTAACCTTTACGCATCTGTTAAGAGAGGGCAACAGGGTCGCTGACGCTTTATCAACTCTATCTTCCATGATAGACATCCCTTTGGGAGTCCGGATGCGTCCAATCATCATTGAACAGAGGTGTGTGCTGGCCTATGACCTGATTGCCGCGATAGATGAGGTACAATAGTATCAAGATATCTAGAACTTCTTGGAAAAGGAGGCTTATCCACCAGGGGCAAATGCTAAAGATAAAAGGGCAATACGGCGAATGGCTACTCAGTTTATCATCTGAGGGGGTAAATTGTACAAACGGGCCATCTGGGAATGCATAAACTGTGTGTTGATGCTGAAGAGTCAAAGTGCTTAATGGGGACCATCCACGGAGGAGAGTGCAAATCGCATATGAGAGGGGTGATGCTAGCTCAGAAGATTCTCAAACAGGGTTACTACTGGTCAACTGTGGAGGAGGATTGTATTGGTTTTGTTCAGCGATGCCACAAGTGTCAGATCTATGCAAATCGCATGAATATCTCGCCACCGAAGCTATACAACATGACTTCAGTCTGGGGAATTGATGTTATTGGGGCAGTTACTCTGAAGGGGTCAAACGGGCATAAGTACATCCTAGTGGCGATAGACTACTTTACAAAGTGGGTCGAGGCCCAATCCTACGCAGTGCTAAAAGCATCACACGTAGCTAAGTTCATCAGGAATAATATCATCTATCGCTATGGGGTCCCGAATGAGATTATTTCAGATAATGGTTCCCACTTCAAGAAGGAAGTGATCGACTTGTTGGAAAAATACAACGTGACTTTTTATAAGTCATCCACATATCGACCACAAACCAACGGAGCTGTTGAGGCCGCCAACAAGAACATCAAGCACATTCTACAGAAGATGGTGGAAACCTATAGGGATTGGCCAGATAAGCTGCCATTTGCTCTTTGGGGCTACAGAACATCAATTCGAACTTCTACTGGGGCAACCCCGTATTCTCTGGTTTATGGGATGGAGGTTGTTCTGCTTATTGAAGTTGAGGTGCCGTCGCTGCGGGTTATGGCTGAGTGCCAGATAGCGGAAGCGGATTGGAAGCAGACCAGGTTCAAGGAACTTATGCTGTTCGACGAGAGGAGGCTGAAAGTACTATACCATGTCCAAGGTTATCAACGCAGGATTGCTAGGGCTTTCAACAAGAAAGTTAAGTCCAGGAATCTGAAATAAGGGGATTTGGTACTCAAAGACAACCGAGCTCCCATCCACAACTGTAGGGGAAGTTCAGACCTAATTGGACTGGTCCTTACGTCACCAAATCTATCTGGTCGGGTGGAGCTGTCATTCTTATGGACCTAGATGGCCTTGAATTCTCCCAACCAGTCAACATGGACAAGTTGAAGAAATACTACCCCTGAGTGGCTCGCTAGGCGAAAACCCCAAAGGGCGACCTAGGCAAAAGTTAGAGCACAAAAAATTTGAAATAAGAAAAACTGAGCTCGTAAGGTTGAAAACCCAAAAAGGGCGGCCTTGGCAAAAGTTAGAGCGTAAAAGGAGAGTGTTAACACCCAAGTGAACCCAAACCGAACTATATAAGGCTTGATTCCCATCTTCAGGATACATAGGCAACTTCATTCTGAAGTCTAGCCATAAACACTTTCAAATCAACTGTGTCCATGTGATTGTTCTGGTCATCTTTGTCTTTTCTACATCTAAGAGTTTGGTTGTGATCTTTGCTATCGGATGGTTACTATGCAGTGCAGTGCTATTCAGACAAGGGGCAACTTTTCAGTTATTGGATTTGGGGTTGTACATCTCAAAGATAGATTCCAGGTGTGTCAAGTTGTGATCCTTATCGAAAATGGTTTTGAAAAGTTTTAATAAAAGTTGATTTTGTTCAAATTAATCTTTTTATAGCTTAGACTATTTTTGGACCAAAAAGAAAATTTTTAGTACCCACAACCTTCAATTTCATTGATTTTAATACAGAGTTCTCAACCTCTTGATACAAATTGAAGTTGCTTTTTATTACATTCAAAAGGAAAACTTGAAAGTACAGATTAAAGCAATAAACTTGGGGCATAGTTGAGTCAGGTGTTCCTGCGCCCCCTCCCAGAGCTTGTGGAAGCTTCAGATGCCAAAGTAGGCCCAGTTTGTGCCTCATCTTCAAGCCAAGCTATGCATTCGCCAGAAAGGATGCAACTGAAATTGGGAGCGGGGGCCAAAAATTCTTTTGTCCTCCATGCAGTGGAATACCGAGCTAGTTGTGAGCCTCGGATCGGAAATGAAGATGGGGACTTTATTTCCTCTTCTGGGCAAGTCTGGTCCTATCCAAACTGACGCTGGAACCGGAATGGAAAGTAGAAGACACAGTGTGTCAAGCCAATCAGCTGAAAGCCAGGCTGGCGAGAGATACTGTAGCTCATCTCAGGAAAATCAAACCAAGGGCAACGCCAAGCGATGTCAACAGTAGACCTGTTGTACATCCAGTGGCGCCACCATTCGTCGTTCGGGAAATCAACTAGCCGTGGGTCAAAGAAATAGCGTCGTGCTGAATACGCAGGGCAAGCGTCCACTACTTTCAACTTATCCATCAGCCATACCTGGGGAGGGATGAAAAATAAGAGAGATTTAAGAATAGAGAGGTGTACGTGGAAAGAAAAGTGAGAAAAGGGTTTTGAGAGAAAAACAGAGCCTAAGGGCCGAGTGATGTGAGAAACACATGTGAGAAGGATGGGAAACATTACCTACAAGAGTAGTGGACTCCCTGCAAACTTGGTTGTCTCTCGGCGATGGAAAGCATCCAAACGCCTCAATGTTTCGGCTAGTGCCAAGCCAATACAACCTTTGCCCTCCTTCAAGCCTTGAGCAACTTCAATCAAGCGAATGCTAGACCCTCCAAAGCCAGGGGCAAGCAGAAAATGGGCCAGCATACACAAGCAGAGGGCATGTTGCCGAAAACCTTGCCAAAGACGGTCACTGCGATTGCCGGCATCAGAAAACCGATGAATCAAACTGGGTATGTCCAACTCCCCGCTGTGAACCAAAGCACGGGCTTCATGTAAAGTAAGCCCACACATCCTTCCTAAAGCCTGGATGTGGCTAAAATGAGACTGGGGCAAGATCTCCTCATCACACCAAGATTCCATAAAAGCTTGGAATTCTTCAATTGTAGGGCATATCTCTTGTCCGCCAAAACTGAAAACATGTGTAACCGTATTCCAACATCTAGCCGCGGCATGGAGGAATGGAAAACACAGTGAAGTACAACTTAGCGGGAATAATGCGTTTATCCCAAAACCCTGGAAGTTCAACTTTTCCGAGCCATCTAAAGTTGCAATCCAAATCGAGAGTTTTTCGGAAAAGAATGGCTCCATTTGTGACAAAAATAGACCTAAATTGCATAAACCATGAAGCTGGAGCTATTGTAGAAGATAAGGTGTTGAGTGGAAGACAGGTGGCATTCCTGCACTGGTGGCCGACCAGCCATTTTTGTAGCCGACTGGCCAGTACTAGTGGCCGACAACCACTTTAGATGGCCGGCAGCATCTTTAGATGGCCAGTGGCCTCTTATTTGGCTCGCTGGTCTGTCCATGTGTTTGAAAATGCCAAGAACCTGTGTTTGGTTCCACTCTTGGTGCATTTCTTCTGTCTCTCTTTAAGAATTTGGTCAAATTGCTTATCGAGTTGTTGTTTTGTTTATCGAGTTGTATTTATTTTGATTGTCGAGTTATTGTTTTGTTCATTGAGATGTTGTACTCTTTTTGTTATGTTTTGGTCGGTTCAGTACCTGATTAAGCCATTGCCAATACAATATTCAATTTTCATCCAATCTCGTTTTTGTGTAAAATGGTGCGATACGATGAATGCTCAGAATATGAAATGCAACGCTTTTTGAACCAAAAGCTGAATTTTCATTCCAATCATGGTTTCTTTTTACAAAGAGTACAAGTTTTAAGAAAATAAAACTGTCTAAGGCTAGACAATGTGCTAACACTACTAGTAAAAAAGAAATAAAGCAAAAGCATCCGAATCAGTGCTACCCATCTCAGGATCGAGAGGCCCTCTTCGTCCTCTTCCTGGACATGGACTCGGAACTATCGCCATTGGTGCTGCTATCTGAATCTGAACCGGAGCCCTTCTTGGAGCCCTCCTCAGCATCGCCACCGCCCTTAGAATCTAAACCGGTACTGTCGCCTCCACCCTCAGATGACTCTGACTGCGGGCTTGCTGGCTCCTCATCCTCATCTGTCTCATCATCATCCGATACAGGCTCTGGTGGACCGCTCTCGACATGAGTACGCCTGGCTCTGCCTCAATTGTGCGCCAGAGTCCCTCGTCTCTCTCTCCCTACTGTCAGGGAAGGCACTAAAGGTCCTGCTGCAGCTGCAGCTCCAGCTGGGGCGCCCGATGGAGCTGGCATCTAAAAAGGGACCTGAAAAAAACAATTTGTCAAATGCATCAGTTATGGTATGCAAAGATGGGTATAATGTTGAATGCAGTGTATGGGAGCAATGTATCACTGCAGTGTTGATAATGTAATGTGTTCAGATCTGTATGGGGCAGATTGCAGTTGAAATGCTAATGCGTCAGCAGAAAATTTCATGATATGAAGTGCAAACTGAAGGAAACTTACTAGAATCCTGTATAGACTGAGTAGGTTCAGGCTTGTCTGAACCATCCCCATCAGAGAAGCTGCTAGCTCGAGAGCCTGTCCAATGTACTTTATGGAAGCCTGCAAATGTTTTGAGATGATCCATGGTCTGTAAAGCATAACTGAAATGAATTGAATATGAAAAATATAAAGTGTGGTACATACCGGGATCGGGCCTCGAACTCCGACAAGCTTGTGACCAGCTGGTGCGGGCTCAATGGGAATCTGATAAGTCTCCACTCTGGATCCGCAGTAGGTCAGTGTAGTAACAGCTCTGGCCACCCTGCTCTCTGCCTCACCTGAGGGCTTCTCCTATCATGAGCTCGGGATACCCTAGATCCTCCCGCTCTCTCCTCTACCGCTGGAGCTCTGGCTCTCTCACTTCCATAGGCCCCAGTCAGAGGCAGCATGAGGTATGTCTGGATAAAGGCAGCGTAATCGCCCTCAAGCCTGAAGAACTCAACGTCCTAACCCCTTGTGAAGTCGATCATCTCCTGCGTGTTGTACCTCTCTGTGACCCTCATATATGTGGGAGGCGGCATCAGAACTACCAGCTTAGGCAAGCCGAGGCTCTGCCACAGGAATCGCTTCCCTAAGAACCATGCTCGACAAACTAGGCCCTCGAGCAAGATCCGAAATCGGGAAGGCTCCCGTGCGTTGGCAAACTAATCTCTGACCCTGGTAGGCATCACTACCCACGGCTACCAGGTGATCTGCAAATAGTGAATATACAGACTGTTAGTTGTTATTGTAATATGCAATATGAACTAAAGCTGAAATGATTGTAAGATTTGAGTTACCTCTGCCGCGGTCATGGTGTCGAAGAATCGGCGGAAGAAGGAGAATGACTCTCGAGGCCTCCGATGGCATCTCCCGTCATATCTGTGCGAGTATGGCACCATGGGTGGAATCTCTACCTCTGGCTCTGGGGCAAGCCTCGGAAAATAGGCGTTCACCCATAGCTGTAGAAAGTGGAAGTATAACAGTGAGTATATATCAAATGTGTACAGAGAATGTAAAGCAATGCAGCGTACAGTGTGTGGAGTGTGCAGAGAATGTAAAGCAGTGCAGTGTGCAGTGTACAGTGTGTGCAGTTAATGTAAAGCAGAAAGTAGAGTGTATGCAGAAAGTGTACGGTGTGTGTGTGGTATACAGGAAATACAAAGCAAAAATATAAAGCAGAAAGGTAGGGTGTACCTTCCAGGCTCTCCAGTAGCCTCCTAGTAGATGTCCGCTTCGACGTGAGCTGGAGCTCATGTATCTGTATAGTGTGGCCAAGCCTGCACCACCCCAATCATAGAATCGGACGCGAGACAGGTCCACCAGTGCACTCATGAGGTAGAGCCTGACGGTGTTCGCCCGGTCGGCGAACAAAGTAGTACCAAACAAGAACATGAGAAACCCCCGGGCGTAGTACTCGGTCTCCTTGCGGATCGTCGGCATCGTCCCTCTGAAATGATTAGCGAACCAGGTATATTGCACCATCTCTGATCGGGAGATGGGTGGGCGAATCCCTAGAGGTAAATCTTAGCGGCCTCCCACTCGCCCATGTCGGTGTCGTAAGGAATCGGATGACCCCCAACTGCTATGCCGGTGAGCATAGAGAAGTCAAAGGGAGTCATCGTCATCTCCCTTGCTATAGAGAAGTGGAGGGAATCGGTGGTATCCCACCACCTCTCTACTAAGGCGCCCAGTAGAGGCCAGCTCGCAATGAGACGTGAGAGCCCCATGCAAAATGCGGCGAAGGCGGCCTCGTCGATGATGTGACGGACGGCGTCAGGAAGCTCCATATACCACTCCCTCGCAGAGGTGGTCCCGTATCCTCGAAAGGTATGTGAATCCCCCTGTAAGCATAACAAGCAGATACAAGGCAGCGTAAGAAATACAGTGCAAGGGTATGTTTGAGACAAGCAGATGCAAGGTAGTGTAAGAAATACAGTGCACAAGTGTGTTTGGAATGAACAGATAAAAGTCAGTGTGAGCTGCACAAGAAATGTGATCTACATTGCGAAAAATGAAGAGAAGATGTATAGCTCGGAGGTGCCGTGGGATAGATGTGACTCCGATTTGCATAGTAGGAGGTCCTCCGGTGCACCTCGCGCAAACCCCGTGAACTGGCGGATGCTATCGGGAGGTAGCACGTGTACCTCGGGATGGTATGTCACCGGGTCGAACGGTTGAATGTTGAGCGGTAATGGCTCGAACTTGGGATCCATCTCCATCTTCGGAGAAGCTCCGTTGTGTGGGATGTCGTCTGCCATCTCGAGGAACGATGAGAGAATGGCTGAAAATATGGGAAATGGGCGGGAATGCTAAAAGTCAACAAAAAGTCAACACCGAAGGAGGAAAAATGGAAGAAAAGGTCAAGGCTCAAGAGAGGGCACTGAAATCAAGGGTAACTCGGGGGAAACAAATCCCAAGTGATGGAAATCAAGAAGGGAGCACCCAAACCACTTTTGAATCGGTTCAAAGTGTTGTAAACTATGAGGGTTTATCGAATCAGACGTTTGTGGGGCGTTGGAAAATGTGTTTAAAGCTCAGATCGGAAGAGGAAAGTGGTCTAGAGCAAAAGGGGAATGTTTTTCGGCAAGGGAGAAGTGAAGAATTAGGGTTTGGAACCCTATATTTAAAGACCCATGGTGAAATGCCAAAAATGCCCTGAATCTGTCATCGGTGGTTGACCGGCCACCAGTGTTGGCCGACCGGCCACATTTGTGGCCGATGGCATTATTTTGTGGCCGATAGGTGGCTGGTGGCCTCCCAGAGTGGTCGGTAGGCCACTGATGCTCTCCTTGGGTGTTGTGTTGTTGTTTTGTGCCTTGATCCCTCAAGGAAGTGTAAGGGAATTGCATTTTTAAGCTTAAGTGGCCTCTGCGGAAGCTCCGAACAGTGTTCTCAGTATGTGATGCTCAGCGCATACGAGGTGTATCCTTTTAAATTTTTGCAATTCCTCCGAGAGGTAAATCGGAGGTAGCAACTGAATCGGTCTTGTGAAGGCGTGCATTTCATTATTCAGTGTTTTGCATCGAACATGTTATTGATATTGCATTGAATATGCATTGTTATTGTACACAGAATATGTATGCTGCATTGCATTGTGCTACACATGTTCTCATGTTTGAATAGAATATGCATGTCACATTGTATTGCACTGTGCATGCCCTTACGTTAGCATAGAAATTGTCTGTACTTGTTGCATTGAACATGCATTCAATGTTGCATAGAACATGCTTCGTTTCTCGTTGCATAGAACATGCTTCATTTCTTGCATGATCTGCACGAAGCATGCCTCTCTAAGCATTGTGTTATGGTTATTTGTCTTGCATAGAACATGCATTCCTATGGTATTGTACTTGTCAAAATTTCTTTCTTGTGCAGGCACAATATTGTATATATGGTTCATCCAAAGCTGGTGCAACCAGACAATATTGTATGTACGATTCATTCCGAGGAATTCCGGGTAAGATCATTCCTGTACTTTGAACCTTCTTGCTTTGGTTAGAAACACTCGGGTACGCCCGGTGTTTACACCACTCCTCGCTGGTTAGAAGTATTCGGGTACGCCCAGTGCTTACACCACACCTCACCCCGTTGGTTAGAAACACTCGAGTACGCCCGGTGTTTACACTGACATCTCATAGGTTAGAAACATTCGAGTATACCCGGTGTTTACACCGACATCTTTTTGGTTAGAAACACTCGGGTACGCCCAGTGTTTATACCACTCCTCTGGTTAGAAGCGTTTGGGTTGTGTGCCCGACGTTTATACCTTGCGTTGGTTAGAAACATTCAGGTACGCTCGGTGTTTACACCGACACCTTGTTCCGGTTAAAAGCATTCAGGTACGCCCGGTGCTTACACTGCATCCCTTTGGTTAGAAGCGTTTGGGACGTGTGTTCGACGCTTATACCACCCCGTTGGTTAGAAACACTCGGGTACACCCGATGTTTATACCATCCTTCTGGTTAGAAGCGTTTAGACCTTGTCCCGATGCTTATGCCACTTTGTTTTGGTTAGAAACGTTGAAACGTGCTCTGATGTTTATACCACCCTCCGGTATTTTCACCGCTCCCTTTTCCCTCTTGCGCATTGTGCGTTAGGGCGCTTTGGTTAAATACATCTGGACGGGTTCTGATGCTTATACCGCTCTTTGCTTTGATTGCATAATGGTTGGAAGTGTTTCACTTGTTATTACTGTTCTCTGTGGTTCGGAACCTTAGAATGTGTGTCCTTAGGTTCGCACCACTTCTCCTCTCGCGTGTGCTACGTGTTAGGATCTTGTTTGCCTTCCCGGGTGCGCCCGACGGTTGCGGTTCTTTACCTTTCCCACGTGATTCATGGTTAAGATTGCATAATTTTCCTACATCCTTTCTGCACGAAATGTGGTTTGGTTTATGTTAACTTGCTTATGTATGAGTTTGCTGTAGCATTTCTTTGCACAACATTTGCATTTAAATGCTTCGTTACAGCCTCATTGCATGATCATAAGTTATGTTCTACATCGTGCATATTGTTTGCATCTTGCCCCAGAACTACGTTAGTTTGATTCCTTGCAAAGGGATACGTAGGCAGCCTGTGGGCCCAACCGTTCTTTGTTCTGATTGTTTGTTTGTCCAAGTCTTCGGCCTTGTCAAAAATGGGTCGTCTCTGGGCTTTGACATTCACTCATGTTATTTCATGATTTCCGAGTTCTGTCAAAGAAGGGCAACTGTAGACACCCCATTTTTGATCATCCTCAAGACTTGGACGTCATCATTGGAACACCCGATGATTGTCCTTGTTCGTGTTCGTTTTGAGTCCCTGAAGGTCTCGGCTGAGCGCCTTGCCTCGGAGCCTCTAATCTTGTCTGTTTTGTGCTTGGTTGTGGGCCAAGAGCTTGTTGCTTCACTTCTGGAGGAGAGGGTGACCTGTCGACCATCCCTCTAGCCTGTCAGCCATGACTTGTGGTGGCCGTTCGTCTATGTTTATGGCCGGTCGGCCACTTTTGATGGTCGACGGCTATTTTTCTCCTTTTTCAGATATTTGTTTGCCAGTTGTGCCACCTGTTGATCATTGATGCTTATCTCTATACACGTGTATGAAGGGATCAAGGCAAGCCTTTGGCTTGTTTTTCTATATAATGGGGGGTCTCTCCCCCATTTGAGGGGTTCCAAAAATTTGTGAGCAAATTTTCTCCCTCTCTCTCTAGAATCCTCTATTTCTTCCTATTTTGTGCTTGAAAGTGAGAATTCTCTACACATTTGCAAAGAGACCCTTTGCCAAACACCTTCATCTTGGAGCTGAGGTTCTTGGAGGCCTAGTTTGAGCTCATAAGAGTGGTTTTAGTCCAGAATTATCTCTCACTTTTATTCCTTAGTTTGTGAGCTTCATGCATCATCTTTTAACATACTAAAGTCAACCTTTTTTGGCCTTTTAACCACTGAATTCTAGGGGAATTTCAGTGGTAAAAACTTGGTTTTGAGGTCCAAAATAGGAGGGGGTGGCTTCCCCTCCTTGTGTCTTGTTTGCAAGTGTAGATGACCTAACATGTGAGCATGTTTTTCTACCTTTTTGTGACTTGATCTTAGTATGTTTTAGCTACTGATTTAACATGATTTAACTCTGTTTTGAGCTGTCTTGACCATATGAGCCATGTTTTGTATAGCTATAGTACAAATGGCCTTCACTAGCTTAATGAGTTAGGCCTCGAACATGTTTTGCATGAGTTGATTGCATGCTATAGCATCATTTAACATGTGATTTCAGTGTGTATAGCTCTGTCACACTCTCACTTGTATCAATCTTTCATTGCTTTTTAGAGTTGTGCTTTGAACCTTGTTTGTGAGCCAACATGTGAGCATGTTTTTCTTGCCATTTATGCTTCCATCTCAGCATGTTTTAGCCACTGTTTTGGCATGTCTTAGCTCTGTCCAGAGCTAGTTTGGTCAGTTTAGCTTGATACTGCATACTTCTAGTGTAGTGCTCTTCACTAGCTTTAATGCTTTTGGCTTTAAACATGTTGTGCATGTGTTGCTTGCATGTTTTAGTGTCTTTGGCATGCCATTTCAGCATTTAAAAGTCTGCAACCTCCCTCATTCCTTCATTTTTCTATTTGTTTTGAGGGTTGGTTAACCTTATGATTGTGTTTAAGCTTGAGATAGAGCTTGTGCTCAATGGCTTTAACTCTCTTTTGAGGGTTCCTCCTAGCCAAAGGCATGATCTCTCTCATGTCTTAAACCATCCTTTGGTTGACCCCTCTCTCATTAGAGGACACTCACCTTGGACAAACCGATTAAAGAATGGCTTGGTAATGTTAAAATGCGTAAACAAATTGAATCATGTAAAACATGACTAAGATAAGTATGTTATTTGCATTGCATGTGTTCAATCAGATGTTATATTGAACACAAGGTAGATTGGTCCATTTCATACTCAAAGTGATGAAATGAGCCAATCTCCTTTGTCTCCATCATCCTTGATCATGCATGATAGGATGGTGGTCATTCGAGTCTTATTTGTGCATTCATTGACTTTATACAAGCTTGACTCTTTGGCCATCATGCATTGAAAATGCTTGGTTGATGGCTTGAGAGCCAAGAATTACACTCCTCTGAGCTTGAGAAATGATAAGGAGGGTAATAGTACATATATTGTGTGAGAATACACTGCTTTGCCTCTGTTTGCTCTCCATTGCAGCAAAAGGGAGAATTCTAGGAAAATGGTGGCCGACAGCTACAAACAATGGTCGACCGGCCAGTAACAGTGGTCGATAGCCACCTATGGTAGCCGACCGTCCACCAGTGGAAAAGTTGTTCAAAATGTTCCTGTGTTGGGACAGAAGCAGTCTGGAAATCGGTGCAATGTTCAGAGATCAAAGCAAAGTGCAAAAAGAGGCATCCAAAGGCAAGGCGGTGGATTTTCGAAAGGAAGCCAACCGAGCATGCATGTCTCCCTCGCCCGCGAGGCCATTTTAATTGCTTTATTAGCTAGTTTTAGTTAATTAATACATGTGTTGTAATTAATTAGCTTAATTTATTTTGTAATATTTTAATTAGCTTAACATAGCTAGTTATGTTGTAATTAATTAGCTAGAATAGTTAATTAGTTGTTTTGTAATAATTAGCTTAGCTTAGTGTAGCTTAGTGCAGACACCCCATTTTTGACTGACCTTAAGATTTAGACGTCATCGATTGAGCACTCGGTGATAGTGCACATTGTGTTCGTTTCGAGGTTTCAGAGTTTTGGCTGAGAGCCTTGCCCCCGGACCTCTTAACTCTTTGTGCTTCGGCTCGGTTTGCGGACCAGGCCTTGTTTCTCTTCCCTAAGGGAGGGAGAGATCTTGTAGACCATCTCTTTGTAATCGTAGACCACTTTTTATGGTCATAGACCACTTTTTCCATTTGGAGACTAGTTTTCGGTTTTCGGAGCCTTCGGTCGCGTGCCTTGTCTCGGGACCGCTTAACGTTCTCCGTTTGGCGTGGTTTTTGAACCACACCTTGTTTCCTTGGCCTAGAGGGCCACTGTGGTTTGGGAGACCACTTTTGTGGTCGTTAACCACTTTTGGTGCTTGTCAGCTAGTTTTCGAGGCTCTCGGCTGCGCGCTTTGCCTCTCAAACTTTCGTCTTGCATCCGTTTTGGTTTGTTTTTGGTACAAACCTTATTTTCATTGTTTGGAAGGTGGTATACGGGTGGGGGACCGATTTTTTTCCTTGGAGACCACTTTTCTTCCCGCCAGCCAGTTTTTTGATCTGACAACTGGTCTCCTAGGTCTTTGAGCCATCTTTTCTAGTCGACCACCCCACCCCTGGCTTGTTTTCAGTGTGCTGATCATCTCCCACCATGGCCGACCACTTGTTGGCTTGGGAGACCACTTGTGGTGGTCGGTCGACCACTTGAAGTAGTTGGCCAGCCATTTCAAGTTGTTGGTTGCTTTTTGTCACCTTTTTAGAGATATTTTCCTCCAGCTGGCACAGCTAGAGGGCATTGAAGCTATCCTCCATACACGTGTATGGAGGGATTGCCTTGATTACCTTGAACCTTAGCTTCTCCAAGAAGCTTTGCTTTTGGTTCTCTATAAGAGAGAACCATCTCCTCCGTCCTCTAGGTTTAGAAAATAATGGCTGGAGTGATACATATAGTTTTGTATCTATACTTCTTCATTTTGCTCTTGTTTTGTGTTCAAAAGTGTCATTTTGTCTTACTTTAACACACAAGCACACACTCAAACACCATCCTTTTGCTACTGAGGTACTTAGGAGCTGGTTTTGGTGTTCTTGGGTTGGTTTGAGCTTGAAAAACCTGCTGGAGTTGCAGCCTTGAAGAAGTTCATCAAGGGTGAGTCTTTAACCCTTAAAACCCCCATTTTTGCTTAAGCTTTTGAGCCCTTTTGCATGCTGTTTTGAGCTTAGCTTCCTACTGCAAAAAGTTCTGTATTTTGGTGCTTAATAAGTTTGTTTAAAGTCACTTTTGTGTTTGGGATTGTTTACCTCCTCTTAGGCCTTGTTTGGCCTTGCTTTTGTGCCTTCTTTGTGAGCTTTGGGATCACCTTGTTTTGGCCTTCTCACCACTAAAACTCAGAGGAATTTCAGTGGTGGAAAGGGTGTTTTGAGGTCCTAAACTCCTTGTGTCTTCAATACTTGTCTTCATTAGCCTCATGTGTGAGCATGTTTGTTAAGCTTATGTTGGCCATATCTTAGCTTGTATTTGTGGTTATTTTGCTGTGGCATGCTACTGTTTTTTCTTGGTTTTGTCACTCCATGCATGCATAATACACTTGTAGTGTAAATCACACACACTAGCTTTATATGCTTCATGATGTAGCATGTCATTCTAGCTTGTTTTCTTTCCATTTTAGCATGTTTTTGTTGATGTTTTGCCATGTCGTACCTTTGTTAGGGTTTGGTTTGGTCACCCTTTGCATGCTCCATATACTTGTGGTGTAATTCCTTGAAATAGCCTAACATGCATCATGTTGTAACATGTCATTCTAGCATGCTTTTGGCTTAACTTCAAGAAGCTTTTGTCTTTGTTTTAGCATGCTTTAGCTCTGATTTTGGTTGTTTTGGCCATGCATGACTTGCTTTGTATAGCTATGGTTCAATCTAGCTTGTTAGCTTTGTGTGTCAAGCCCACTAGCATGCTTTACTTGGACTATTTGAATGATTTGGCATCATTTATTATATGATTTCAGTCCATGTTTCATGCTCATGCACTTGTATTTATCACTCATTCAATGTGTTGGAGGGTTTGCCCCTTTATGCCTTAAGATGAGTCATTGTCTATGCCTTCATGCCTTAGCTTGCGAGCCATCATTTCAATGAGTTTTTGGGGTTATTATTTCATGATATAACTCTAAATTTTGTTGGTTAAGTCATCCCATCCTTGGTCTTAATAGATGTAGTGTAATCCACCTTATTTGCCTTGTATGCATCATGCCTTATGCCTTTCATGCTAGCTTATTTTGGCTTCCTTCCATGCATGTTTTAGACTTATTTAAAATGTTCTAGGACTGTTTTGGGTTGCCTTGATCACATGCTTCATGTTTTGCATACTTGTAGTACAAGTGCTCTTGCTTGCTTCAAGCTTTGAGCACCACTGCATGCTTCATTTGTGTTGTGTACATGATTTGGCATCATCTAACATGACATTTCAGAGCTTTTAGCATTGTCATGTTCCCACTTCATTTACTCTTTAAGTGTCTTTGAGTGTTGTGCATTGTTGCCTAGTTCATGGCTTAGCTTGTATACTTGCATGCCTAGGTCTTTGAGTCCTCATCTCAGCATGTTTAGGTCTTTGTTTTGACCTACTTGAGCTCTGTCCATCCTTAGTTCATGCTTATTTGCCATGTATTGCATGCCTCCTTTGTAGTCCTCTTTATTAGCTTTCATGCTTTAGGACCCTAGCATGCTTTACTTGCATTGTTTAAGTGATTTGGCATCATTTCTTGTCTAATTTTAGTGCACTTAGTGTTGTCACACTTGCACATTTGTCACTCTTTGAGCACTCTTGAGAGTTGTGCTCTTAGGCCTCTTTGATGGGCCATTGCATGTGCATGCTTGTATATGCTCCATGTGCCTTAATTTTATCACCAATGGCCACTGGTTTGGGCATGACTAAGGTCTACCCCCTTTTGGTTTAAGTCCATTTAGCATGCTTGTTTATATGTTATTCGCATGCTTATTGTTCATTGCATTAAGTATGTCATCTTACATTGCATTGTGCATGCCATGTGGTTATTTGCATTGTGTATGCCAAGTTGTTTCTTTGCATTGAGTCTGCATGTTCCTAACATTGCTAAGTTGCCCTTGTAGCATTGCATTGTGTATGCATGCATTAGCATTGTTTGCATGCCATTAGCCTTGTTAGGTTGTTCGCGTTGCATTGCATGTTTGCATGCTTCAGTCATATTGCATGTTTGCATGCTCGAGTTGCATTGTGTATGCCATGTTATGTGTTGCATTGCATTTGGAATATGTGTTAGTCCAAACACGAGAAACGAGGGACATTTCATACTTAAAGTGATGAAACGTGTCTCAATTCTCGGTCGCCGACGCTCTTGATCACACATGATTTAGTTTTAGGCCTTATGTGTTTACTTGTGCATTCATTTTCATATTGAATTGTGCAACTTCGCCTCTCGACCATCACGCATTGAAATGCGCGATTGGTGGCCCAAGGGTCGAGAACTACACTCCCTTGAGTTCATTACATGATAGGGAGGGTGGTTGTGCACACATATCTTGCAAATACATTGCCATGCCCTTTCTTGCTCTCTGTTGCATCAAATTGCAGTTCAGCAGCAACAACTGGTCGGCTAGCCAGAAAAACTAGCTGGCCGACCACTTTTTATAGCTTTCAACAAAGATAGGTGGTCGGCCATGGCTGCAGACACTAACAACTGGTCAGCCACCGTTCCACAGGTCTCCAAGGTGAAGTTTCAGCTTTCTGGAGCTTTGTGCAATGTTCTGAGAACAATTGAGAACAGAGGCAAATCGGGTCATCGCATTGGATTTTCGAA
This sequence comes from Camellia sinensis, assembly GCF_055761805.1. Taxonomy (NCBI): domain Eukaryota; kingdom Viridiplantae; phylum Streptophyta; class Magnoliopsida; order Ericales; family Theaceae; genus Camellia; species Camellia sinensis. The sequence continues at coordinate 93,620,212 of NC_138975.1, forward strand.
CGAGGCGACCGGGCATGCATGCATTCCTCTCCTTCTGAGGTTCCTAATTTACTGCTTTCCTTAGCTGTCATACTTAGATAGCTAGCTTTTTCTTTGTTTTATACTTTAATAGTTAATGCGTTTAGCTATTTCAATTTGTTTTGTAATAATTAGTTAACTAGGATTAGTTAATTAATTTATGATGTAATAATTAGTTTAATTAGCTTAGACTAGCTAGTTAGCTTCTTATTCGGTCTCTCCCTCGAGAGGGCACAATGTTGTAATAAGCGTGTGTGCGTGTGTGTGATGCATGTTTTCCAACCCCCATTTCTTTCTCCCTTTTACTTAACTGCTTACGATGGTTAGTTTTAGGGCACGTTTCAATTAGCATACCTTATGCTTGCATGCGTGCATCCATTCATCTGTATTGCATGCATCGGGCTCGGCGCGTCATATAAACCAGCATTGTATTTTCAATACCTATTTGAATACATGTACCAAGTTGCATTTCACATGACACTCTTAGGATAGCCGAGCCTATCTTAGTTGCATTTTCGCATGTGTTGCATTAGCCATCTTAACATGAACTAGGATCATGCATGATCTCTAACTAGTTCCTTGTTTTGGCTCGGAGTACACTGTGAGTGTTTATGCTTTAGCATACTGCATGTGTGTTATCGATTACCATGAAAACATGCTTGCCATGAGGCAAATTGCTTATTTGTTATAACTACCTGAATGCCTGTGGGTGAATGTTGGATTACTTGAATTGGAATAATTCATTGAAATCCTCGATTTAGCCTACTTGCGAGTAGCAAACTTCAAACCATTTCCAAACAAACGGATATGCAATGTTTTGTTCCAAATTAGGCGATCTAGTCTATACTTGTATGTTGTGCGCATCACATAGTAATTCTAGCTAATTAACCGGAATAAGAACACATGTGTTGTCAAAAATAAAATATCATGTTTAATATAGGCCGATCTTTGATTGGGCGAGCGGGGGTGCTCATTACATGACCTTCCCCTCTCGTACCCAAGTTCCCGAGCCGATGCAACTTTGGTGATGACGGACACGTCGCCTTAGGCATGAGTCAGGGTTTCCTAAATTCTCCCAAAATAAAATATTTAGGTGGCGACTCTGTATCTGGCAAAGCAGTCCATGTTTGGCACTTCTTTATAAAAATTAGTTTTCCAAAACGATTTGCCCGATTTGGACTCTTTGGTGATTTATCGGTCTTACATCGCACATTGTAAGATTAGATTCAGAACCGTGAAATTTGAGTCCAAATTGTAGTTGCTCAGAACAAAGCGAGATTCGCGCTGCCTCGTCGCACGCGCGGATGTCGGGGAGTTCCCAGGAGTGCGTCTACACATAGCTTATTTATTTGGACCCTCTTTCGCGAGGGCGTAATGTTGTAATAAGCGTGCGTGCATGTGTGTGTGCATGTCTTCCAACCCCACGTCTTTCTCCCTTTTATTTAATCACTTTCAATGGTTAGATTAGGGCATGTTTCAATTAACATACCTTATGCTTGCATGTTTGCATCCATTCATTTGTATTGTATGCACCGAGGCTCAACGCATCATTCAAACTGCATCATATTTCAATACTTATTTGAATACGTATATCAAATTATTGAATTCATATGCCATCTTAGATAGCCGAGCCTATTTAGTCGCATTATTGCATGCGTTGCATTAGGCATCTTGTATAGTTAGGGTCATGCATGATTTCTAACTAGCTTTTGTTTTGGCTTGGAGTACACTGTAAGTTTTACACTTTAGCATACTTGCATGTGTGTGGGTGATGCCATGATAGCATGCTTGCTACAAGGCTATTTGCTTAAATGATAAACTGCATGAATGCCTGTGGATGAAGGCTTTATTGCTTGAATTGGACAATTAGATAAATGTGAGTTTTAAGCCCACTTTGCAAAGTGGCAAATCATGTTTTAAGCCCACTTGAGGGTGGTAAATCCGCGTTTTAGTCCACTTGAGGGTGGCACTTTCAAACCATTTTTGTAAACAAACATGAGTTGATTTGTTTCAATTCTTGCGATTTTAGTCTATACTTGGGTGTGCGTCACATAGTAAAAGTTAGCTAATAAATGGAATAAGAACACATGTGTTTATAAAATAACATATCATGCTTAGTAAAGGTCGATCCTTTGATCAGACGAGCGGGGGTGCTCATGTCATGACCTTCCCTTCTCGTACCCAAGTTCCCGAGCCGAGGCAACTTTGGTGATAACGGACACGTGGCCTTTGGCACGAGTCAGGGTTTCCTAAATTTCTCAAAAATAAAATATTTAGGTGGCAACTTTGTAATCTAGCAAAGCAGTCCAGTTTTGCCATTATTTGATTCAAAATCTGCTTTTCCAAAATGATTTGCCAGATTGGATTCTTTGGTGTTTATCAGTCTCACATTGTACTTTATGATATTAGATTCAGAACCGTGACAGGAGTCCGAACTATAGGACCAATTCGAGCTCTCCGAAAGGGGGCGCGAAGAAAGTCGAGTCTACAATTAGCAAATTGGAAGATCTTGAAGCCAGAGACTTGGAGAGAGTAACGAAAAGGCACGGGGATGCTAATTAATTTAGCAAAACCAGGGATTCTAAGTTTTCTATATTGTCTTAATAAAGATGCAATCATGGAATATAAGGGGGATTGGTAGACTGGAGAAAAGAAGGAAGATTAAGAAAAGTCTTGCTGACAAGAAAGTGGACATTGTTCTAATTCAAGAAACAAAGGAGTTAGTAGTCAACCCTGATCTTGCTAGGTCTATGTGTCCTGGTGATTGTTTCGAATTCATGTCAATTGACGCAAAAGGTAGAGCTGGAGGCTTACTGTGCATTTGAAATCTAGAGGTATTTCAATTGAAGGCTTGTTGTTGCAATTACAACTTCTTGCTGCTAGCAGGTACAATTTTTATTTTTATTTTTAATTTTGAATGTGTTATTGTTAATGTCTATGGTCCTAATGAGGTGGCAAAAAGAAAAGAGGTTTGGGAGGGCTTAGTGCGATTAAAATTTAGTTTGCCAAAGCCTTGGTGTCGGGGGGGGGTGACTTCAATGAAATTAGGAACATTTCAAAAAGAATTGGATGTTCTAGAAGGGATATAGGGATGAGGAATTTTAACAACATGATTGAACAATTGGATTTGATGGATATGTCTATGCTTGGAAGGAAGTTTACTTGGTGTAACTCTTAGGATAGGGAGAAATGGAGTAGGATTGATAGATTCTTACTTAATCAGGAATGGGTGCAGAACTTTAACTTCAAGCTTGGGGGCTTTCCTAGGTTGTTGTCAGATCATTGTCCAATTATTCTAATGGAGGATGATAGGAACTGGGGCCCTAGACCATTTAGGTTTCTTAATGCGTGGTTGTTATATCCCAAGTTTGTGCCATTTGTGTAGCAGAGCTGGTCAGAGTGTAGGGCAGAGGGATGGGCTGGGTTTAAATGTCTTATGAAATTAAAAGCTTTGAAGCAGGCACTAAAACAATGGAATGAGGAGGTGTTTGGAAAGGTTGAAACTAGACTTAAAAAAGTTGAAGATGAGGCTCATGCTCTCGTTCTGTTAGCTGAGGAGAGATCTCTACTTGGTTCTGAAATGATTAAAATGAAGGAAGTGGGGGAGGAAACTTGGCAATTGAGTAAAATGTTGGAATGGATTTGGCGGCAGAAATATCGAATTAATTGGGCATCTAAAGTTGATAGAAACACAAGATATTTCCACATTATGGCCTGTAGCAGAAACAGTAGGAATTACTTGAGTTCACCCCTGGTGAATAGGTTAATGATTGAGGTAGGGCTAAAGTTAAAGCTCATTTCATGAGGCAATTTTCTGAATTTTGGAAAGTTAGACCTAAATTATCTGGCCCTTTTAAAAACATTGTTGGTGCTCAGGTGGTGGAACAATTGGAGGCAGAGTTTATACAAGAGGAAATTAGAAATGTTATCAAGAGGTGTGAGGGCAATAAGGCCCCTGGGCCTGATGGGTTCAACATGGCATTTTTTAAGAAATGTTCAGGAATTGTGAAATCTGATGTGTTACAGTTCATGAGGGATTTCCACCAAAACGCTAGTTTTGTTGGTGGGATAAAAAACTTTTTCATTGCTCATATTCCAAAATCTGATAACCCATCTTGTTTAAATGATTATAGGCCAATTAGCTTGATTGGCTCTATATATAAGTTACTTGCTAAAGTGTTATCAGATAGATTGAAGTTGGTAATGCCCAGGATCATTTCTGAGGTTCAATCATCTTTTTTGGGAGGAAGGAATATTCTTGATGGGGTTTTGATAGCAAATGAAATAGTAGATGGATGGAGAAAATCAAATAGTAAAGGTTTGGTTCTTAAACTGTATTTTGAAAAGGCGTATGATTCAGTTAATTAGGAGTTCTTATTTTCCATGCTTTCAAATTTTGGCTTTGGAGATAATTGGGTGAGATGGATTAGAGCTTGTGTGTCTTCTACAAAGATTTATGTCTTGGTTAATGGGTTACCGACATCTAAATTTAGCCCACAAAGGGGTCTATGTCAAGGAGACCCTTTATCACCATTCCTATTTAATATTGTAGTAGAGGGCTTAAATATCTTGTTAAGTAGAGCCAAGGAGTTGGGCTTAATAAAAAGGGTTGTGGTGGGTTCAAATAGATTAAAAGTTTCTCATTTACAATTTGCAGACAACACCATTTTGTTTTGTGAAGCCGAGTGGGTGGAAGTGGTGAATATCAAGCAAATTTTAAGATGTTTTGAGATTTTATCAGGCTTGAAAATCAATCATCATAAGAGTGTAATTTGTGGAATTGGGGTGGATGATGGGCTGCTGCATGCATTTGCTAATAGACTCAATTGTCTACACCAGAAGCTACCCTTGAAATATTTGGAGATGCCTTTGGGGGCTAATCTAGGTAGGAAAAGCACTTGGAAACTAGTGGTGGACAAGTGTAAACAGAAACTAGCTTCTTGGAAGAGGAGGCTGCTCTCTTTTGCTGGAAGATTGACATTAATCAAATCTACTATTTCTAATCTGCCTATTTACTACCTATCATTATTTAGAATTCATGTTGGTATGGCTAAGGAGATTGAGAAATTGCAATAAACTTTTCTTTGGGGTGGATCAGACCTTAGAAGGAAAGTACATTTGGCCAAGTGGGATTTGGTTACTAAAAATAAGAAGTTTGGTGGTTTAGGAGTGAGAAGGATTAGAATTATGAATGAGTGCCTCCTAAAATGGTGGAGGTTTGGGGTTAAAAATCATTCTTTATGGAATGAAGTGATTTGCAGGAAGTATGATATTGGGGTGGTAGATGGTTCCCAAGCTTGGATGGCAAAGGATCAAGGATTTGGTCTAATATAGTTAACCTATCATCTTCCTCATCCAATCTAGAGTTGCACAATTTTTATCTCAATAACACATTGATGGCATTGGGGGATGGTAGGAGAGCTCATTTTTGGTTGGATATGTGGGCTGGTAATGTTTGTTTTAAGGAGGAATTCCCCTTGCTCTTCTCCTTATGTAATGACAAGATGGTGTGGTCAATGTTTATTATCAGAGAAGGAGAAGGATGGAATCTAGGCTTCAAAAGAGCACTGCTGCCTTGGGAGGAGGAGGAAGTGAATAGACTCTATACTCTTCTAGGTTTTGTACCTGCATTGTGCAACAATAAATCAGATAAGCTATTATGGGTTGCAGATCCACCAAGAATTTTCAGTGTCTTCAGCCTACACTTGGTGGGAATCTAGTCTTGGGCCTATTTTGGACATGGCTGTTGTAATTTGGAATAATTGTGCCCCTCCCAAAGCACAATTTTTTGGGTGTTTGGCCTGGCATGGTAATGTTAAAACTACTAGCTTCCTTCATAGGATAAGGATCCTGGGGGGGAATTGTTAATCTCACCTGTGTTTTTTTTTTTTTTTTTTTTTTTTGTCAAAATGATGTTGAAACAGTGGCTCATGTTCTTCTATCTTGCCCTTTTGTGTGGAAGCTTTGGTCAAATATTGTAAAATGGTGGGGCTTTCGGTGGACATTACCTGTTTCTGTTAATGGGCTGCTGCACTGGTGGTCTAGATGTAAATTGAGGAAGTTGGAAAAGAGGATTTGGATGGCTCTGCCCTTTGCTGTTTTATGGTCCACGTGGAAGCATAGAAATGAGTGTTTGTTCAAGGCTATTCAACCAAATTTGAAGGAGCTGTGTGATCTGGTTAAGGTGAGAGTTGCAATGTGGATCAAGTCTTCTCCAACTCCAGTGGTGTTCTCTGTGAATGATATTGTGTCAAATCTGCAACAAGTTCAGTTCTACCTAAGGAACTAAGGTTGCTGCTGTTTTTTGTTCAGCTTTCCACCTTCAGTTCTTTTTTTTGTTGGCTGTTACTGAACTGAGGTTGCTCCTTAGTGTTGTGGTGGACTTCAGCGTCAAATCTGCAATGCTGGTGTCTGACTACTGAGGCTGATCGAAGGATGCTCTGCTATTTTCCTTGTTATGTTCTATTGTTGTTTTCCTTCTTATGCTCTATGGAAAGCAGCTGGCTGACTGAAGGTGGAAAGTAGCTTGCTGCTGTATGGAAAGCAGTTGGCTGTAAGTCTTGGTCGTTGTTAAATGGAGAGGTGGATGAATTGATATGCTGGCTGAAGGTGGATGCTCTGTTTTGTTGGTCTGATATGCTCAGCTGTGGACTGCTATGCTATTTGAGTTTCTCCTGTTTCTTTGGTTGGTTGCTAACCAACTTTAGGGGTGCTAGCAAATGATAGGATGAGTTTTTTGATGTCAACATAGTTGGGATTATTTAGTTCATCGTTATATTTTTGCACTTGTCTTTCTTTTTTGATGTTTGTTGTTTTTATACCCTTATACTTTGTTCTTACGTCAATAAAAAAAAAAAAATTACCGATCAAAAAGTTAGAGACAACGTCATGCCCGGAATCCTGAGTTTTGCACGGAATCCTGAAAACTTTTGCATTGAAATCTTTTACACTACCATCATGGTCCTAGATATGTAACTTCTTTGTTGTCCTAAGGTTACTTGGGACATTATTCAAAGGAAAATGGTAATTTTATTTTTATTTTTTATCTACAAAATCAGCCTTTTAAAATGATATGATATGATATATTTATAATTTATGCTCATAATGAGGCTTCTGTTTTTAATTGAATGGCTCGCGATAAATCATACATATTTCTATATAGGGTTTGTGTTCTTTCTAGTTCACTATAGCTCACAAACTGGGCTGGAGTACTGTTGGAACTCGTGAGGCGGTTGCCAACTGTACTTTGACAATTGTGTGTGAATACCTCTCCTTTTCTCTTTGTTGGTTTCTCACTAACTGGTACTTGGGGTTTTTCAGGCCCAAGCTTCTCTTTATTGATGTAAACTTCATTTCTTGAATGTTTTTTTAATAAAGATTTTCTTTGCCGATCAAAAAAAAAATTGTACTTTTACAATTGGAATTGTTCATTTTGTCTGATTATAGGGTTTACTTCTAAATTATCTTCAAATTGTCTATTTAATTTATAAATTATCAATTGAATCTATTAAGTCCCTAAACTATATAAATCAAAATATATTTAGTCACTAAACTATTGATTAAATTTATTAAGTCTCTAAAATATTTAATTTAAACATATTTTGTCCCTAAAAATATTACAAAAATAAAATATATTTTCATAAGTATTATAAATTAGTAAAACATTTGCCCAATTAAGATTTTAATACAAACAAATCTTAAATTTTATTTTGTCTGTAATAGGTATTTTTATTTCATTCTGTATTTAAAAATTAATATTAGAGTCTGATTTTTTCAATCTTGTCAATAAACTAGATATACTGAAGAAGTATAATTAGATAAGTAACAAAATACTATAGATAGTTACCATTACCATTATAAAGGAAATTTATTTTTGTAATCATTTTAGGGATTAAATAGTTTTGAATCAAATACTTTAGGGATTTAATCAATTCAATCGGTAGTTTAGGAACTAAATAGACTTTGATTTATAAACTTGAGGGGCCTAGTAGATACAATTGATAGTTCAGAGACTAAATAGATGATTTGACAATAGTTTAGAGGTATAAAGTGTAATAAATCCTTTGATTATGCATGTAGATCATCTATAGAAAAAATCAAATTGATTAGATAAATATATTCACATGTTTTGATGATATTTGTTTCAAATTGATTAGACAAATATATTCACATGTTTTGATGTTATTTATCTACAAAAAAAAATGAACGACAAAAATAATTTTAAAAGTAGATTGTTTACTTCTTTTTTTTTTTAGAAAAATTTGATAAAATCATGAGTTATTATTAGATGAATTCAATTTTTTTCGTAAATGATTTACAAGCATAGTCAAACAAAATAAATGATTGAGGTAGTTGAAATGAGGTCCGTGATGGGCTTTATGGAACCCAATTACACCTCCAATCCACAATGTAGACTTAAAAAAAAAAAAAAAAAAAAAAAAAAAACATTCATTCTATATAAGAGTTTATTACAATATTTCTATTTGCATAATACTACTCTTACTCAAATCTCTTTCTCACTCTTCCTTTTTGCCTCTTGACGTGCATGATTAGCTAAACATCATAGTTCTTCACAATAATGTTTGTGACTAGGATTCAAAATTCAAAATTCAATGATTAGTGGATACCCCAGGGTTAATTAAAGATCGAGTATCCAAAGGCAACATGCATAAAACATGTAATCATAGTCAGTAGTGTTGAATTTGATTATGTTCATAGAAAGGAATAGAAAAATAAAAATAAAAATAAAAATTATTTTTCATTCTATCATGTGTATTTAATTATTGTAGATCCTATCTATTAAAGTATTTAAGTTAAAATTAATTAGTTATGGAGACATTTGAAGTACATTAATTAAATTAAATTTGGGTGATTTAGAGAGATCGTATGGAACAAATCTAACACTGTCTTAACTATTTTTTTAAGAAAATAAATTTTTTTTTTTTTTTTTTCTGAAAGCCATGTCTATTAAATTGTTGATTACCAGCTGATACTCATCTTTATAAATGGTCCAAACACATGCAAGTATTGTACTTTTTTTTATAGCTAATGAGATTTGAACACATGAAAACATGGGCAGTGAAAATACGTTTTTATTAGTTATACTCTCAACGATACTCTGAAAAATGTCCATATGTATCTCTATGTATGAGAATTACAACATTAAATCACAGAAAACCAAGGAAGCACGGGTGCGGGTACGAGTACGGTACGGGTACGAGTGCGGGTACGCCGATTCGGTAAAACTCAAAAATAGTACGATACGGGTACGGCTACGGTACGCCGATATTTTTTTATTTTTTTTTAAATATAATTTTGATTAAAGGATCCAACCTACAAATTAAAATTAAATATCAAAACTAAAAAAAGAACTACTCATTTTCCTATAATTTAAAACCATTAAGCGTTAAAAATAATATTTGTGAAATCTCTCACTTTGACATGTTATGCACTGTGAATTTGTGATCATAATTTATTTTTAAAATCTTTCTTTTTGCTCATCAATTTGCTATTTTTATAGGGTGAGACCAAAGAAATAACAGGAGACCAAAGAAAGATTTAAAGTTAATTACCAACAGTAAAGGAAAAAAATTCTCAATTGGGGCAGGTTGTCAATTGCAATTTGCATAATACATAAAATTGCATCATTCCCAACAATTACTAATCAACTAATACAGTATCAATTTTTAATGTTTTGTGCATAAACTTTAAAAGTTTGTTATGATTAAAGATTTTATAAAGAAATTCTAGGAGGATCTAAAGCAAAAGCATAATGCATAGTCATACACAGAACTACCCTTTATAGGCCTTGTTATTTTTTTTGGTTCAAATTGCTTTTTAAAAACATTAAAATCATTTGTTGATATGCTTCTACAATTTATATAGACAAACAGGACAACAGAGAAACATCAAAATTACTGATCTGTAAGGGCACCAAAAAAAATAAAAAATAATAATAATAATTGCTAATCTGCAAGGGCAGGAAAAAAAAAATAATAATAATAATAATTGGCCCTGGCGTACCCATGGCGTACCCACGCCGTACTCATGGCGTACCCGTGGCGTACCCATGCCGTACCCAACAATTACTAATCAACTAATACAGTATCAATTTTTAATGTTTTGTGCATAAACTTTAAAAGTTTGTTATGATTAAAGATTTTATAAAGAAATTCTAAGAGGATCTAAAGCAAAAGCATAATGCATAGTCATACAGGCCTTGTTATTTTTTTTGGTTCAAATTGCTTTTTAAAAACATTAAAATCATTTGTTGATATGCTTCTACAATTTATATAGACAAACAGGACAACAGAGAAACATCAAAATTACTGATCTGTAAGGGCACTAAAAAAAATAAAAAATAATAATAATAATTGCTAATCTGCAAGGGCAGGAAAAAAAAAAAAAAAAAAATTGGCCCTGGCGTATCCATGGCGTACCCGTGGCGTACCCATGCCGTACCCGAATAAGCCAAACGTACCGGACCCTCTTTTGCCGTACCTGGTACGCGTACCGCCGTACCGGTACGCGTACCCGCACCCGGTAAGTACCCGGTACTCGTACGGTACTATTTTTGGAGTACCCGTGCTTCATAGCAGAAAACATAATGTATATTTCAATAATATTTATTTTTAGTGAAAATAATGCGAATGTCAAAAATAAATAAATAAATAAATGTGCTCCATCAGGTTGACTAGTACATTATACATTGATATCTTCTGCCATTGTAATTCGTGAAAAATGATCAACAAGTGGACACTCAAATTCAAATGTTTGACAATTCATTAAAATAACAAAAGAATAGAAAAGTTAATACAAAAAATCATTAATTTATTCTCACTATTTTTTTTTTTACATTTTTTTTAATGAAAAATTACTAAAAAACTTAATTTCCAAACAAACCCTGAATATAGTGATTTAGCGGCTTTATCTCCATTCAATGGAGACGAAAATTATTCGCTACCTATGGGGTAAAAGCGACTATTAATTATATATATTTGGCAAATGATAACATATTAGGGGTGTTTTGGAAGCATAGAAAAAAGTTGCTTTTTATTTATTTATTTGTTTTGTTTTGTTTGGCTTTTTCAAAAATGCATTTGAGAATTGCTTTTTATTATTATTTTTTGCTTTTTGAAAAATATTATAATATAATGTCACATCATATATGAAAATTGTAAAATTCTCCTATTACTCTCATGCATATAATATGGTATGCCCTAGTCAATGAAATAAATTGAGAATATTTTGATAATTTGACATATAACATATGACGTATTTATCTCTTACCAAAAGTAAACATATCTTAAAGAAGCTCATTTTTGCTTATTTCTGAAAAGCAAAAAAAGGAAACTTTTTTCTATGTTCCCAAAACATCCCTTAGAGGATTAGTAAGATTATAATAGAAGGATAACAATCGCTCTATCGATTCGAATCCTGAACCTTTGACTCTCTCACTATTCCAAAGAATAATTACATAGATCATTGGGCTAACTTCCCAATTCTTTATTAACGCTTATTTCCCAATACTTATTTATAGGTATATAATAATTGGAAATAAATGAATAATTTTTGTTTTAAATTCATTCTGGCAATTCTCATTGATATCTACATAAAATATTTATTTATTTATTTATAATTTATGGTATCTTCCACTTAGCCTCGCCTAGCCTAATTAGTTCCAGATTATCTTGTGTCTTTGAACAATTGAAAATTAACCTCACAAGGTGTTAAAATTAATGACCGAACATACATTTAGTAACTAATTGAAAGACTCAAACTTGGCACATGGATCATATTTTGACGAATGTCAACATTGACTATTGTTCAACTAATGTGACCTAACAACTTACAACAAAAAAGAACAAAATAGGTATATACAGACGAGCCTCGTCTATAATGTGTTTTTTTTTAATTTTTTTAATATATATATATTATGTAAGGAAAATAGACAAGACAAACTACAAAACCCAGTTGTTTGGCTTTAATTATTGTCATCTCTTTGTTAGACGTGTCCCAACAACAGCCACAGTACCCTCCTCTTGGATTTCCACAAGATCCTTTGACAGTGCCCTCCTTGGCCCTTAGTAATAGTACATGGTCTTTCATATTTGCATATGTACATCTAAAAAAAGGTAGTTAAAAGGTTTTATTGTTTCCTTAAGTGTCCTTTAATGTATGTAAGCTTATGCAAACCTAAATTTTCCTGATTTTAGGCCAAAGATTCATGGATTTGTTTAAGCATTATATGTTGGAATGATATTTTTTTTTAAGTGAACTTAATACATCACAATTATTATAGTTGACATTATACCATATACCTAGGAATTTAGTAACACAAAATTGGTGCACAGAAAATAACACTGGATAGAGAGGAGAAGAATCACTTTTGTATTTGGTGTATTTTTTTGTGCATTAATTTTGTGTTTCTACACTACTACAAAATCATAAAATGATCATGGTTATTAACCTTGATTTATCACTTTTAATTACAAATTTTTATGTTGTCAAAACGTGATCTTTTCAAGTGCGGTTGTTAAGGATTATTTTCGATCACATGTTCTAACCGTGATTAAAAGATTAATCCATCATGTGTTTTGACCATGATAATAAACATTTAGATCACAAATTTTAACCCTGATTAATAACAAAACAAAAAAAAAGCCTGAGATTGAACTTAAATAGTCCGTGATTAGTAATGTGATAAGATCACAGTTATATGCATTTTTGGTCACACATATATAATACGTGTGATAAAAAAAATTCTTATACCACAAAATAATGACTATCAATCAAGCATATAACCGTGATTAAAATCAAATACAACGAACACATTTGAAAAATGTATAATACATTATTAATTAACTATCATTTGAATCACAACATTGACCATATACGAATAGCAATCACAACACTCACCACATATGGATAGCTAGTAACTTCATATATTTCATAATTGAAAGTCAAATGTTAGAAAAATATATACAAGGTATAAATTTAAGGAATAAAAGGTTTTAAATTACTATGATTACACAATAAAATCTCATTAAAAAAATTGAAAAAACTTACAGGAGAACTAAAAGTTCTTGAAGTGTGATGTTCTGTCTTCTTTGGAAACCGAATATCATGTTGCATATGAAGTCATAAAAGCCTTCTATACTCTTAATGAACTTGCAAGCTTTTTTTAACTGATGGCATATATGTCTAGCGTGTGAGCATGAATACTCAAAATAGCGAAAAAATGGTGGCAATACTAGAAAGATACTGAATACAAGGTTAGATAGCAAAAAAAAAAAAAAAAAAATGAAAAAAAAATCTTATGAATGGTTTTGGTTTTGGTCTGTTTGGTTATTATACTGTTTTTCTTTGTATTATGTTGGCTATTTCCTCTTCAACTAGGATGCTGTATATGATTGGATGGTTTCGCTTGTGCCAACTATTTGGGATGAGTTGGTATCACTACAATGTTTATAGCACTCTCTTTTTCTTTTTCTTTTTCTTTTTCTTTATTGATGTATAATATAAAAGATTTATCATTGATTCTATTCAATAAAGTTATTTTATTTTGCTGATCAAAAAATAAATAAATAAATAAATTCACATGAATGGATGGTTTTATAAGATTTGTTAGTAAGTTCTACTTTCGAAAAGTTTATAACTGAAAAAGCAATCATAATTCAAGAAACCAGAAAATTTCATAGAATTAGATTATTTAAAAAAGTTACCTGAGTTGACATGATTTTACAAGATTTGTTATGAGACAAACTTTTAAGCAATTCTGTCCATTAATGTATTTTATGTGTCTAGTTATATATTTGTTTTTTGCATTCTAATACTTATTTGAAATGATTAAAATTCTTTGTAAATGTTATTAAATGCAAAAATCTTGTATAGGTGGCTTAATCCCTTGAACTTTACATCAATTGATTGTATTTTGGGATTTAAACCAGTCTTAAACCATCAATATAAGATTATAACACCAAAAACTATTCAAGAGAATCCTGAGTAATGCTACACATCATGAAAAGAATATCATGAAAAGTTTCATGAAACAAATCCAAGGGTGATTGTATAACATACAATAAAACATTACAAACACTATAAACTAATCCAAGGGTGGAGATTCTTCATGAAGACTTTTCATAATACTTATTTCATGATACCTAGTATTTTTGTTTGAAAAAGCAACATACCAATAAACACTCTGTTGGAGAGAATAAATGACTTCAAAAATTAAAAATAAATAAATAATTAAGTCTACAAGCCATGCCAAACAGAATCAGGAGAATACTGATCCAAGATTCCCATTAAACTAGGGCTATGTAAGATATTAGAAAACCAAAAAGGGCTTTGGCAATACTCATTCAGCATGGGCTCTTCTACTTCAAATAACCCAACATTGCTCTGGGAACCATCTTGGATGGCCTTTTGGTCCTCGGCTTCGACATTGCAATCATAATTTGGCTTCGAATTTGCATCTATGGCGACATTTACATTTTCTGATACTTTTGTAGAGATTTTTGTTCGTGAAGAATTTCCAGTCTTGGTTCTTCCCTTTCTGATTCCGAGCTTCTTGCTCAAATGAGTGTTCCAGTGGTTCTTTACTTGGTTATCGGTCCGTCCCGGAACTCTTCCAGCAATCAAAGACCACCTTTGACATTACAAATTCACCAAACTAGTACTTTGTTTCAAAAAAGCATAACAATCTGTTTGGTTTGAGTTTTCTGGATTTTTGAAAATTAACTTTTTTTATTTTCGTATTTTTTTTTTTGTTTTTAGTGAATATTTTTTAAATTTTAAACTTTTTTTTTTTACTTTTTTAGATGCACCTTACTTAGATGTATCTAAAAAGTAAAAAAATTGTGAAAAAATATTTTAAAAAATTAATAAATACATAAAAATACAAAAAATGTACTGAATTTTTGTATTTTTTTTGTATTTTTGGTATTTAGTGAATTTTTAAAAGATTTTTTTTTACAATTTTTTTACTTTTTAGGTGTATTTATGTTAGATGTGTCTAAAAAGTAAAAAAAAAAATTACTTAAAATATTAAAAAAATTCAGTAAAAACAAAAAAATATGAAAAATAAGAAAGTAGAATTTTCTGAAAAGTGTTTTTTGAAAAGTGAAAACAAGCAAATGTTTTTGTAACAATGAGGAACTATTGTTGCAGTAATAAATGTTTTTTACATACCATGACATTTTACTAGGCATTACATGCATAATGCAATAATGCTATACAATTATTTAGCTTGTGTTTAGTTCATGAATTTAAAAGGAAATTTGAAAAAGGAAAGATAAAAAATGTTTGAAATGTAGGTATATTTTATTCATATTTTACCTACATTTTTTTTTTTATTTCCAAATCTCTTCTCAAATTTATGAACTAAAACGCAACATTAGGGATAGTATCAACTGATACATATCAAAATTTTGTCATTCTAATATTGATATATGCCAATATATTTACACATGTATTAGGCAATTTGCTTGGTACATATTAGTTTATAGTCAATTCACAATTGATACAGACATTTTATAGCTGATACAATTAGTTCAACTATTATAAAGCTCTTTTATGGGTGATAATTTTAAAATGACGATACTCAACTCTTGACACAAATTGTTCGTTCCTCCCAATACCAGTATATATCTCCTACTATTTAAAAAGAATAGCATGTACATACATATATATATATTGATGATTAGCAAAAATGAAACTTTATTGATAAATCACAAGTATACAAATAGAGTATGTATATATATGAGTATATATGTGAGAAAAGTTAAAATTGAATAGCAACAAAGGAGGAATGACAGCAGTTGTGGCCCTAACAATATGTCAGTAACACGACTAATATGAAAGGCGCATTTGCTGAAGAAAACAAGGGAAGAAAAAATTGAAACTGCTTTAAAGACAGAACGAGCCAAGCAAGTTCATTACAACTGGAATATTAATAATGCTTTTTTTGATCGACACAAAAATTTTATTGATGAGGAAAACCTTACAAGAAAGGAAGAGAGACATCAATAAAGTCGGGGTACCCAAATCACGAATTTGTTTTGATTACCACTGGAAAATAATATTATGTAAATAATCCTTAGTTCAAATGTTATTCCAATATGCTGAAAAAATGGTTTATTAACTTTCTCATGATGATGAAATATACCCACGTGAGTGTTCCTCATATTTTTTTTTTTTGTTTAATTAGTTTATCTGTAAGTTAAACTATTATTAATAATTGTTTAATTTAAAAGTTTAGAAGTGACAATAATTGATCAATGATGTAGCTTGATAAAAAACTTTTATTCCTTCATTATTATTCATCAGTTGTACATTGATTCTAGAGGGTCGATTAGCACATTGTATTACTAATTAATTTTATTATATTGAAACTTTATTGCCCAAAAAAAAAAAAAAACCTGTTTCCAAGGAGATTATGAAGTCGGATGATGAGGTCATCTTCTTCCTCTGAAAAATTGCCATGTTTAACGCTTGGACTTAGATAATTAAGCCATCTTAATCTGCAACTCTTGCCACACCTCTTCAATCCTACACCACATTCCAAAAAAAAATTATAATATAAGAAACTCTATTCTAAATAATAATTTACACCCCCAATGTATACAATTTTTTTTGAGAATTGGGAGAATAAAAGAAAGGGAAGGTGCATCACAAAACAATTAAGACTCGAATTCAGACAACACAGACCTGTGATCTTAGCGACACGATTCCATCTTCCTTTACCATGCAGTGTAATGTAGTCCATGAGAATTCTGTCTTCCTCCACTGTCCACAACCCTTTTTTGTATCCCTTCTCTCCTTCCATTTTTGTTGCCAGCTAAACAAAACACTACTTACAGAGAGAGAGAGAGAGAGAGAGAGAGAGAGAGCTTTGGAAGTCAGCTTTTGTTGTCAATGGTGTTGTTTATATTGTGTGAATAGTTTACAAAGGTAGTCCACAAGACATGATCTTGTACGTGATTTTTTCGCTCTGTGTGGTTGGTTAGATTTCATCAGCTACACTTAGATTTATATGTTGTTTTAAAACTTTAAATTACTACTACTACTATTATTAATATTATTTACAATCAGATTGATCGTACGAACTGGGCAGCATGGTACAATTTGATAAGGCTGTTATCGCAGCAGAAATGCAGCCCTGCCCTGCCCGGCCCCACCTGAGGGCATCTCCCCCACGGGATGGCCAAAAATAAGAGCAATGTAACGAATTTAAAATAAATAAATTATTAAAAATTTACACAATATTTATATAAAAAAATTATATTTAGCGGAGCATTGATAAAAAAAATTATATTTTTATGATGGTACAACTCTCCTGTATTAATGGTACAAATTCATTTTTGTACTTGGCACAACTCTTCATGTGTGTCACAGTGTGTTTGGTTTGTGTTTGTAGAGTAGTTTTTGAGATAAAAAGTACGAAAACTTGTTTGGTTTGCCTTTTTTTAGAAATAGTTTTAGAAAATTATTTTGGAGAGAGACTTTTAAAAAAAATAATTGATTTGATGTGTATGAGAGAGAGTGTGATTTTAAAAGTAGATAACCAAACAAAATTTTGATATTTTTTTTGAAAAAATTTGTTTGGTTTGATTACTCTTGAAAATTTATTTGTAGAAAAAAAATTTTAAAAATTTTTCTGAAAAACAAACCAAACAAGGCATCATTTTTAGTGGTTCATTATTTTGTGACTATCCCATCTATTTGGAATTTCTCCTATTTATAAAGATGTTGGATATGTAACTATTGTGTATAATTTTTTATGTACTCTTATCATAATGTAATCTTTTGCATTTCATCTCATCAATAAAGTTTTCTTTTCTTTGATTATAATAATAATAATAATAATTGCCAAAAGATATGAGTTAAAATTGTTACATGACAAAAAGTGGAACCCAATTTTGTGTGTTTAGCTATATTTAGTGACATTTACAATTTAAAAATTTTATACTTTTTAAATATATTAAGATTAAGTGGATCTAATTTTTAAAAAAAATCACTGAAAACATAAAAATACAAAATGAAAATTCAAAAAATTATTTTTGAAAATTCCAAACCAAACATAATACCAAACAGAGGTTAAGTGTTTGTTAATTTAGATCGTGGATGCTCTAGTTAAAGTGTTAAAATATATGTTAGGTAAGTATAAGATTTGAGAGGATTCAAATATATATAAAATAAAGGTTGGCTTTCTTTCATATTCAAATATGAACTTGAACTTGAAAGAATTTGAGGGGCCTATAGAGCTTACCACAGGTCTCATTTTAATGATTTAAATTGTGCATTTTGTAAGCTCCTCCATATATATCATTTATAAATAATAATAATAATAAATTAGATTAATCTAATAATCCTAACATTTTCATTTTACTATATTAGTCTCCAAAAACACAAGTCAATCATACTTTTAGAGAAAAACACAACAAAATAAAAATATTATGACAATATGATCGATCTAATATAAACTAAGATATGGGCTTCTCTCCAATCCATAATCAGACTGGAGAGGTGTTGTTCGACCCAATGGGCGCACTTTTGGACTCCGTTTTGATAATCCGAACCGTTCATATTTTAGGATTCATCGAGTACGTCATCTCTGCAAAAAATTAAGTCGATCAAATAATTATAACCACGTATTCGGATCAAGTTAGAGCTACACTAGAAGTTGAGTTTTCTAAAGCAGAAATAGTAGTAGCAGTAAAAAACTGTGAAGGGAATAAGGCTCCTGGGCCTGATGGATTCAACATGATGATGTTTCAGAAATGTTGGATGATAGTTAAAGGTGATGTGATCAAATTTATGGAGGAATTCCATCAAAATTCAAAATTGGTTCATGGACTCAACAATTCTTTTGTGACTTTGATTCCAAAATCTGATAATCATACTTGCCTTAATGATTTCAAGCCTATTAGTCTAATAGGTTGCTTGTATAAAATTCTTGCCAAAGTTCCTTCAAACAGGATAAAGCAAGTTATGCCAAGTATTATTAGTGAATCTCAATCAGCATTTGTTGGGGGTAGAAATTTTTTGGATGGAGTTTTGATTACTAATGAAATATTTGGGGTAGAAATATTTTCAGAAAGCCTTTGACTCCACTAATTGGGCTTTCCTCTTATCTATGCTATCCAACTTTGGGTGGTAATAAATGGATTAGTTGGATTCGAGAGTGTTTAACCTCAGCAAAAATTTCTATCTTGGTAAATGGTTCACCCACATCTGAGTTTATTCCGGTGAGAGGATTGCGACAAGGGGATCCATTATCACCATTTTTGTTTAATATTGTGGCTGAGGGTCTCAATATTCTGTTGTTGAGAGCTCTGCAGAGGGGGTTGATTAAAGGGGTTGTGGTACGATCAAATGATGTTAGGATCACCCATCTCCAATTTCCAGATGACACAATCTTATTTTGCGAGGCAGAATGGGAGGAGATTGTTGCGATCAAAAGGATTCTGAGGTGTTTTGAAGTATTATCTGAGCTAAAGATTAATTATCATAAGAGTGTGGTATGTGGGGTTGGGATTGATGATGATCTTTCTAAGGAGTTTGCTTCCAAATTGAATTGCCCTCACCAAAGTCTGCCACTCAGATACTTGGGACTACCATTAGGAGCCAGTCCAACAAAAAGGAGGATATGACAACCAGTAATTGATAAATGCTAACAAAAATTGGCTTCTTGGAAGAAAAGGTTTCTATCCTTTGCTGGTAGATTGACATTGATAAAATCTGTGCTTTCTAGTTTACCAATTTACTAGTTATCTTTGTTTAAAATGCCAGCGGGAGTTGCAAAGGAAATAGATAAAATTCAATCTAGATTCTTATGGGGAGATGATGAGCTTAGAAGGAAAATACTTCTGATCAGTTGGGAAGAGATTTCACGGAGTAAAAGCCAATGAGGCATAGGAATCAAGAGACTTAGACTTATGAATGATTGTCTTCTTTTGAAGTGGTAGTGGAGGTTTGGTTCTGAAGATGGTGTCTTGTGGAAGCAGGTGATTTGTAGTAAATACAGTGAGAGTGGTAAGGGTTGGTGGCCATTACTTGTGGTTAACTCCAGATCTTCCCAGATCTGGAAAGGTATTATGGGTGTAGCCTGGTTTAGGCCTGAGCTGGTTGACTTCTTCAAGAGCAAGATAAGTAAAGTTATTGGGGATGGAAGGAGAGCTCAATTTTGGGAGGATCATTGGGTTCGCAATGTCTACTTGAAAGAGGAGTTTCCTAGACTGTACTCCTTATCAGTGGACAAAGCTAAATTTGTGAATTTGGTACTTAGTAGGAGGTTTGGTTTTGAAGAGGGCAATCTATGCTTCAGAAGCGCTATGTACCAGTGGGAAGGTAAGGATTTGAGGAGGTTATATGAGATGGTTTACAATACACCTGCTCTTAGGGTAGGGATATCTGATAGGTTGAAATGGGCCGCAGATACATCAGGGCTCTTCTCTGTTGCCTTTGTTTATAAGGGGTGTGAGTTGAGTCATGTTAGTAATAGTAGAATAGTAGATTTCATTTGGAAGAATGTCTCTCCACCCAAAGTTTAGTTCTTTAGTTGGTTAGCTTGGAAAGGTAGGATTAAGACTTCTACCTATCTCCACAGAATTGGAGTTCTTAGTAATGGTGTTGATCATAGATGTATTTTATGTAAAGGTGAGGTGAATAGTGTCAATCATGTGTTATTATTTTGCCTCTTTATTTGGAGGATTTGGTCTAGGATTTTACACTGGTGGGGTATACAGTGGGTAATGCCTGGGTCTGTCAGTGGTTTGTTAAACTGGTGCACTGGTATTAAGCTCAAAAAATAGAAGAAGATGATCTGGAGAGCAACTCCCCTGGCAGTGCTTTGGTCGATTTGGAAATAGAGAAATGACAATATTTTTAACAATGCTCAGGTGGATCTTGATGGGTTGTGTGAATCCATCATGGTTAGGATTGCTTTGTAGGTTAAATTCTCTGGCCATTCTATCAAGTACTATGTTAATGACTATAGCGATCCCGATTTTGATCTAACCTTTGTTATATTTTGGATTCGAGTTTCGTGGCTTAGTATTGTATCCATGTCTTGTTTTCCTACTTTAACTCTTTGAATTTAAGTTTTGGAATGTGTTGGGCGTGTTTGGAACAGGTTGATTGCTAGTTGGTCAAAATTGTTGCTGTCCAGATTTTGGCTTCTACGCCCGAGCGAGACTTGTTGCGCTCGAGTGAGCCTTATGAAATTTTTTTCTTTACTCGAGTGAGGTTTCTTACGCTCGAGTGAGTTTTGAGAGTTCTCAAGTTTCCTTCCAGACACAGCATTTTTGGGAAGATGAAATTCTTCGCTCGAGCGACATTTCTTACGCTTGAGCAAGGTCACTTGTTGTGTCTGGTCGCTCGAGCGAAGGTCGCATATATCAGTTCGCAGTTGAGTCATTTTACGTCACTTTTTGATTTCATTTCTTCTAAAAACCCTAATACGACATTCTCTCTCTCTAAAATACTCTCTCTCTCTCTCTCTACAAATACACCTAGATTTAGGGATCTCTCAACCCTAGTTCCTTTGATAAAAAGATAGAGCATCTTGTGGGCTTCCTTTTGATCCTAACAAAGTGGAGTTTGGGCATTCTTGAAGTTCTTCATTTTCTTCTTTGGGCTTCTACTCTTGAGGTAGGGATGTTCTACACCTTGTTATGATTTTTAACCTAGGCATTTGTCATTTTGTATAAATTGAGGGATTTGGTAGGATTTGGGTGAAGTTAGGGTTTAATCTCAAAAATTATAGAGGGGTTCTCTATTTTGGATTCTAGGATAACTGAGGGACCTTGTGTGTGAAGTCCTTTAGTGATAAAATGGTGAAATTTGGCCTTGGGGTTAATATTTGGAAAATGAGGAAATTTGCCCTTATTTGAGTTAAATAAATTAGTTTGCATAAATGATGAGATTGATATGGAAAATATGAAATTGGAAGGATGCATGAATGAATGGTGTAGTTGGATTTGTTGAATCACTTACCTATGGGAATTTGATAAATTATCTGTTTAAAAGATTGTATATTTGTTTAGAGATATCTATTTTGGGCCATCGGTGGAGGATAACTATGATTGTTGTAGGAACTGCATGTGGATTAGGTGAATTAAAACCTATCTTTTAATTTACCTCATTGAATATGATGGTATGATCGCGATATGGAAAATGTGTCGTGGATAGTCATTGTATATGACGATACTTTTAATACATTGTATATGTATTTTTCTGTGGAAGGAGATAGAGGGATGCACTCCATTGTTTGGGAGGAGATAGTGGATGAACTCCATTTTAAAATTAAGTTGGCCGGAGTGTCCAGGGTAAAACTCCCAAAATCTTATAATTATGGGTGATGATTCCCTCGGATGTGAGTTCCGTAAAATGGAATGTTGAAGTGTTTTGAATATTAGATGTTGTTAAAGTGTGAACTAATGAATTGTCATTTCATTTGGTGTGTTTAGATGAAAATGAACTTGACTCATAAATTGAATTAAAATGGATGGATGGAAATGGATTGAGATATGAAAATCTACGTTGAATGGTCCTGGAAAGAATATAAGTTGGTCGTGAACATTGAATATAATTATACTTGGCATTTATATCTTAGTTAAATCTCATATATTGTGTTAGTTTATCTTTACTAGTTTTTGGCTCACCCTACTTGGGAAACCATTTTCAGGTACAACTGACATGCCTCCTCCAAGGGTGTAGCTTGGGAGGACTAGGGGCTGAAGGCTTTATTTTATTATGATGTGTTTAAATGTTTATTCAAACCGAGGTCTTTACATGTATAGAGCTTAGGACTCTTCCTTTTGTTGTAACCAAGTGATAACTTGGAAAGATGTAAGCCTGTAGGGCATTTATTTTATAGTTATTAATCTACTATTACATGCTATAGATTCAGGATAAACATTTATAAATGTATAATGCATGTAATACCTCTTTTATGATATAAACTCTGTTGAATGTAGTATACCATTTTATTATGTTCATAGATCTTATGGGATGGATTAATTATATTATATTTTGGGGGCCTTACAACTTGGTATCAGAGCATACAGGGTTTACTTTGGGTACGTGGGACGTGGTTAGTACCACAATGAGTTTGTCTCGCTTGTTAGAGACTTAACTATGGATTTTATATGCTTATATGATAACATGCTTATGTGATTATATGGGTATGAGATTTAAATTTCTAGGATGTTGATCAGGTCCATGGGTTTCTAGAAGTCCTGTTGGAAAGGCACTTGATCACTGCCGTTTCTAACTAAAACTCTAGCAACGCCACGGGACGGTCATTATCCGGAAATGAAATTCGTATGTGTTTATGTGATTATGTGCTTATGTGGAGTGAATTACAGTTGTCCATCGTATTAGGACGTGAGTGAATTAGCTACGGCACATTTGTAAATGTGGTAATCTCCTTGTTATCTTCATTAGGATGTCAGGACGAGGTCATGGTAATAGTAGGCGTGGTAGGCCTAGGAGGCATGAGATGCCTATACCGGATGAAATTTCGGCGCAAGAGGAAGGAGTGGGTCAGACTAATATGGCTGAGCCAGTAGGTCAACAGGCTATGGGCGCCTTAGCCCGTGAAATGGTCGGAGCATTGAGGGAATCCATGGACATTCTCAAGGTTGAGAATCAAGTCTAGGCCCATGTAGCTGAAATAGGGCCATTTTTTCTGAAGAGGAAATTCTTTCGGTCAAATCCAAACGAATTTTTGGGTGATCCCAAGGAGCCACTAAAGGCTGACGAGTGGTTGGAACAGATGGTGAAGACGTTTGAGATGCTCGGCATTGAAGACGGAGGTTTGAGAGTGACCTTTGCATCCTTCCAGTTGAAGGGAGACGCAGGTTAGTGGTGGAAGTATGTGCGGGAGCGCATTTGATGGACTTGGGAAGCCTTTTTTGATGCTTTCGACAAGTACTTACCTGCTATAGTGAGGGAGAAGCTGCGGGATCAATTTTCTCAACTCAAACAGTTAAACACACCGGTGGCTGAGTTTGAAGCCACTTCCACTAACCTATCTAGGTTTGCACCGGAGCTGGTGGCAATTAAGGAACACCGTTGTGTGGAGTTTGAGAAGAAACTGCGAACTAGGCTCATGTTTAGAGTGGTCGGATCCATGATTAGGGACTATGGGCGCCTTGTAAAGGTTGCAGCCCATCTTGAGACTATCATGCATGCAGAGGAGGAGAGGATGAATGGCTCTAGGAGGAGTTAGAATGGACAAGGGGACAACAAGAGGCAGAGGGATTCTAACCCACAGCAATCCCAAGGAACGCATTCGATGTCTGCCTTTCCAGTGCCGAGTTCGGGTTCTAGGAGAGGTTGTCAGAGAGACATCACTTGTTTCAAATGTGGTCAGTTGGGCCACAAGTCTTTAACTTGCCCACAGAGGGGATAAGAGCAGCGATCAGCTTCATCTTCGGCCTGTTCTCAGGGCCAGAGTCAGGGCAAAGGCCAGCTGCTCACTTGTTATCAGTATGGGTAGGTAGGGCACTTGAAGAGGTTTTGCCCACAGTTGGGTGGCACACCTGGTACGTCGAGTTCGAGACAGACACAGAGTCACCAGCCAACGCAATCAATACAGGCCTCGAGGGCTAATTAGGGAGCCTCTTCGGGTTAGTTAGTGCAGCAGTCTTATGCTCTAAGAGGTGAGCTGGTAAATTAGAGACATACGGGGCACGTGTATGTTGTTACTGCGCCAGATCTTGTACCAGCTCTATCTGTTGTGAGAGGTATCTTTTTATTTTACAACTCAGTTGCTAATGTATTGATTGATACGGGTGCATCCCATTTATTTATTTCGTTTGCATTTGCATCTGCTTTGGGGTTAGAGTTGGCACAGTTAGCATCTTCTATATGTGTTGTGTCACCTATTGGGGACGAGATGATTTTGAAACAGGGGTGTCGGGGCTATGATATAGAGATTGTCGATCGCCGGCTTCCTTTTTCTTTTATATTAATGGACATGTCTGGTTTGATGTTATTTTGGGTATGAACTGGTTATCGTCATACCAGGTTGTGATAGATTGCTACCGTAAGAGGGTTACTGTATGTACCTTGAATGGTGATTGTTTTCATTTCTTAGGGGATCTAGTTGGTAGAGTCGTACTACCGGTGTATGATTTACGTGGGCGGAGTAAACTTAGTTGTCTTCTTGCTAGCTTCTTGAGTGGAGAGTATGATGAAGTTCAGGTTAAGTTACCAAGAGTGGTTTGTGAGTATTCGGATGTTTTTCCTGAGGATCTTACTAATTTACCACCTCACCGAGAGATCGAGTTCTCTATTGATTTAGTGCCTAGTGAAGCACCAATTTCTATGGCACCGTATCAGTTTGCACCAGTTGAGTTGAGTGAGTTGAAGATTCAACTCCATGAATTACTAGATAAGGGTTTCATTTGCCCTAGTACTTCGCCTTAGGGAGCACCAGCTCTCTTTGCTAAAATGAAAGATGGAGCCTTGCGACTTTGTATTGATTACCAAAAGTTGAACCGAGTTACGGTTAAAAACAAGTATTCAACACCTCGTATAGATGACCTGTTTGATCAGTTGAAAAGGTCTCGTTGTTTCTCCAAGATAAACCTAAGATCGGGATACCACCAGTTGAGGGTCAAGGAGGAGGATATCCCGAAGGCGGCATTCCGTACGTGGTATGGCCACTATGAGTTTCTTGTGATGCCTTTTGGGCTAACCAATGCCCCAGCTATGTTTATAGACTTGATGAACCGGATCTTTCGAGAATTCTTAGACCGTTTGGTGGTCATCTTTGTAGACGATATTTTGATTTACTCACCCCCTGTAGAGGAGCACGAGGAACACTTGCGAGTGGTGCTTGAGTTGCTTAGAGCCCATAAGCTGTATGCTAAGTTTGGGAAGTGTGAGTTTTGGCTAAAAGAGGTTAAGTTCTTAGGCCATGTGGTATCCGAGAAACGGGTGACTGTACATTCATCCAAAATTGAGGCAGTGCAGGATTGGGCACAGCCTAAGAATGCTTTCGAGATTCGTAGTTTCTTGGGGTTAGCTGGGTATTACCGTCGGTTTGTGAAGTATTTCTCCAAATTAGCGTCGCCATTGACTAGATTGACAAGGAAAGGGGTCAAATTTGTGTGGAGTGAGACTTGTGAAAAGTCGTTCCAAGAGCTTAAGATTAGACTTACCACCGCTCCAGTCTTGATTATTCCGAAGAGAGGTTTGGGCTATTCAGTGAATTGTGACGCCTCACGGGAAGGTTTAGGTTGTGTGTTGATGCAAGAAGGGAAAGTAGTAGCCTATGGCTCATAGCAGTTGAAAACACACGAGAGAAACTACCTTACTCGCGATTTAAAGTTAGCAGCTATTATTTTTTCCTTGAAGATTTGGAGGCACTATCTGTATGGTGAGACATTTGAGGTGTTTTCTGATCATAAGAGTCTAAAGTATATGTTTACACAAAAGGACTTGAACTTGAGGCAAAGAAGATGGATGAAGTTCATAGAAGATTACGATTTTGAGTTGCATTACCATCCGGGAAAGGCCAATGTTGTGGCCGACGCTTTGGGTAGCAAATCTATCAGTAGTGTAGCTTGTATTGCCATCCGAGAATGGGAGATGTTGGGTGCCCTTAGTGAATTTGACTTGTATCTGGGCAAGTCTATTGAGTCCGTAGCCTTACTTTCTGTAGTTGTACAACCTACACTTGTGAACCGAGTGCTAGAAGCACCGAAGGGTGACTTGGAGGAGGAATTCCTCCGGGAGAAGATCTCCTGTGGGAAGGTAGAGAAGGGTTTGACTGTGTACCTTGACCTGAGTGTAAGATACCGTGATTGTTTGTTTATGCCGGAGTCTTGTTGAGAGGAAGTACTCTGAGAGTTTCATTATTCACGCCTTGCAGTGCATCCGGGAGGCACAAAGATGTATCATGATCTGAGTAGCCAGTTTTGGTGGAGGGGTATGAAGAAGGATGTGGCCGTGTTTGTATCGAAGTGCCTTACTTGTCAGCAAGTGAAGGCCGAACATCAAAGACCAGTAAGTTTGTTACAGCCTTTGCCTATAGCTGAGTGGAAGTAGAAGCATGTCACGATGGATTTTGTTGTGGGTCTTCCGAGGACTCAACGCGGTAGCGATGCCATTTGGGTGGTAGTTGACCTGTTGACCAAGTCAGCGCATTTTATTCCTATGCACGTAAATGATTCGGTAGACTATCTTGCCGACTTGTATGTTAGGGACATAGTGAGATTACACGGGGTCCCTGTGACGATTGTCTCGGATAGCGATCTGCGTTTCACAGCTCAACTGTGGTAGAGCTTGCAGAGTGCCTTGGGCAATAGACTGATTTTTAGCACAACTTACCATCCTCAGACTGACGGGCAGTCCAAGCGTACTATTTAGATCCTTAAGGATATGCTTAGAGGTTGTGTCCTTGATTTTAAGGGTTCGTGGGAGAGACACTTACTCTTGGTGGAGTTTGCCTATAACAACAGTTTCTAGTCGAATATCGGTATGGCACCGTTTGAAGCCTTGTATGGCCAACCATGTAGATTTCCAGTGTGTTGGGCCGAGATGGGTGATGCACCTTTGTTGGGTCCAGAGTTGGTTCGAGAAACGACGGAGAAAGTGGCACTTATCTGTAAGAGGTTGGTTACAGCCCAGAGTCGTCAAAAAAGTTATGCCGACCGTAGGAGACGACCTTTGTCCTTTGAAGTGGGTGATCACGTCTTTCTGAAAATATCACATAGGCGGGGTTTGATGAGATTTGGGAAGAACATGAAGTTATCCTCTCGGCTCATAGGCCCTTTTGAGATCCTTGAGCGGATTGGAGAGGTTGTCTATCGTTTGGCGTTACTGCCACAACTTTCTAGAGTTCATGACATATTTCATAGTAGTATGCTTCGGAAGTATGAGCTGGATCTATCGCATGTATTGGATTGGACCGACCTAAAGGAAGACGAGGGTGCTTCGTATGAGGAGGGACCGGGAAGAGTCTTGGATAGACGGGACCAAGTCTAGCGAGACAAGAAAATTCCCTTGGTCAAAGTATTGTGGAAACATCACGGGTTTGAGGAAGCAACTTTAGAGCGTGAACTGAAAATCCGTGAGAAATATCCGGACTTATTTGTTGATGTTTCAGTTTACGCTTAAGATTTTAAATTTCGTTTATGAACTACAAAAACATGGCATATGTTTTGGATTATGAAAGCATTGTAAATGTTGAATATGTTTCAGAAATGCAAGTTTAATTTGAACATTGTCTATGTTGTTTAAGTTTTGCAAATGTAAACTTGTCATAAACATTGAATTTGTTTTGGAAACATAAGATATATGTATTGAAATTAGTTAAATTTTGGAAGATGCCTATTGGTAATATATGTTGAGCGATATGTTGTGGATTTGTTCTCTTGTGAAGAGATTGAATGACCGGTGGATGGTCATGATGATGAGAGTTGAATTGTGAACATTTTAAAAATTGGGTAATCATGGTTTTTGAAACTTGAACTAAAATTTCGGGGACGAAATTCTTTAAGGAATGGAGGTTATAGCGATCCCGGTTTTGACCCGACCTTTGTTATATTTCGGATTCAGGTTTCATGGCATAGTATTGTATCCATGTCTTGTTTTCCTCGTTTAACTCTTTGAATTTGAGTTTTGGAATGTGTTGGGCGTGTTTGGAACAGGTTGGTTGCTAGCGAGCCTTATGAAATTTGCTTCTTTGCTCGAGCGAGGTTTCTTACGCTCGAGCAAGTTTTGAGAGTTCTCAGGTTTCCTTCCAGATGCAGCATTTCTGGGAAGATGAAGTTCTTCGCTCGAGCGAGGCTTCTTGCACTCGAGGGAGGGTGTACATCTGTGAAATACCCGAAGGTATGTATTCTACGCTCGAGCAACACTTCTTGCGCTCGAGCGAAGATTGTAGTGTCTGGTCACTCGAGCGACAACTCCTTCGCTCGAGCGAAGGTCACGTATATCAGTTCGCAGCTGAGTCATTTTACATCACTTTTTTATTTCATTTCTTCTAAAAACCCTAATCCGGCATTCTCTCTCTCTAAAATACTCTCTCTCTACAAATACACCAAGATTTAGATATCTCTTAACCCTAGTTCCTTTGATAAAAAGATAGAGCATCTTGTGGGCTTCCTTTTGATCCGAACAAAATGGAGTTTGGGCATTCTTGAAGTTCTTCCTTTTCTCCTTTGAGCTTCTACTCTTGAGGTAGGGATATTCTACACCTTGTTATGATTTTTAACCGAGGTATTTGTCATTTTGTATAAATAGAGGTGTAGACGCGCCCACGTGAGGCCCTCGCTACTACAGTTCGAACTCGATTTGTGTCACGGTTCTAAGTCTGAACCAAAGAGTCCAAATCCGGCAAATCGTTTTGAGAAACAGATTTTTTGAAAAGAAGTGCCAAACATGGACTGCTTTGCCAGATACAGAGTCACCACCTAAATATTTTAAAATGGGAAATTTAGGAAACCCTGATTCGGTGCCAAAGGCCACGTGTCCGTCATCACCAAAGTTGCCTTGGCTCGGGAGCTTGGGTACGATTGGGGAAGGTCAGCTATGAGCCCCCCCTCTCGCCCGATCCGAAGATCGGCCTCTACTAACCGTGATATCCGTTTTTGAAAACGTTATGTGTTCTTAAACCAATTGTTAGTCTAGAATTACTATGTTATGCGCACAGCAAACAAGTATAGACTGGATTGCCTAATTTGGAAATGAGCATTGCATATCCGTTTGTCTTGGAAAAATGTTTTGGAATTTGCTACTCCCAAGTAGGTTAAAACACGGATTTCAACGAGTGTTTCCAACTCAGACAATCCAACCTTCACCCACAGGCATTCAAACAGTTTATCACATAAGCATGTAGCCACATGGTAAACATGTTGTTATGATAGCATTCACACGCATGCGATATGCTAAAGCATAAATGCTTACCGAGTACTCCATGCCAAAACAACAAACTCGTTAGTAAACAATGCATGATCCAAGTCCATGTTTAAATGTCTAATGCAACACATACAGGATGCAATTAGAGTGGGCTCGGCTAACCTAAGCATGACATGTGAAATGCAATCAATTGATGCACGTATTCAATTTGAAATTGAAATACAAATGTAGTTAGCATGATGTACCGAGCCCGGTGCGTGCGAGACAAATGCATGGATGCACGCATGCGCAGCATAAGGTATGCTAATTTAAACATGACCTATTACTAACCATCAAAGCGGGTAAGTAAAAGGGAGAAAGAAGTGGGGGTTGGGAGACATGCACACAATCACTCACACTTATTACAAGTTTACCCTCACTCGGAGGGATGGAAAGAATAATACAGTTCGAATAATGAATTAACTATCCTAGCTAATTAATTATTACAAATAACCTAATTAGTTAACAAATTAACTAAGCTAGGAAAAACAGTAAACCGCCTCGGGAAGAGAGCTCGATGCAATGCATGCTCGGTCTTGCTCGGGAATTCACTGCCATGCGCAATCTGCCTCTGTTTTCCCTGCTCTGCTCCTCTAAAGACTGTCAAAGTCTCAGAGTTGCTTCTCTGGACATTGGGAGACACCACCGGCTGAGTAGAATGGTCACTGGCAGCGGTCTGGTGGTCATCGGCACATAATGAATCCATCGGCTGCCAGTTTATTACCAATCGGCACTCTATGAAGTCGATCGGCAGAGAATGCCTGCAGAACCTGTTTTACAGCAGCAGAGGACAGGACTTTGCATGGCAATACAATTCAAGCCATATATGCACCAATCATGCTCCTTATCATGTGAGTGAGTCAAAAGGACATGCTCCTTGGTTCTCGGACCACCAATCGCGCATTTCCATGCGTGATGGCCCAAGGGACCAAGTGTGCACATTTTGATGTCAAATGCAATGCAAACCAACAAACCAAAGCCCAATTCCTATCACTAGATCAAGGAACAAGACATGCATGCTAGATGCAATGCAACCTAGGCATGCAAGCTAAGGATGAAACATGGGAATGCAAGATGTGCATGCAAGCATACAAACAACATGCAAGGTAAGCATGCAAGCAAGCAAATGAGGGACTTAAACATGATTTGGGCAGCTCTAATTAGGCCCAAAACAGTGGCCAAAGCCAAGGAAATGAGGCCCAAAACACACGCACACATGTATGCAAATATGGTCCAATTCCTAAGGCCCACCAAAGAAGCATTGAACTACACTTAGTGCAACCACACATGGCATGGATTAAATGACTAAAAACAGAATTTTAGCATGTTAAGACAAGGCCTAAAGATCACTTAGACGGCATCCAATTGACCTAAATTCAAAGGCATGAACAAATGCCAAAAACATGGAGCATGCTACACAAGCTTTCAAAGCTTCAAAGAGGCATCCAAGGCAAGCATACAAGCATGTTAAAGGGACTGAAATAACATGGCAAATGGTCCCAACACACTAAATTAAGGCAAGGATGCATGCTATACATTCGCACACTTAAGGCCAACAAAGCAAAAATGCAAAGGGGCTATATTAAACATGCCATGGCCGACCCAAACAACCTAGGATAGACCTCAAACATGATAAAATAAGCACAAAAACTTCACAAAGCTAGGCCTAAAACATGCTAGAACAATGGTTCACAACCTAAGGCATGTTAAGGGCTAAACATAGCATTACAAGGTAGGTATGCTAAGCATGCATGGTGTACCAAAACCAATTAAAAACAGAGGCATATTATGACATAATAAGCACAAAAAACAGCCAAAGCATGGTCAACATGAAGCTTAGCTAGGTGCTCCCTCAAGAGGCCAAAAATGGTCCATTTCAAGGACAACAAGGAGAGGGGGTGGCCCTCTCCTTCTTGGGACCTCAAGGCACCATCCTCACCTCTGAAATCCCTCAAGATTTCAGTGGTGAGGAGGCCCAAACACCAAGGTCTCGGAGCTTACACAAAATAGCACAAAATGGAGCCTTACAAGGCTTAGGAGGGGTCAAACACCTCCAAACCACAAAACACCCTAAACAAACTATTTAGAGGGCCTAAAAACAGAACTGTTTTGTATTATACACTAAGCATAAAAACAGTTCTAAGATAGGCAAAACAAGTATGCAAGAATGGGGAATAAAGGGACTAGTTTCTTATCCTTGAAGACCCCTTCAACAATGGTGGACCAATAGCTTCTTTTAGGTTGAAATCAGCTTCAAAACCTCAAAAACAACCCTCAAGAGGTCTTAGCTCCAAGGGATGGTGTAATGGTGGGTGCTTGTGAGCAAAAGTAAGACAAAACACACACACTAAGGCTAAATAAGAGAGAGGTATAGAGATAGAATATATATCAAACCCTAAACCTAAAACCAGAGCTCTCACAATGTTTTTCTCTCTCAAGTGTCTAACCTAGAGCCAAGAGAGGAGGGCTCCTCTTATAGAGGAGCCAATCTTGTAAAACTTACAAGGTAAGCTAACAAGGAGTCTATCCCTCCATACACGTGTATGGAGGGGAACAAAATGCCATACAGCTGTATTAAAATATCTGTAAAAGTAGATGAACAGTAGTTGGCTACTCAAAATTGCCATTTTGTCAAAATTGAGTGCCGACCGGCAATATACATTGCCGATGGCACCAAAAAACCAGCCGGTGGCCTCTGGCCATGGCCGATGATGTATGGGGATGCCTCACAAGGCATTCCCTGCCCCTCCAAGGCAAAACACAAGTGTTTGGTGCAAAACCAGACACTAAACAATCGAGTTCGGAGATCCTGAGGCAAGGCGCATAGCCGAAACCTCCGGGAACTCCAAACGAACACAAACACGGATAATCACCGGGTGTTCAAACAGTGACGTCCAAGTCTTGAGGACGGTCAAAAATGGGGTGTCTACAGTTGCCCCTCTTTGACAGAACTCGAAAGTCATAACAATGACGGGAGTGAATGTCAAAGCCCAGAGACGATCCATTTTTGACAAGGCTGAAGACTTAGACAAACATGCAAGACAAACAAGGTATGTGCCCGAAGGCAGGGACAAAATGCAAGACAATGCACAGAGCCGGACATAACTTCTGATCATGCAAAGAAAGCTGTAACGAAGCATAACATGCGACAGTTTTAAGCTAGCATACACTAAACTACATTACCATGCAGAAAGGATGTAAGAGAATTATGCAATTCTCGATACTTCTCACTCGGAGGATACAATACCTGTGCGGCTCGTCTGGTTGCACCAGCCTCAAATGAACCGTACATACAATATCGTGCCTGTAAAGAAAACAACTCAACAGGTACGATGTTGTTAGCAACATGCATGACAATGCAAAAATGGATGGAAAATGATATGCAATATATATACAAAACAATGTACAAACAATGCAAATAAAGATGCAATGGAATTGAAACAATGCAAACTATATGCAAAGCAATTGAATCATGATCCAATCCTGAGCGGTTCAAAACCACGCCTATGTCAAATAGATTGATGGAGGTAACAAGTCCGTCTACCATAGAACGGTCTACTGAACTATGAGTAATGTAGACAGACACAAGAACAAGTATTGGGGGGGGATTGACACAAGTGGGGAAACGACCCGCTGGGGAAAGGACTACGATCCTAATGCTGGATGCAACAATTACACTACAATGTAATATATAATGAAAATGCTGGGGAAATGGCAATGGATATGGCACGCGGGCCAAACCAAATCTTGCCTAGGCAAGGCATGTACGCATACAAACCATGTCTAACATAGAACGGTCCACTGAACTATGTTTCGACACGAGAAGTATGGGCACGTACCAGACCAAGCTCAATATGGAAAGGCGCAAGCCATGGGCGGAGGTGCGATGCAATGGATGCATGCAAGCTACGATGCAATGGATATGGCACGTGGGCCAAACCAAATCTTGCTTAGGAAAGGCATGTAGACGTACAAGCCGCGTTTAACATAGAACGGTCCACTGAACTATGCTTCGACGTGAAAAGTATGGGCACATACCAGACCAAGCTCAACATGGAAAGGCGCGAGCCATAACGTTACAATGCAATATCTACAAATATGCAATGGAATGGAAATGCAATACAATGGATATGGCCTGCGGGCCAAACCAAATCTTGCCTAGGAAGGGCATGTACACGTACAAGCCGCGTCTAACATAGAACAGTCCACTGAACTATGTTTCGACGTGAAAAGTATGGGCACATACCAGACCAAGCTTAACATGGAAAGGCGCAAGCCATAAAGTTACAATGCAATATCTACAAATATGCAATGGAATGGAAATGCAATACAATGGATATGGCCTGCGGGCCAAACCAAATCTTGCCTAGGAAGGGCATGTACACGTACAAGCCGCGTCTAACATAGAACGGTCCACTGAACTATGTTTTGACGTGAAAAGTATGGGCACATACCAGACCAAGCTCAATCATGGAAAGGCGCGAGCCATAGATGGAAGTGATGCAGTGAATGCATGCAAACTACAATGCAATATGCATTGTGTTCTAATAATGCATGACAATGCATGTGTTTGTTTTTTTTGTTTTTGAAATGCAAATGATGTATAAAATGCATGTTGCATGGAATGCGCGACAACACGCGGCTTTTGAGATGCATGCACAATGCAACTTATCAAAAGTCGTTCGGGCACGACAAACACCGAAGGACTTGCACCTTCAGAGGATTTAGGGTCTCCTAGACCGTACAATACCTGTGCGGCTCGTCTAGTTGCACCAGCCTTAAATGAACCGTACATATAATATCGTGCCTGCAGGGAAAACAAACTTAACAGGTACGATGTGATTTACAATATGCATATTAATGTATTTGAAAATGCGCGACAACGCAAAGCAAGTGGGAAGCATAACGATGCTGTGAAAGCACAGACATGTAAGTGGAGCACGTGGTCTACGCAGGCAACAAAATCGATTGTAAGCATGCAGTCCGCGCAAGTAATGATATTGAACGTAAGCATGCGGTCTACGCAAGTCATGGAATTGATTACAAATATGCGGTCTACGCAAGCAAAACATGCGGTCTACGCAGGTAACGAAATTGAACAATCATGCGGTCTACGCAAGCAAAACATGCGGTCTACGTAAGTAATGAAATTGAACAATCATGCGGTCTACGCAAGCAAAACATGCGGTCTACGCAAGTAATGAAATTGAACAATCATGCGGTCTACGCAAGCAAAACATGCAGTCTACGCAGGTAATGAAATTGAACAATCATGCGGTCTACGCAAGCAAAACATGCGGTCTACGCAGGTAATGATATTGAACAATCATGCGGTCTACGCAAGCAAAACATGCGGTCTACGCAGGTAATGGAATTGAACAATCATGCGGTCTACGCAAGCAAAACATGCGGTCTACGCAGGTAATGATATTGAACAATCATGCGGTTTACGCAAGCAAAACATGCGGTCTACGCAGGTAATGGAATTGAACAATCATGCGGTCTACGCAAACAAAACATGCGGTCTACGCAGGTAATGGAATTGAACAATCATGCGGTCTACGCAAACAAAACATGCGGTCTACGCAAGTAATGAAATTAACATGCGGTCTACGCAAGTAATGATATTGAACAATCATGCGGTCTACGCAAACAAAACATGCGGTCTACGCAGGTAATGGAATTGAACAATCATGCGGTCTACGCAAACAAAACATGCGGTCTACGCAG
This sequence comes from Camellia sinensis, assembly GCF_055761805.1. Classification (NCBI taxonomy): domain Eukaryota; kingdom Viridiplantae; phylum Streptophyta; class Magnoliopsida; order Ericales; family Theaceae; genus Camellia; species Camellia sinensis. The sequence continues at coordinate 93,655,879 of NC_138975.1, forward strand.
GTAATGGAATTGAACAATCATGCGGTCTACGCAAGCAAAACATGCGGTCTACGCAGGTAATAAAATTGAACAATCATGCGGTCTACGTAAACAAAACATGCGGTCTACGCAGGTAATGAAATTAACATGCGGTCTACGCAAGTAATGAAATGATTGAATGTATGTAAAATGCAATGAGATGCGCGAAACCACGCGATGCGTTTCAGACAACTCGAGCGCGCAAGACAGTGCGATTGATATGCGACACGCATGGGGCAACTTTTGAGTTTTGTAAAAGCCAAAAGGATACAAAAAGGATACACCTTGCACGAACTCGAGTGCCACGCACAGAAGACATGACCCAAGGTCACAACGGAGGCTGGTTGAGCGTCGGAAATGCACTGTTTTGCACTGTTTTGAGCAATGAAGGCCCTGAACCCCACAAACAACTCAAAAAAGGGTGTAGGAGGCTCCAAAATCACTGTAGGAGACCACCGGATGTCCACTGGCCATCAAAATGCATCACCGGCCGTCCACCGGCCATCATAAAACTCCATCGGCACAATATATTGCCGACCGGCAAAGAGTGTGGCCGACCGGCAAAGAATTCCTGTATCGGGACAGTATTGTCATTTCAGCACGGGTCTTTTAAAATAGGGTTTCCAACCCTATTTTTTTCACTCCTCCTTGGTCGAAAATTGCCTCTCTCTCTCTCTAGAGCATTTTCCTCCCTTGATTCTCTTATTTTCTTGCGTTCTAGCTCCCATTTCGTTGCTCGATTCGCGATCTCCTCCGCGTTTCGGACATTTTCAACCGAACGAAACTTCGTTTCGGTGTTTCTTTCTTGATTTTCGCCACTCGAGGCTTTCCCTCGAGTTTTTCTCGAAACCCGTGCCTTTTCCACACTCCGATTTTTTCGGCCTTTTCCTACCCTCTCGGGGTTTGACTTTTTGTTGACTTTTCACCTTCTCGCCTGATTTTTTGCCTTCCGGCCATTTTCACATTCTCTTCGAGATGGCGGATGATCTTCCACAGGGCGGGGCTCCTCCGGAGCTTGAGATGGACCCTGAGGCCGAGCCCTTGCCACTCCGTATCCAGGCGTTCGATCCGGAGACCTACAGGCCTGCAGTTCATGAGATGATCCCCGATGGACTACGCCAGTTCCGGAGCTTCGAGAGGCACGTGCCACGCGAGCTACTACTGCGTGAGCCTACCTCCCACCTGTCCTTCGGCGCTTCCGAGGTAACTTTCCTTCTCTGCTTTACTTTCTGCAATGTAGGGTGCAAAACTGCCGTAGCTGGTTATGCTCTTTAACTGCTTAATTCTGATATGCTGTATACTGTAGTTGATTGTAAACATACGTGCAACTGATATCTGTTTGAGACTGACACATGCACACACACTGCACTTGCTTTGAATCACCCAAATACACGGCGCACACTGTATTTCACTGCATACACACTGGTACCTGGTATTGGCTTGAGTCTGAAAATATGCACGCATGCTATACTGTACTGAACTACCCAAACACGCTAACACGTTGTAGTTCATTGTATACTTCTCAGAATTGCATTTTGAACATTGCCTTGCAATTGTTGTTTTTGATTACAGGGGGATTCCCATACCATCAGCGGGTATGGGAACACCGTTGCTCGGGACTGGTACCTCGAGCTGCCAGATGCGGTTCGCGACATCATCGACGAGGCCGGCTTTGGTATCTTCTGCAGGGGGCTCTCTCGATTGACTACCTACAGGCCCTTGCTTGCCGCTCCGGCGGAGAGGTGGTGGGATACCACCGACTCCTTCCACTTTTCTATCGTAGGGGATATGACGATGACCCCTTAAGACTTCTCGATGCTTACTGGCATTGGGGTAGGGGGTGATCCGATCCCATTTGACACAGATATGGACGAGTGGGACGCTGCCCAGCTGTACCTACTTGGCACTCAGCCTCCCCTCGCTCGAGCGGAGTTCGTTAGGTATTCCTGGTTTGAGAGCCACTTTCGGATCCAGCCAACTTTGGCAGAGGAGGCGCAGATGTCCCCGGAGGAGGTGGACCAGTACACGCGGGGCTTCATCATGTTCCTCTTTGGGACGACTCTCTTCGCCGATCGGGCGAACACCGTGCCTTTATGCTTGTTGAGCGCACTGGTGGACGTCAGGCAGATCCGCTATTATGATTGGGGTGGCGCCGCTCTGGCCACTTTGTACGGTTATATGAGCTCTTCTTCCCGCCTCTGCGGACAGCTCCTCGGTGGTTACTGGCGAGCCTGGGAGGCACGTCATCTTCCCCGTTTACATTTCTGCTTCCTGCTTTCTGTATTCTGCACACTGCACATATACTGTACACTGCCCCACACTGACTGTACACTGCACACCCGGCACACACATACTCTGCTTTACACTGACTGCACACTGCACACTCTGCACAATACACTGCACAACACACGGTTCTGCTATTTCTGTTTTGTTCTATATCCTGCCTTATCTGATAGTCATACTGATATCTGTTTTGCAGTTGTGGATGTATGTCTACTTTCCTAGGCTTGCCCCAGTACCTGATGAGGAGATCCCACTTGGCGTCCCCTTCTCTTATCGTTTCGATGTACGATGCGTGCGGAGACCACGGGAGTCTCTTATTTTCTTCCGCCGATACTTCGACACCATCACCGCGGCGGAGGTACGTTCAACTTTAGAGTTTATTATTGTTTTGGCTTTGCTTCGCACCGTATATTTTCAATAACGGTAGATAATAAACTGCATATTATTTTTAGATCACCTAGCAGCCCTGGGCTCCGTTGCCGGCTGTGGTGAGAGATCACTATGAGGGCACGGAGGAGACTGCCCGTTGCCGGATTCTGTTGGAGGGCCCGGTCTGTCGGGCTTGGTACCTGGGCGAGCATTTCTGGCGTCAGACCCTGGGTTTACCGGAGCAGATAGTTCCGGGTCCACCTCCTATGCATATGAGGTATACGGAGAGGTTCTCTCTCCAGCAGATGAGGGACTACACCGTTGGCTGGGGTACAGAGCATCACAGAGGCGAGGGCGACTACGCAGAGTATGTCCGGACCTATATTATGCGACCCTTGAGCGGTGGTCGCCGAGCTGAGGGGGAGAGGCCAACGGTGCCGGCAGCTGGAGCTGGAGCTGGGGCTAGAGCGAGCACATCGAGGAGGGCCCGAGTGTATGGCAGGAGCGGAGCTCATGGAGGACGGGGGACTGGCTGGCCCGCCTTGCCCACTGTACTGTCATATAGAGGGCAGGATGGGGCGACCTACCAGATCCCCTTTGCTCCTCTCCCGGCTGGTCATGAGTTAGCCGGTATTCCCGACTTGCCTCCGGTATGTATTACTTCATTCTGCATCTTGCATCTGCATTTCGTTTCAGTTTATTTGATATTTCGCAGAATACTGATATATCTTATACTCTTGCAGGCATCCTCCGAGTACACCCAGCAGTCCGTGGAGTTGAATGCCCCCATGATGGGGATGCTGCAGTGGACCTTTGACCTCCTGGCCCTCTACAGTATTCCGGTATGCCCTTCTGATGACGGTCTCAAACCACTCATACACTGCTTCACATTATCTGATGCACGACACAACACCTGATACACTGGTCTCACAGTATCTGATACACTGCATGCACTACATTTATACACTGTACTCTGCAATGATAAACTACCCACGGCATTCACACACTGTGTACTGCATTCTGCACTAATAAATTGCTCACGGTATTCTCACACTATACATAGCATTCTGCACTGATGAACTGCTCACATTATTCTCACACTGTACACATACACTGCATTCTGCACTAATACACTGTTTTCGGTATTCTCACACTGTACACTACATTCTGCACTGATAAACTGCTCACATTATTCTGATGTATTTTCCCTTTTATGCTTTTCAGCCTCCCTTCCAGATCCCTCCGGTGGGTGGCGCTCCGGCTGGGCCTTCTATTCCTGCTCGAGGAGGGCGTGGAGACACTGCACGTCCCCGTACCAGGGGAAGGCATACTCATGTAGGGAGTAGTTCTCGGGCGCCGACCCCCGATGATGATGATGATGATGATGACAATGACGGGTCCGAGGCAGAGGCAAAGTCAGAGGCGGAGTCATCGGAGGAGGAGACCGGAGGCGGTTCTAGCTCGGGCTCTGATGACGATGCTGATGATGCTCCTGGACCTTCGTCCAAGAAGAGGACTAGGATAGACTGATAGCCCTCTGAGCCGCTTGACACAGATACAGATTTTTGTTGTTTTTCTTCTTTCTTGTACTTTTTCCTTTTTGTTGGTAGTTAGGATACTTTGTACTGCCGCAGACAGATTTTTGTTTCCAAAACTTGTGTACTTGAAAAGATGATGAAATGAAACAGGCTTTTTATCTGAAAAAGTGTTACATTTTTTTGTATTCCACTGCATTGCATCATGTTACACCTCAATGTAAATGAAATTGATTGGTTGTCTGAAGATTGAACACTTGCACCAACAACAAAAATAACCCAAGCAACCCACTGCCTGATTCTGGACACACAGCCCTTACTCTATTGGGGATTAATCTGCATACAGCCTGTAGCCCAACACTTGGTACAGCATTTGGTTCATTTTGCACACAACAAATCCTGAATAAACAGCCCAATCTGACAAGGCGGACTACAAAGACGGGACCAGTTGAAGTTGAAGCACACTCAGATGCCCCAATTTTTTTGTTCTTTTAATTCGCACAGATGTAAAGAATGGCACAGCACTCTGGGCATAAACGATTTTTGAAATAAAACGGATTTTCAAACCGGGGCATCGAGCCTACCACTGAACACGGCGGGAAGGACTCAAACAAAAGGGTACACGACCTAAGCACATTGAGTAACACTCGGAAAAGACTCAAAACAAAGATTGAGGCAAACAAAACAAAAGACACGACACACAGACGCGCAAACGGAGATAGGGGACCTCAGATCACGAGGAGCCAGTTGCTCTGGGTATTGTTTCCCACCCTTTTCTCACTTGTGATTCTCACATCACTCTAGCACTCAAGCTCGGTTTTTTTCTCTCAAAACCCTTCGGCTCGCTTTTTCTCTCGACTTACACCTTTCTATTCTTCATTCTCTCATTTTTCATCCCTCCCCAAGGTAATTAATGAATGAATAGGAAGTTGCGGGTTCATGCCCGACGTCGTTAGCTCACCGCTATTTCTTCTGGTGGGTAGAGTGCCCTTCTGGCGAGTATGTTGACGACCGGAGGGGGGGGTCAGAACGCCTGACTCAACTGCGCCCCTAGTTCATCATTTTGACCATTTTTTTCTTTTACTTTCTACTAAAACAGTTTTGATCAAAATGAGAGTTAGATTAACACACTTGTTCGATTTTTGATTTGGAAACCATGCAAGTCAGGCTGTAAGCACTGAAAATTTTCCTTTTTAGGTCCAAGAAAATGGTCCAGTTTTGGAAAATGGAATAGTTTTCGAGAAAATAGTCAACCTCAGTAAAAATTTTCAAAAACTATTTCGCAAACAGTCAGTGCTCACCGAGCATGGGACTTACTCTTTAAGATGCGCAAACCCGGATCGGAGGCAATGGAAAATTGCCCCTGGCTTGAAAGGGGTGGGTGGCAATGGAAAGTTGCCCCTTGTTTGGATGATGCCGTAGCAGTCCGCAAACAGTCTTCATTGGTGGTGGTCGAACTCTTGGACACAGAGATGACGAAGACAGTTATAACAAATATATGGACGCAGTCACCTTGGAGGCGTTGGCAACTGGACTTTGGGATGAAATCGAAACCATTGTATGGACTGAGACGCTATGAAAGCGTTGGGGGCTGGACTTCAGGATGAAGTTGCCTACGTATCCCAAACATGGGAATCAAGCCTTACGTAGTTCCGGTTAAGGTACACTCGGGTATTTTAACCTTCACTTTTCAGGCTCTAACTTTTGCCAAGGCGCCCGATGCGGGTTTTCGACCTTGCGAGCTTCTTTTCATTTCCTTCTTTGTTCATTTCTTTTTCTTTTCTTTTTCGCATTTTTCTTTTCTTTTCTTTTCTTTTTTGTACTTTTTGCTTTTTGCTTCTTTTTGTATTTTTCTTTTGCTCTAACTTTTACCTGGGTCGCCCTTCCGGGTTTTCGGCCCATCGAGCCTCTCAAAGGGTAAAAGTGTAACAAGTCCATGCCAAATGATTTTTGAAGTTGAAGCCTCTTTGTATCTAGGAGAACGACTGTTGCAATGATTTGCAGAAGAATCCATCATGGTTGCTCCACGAGCTTCTTCTAGTGAGATCTGATCCTTTTGACTCGCCTTCGGTGCCTCTTGCTCGAGGGCTGCTTCAAAACTGGCCACACGGGCCTCCTCTGACAGTTAACTGTTTGAATGTTCCAAATGAATTCGAGGTTCAAGACAACAGATCGAATCTTGAGGTTGAGAGCGATCCTAGGCTGCACAATCTCAAGAGCAATCCCACACAGGTCTTCGCAGGGCCGCGTAAAACATTTGTTTTTGAAAGTTTTTAAGAAAGCGACAAATTGCTCGCGCCGAAAATAGTGTGGGACCAATCTGGATCAAGCCAGGATCCTTCTCAGTACTCACGCCGACAAGCATGATTTCATTCATTAAAGGCTTAGCATGCCTCTCATTTTCTCAATTTGATCAAAGTTTTACAAAACCCGAGGAATTCCTTCCTCTTCGTTTTTATCACCGCAGTGTTCAAAAGGTTTTTTTGAAAAACTTAGGCTAATGCAATGAGCTTGGCGCGCAGGAGAGCAGGCGAGATGTACTGTCAACCCATTCAAGTCCCCCGGCACAATTAACTTACTGAAAGCAAGCATGAAAATGAGATGGCCACAGCTGTTTCATTCAGATTTGTTGGTATAACTGGCCCCTCGGCAGAAACAGACTCAAAAAAACAAAAACGGGTAATTACAAGACAAAACGGTGTTCAAGGCAACAACCCCGGAACCACCTGGTATTCTATACAAAGGGGACTGACTCGCTACAACAAGACAGACCCTTAAGCAAAAAGACGGACTCAAGACAAAGAGACAGACTCAAAACAAAAGACTGACTCGATACCCAAGCCAGAATTTACAAAGCTAGCGTTCACAGACGCTCAAAAATGCGTGCCAGACGCCACATCCAAAATGTACCAGATGCCACCCGCAGGTGGTTCACTTTCTGATTACATACTTGCAATATCTGTGTCCTCAAAATCCAATAACTAGGTGGTAACGGACTTGGCTGAGGTGGGCGGGAGGATAACCTCGTTGTCAATCAAATCTTGCACCTCATGACGGAGGCGGAAACAATTGTCGGTAGCATGGCCTATCTGCTGATGGTACGCGCAGTACTGAGCAGCATCATGCATAGCAGGAAGATTCTTCGGGAGAGGCCGAGGCTCCAAGGGCTTAAGGTGTCCCCTCTCGGCAAGGATCTGAAGTGCCTTAGATAGAGGCATGTAGAGAGCATGAAAGGTCCTGCATCCTCGGGGCAGGTATTTTGAAGTCTGAGCGTTCTTACTAGCCGCACAAGCAAAAGGGTCGGCAGGCGCTGCCTTGGCTTTCTGGTCTTTCCCGGGTGCGGGGGTGGGAACAGGAGAAACTGTTCTGGCATGACGGGGCCTATCCCGATTTCCCGACTGACTTGAACTACCCTCAGGTGGAGTGGGGAAAGCATCCCCCATAGTTTTTGCCACAACTGCGGATATCTATTGCTTGTTCATCCCCCCGGCTTTCAAAGCCTCGACTGCCCACAGCAGTTGTTCAATGGGATCGGCATTTGCCTTCATTTTGTCTTTTCCTCTGGCCTCAGCCTGATCGAGGGTTTGGGTTGACGCTGATATGTCATTACCATAGTTGGAGGCCATCTCTGGTTGGCTAAGTTCGATCACAATTCGCCCCAACAGCGGGGGCTCCTGGGCTACAAAACTCCCGGCATATGGTGCGGCTGGAGGTGAAGCCGACATTCCATAGGCGAGATCCGCCACAGACCTCTGGAGATCACCTATCATCCCCATTAGTTCAAATGTAGTAGGCTCGCGAGCCTGGTATAGCTGGGGGGCCCAGACCGGGTGCGCGATAGGCGACCTGGGTGGATGTGGCATATCAATATTAGTCTCACTTTGCAGAGTGATCCCTTGCTCTAATGCAGCTGTCATAACCACGATCTCTTCTGAATTCTGCGTCATCATAAGTCCTGCCTCAGCAAGAGGAACACGAGCTATCCTGTACCAGCTGTCCGAACTGAAAGAGACAACAAGCAGCATTTCAGCCCAAATAGATCAAACACTGGTGTAGTTGAACAACTATACTCTACTGCTGATCACTGTTCCCCAGAAATCACTGTCCTCAAAACTGAACCTGATACCCGCAGATAACTGATTCTCAACAACACTGATACTGGTGCCCTCAGGCCTGATACTCAAACCTGCAAACTGATATGTACTTTCCCTGTAGAGATACACTCAAAAAGCACATAGCAAGTAAAGAGAGCCAAAACACCCCTATGTTGGGGTAAGGTTTCCCTGTCCTATTTTGTCAGGAGCTAGGGTTTTACTATGCACGCAGCAGTTTTCAAACAACCAAACATCAGGTAAGCGGCCTGTCCTAATTTGGAATGGTCACTATGGATCCGAATATGCACTAGGTCGAATGGTCGAAAAGGGTGCCCCGATAAAATCGGGGTTTGTGTTCCCATACTGTCAAAGCCCATAATCGGTCAGCCTTATGGTCATGCCTTGACAAGACAAGCCTCCGGCAAACTGCTCAGGAATGGCAGATGGCAAACACTGTGTTCCTAGGCGCACCAATGCACATACAATGCAAAGAGACACATAGATGGAATCAAAATAGGATATCACGAGTTCGAGTCAAGCTCTCTAAATCCCCAGCAGAGTCGCCAGAAACTGTAGACGCGCCCGTGTGAGGCCCTCGCTACTACAGTTCGGACTCGATTTGTGTCACGGTTCTAAGTCTGAACCAAAGAGTCCAAATCCGGCAAATCGTTTTGAGAAACAGATTTTTTGAAAAGAAGTGCCAAACATGGACTGCTTTGCCAGATACAGAGTCGCCACCTAAATATTTTAAAATGGGAAATTTAGGAAACCCTGACTCGGTGCCAAAGGCCACGTGTCCGTCATCACCAAAGTTGCCTTGGCTCGGGAGCTTGGGTATGATTGGGGAAGGTCAGCTATGAGCACCCCCTCTCGCCCGATCCGAAGATCGGCCTCTACTAACCGTGATATCCGTTTTTGAAAACGTTATGTGTTCTTAAACCAATTGTTAGTCTAGAATTACTATGTTATGCGCACAGCAAACAAGTATAGACTGGATTGCCTAATTTGGAAATGAGCATTGCATATCCGTTTGCCTTGGAAAAATGTTTTGGAATTTGCTACTCCCAAGTAGGCTAAAACACGGATTTCAACGAGTGTTTCCAACTCAGACAATCCAACCTTCACCCACAGGCATTCAAACAGTTTATCACATAAGCATGTAGCCACATGGTAAACATGTTGTTATGATAGCATTCACACGCATGTGATATGCTAAAGCATAAATGTTTACCGAGTACTCCATGCCAAAACAACAAACTCGTTAGTAAACAATGCATGATCCAAGTCCATGTTTAAATGTCTAATGCAACACATACAGGATGCAATTAGAGTGGGCTCGGCTAACCTAAGCATGGTACGTGAAATGCAATCAATTGATGCACGTATTCAATTTGAAATTGAAATACAAATGCAGTTAGCATGATGTACCGAGCCCAGTGCGTGCGAGACAAATGCATGGATACACGCATGCGCAGCATAAGGTATGCTAATTTAAACATGACCTATTACTAACCATCAAAGCGGGTAAGTAAAAGGGAGAAAGAAGTGGGGGTTGGGAGACATGCACACACTCACCCACACTTATTACAAGTTTACCCTCACTCGGAGGGATCGAAAGAATAATACAGTTTGAATAATGAATTAACTATCCTAGCTAATTAATTATTACAAATAACCTAATTAGTTAACAAATTAACTAAGCTAGGAAAAACAGTAAACCGCCTCGGGAAGAGAGCTCGATGCAATGCATGCTCGGTCTTGCTCGGGAATTCACTGTCATGCGCAATCTGCCTCTGTTTTCCCTGCTCTGCTCCTCTAAAGACTGTCAAAGTCTCAGAGTTGCTTCTCTGGACATTGGGAAACACCACCGGCTGAGTAGAATGGTCACCGGCAGCGGTCTGGTGGTCATCGGCACATAACGAATCCATCGGCTGCCAGTTTATTGCCGGTCGGCACTCTATGAAGTCGATCGGTAGAGAATGCCTGCAGAACCTAGTTGACAGCAGCAGAGGACAGGACTTTGCATGGCAATACAATTCAAGCCATATATGCACCAATCATGCTCCTTATCATGTGAGTGAGTCAAAGGGACATGCTCCTTGGTTCTCGGACCACCAATCGCGCATTTCCATGCATGATGGCCTAAGGGACCAAGTGTGCACATTTTGATGTCAAATGCAATGCAAACCAACAAACCAAAGCCCAATTCCTATCACTAGATCAAGGAACAAGACATGCATGCTAGATGCAATGCAACCTAGGCATGCAAGCTAAGGATGCAACATGGGAATGCAAGATGTGCATGCAAGCATACAAACAACATGCAAGGTAAGCATGCAAGCAAGCAAATGAGGGACTTAAACATGATTTGGGCAGCTCTAATTAGGCCCAAAACAGTGGCCAAAGCCAAGGAAATGAGGCCCAAAACACACGCACACATGTATGCAAATATGGTCCAATTCCTAAGGCCCACCAAAGAAGCATTGAACTACACTTAGTGCAACCACACATGGCATGGATTAAATGACTAAAAACAGAATTTTAGCATGTTAAGACAAGGCCTAAAGATCACTTAGACGGCATCCAATTGACCTAAATTCAAAGGCATGAACAAATGCCAAAAACATGGAGCATGCTACACAAGCTTTCAAAGCTTCAAAGAGGCATCCAAGGCAAGCATACAAGCATGTTAAAGGGACTGAAATAACATGGCAAATGGTCCCAACACACTAAATTAAGGCAAGGATGCATGCTATACATTCGCACACTTAAGGCCAACAAAGCAAAAATGCAAAGGGGCTATATTAAACATGCCATGGCCGACCCAAACAACCTAGGATAGACCTCAAACATGATAAAATAAGCACAAAAACTTCACAAAGCTAGGCCTAAAACATGCTAGAACAATGGTTCACAACCTAAGGCATGTTAAGGGCTAAACATAGCATTACAAGGTAGGTATGCTAAGCATGCATGGTGTACCAAAACCAATTAAAAACAGAGGCATATTATGACATAATAAGCACAAAAAACAGCCAAAGCATGGTCAACATGAAGCTTAGCTAGGTGCTCCCTCAAGAGGCCAAAAATGGTCCATTTCAAGGACAACAAGGAGAGGGGGTGGCCCTCTCCTTCTTGGGACCTCAAGGCACCATCCTCACCTCTGAAATCCCTCAAGATTTCAGTGGTGAGGAGGCCCAAACACCAAGGTCTCGGAGCTTACATAAAATAGCACAAAATGGAGCCTTACAAGGCTTAGGAGGGGTCAAACACCTCCAAACCACAAAACACCCTAAACAAACTATTTAGAGGGCCTAAAAATAGAAATTTTTTGTATTATACACTAAGCACAAAAACAGTTCTAAGATAGGAAAAACAAGTATGCAAGAATGGGGAATAAAGGGACTAGTTTCTTACCCTTGAAGACCCCTTCAACAATGGTGGACCAACAGCTTCTTTTAGGTTGAAATCAGCTTCAAAACCTCAAAAACAACCCTCAAGAGGTCTCAGCTCCAAGGGATGGTGTAATGGTGGGTGCTTGTGAGCAAAAGTAAGACAAAACACACACACTAAGGCTAAATGAGAGAGAGGTATAGAGATAGAATATATATCAAACCCTAAACCTAAAACCAGAGCTCTCACAATGTTTTTCTCTCTCAAGTGTCTAACCTAGAGCCAAGAGAGGAGGGCTCCTCTTATAGAGGAGTCAATCTTGTAAAGCTTACAAGGTAAGCTAACAAGGAGTCCATCCCTCCATACACGTGTATGGAGGGGAACAAAATGCCATACAGCTGTATTAAAATATCTGTAAAAGCAGATGAACAGTAGTCGACTGCTCAAAATTGCCATTTTGTCAAAATTGAGTGCCGACCGGCAACAAATAATGCCGACCGGCAATATACATTGCCGATGGCACCAAAAAACCAGCCGGTGGCCTCTGGCCATGGTCGGTGATGTATGGGGATGCCTCACAAGGCATTCCCTGCCCCTCCAAGGCAAAACACAAGTGTTTGGTGCAAAACCAGACACTAAACAGTCAAGTTCGGAGATCCTAAGGCAAGGCGCGTAGCCGAAACCTCCGGGAACTCCAAACGAACACAAACACGGATAATCACCGGGTGTTCAAACAGTGACGTCCAAGTCTTGAGGACGGTCAAAAATGGGGTGTCTACAGGAGGGATTTGGTAGGATTGGGGTGAAGTTAGGGTTTAATCTCAAATATTAAAGAGGGGTTCTCTATTTTGGATTCTAAAATGACTAAGGGACCTTATGTGTGAAGTCCTCTAATGATAAAATGGTGAAATTTGGCCTTGGGGTTAATATTTGGAAAATGAGGAAATTTGCCCTAATTTAAGTTAAATAAATTATTTTGCATAAATGATGAGATTGATATGGGAAATATGAATTGGGAGGATGCATGAATGAATGGTGTAGTTGGATTTGTTAAATTACTCACCTATGGGAATTTGATAAATTATCTATTTAAAAGATTGTATATCTGTTTAGAAATATTGTTTTGGGCTATTGATGGAGGATAGTTGTGCTTGTTGTAGAAACTGCATGTGGATTAGGTGAATTGAAACCTATCTTTTAATTTACCTCATTGAATATAATAGTATGATCGAGATATTGAAAATGTGTCGTGGATAGTCATTGTATATGACGATACTTTTAATACATTGTATATGTATCTTTGTTTGGGACGAGATAGGGGATGTACTCCATTGTCTGGGACGAGATAGGGGATGGACTCCATTTTAAAATTAAGTTGGCCGGAGTGTCTAGGGTGAAAGTCTCGAAATCTTGTGATTATGGGTGTCGATTCCCTTGGTTGTGAGTTCCGTAAAATGGCATGTTGAAGTGTTTTGAATATTAGATGTTGTTAAAGTGTGAACCAATGAATTGTAATTTCATTTGGTGTGTTTAGATGACAATGAACTTGACTCATAAATTGAATTAAAATGCATGGATGGAAACGGTTTGAAATGTGAAAATCTACGTTGAATAGTCCTGGAAAGAATATAAGTTGGTCGTGAACATTGAATATAATTATACTTGACATTTATATCTTAGTTAAATCTCATATATTGTGTTAGTTTATCTCTACTGGGTTTTGGCTCACCCTAATTGGAAAACCATTTTCAGGTTCAGGTGACATGCCTCCTCTAAGGGCGTAGCTTGGGAGGACTAGGGTTGAAGGCTTTATTTTTTTATGATGTGTTTAAATGTTTATTCAAGCCGATGGCTTTACATGTATAGAGCTTTGGACTTTTCCTTTTGTTGTAACCAAGTGATAACTTGGAAAGATGTAAGCTCATAGGGCATTTATTTTGTTGTTGTTAATCTACTATTACATTCTATAGATTCAGGATGAACATTTATGAATGTATAATGCATATAATACCCCTTTTGTAATATAAACTCTGTTGAATGCAGTATACCGTTTTATTATGTTCATAAATCTTATGGGATGGATTAATTGTGTTATATTTTGGGGGTGTTACAATGACTTAGTTCATAATCTTCAGCAAGTTAGAGTCTGCATTATGGGTGGACCTTGATCTGTTTGGGTGTTTTCTTTCCTTCTTCTAGTGGAGCATGTTGTAGCTGCTTGGTGATAGTTGGTTTGTTGGTGTGTTCACAGATGGTTGTGGTGCTTGGAGTGTTTTTTTTTTTTTTTTTTTTTCACCTCCTTGGATATCCTCCTTGGTGCCAACCTAGTTGGGATTGAGGGGTGTGTTATGATGCTTTCTGCACTTCCTTTTCTTTGTTGATGTTTTTTCATATGTAATGTATATATTTTCATCAATAAAGTTTTTTTTTGCTGATAAAAAAAAAAAAAGTATTCGGATCAGGTTTGTATAAATCATATATTTTCCCACTGTTTTTTTTTCTTCATAGAAAATTGATCCGAACATGTAGTAGTTGTTATCTGACCAACTTGATTTTTTGTAAGAATGGTATACTTGATGAATCTTAAAATATGAATAATTCGGATTATCGAAACAAGGTCCCAAAAGTGGGCTCATTGGGCCGAACAACACCTTTTCGTTTGATAATGGACTGGAGAGAAACCCAGCTCTAAACTAATGGTCTTATAAAATGAAAAATTCGAATTATTAAAACAATTCCAATGAGGAGCCTCATGAATTTCTCAAGTAATCTCAAATTTAACACAACCCATAAAATAAAATGATTTGTTTCCCGAAAGGTGTGGTGGTAGCATGATTTATATATTATGTATGAAAAAAAAAAGGCAAAAAAAAAAAAAAAATAGCAGTACACACTTATAAAGGATTGTGATTCTCTCCATTCTATGAAACATGGATATTTTGAGAAGCATATTGTATTCAAATCGGATACATATTGACATATGATATTTCGTATGGTACTTTTACATGTGTACCACATATACGAAACACGTATCTAATTTTTATTTTTTATTTTTTATTTTTGGTGTACCCAGACGTACCTAGCATATACTCAAACTGTACCGTATCTCAATCGAAACAATATTTTTTTATACTACAGAGATAAAATTCATTTTACTAGACTTCTTTTTTATTTTTAGTTTTATACTTAGCATGATTTTAAAATTAACTACGTTTATAAGTTATTTAATATAATGATATTTAATTTTAGTTTATACCTTTATTTTTGACATTAAATGTTAATTGTAAGTTGAATCTTAGCAAATTAAACCATTTAATCTATTTTTGTATTATTTCAAATTAAAAATAAATATTTTTTTACAAACGTACCAAGCCGTACTCGCATCTTACTTTTTTTAAATTTTACTGTATCATCGTATCCATATCGTATCAATACCAATAATTATACCTATGCCCGTATCCGTGCATCATACTCTCCGTTGCATATTTATAATGAAAAAATTTTATTATATCATTCAATGATGAGTATAATAATTTTTTTAATTTAAAATTTGGTTTGTTATTTTATAGATATTAGATATATAATAAAAAATTATCCATTACATACATGCATAAAATGTAGAGGATCAAAATCTCATTCGTATTGGAGAATGGGTAGAGTGCTCCCACTTTTCACATCATAATAGATCAATCACAATAAAATATAATAATCTTCACACAATATAAAATTATGAATAAGTTTGAACACCGCCAACGTCAACTCAATTTTTTCCTTTTTTTTTTTTTTTTTTTTTGAGAATAAAAAAAATAGGTAATATATTAAAAGAAAAATAGATTACAAGAATAACAAAAAAAAAATCTTAATAAAAACTAAAAAAAGTCTAAAAAAACAGCGGCGATTTGAGAAAATCAAATCTACTCGTAGATGTGGTTTGAATACTAACCTAAGGATGGAAGATCTGTCTCAAGCATAAAATTATTGCCGCTTCCGTCATCGAGGAGGTCGTCTGCCACCGTAATTGTTGGAACTCCACCACTATCGCCACTCGACCGGAAGACTGGAGCTCAAGAAACCCACAACAATTATGCAAACAATAGCATGGACGAAATAGTGTATAGAGCTCACCCGCTTTGTGCAAGATGATGTTTTTATGTATAGATTTGGTTTAACACAACAGCAACTTCACCTAAGTGGCCTCTTTTCATTTTATTTTCATGTTTTTATTACTAGCATAATACCAATGTGATGCATGTATTAAAATAAAGATTTTTTTTTTTTTTTTTGAATTAAAGAGAGAATAAATTGCTGATAAATCCAGTATAACAATCGCGTGAGGCAATAGGTCCAACGGATATTTTTTGTTGGTAAAAAGTCCACACTTCGTGAAATAGTTTGGTGAGAAGTACGTTTTTCAATTTTAGATTCAATTTTTCCTTTTTCTATTATGAAAATTTCTGTATAAGACTATGAAACTATGAAGTATGAGAGATCTTTTCTGCATGAATAGTCGAATGTGAGAGATTGTCGAGAGTAAGAGATCTTCTTTGACAAATAGCTGATTCTAATAGATTGTTGAGACTGATAGATTGTTGATTCTGAGAGATTGTCGAGACTAAAAGATATTGTTTGACGAATAGTTGATCTTCTTGGAAGAGTTCAATATTTTTATGTACCTATTGGTTTTTGTGATTATATTTTCTATGAGTATTGCTTCGAATTGTTCGAATAGTTTAAACAGATAGGTTGTTATAGGTATAAGTGAGCCATAGGTTATGTCATTGTGATTGAATAGAAAGGTTGGAGCTATATGTTCAAAGTTGTGTTACTTTTTTGATTAATTAGATTTGATTTGTTTTGGCGAAGATATTTGTGTTGTTGATATGCGTTTTAAGTCTTAAATCTTTTTCTTTTTTTTTAGATTTTTATTATATGTGTTTGTAGGATTGAATAGATAATTATTTAAACAAATAGATGCCTTTTTAAAAACATATACTTTGTTGTAGTTGTATTATTGTATCCTTTGAACAGATAGGTTTTTAAACAGATAGGTTGTTATTATAGATTCTTATTATTTCACAAAGACATTTTTTTTTTTAATATAGTTGTGCTTGTACTTGTATTTGAACACACACACACACACATATATGAGCATATATTGTTTTTAGTTGCATTTTGAATAGATATATAGGTTTTGTTGTTTTTTTTTTCTTTTTTTTTTTTTTTTTTTTTGATCGGCAAACAAACTTTATTGATGGAAGAGGAAAATTTACATCAATAAAGAGGAGCTTGGAGCTAAAACAAGCTCCAACCTCCTAGTTGGTGAGGAACCAACGAACAAACAAAAATAGAGAAAAAACCAGAAAAAACAGATTGGTTAGACACATCTGCACCAACCAGAGGAATGACAACCATGCTGCAACCACACATCTTTGTGAGATCTGATAGAATAACAACCAAAACAATATGCAAGAGATACTAGTAGGAGTATACCAGCAGTAACCCATTATGAACAACCAAAACAAAATTAAAGCCAGCCTACACCTAATTCTGCTTCCTCCTCCTCTGTACAAACCAGCCCAGCTGAATGCAATCAACACCGTCCACTCCACTCCACTCCACTACCAGCATACACCTAATTGCTCAAACAATCAGCATTCACCAGATTAACACTGCAGTATTCAAATCCAAAATTTGCTTCGAAAACACTGCTACCAGAGCTTCAACCGAAACAGGACCAACAGATTAACCAGCATATTTCAGCCCACTGCAGCAGCTTAGAGCAGATAGCACCAGCAGACATGTAAATCAGATTCCAAACACTAATTTCCACCCCTGATCTGTCTCCAGTAGAAGAGAAGATCATCAACCTATCCCTCTTCGACAAAACTTAATTTGTTGTAGGTTAAACAAGAACTCATTAACAGAAAAAGGCAACTTCGGGTCCGCAGCCCTAACCCACATAGCAGTCCTGGATTTAATTAAATCACATAGACCATGTAGATCTGGTTGTCTATCAGAGAACAACACCTCATTCCTGTGTTTCCAAATAGACCATAAGGAAGCTATAGGCAACACATTCCAGACTTTTCTCTCAAAACTATTACCTGAAAATCCGGCCCAAAACTTTAAAACTCCATCCACTGTTGCCGGCATAACCCACTGAGATCCCCACCAGAGAAGTATATCAGCCCACACCCTCCAAACAAAAGGACACCACAACAGAACATGATTGACAGCCTCTACTTCAGCTTTACAAAACACACATTGGATATTAGCAGTACCTGGAATAACACCAATCCGTTGAAGGAAAGATGACGTTTTTAACCTTTGCCTCCAAGCTAGCCACACAAAAGCTTTTGCTCTAGGAGTCGCAACATTCTGCCATATCATCTTGGAGATAGTACCATAGTCATTAGAGAGTAAACTATTCTCACACCACTTATAAGCAGCTGAGACGCTGAAGCAGTTCGAGTTTTCAGCCCCCCAACAAAACCCATCAACCTTATCAGCCCTCAATTCACAGTTGTTACTTACCAAATTAAACAAACAAAACACCTCTTCCTTTTCCCAATCTCGGAGTACTCTAGTAAAGCATTCCTCCCAATCGTATAAACTCCTTCTTAAATCAATCACTTGCTTGACTGTTTTCAGCTTATCAGGGGAGATACGATATAGTCGAGGAAAAACCTCTTTTAAACACCTAGCACTAGCCCACTTATCCTCCCAAAAGAGAGTTCTATCCCCATTACCAACCGATATGAAAGTATTGCTGATAAAGAAGTTATGCAGGCCAGGTCTAGAAGCTGCCACAGAGAGTATATCCTTCCATAACCGGGAATGCATCTGGGAGGCTTCCGTATTTGGGTACCACTTGCTGCCTTGGATGTTATATTTCCCACATAAAACTTTCTTCCACAACAAATTCTCATCACCTCCAAACCTCCACCACCATTTAAGGAGCAAGCAAGCATTAACATCCCTAAGACTCTTGATGCCTAACCCTCCTTTAATAACACTCCGAGTGACTTCGGACCATTTAACCATATGTATCTTGCTCTTAATCACCGATCCACCCCACAAAAACGCGGCTTGAATCTTATCTAGCTCTTTAGCAACTCCTTCAGGCATCTTGAACAGAGAGAGATAATATACTGGGAGGCTAGACAATACTGCTTTGATAAGAGTTAGTCTTCCTGCAAGGGATAAGAACTTTCTTTTCCAACTTGCCAACTTAACTTTAACTCTATCCACAACAGGTTTCCAGGTCTTCAACCTCCCGGGATTAGCACCGAGAGGCATCCCAAGATACTTAAACGGCAGCTTTTGACACTTGCAGTTCAATCTACCAGCAAATTCCTCCAACAGGTCATCTTGCACCCCGATGCCAGAAATTACACTCTTGTGATAGTTGATCCGAAGCCCGGAGATTAGTTCAAAACAACGTAAAATCCTCTTAATATTCACTACTTCCCCCCATTCTGCCTCACAAAAAATAACAGAATCATCGGCGAATTGAAGATGGGACACAGAAATTTCGTTAGCCCCAAGAATAGCACCCTTGAATAAATTTAACTCCCTAGCCCTTGTCAACAAGATGTTAAGGCCCTCGGCGACCAAATTGAAGAGAAAAGGGGAAAGGGGATCCCCTTGCCTAAGACCTCGAGATGGGCTAAACTCCGATGTGGGGGAGCCATTCACAAGAACGGAGACTCGAATGTTGGATATACACTCCTGCACCCAAGCCAGCCACTTTGCTCCAAACCCAAAATTCTTCATCATGGATAGCAAAAAGGACCAATTTACAGAGTCATAGGCCTTTTCGAAATCAAGTTTCAGAATAATACCACTTCTCTTGGTTTTCTTCCACCAGTCAACAATTTCATTTGCAATTAAGATTCCATCAAGAATACTTCTACCTCCCACAAACGCTGACTGTTCTTCACTAATTATTCTAGGCATTACCATCTTTATTCGGTTAGCCAAAACCTTAGAAAGAATCTTATACACAGACCCAATTAAACTTATTGGTCGGTAGTCTCCAAGACTAATAGGATTCTTCTTCTTAGGCATTAAAGTAATGAAAGAGCTGTTTACCCCACCCACCAATTTCCCATTCCGGTAAAAGTCTTGCATAAACTGGAGAACCTCTTCCTTTACCACCTTCCAACATTTCTGAAAGAACAGCATATTGAATCCATCTGGCCCCGGAGCTTTATTCCCATCACAACTTCTTACTGCCGTCCAAATTTCTTCCTCAGAAAATTCTGCTTCAATGCAAGCCGCCACTCCTGGACTGCCTATAGATTTAAAACTACCCCCTAATTTTGGCCTAAATTTCCACACTTCAGTGAAATGAGCTTTGAAAAAATTAAACACTTCAAGTTTAACTCGGACTGGCTCATCATATACAATTCCATCAAAATTCAAAGAGCCAATGGCATTTCTATTATGCCTACAACTTGCCATGACATGAAAAAATCTGGTATTTTTATCCCCTTTGAGCGCCCAGTTTAACCTTGATTTTTGAAGCCAAATCCATTCTTGCATCTTACTTAATTTCCACATCTCATCTCTGATTTCCCTTCTACTCAATTTCTCCGCAGTAGATAGCTCTCTAGTTTCAGTTATCAAATCAAATTCATGTAGTTTCTCTTCAGCCCTCTGTAACTTTACGGATATAGTTCCAAACACTTCACTATTCCATCTCTTTAAGACTTGTTTAACTTGTTGAAGTTTTTTGAGCATTACAAAACCACCCCAGCCTGTTATGTGTAACTCTTCCCATGCCTCCCTAACCACTTTGGAGAATGTAGGATGTATGATCCAGGCATTTAAAAATCTGAAAGGTTTAGGACCCCAATCCCTCTCATCCTCCATTAACAAAATTGGACAATGATCAGATACAATTTTTGGCAACCCCCACAATTTAATATTGAAGCTTTCAATCCATTCAAGGTCCAGCAGAAACCTGTCAATTCTACTCCATATCGCACCCTCCCGAGCATTACACCATGTAAATTTCCTTCCAATCATTGGAATATCTGTGAGCTCACAAGAATCAATAAAAGCATTGAACTCCCTCATTCCCCGATCCCTCCTAGACACACCTATGCGTTCACTAATCAGTCTAATTTCATTGAAATCCCCCCCCATACACCAAGGGCTAGGAAAAATACTTCTAAGCTGTTTAATAACTTCCCACAACCTCCCCCTCTTACTAACATCAGTAGGAGCATACACATTCATCAAAACACAATTAAATGAATTATAAATAGTACCTTTTAGAAGAAGGAAATTCCGGTTGCCACAACATTCCTGTAGTTGAAAAAATTCAGGATCCCAGACACAGATTATGCCACCCGCACTACCTTGAGACCCAACCTCCATATATTCAAACCGAGCACTACCCCAAATGGATCTAATATCCCATTCTGATACCAACAATCTCTTTGATTCCTGCACGAAAAGCATCCCAATCTTTCTTTCCTTTACTACTTTCTTGATTTTGCCCCTCTTTTCTGGCCGACCCAACCCTCGAATATTCCACGAAATAATCTTCATTGAAACAGCTGACCACACTTGAGAGCGCCTACATACTGGTTTACCCAGATGCACCAATTCGAGTCCCCACTTTTTCTTTGTCCTGCTGTTCAAGCTGTACAATCCGATTAATAATACTTGCTTCATCTTGCCCAAACTCCACCCCAAGTATTTTCCCCATACTCACGGTTGCCTGTGCTTCATTTAAAATCAGAGCATCATTTGAAGACCTGCTATTCCTTCTGTTAGCTAGAGATCTGGACAGTGCTACTGAAGCCGATCTGAACAAAGCCTCCTTTTGGGAGTGTCTTCTTGCTAATGACTCACTCTGACCTCTTCTTCTTGAAAAGCTTGGCTGCTTCAAACTTTTTTTCTGCCTTTGCCGAGCCCTCTTACGGACTGAAGAAGCATTTTTCAACAATTGCTGTGTAGAGCCCCTCTCTATCGGCCCACAAGTAAGTAAGTTGCTATTATAGACCTTTATCATTCAAACAGATAGAATTTTTTAAAGAGTTTATGTGTTTTGTTAATTCAAGCAGATAGGTTTTGATTATAGATTGTTATTATGGTAATATATAGATTTTCGTAAGGAGCTGTGGTTTTTGTTTTGTTTGACTAGATAGATTTCTTATGTATATTCTCTTTTTGTTTTGTTTTGGTGTAGGGAAATTACAATGGAGAGCTCAGTAATTGTAGACGTCCCATTTTGATCGGCCATAAGACTTAGGAGCATTTTTTCAAATACTCAATGATGAAAATTGAAATATGTTATTTTATGAATTTCTTAGTAGAAAAATCAAATTTAAGCTTTAATTCTAACCTTCACCCCATTTTGGCCTAATTATTTTAAACCACTAAAATATATTTTATTAGTTAATTTGTGGTATTTTCTAATATTACATTATTTTATGTGCTTGTACATATTTTAGGTAGTTTTGACATAAATTGATTTAAATAATATATTTTAGATATTTTATATTATATAATAAAATTAATTAATTAAAAAATTAATAAAAATGAAAACAAAATTGAGGTCGGCTCAAACCAATCCAACAAATTTGCACTTGTAAAACTTAGTCTCTAAGAAATCTCCCAATTCTTTCTCTATATATATGCACACTTCTCCCCTCTCATGTTACACATTTTTAGCCATGCATTAGAGGAATGTGAGAGAGAGAGAGAGAGAGAGAAGAGAGAAGAAGAAAGAGAAGAATTGTGTTTGAGTCTTGTACAACAAAGGTAAACCTACATCACCTCTTCTCTCAAGTTCTTTTGCCACTTGTTTTTCCCCTCCTAATACATGATATTTGTATATATATATATATATATATATGTGTGTGTGTGTGTGTGTGTGTGTGTGTGTGTGTGTGTTGTATTCTAGGCCTACACTCTTATATGAATGTGTATTAATCAAGAAATGGTGTACTTCTCTTTCTTTCTTAAACTTCCTGCATCAATTCTTTTCCCTCTCTTGAATTTATTTTCTTATCAAAACTCCATAAACTCAAAAAAGGTTTTTAAGGGGTAATATTTGGTATGTCTAGAGTATGTGTGATAATTTTGGTAGGACCTAAGGATATATTTTTTTAACCTAAACAATTTTTCTAAGTTTGTTACTCATAGAACTAGAAAAACAATCAACTCTCTCTATTTTTAGAAAATTCCAAAAAAATAATCTTGAGTCCACTTTTATTTCAAAATCTTAATCATAGTGTTATATTCCAAATAAAATTTGTTGGAACTCAAGAGAGTGAAAGGTTTGATAGAAAAATCGATTTGTGTAACAGTTAACGAATCTAGATAGACCTTGATAATTCTAAATTATCTTAAAATCTAAAATACCTATCTTACTTTTGTAAATTGAGTTTGAAACTAGACTCATTTATCTATAAACTCACATGAGGCTAGGTACTTAGGGCCAATAAAAGTACTTTTTTTCCATAATTATTTCCCAACTGGTTCAAGTCTTAAAATCTAAAAATTTGTGTTAATGTGCTCTTAATTGGCTTGCAACTCTTATATGTTATATTTCTTGAATCTTTAAGTCTTAATATGTAAACTATGATAAATTGTGAATTTGTTTTACCATGCATAAATTACTTTATGTTTAGTTTAGATTTCTAATTATCTTGACCATGCTTTGTTATAACCGAGAACATAATGCACTTAATAAAGGAGAAATCAAATGGAGTGGCAATGAGTTACGATCATTGTAATAAATTTTATGGGATAATGAATGATGGATTCAAGAGTATAATATGTTGGAATGTGTTCCATTTTTGTGAAATTTTGCTCAAGTGTGTTGTCGAATCCTAACATGGCATGAGAGGTATTCTGACTGCTTAACGGAATTTGGAGGCATAAGGGTGGCAGTAAGGGTCTTACACAGAGAGAGTATCCCTGGATGCCCGTTCCCTTAGGGCAGACTGTGATGTTACCACTCGAATATGTAACCTATGTGCATGGGCATTATTAGTAATTGTGCTGTAAGCGACGCACTGGTGGTTATGCGGTAAGCGACGCATTAGTATTGTATTAACCAAAGGGGAGTCAGAATTGCCTGTGACCAGTGTTAGTGGTTGGGTAGGAACGACATTTCATGAGGAGTTCCCTAGAACTAACTTAATTGACTGTTTTTCTTGAGAACCGAAATTTAATTATAAGCTTTGCTTAATTATTGCTTTCGTTGCATGTTGTGATCGTGCTATTATTTTACTTGTGTATTTGGAATAGGAAAAGAGTTGGGGTGTGTATGTTTACTGGGCATTCCAAACTCATGGCGTTTTATGCTAGGTAAAGGAAAATTTTACACCGACAATGAAAACCCTAAAAGCCTTGAGGAACCATGGTTGCCCTAGATATTAGATTTTATATTTCCTGCATTTCGGATCATCTTTTTTTATCAAGAAATTGATCTGTATTTAATGACTTAAAGAATTTTATTTGTAACTATTATTAATATTTTTCTGTTAGTGTAATTATTTATACTTTGTACTTAATTATTTGTATAATGTTGTGTATCCGCTAGTTAAACCCCGGTGTATTATTTTATTATATTACCAATGTTTCCAAAATTTGGGTCGTCACATTCTATGTATTGAGTTTAACTCACTTTTGTTATACTCAAGCATTGACTTGGAAAGATGTAATCAATAGGACATAAACTTTTGTTTACATCCTTTTGTTTCAATTTACTTACAAATGGCATATGCTATAAATTCAAGATTTAGTATTTATGAATGTATACATGTATATGTCATCTTTTGTACGATTAAGAAGTATCAATGAAATGTTAAATATATCGCAAGTTATCCTTTGTACAGAATATCATGTTATGAGTCATTATTTTTGGGCGTTATAATATTTATATAAATATAGTGAAATCACTCATATCTATTATTTGAATATCCATCTAAACTAATATCATAGTATTTAGTTAATTTTTAACATATTTAGTATTGTTTATTACATTTTGTTACTTGTCAGTGCATAGCACGTGTTTTTCACTAGTTCTAAAAAAAGTAAAATGGTGTATATGAATTTTTTTACATTTTTATTTAATCGATTTTGAAGTGATTTGCAAATGGCGTTAGTTGTTATAAATAAATAATAATAATAATAATAATAATAATAAAAAAGAAACCATTTCCATATCACTAAATCTACTTACTCTTAACATTTGCAAATTTCTTTATTAAAGTTGAATTGGTGTATTGTGAATTTCAATCATAAAATTAACTATAAAGTACATAATGATATTTCAGAATAAAAATTTAGGTATGTTACCATTTTTAGTCAATTTAGAGTTTTGGAAAGTTCTTCATGTATATCATTTATGAAAAAATTGGATTGATCCGATAATCATAATCTCTTTATTTTATCGAGTTTGTCTAAAAAAAAAAAAAAATTGATAATCTATTTTTAAAAACACCATTGTCATCAATTTTTTTTAGAAATAAACGTGATGAAATGAAAAAACTACAATTAGTGGATTAAGCTAATTGTTTTCATGGACAATATAGAAAAATAATTCTATAAAATAAATTATTCAGATCATCAAAATGGGACTTGTGGAAAAAATTAGACTGATATGATAAACGTAACATTTTTATTTTATATAATTTATCTCTCAAAAAATAGATGGTCTATTTTTTCAAAAACACACTTATCCTCCATTTATTTATTTATTTATTTATTTGCAATGCAATGAAAAAAATACAATTATCAAATCAACTTAATTTTTTTACAGACAATTAGAAAAATAAAAAATAAAAAAAAATACAGGGTTTGACTATTGTAACAAAATAAACTTTGAATTTTTAATTTTGTCAATTTAAATCCCAATATTTTGATTTGTTTTGGGGGATTTGGTGATACCCTCACTATCTAATTTGTCTTTCAAAAGGACAAGAATTATGTAAGTACTTTCAAAACCCCCCTGATATTTTAAAACTTATTTTTTTTACTATATTACCCTCATATCTATCAGCTCTCCTATTAAGCCATCTTCATTATGTATTTCAGAGTAAAATTTTACTTACTCTGTATAAAAGTAAAATTTTATACTCTGAAACTAAAGTAAAATTTTACTCTGTATAAAAGTAAAATTTTACTCTGTATGAAAGTAAAATTTTACTCTGTATAAAAGTTAAATTTTATACTCTGAAACTAAAGTAAAATTTTACACTCTAAAACCAAAGTAAAATTTTACTCTGTATAAAAGTAAAATTTTACACTCTAAAACCAAAGTAAAATTTTACTCTGTATAAAAGTAAAATTTTACTCTGAAAAACAAGTAAACTGTGAGACTCTGAAACTAAAAGTAAAATTTTACTCTGTATAAAAGTAAAATTTTACTCTGGTTCTGTCAAATGAAAAACACAGTGCAATAGAACTAGAGTAAAATTTTACTTTGGTTCTATCAAATGAAATTAGATCATTCACAGCCACTGTTCTTCTGTTTCTTCACAGTTACTTGCCTCTTTCGTATCACCTCTTTGGCTTCTCTGTTATCTATTGCAAATACACAATCCATATTGCTCACTCACGACACAAAAATTTATCAAAATCAAAAACAATTTTACAACAAAAAATTGAGAGAACATAGTAACAACTCATCAATAGATCAATTTAAGAACTTAACAACACTATCCAAATGAAAAATCTCTCTCCCACACACACACACACACACACACACACACACACACACACACACACACACACATATATACATGAAAAATCTGAAGAACTGTGTTCAAATATGAAAATTTTGAACAGTCGCGCGATTCGTCTCTATACTCTTTCACAATTCGAATTTTTGATCGACGAGGCTATCATCAACGGCAAGAACATGAACTTCATGAGAATTGGAAGGCGATACGTCGACATCGTCGAAGCTTTCTCTGATCATCTCCGACGATCTCTTTCACTGCGAAACCTATGCGACATTCAAAGAAAATTCTCTGCAACTGAGAGTGATTTAGGTATATTCACAGTTTTGGTTGAAATCACGAGAGCTTCAAACGAATCCAATCCAAACCCTATGAATGGAAGAGAGAAGGAAAAAAGAGAATTTGTTTGTGCGTTTGCTTGGTTGAGGCTTCGATCATGTTCCACCGCCTTGAGGAAGACATCGGCAGTGGCGTATGAACCGCCGAAGAGTGATCGAAAAACTGAATCGGTGTAGGAAGAGATCGAAGAATGTTGAGAATCATAACAGAGAGCTCCTAAAAGAGCAGAGAAGGTGGGGAGAGAGTGGGTGGAGAAGGTGAGGAAATTTAGTTGAGGGTATAATAGTCTAATAAAATATTTAAATAATAAATTTTGTCCTTTATGCAAAATTTTATAATTATGAGGGGGTTTAGAAAATATAATTTTTTTCTTAGTCCTTTTAACAATGAAAGGAAGGTAAAGAGGGTTTATAGCTAAATTTCCCATTTGTTTTCACACCATTTGTATGTTTTTATTAAGTAAAACTAACAAAAGAAAAAAAAGAATATTTTAGTTATTAAACTCAATATAGATATATATAAAATGTCTAAAATACTCTTTTTCATTGAATTTAATGACTAAAATATCATTTTTTTTCAATTGTTTTTACTTAATAAAAATAGACAAAATAGTTTAAATTAAAAATAAATCAAAAATTTAGAATTCAAACTGATAAAATTAAAAATTTAAGATTTAGTTTGTTATAAAGATCAAACTTTAAATTTTTTTTATTTTTTTTTTATAAATAATATACATTAAAATAACCAATTCAAATTATTAAAACTAAACTCCAAGTATCAAAATGGCACCATCCAGCTTAACTGAGGACGGGGTGCAAACATATATTAAAACTGAAGTGGTGGGTTGCTGCACTTTATGTAATTTTGGTGGAGAATAAAACATTAATCATCGTGCCGCGAACTGAAGTGGTGTGTTGTTGCACTTTAATGGTACATCATGTTGTGTAAGTCATTAAAATATTTCACTAGCTTTCACTTTGATTCTAGTTCACACATAGATCTCGTGGAATCCCATGCAAATTAATTAAAGGATACATTATAATATAAAAATATCTTAATATTTGATCTATATAATAAAATAAATTTTAAATTTTATTTATTTAAAATTTTAATTTTTTATTTATTTTTAATTTAAATTATTTGATATATTCCCGTTAAGTAAAACAGAGGAACAAAGTATATTTGAATAATTAAATTTAATGAAAAATAATATTTTAGACATTTCATCTATACCTTCATTAGTTTAATGACTAAAATATTATTTTTTTAATTAGTTTTATTTAATGAAAATATGCTAATAATTTAAATTGAAAGAAATCAAAATATTATAATTTAAATTGACAAAATTAAAAATTAATGATTCATTTTATTACGATGTTCAAACGAGTTCCGCCTCCCCCCTCCTCCCAAATTAGAAGTGTTCTTAATCATTGAGGAGGTTATATTAATATTGTATTAGAAAAATTTCCCCTTAATTAACGGCCCACAAACATTATGTTTTTCAAAAAAACTACCATGGGATTAACAGTCTCATGGGATTATGATGAGGGGACTAACAATCTCATAGGGAACTTTGCTAATTCAATCCAATGGGATTGGAGAATTGAAGGTGAAATGATCTTATAGCCCTCATTTTTCAAAAATAATGAGATTACATTTTACATAACGAAATTTTTTACGTAACTTTATAGATTGTGAAATGATCTTATAGCCCTCATTTTTCAAAAATAATGAAGTTACATTTTACATAATAATGTTTTTTACATAACTTTATAGATTTAATTTTTACAAACTAATACTATCATATTAGTGCACAAATAAACATAATTTATTTATATTTCTAACTTAATATATGGCGATCCTGGCTTAGACCCGGCCCATTTGAGGGTTTAGATTCGAGTTTCATTGTCTTATATAGTTGTTCATGTCTCATTTCCCCTTATTTCTCTTTGAGTTTGGCTTTTGGGACGTGTTGTTTACATTTGGAACATGTTGGTAGTTTGCTTTTCAAATTGTTGATATCTAGAATTTTGTTCATTCGCTCGAGCGACACTTCTTGCACTCGAGCAGTCTTTGTGAACCTCCAGTACTTTTGCAAGTCTGTAAAACTACTGGGAGTTCGTATTCTTCGCCCGAGCAAAGCTGCTTGTGCTCGAGCGATGATCTTCTGTCTGTAAAACTATTGGGAGTTTGTATTTTGTGTTCAAGTGAAGCTTCTTGTGCTCAGGCAGAACAACTTATTGTGTCTAGTCACTTGAACGACACATCTTGCACTCGAGCGACACATCTTGCACTCGAGCGAATTGTGCGTATATTAATTCGTAAAATCACTTTTCTGAGTCACTTTTTCACCCCTCTCTCTCTAAACATTTCAAAACCCTATTTTCTCTCTCTCTCTCTCTCTCTCTAAAACTCACCTATCTCCCTCAAATGCACCTAGATTCGTCAATCTTTTCACCTGTTTGCCTTTGTCAAAAAGATAGATCTCGACGAGGGTTTCGTTCTAACCGGAGCAAAGTTGTTTTTTTTTTTTTTTTGGCATCTTCGAGTTTCCTCCCCCCCCTCTCTCTCTCTCTCTCTCTCTCTCTCTCTCTCTCGTGTTCCAGCTTGAGGTAGGGATACTTTCCACACTTTTTATGAGTTTTAACTTAGTTATTTGTTATTTCTAAACAATATTGAAATTTTTAAAAGATCTGGAATAATCTAGGGCTTTGGATAAAAATCAAAATAGGGGTTTTTCAAATGGATCCTTGGAAATGATTTTGATATGGAAGATAATGTTGAGTTGGGAATAAATTGATTATTTTGAATATTGGGAATGATTTTGGAAAGAAAAAGGGATTTTTCCCTAATGCCTCAAATGTTGATTTTATGTTAATTATGAGATTGATGTTGAAATTGTGAAATTTGATTGATGTTAATGAGGAAGGTGGAGTTAGATAGGCATTATCACTCACCTCTTGAAAATTTAGAAGATATATCTTTATTGATAATTGTTTATCTGCTTAGAAATATCTATTTTGGGCTATTGGTGGAGGATAATTATGAGTGTTGTAGAAATTGCATATGAATTAGGAGAATTAAAACTATTTTCTCATTCGTTTGCATTGAGCATTATCTTCCGCTTTTTTATTGGAAATGTTACCGTTTTAAGAAAAGGGGTGAACTTGGGAAGGAGTTGTTGTTGCATCAAATAAGTTGGCATGTGTGTCCAGGGTGAAAATCCTGAAAACCGCATGTTTACATGGGTACCAATCCCGCGGATGAAATTTCCGTGAAATGGCAATAGTAGTGCGTATATAGCCTACGTTTACATGGGTTCTGATTTATGGTTTCCTCCGAACGAAATTTCCGTCGAAAGGTTGTATTGTTTTGAAATTCCTAAAGTATGATTCACTACCCTATTTTCTATTGTAAAAGGGAGATAATTTATGAACCATGATATTAACTTGGCATTGCATAATTTTGGAAAGAGACGTAAAATGTTTTGGCACGAGCATTGCATATGCATTCACTTTATAGCTTTGTTAAGATTCATACACTGTGTTGAATTATTTCTATTGGGCATTGGCTCACCCTATGTAGGAAAAACATTTCAGATGCTAATGATATGCCTTCGCCAAGGCAATAGCTTAAGAGGACTTGGAGCGAGAGCTACTTTTGTGTATTTATTGTATTTACTTTTGTACAAGCCAAGGGCTTTAACTATATTGGACTTAAGTCAACTTTTGTTGTAACCAACTATTGTCTTTGAAAGATGTAAGCCTTTAGGGCATTTCTTTCCTACCTAACTTTCATCCCGTCTTTCCATTTTATCACTCTTTTGCAAAGCTTAATTGTAAATCAATGAAAGATAACTGCTTTGTCATCGTGATCACTTTTGATGTTGAGTATGGGTTATAGTAATTATTCTGGGGCATTACATAATACCAACACACTAGTAATTTCCTTACTCAATCCCACTTACTAATAATCTCATCTAACAATCCAGTAAACAAGCAAGGTCTAACGTGCATCCCTAAAAAGGTGTATATGATTGAAAAATTATGATTTTATGTGATAAAAATTATGAGTGCTTCTGGTTTGTATTATAAATTTGTAATAAAGTTATGCACAATGAAGCTATGGTGTGTACTATAAAGTTATGAATGGTAAAATTATAACACTTTATGATTTTTGTTATGACATTTTGTGGTGAAAAAAATTATGACATTTTATGATGGATAAATTACACAGTAGTCCCTATACTTTGACACTTGTGTCATCCTGGTCACTGTAATTTCAATTAGCTCGATTCTAATAATAAATTTATGTTTTTGTTTCAATTTAATCTAACTGATTACAATTTTTATTTTTTTTATATAAAAAAAGGTACGCATAAGTGGCATGTGTCATGCTTTCAAAAGTAAAATTATAAGCTTGCTTAACTTAGTGAGTTAATCTTAACTCAGTGACCAATGTATTTCAAAAATCCTAATCAGCGTTATCAATTGGACCAAATTAATAAAAAAAAAATCTAAAATTAAGAGTCAAAATCAAATTAATTAAAATGATAGGACCAAAATGACACAAGGGGAAAAATATAAGGGCTATCAATATAATTAGCTCTTTTATGATTTATGTTATAAAATTTTGTGAAAAAATTATGAAGTCCATGTCATATGCATTTTTTATTTTATTTTTGGGTGTACATTATATAACAATTCTGGTTTAGACCTGCCCCATTTTCTTGCTTTTGAATTCGAGAACCCATATACTTAACTGTTGTTCATCTCATTTCCATCTTGTTTCTTGTTGAGTTTGGCTATTGGGAGTTTTGGTTGCGTTGGAAACAGGTTGGGAAGATTAGTTTTTTATTGAGTTGTTGCCCATATTTTTGCCTGCTCGCTCAAGTGGTCTTTCTTGTGCTCAAGCGCTCTTTTACAGTCTGCAAAACTACTAGATGTGTAATATTGTCTTTTACATGTCTGAATTTCTGGGAGGAGGTCATTGTGCGCTTGAGCAGTGTCACTTAGTGTGTATATTTGCTCGAGTAGTGTTTTTGGTCGCACGAGTAGTCTGTGCGTATATCAGTCCGAGAGAGGGCCATGTTGAGTCATTTTTTCATCTCACTCTCTCTTTAAACATTTTAAAAACCCTAAATCCACACACACACACACACACACACACACACTCTCTCTCTCTCTCTCTCTCTCTAAGTTATTACCTTCTAGATCTAAATACTCTCAATCCTTTAATTTCCTCACCCTAGTCCTTCGGAGACAAGCGTAGAGATCGGTGAGGGCTTTTTTTAATCTGTGCTGGTCGTTGTTTCGTTGCTAGTGATTTTTGTGTTGTCTTCTCCTTACTTTAAGAGATAAGGATTTCTTTGCTCTTTTTCAATACTTCGTTTATAGATAGATATGTAGTAGATTTTATTGCATAAACAATATGATCATTATGAATTTTCGAAAAAGCATGTATGAGAGATCTTGAGTTCGATAATGTGAGGTTTGTAATGGTTACTTAGTAGTTGTTTTGGTTAATTGGAGAGTAGATTTACGTGTTTATGTTGAAGAAGGGAAAAAACCCTAATTTAATATTTTTACCTTAATGAATTGAAAGGGGTAAAATTGAACAATGGTTGTGTTTTATTTGATATGGCTTGTGTAAGTGTGTAAATTGTTTAAGTGGAGAGTTAACCATGATGATGAGACCAATTAGGATTGATTATGTTGAGTGGAATTGAGTTGTGGCTTTCACATCATGGATGTGGATTTTAATGAAATGTAGAAATTGGATTTTTCGAAAAAAAAAATGATGGGAGTATTGTAATTTGGAAAATAAGGAAATTGGTTTTGGAAAGAAATGAAATTATAACCTTTCGTAAATTAAGAATGAACTTGAGATTGAATTTTGAAACATATATATATATATATATATATATATATTGTTATGATTGTTGTTGGACTTAAGGTCTTGTAAGAATTGGTTTATTTTATTACGTGTATTTAATACATATATTTAGAGGTTTTGTCATTGGTCATCGGTGGAGAATGACAGTGTGATGTTGAATAGATTATGTGTATGTTGTACACTCGGGTTATTTATGCTTGTGGTATATTATGATGATTGGAAATATACACGAACTGAGAATGAGAGGTACCATTACCTTCCAGCTAGCGCCTTGAGAAATTGGTTGCGCTTAAAATAAAAGGTACCAATACCTTCCAATTAGCGTCTGGCAAAATTGGGAAAGGTACCATTTCCTTCCAACGGGTGTCTGGTAAATTGGTAGATGTACCATTATCTTCCAGCAGGTGTCTAGTAAATTGGTAGAGATATCATTCCCTTCTAGTTGATGACTGGTAATTGGCTTGTGTTATGGAAAGGTGTATCTTTCGCTTACTGTGCTTAAGAAAGGTAGAGCATCGTTTGGCTGCTCGTTATCATCTCAGTTCTATTTATGTGTATCATGCATAGTAATGGGCATATTTTTTGGAGGAGGCCGGGTTGTTTTATATGGTTTTGTAGGGAGCATTATATATGTATTACCTTTTTATTTGTTTTGGATATTTTGGAAATGCATTTGAAAGGGGTGTAAGTTTGAAATTTGGGGGAAACTTATTTATGTTGTTGAATAAATTGAATGATTTTGAGAAAAAGTACTTGTATGAGTATATCTTCGAGTATAAACCGACACCTTATGTATATGATAAGATATAAAACATTCATGATCATAGCTATCTGTATGTTGTTATTGTTTAGGATCATGTTGGGATCCTACTGGATATTATGTTCATCACACGTTGGTAATCCTTTTTCAGGTGAATGTCAAGAAGTGTTTTCAAGATCAAAGATCCTTTTTATCTGCCGGCTATGGGGCTTTTTGTTTATCGGCGGAATGCCTTTGATGTAAAAGGGTTGAACCCTTCCTTTTTTATGTAATGATGTAAGCATGCGGACAATTTATTTAATTATATCGCATGTTGCATTTGTAGCTGGCTTTTCATGCTTCTCGGAGGGGTTTAGTCTTCCTGGATATGATAGCCCTACAGTTCGGACTCCTGTAGTTCTGAATCCGGTTTCACAAGTGCAATGTGAAAAGGAAAAAAAAAACGAGGGTCCAAATCCAGCAAGTCTTAGAAAATCCATTTATCATCAGAGATGCCAAAAATGGACTGCATTACCAGATTTCAGAGTCGCCATCTAAATATTTTTCAAAAATTTAGGAAACCCATGACTCGTTCTAAAGGCCACTTGTTTGTCATAACCAAACGGTCTCGGCTTGGGAACTTAGGTATAAAAAGGAAAGGTCATGAATTGAGCACCCCACTCATCCGATTAAAAATCAACCTCTACTAATCATGATGTGATTCTTATGTACATTATATGCTCTTGTTCTGATTTATTAATACTAACTTACTATGTGAGACACACAAGTATAGACTAAGTCACCCACTTTGGAATGCTTTGATGGAATGCTTTGTTTGAAGAGAGTTTTGAATATGTGCTACTTGAAAAAGTAAGCTCATGTATACATTTAATCAAATCATCCCAATTTGAGCAAACTAGCCTTTATCTACCAACATTCAAAGAGATATATCAAATAAGCACTTAGCCTCATGGTAAATATGCTTGACATAGAAACACTAACGTACATGCAATATGTTAAAACAAAAATGCTCACATAGTACTCAACCGAGATAAGCCAACATAAAAGAAATAGTTAGAAAAATGCATACCCTAATATGCAAGTAACTAATGCAACACATACAAAATGCAACTATTAGGTTCGGTTTATTAACAGGGCTCAACTCAAAGCATGTGATAGCGCACGTATTCAAGTAAGTAAGAAATGACAACAATATTAGAATAATGAACCGAACCTAATGTATGCAAAAATGGATATTTACACATAGTAATGATATGAAACCAAAATATGATATTACATGCAACCATCATAACCAAAATAAATAAAAGGGAGAAAGAATGGGGATTAGAAGACATACATAGTATTGTAAGTGTGCCCTCATACAAGAGGGTTCGAATAAATGTCCAAATTAAGCTACTTATTACAACACAATTGAATAAGCTTAATTAACTAGCTATTACAAATTCGAAAGCTAACTAATTAATTACAACATACTAATATTAAAGCATTAATTTAATCAAACAGGAGGCGAGGAGCCATATGTGCGCAACCGAAAACATCCTCCCGGAAACCTCTCTATTTTGCTGCCAGAATCTCTTCTATTTGCAGTCAGAAAATTATTCTATTTTTGACCTCAGATTCTGCTCTGTTCTGCTACAAAAATGACACTCCTTGCACAACAAAAGGTTGCCGGCTGGCCTTGGAAGGTGGTCGACTGAACAGAAAAGTGGCCAACTGGCCACTATTTTTGGGGGTTACCTTGTTGCAGCAGATCTGAAA
Source organism: Camellia sinensis (assembly GCF_055761805.1). Taxonomy (NCBI): domain Eukaryota; kingdom Viridiplantae; phylum Streptophyta; class Magnoliopsida; order Ericales; family Theaceae; genus Camellia; species Camellia sinensis. Next base: position 93,691,034 of record NC_138975.1, read on the forward strand.
CAAAGCAAAAACAGAGTGTTTCCAGGAGATGTTTATCCTCTCTTCCCTTCCCTATCATGAAGATGATCAAGGAAGAAGTAGATTCAGTTCACAAACCATCAGTTGTCACAAGTTTGTTGCGTGATGATCTTAGAACCGATAGGATAAAGGCTCAATAAAAGAAATAAAAGACCAACAATACCTCATCCCTATCATAGAGTTATCTCAAGGGAGGTGGTAGACATTGATTCTTGAATCACTAAACATCACTACGAAGTATGTAGTGATTCAAGACTCAATAGGTACAATATAATGCCCGATTGAATCCAACTCAATTTTATTAACTTTGTTACCTTTTTGACTCCAATTTTATTAGCCTTTTTGCATTACCTTACCATTTTCTTATCCATTCTTCATTTTGTCCAATAGTGATAATTACGTCTATTAAGTGCAAAAAGCAATAAAGAGAAGTGCCAAACAAGAAATTGTGCTTAACATGAGAGAAATGTAATGCTTTGGTAATGAACCTCCAAAGAGATTAAAGCATTAAGCATGGTAAGTCTCTTTCTCATGCCTTAAGCAGCAACCTAGTGTTTGAGAAAACTCTTAATCAAAGAAAGCAAAGAAAGGAGGGAGGTCGCAGAGATGATTATGCAAAGATGCTTATTACAAGTGTGAATATGTGGATGAAAACTATGAAAAGAGAGCTATCATCTCAAATAGATTGGTGTCTATGGCCTAAACCACCAAATCTATGAGGACTTACAACAATACAAGAAAAGTATTCAAAGCATAAATTAAATAAATACATTAAAAAAAACCCCTAAATAGCACAAAATAGTGTTGAAAATCAGTTTGAAAATAGGTGAAAACTTGAATAAAAATAGGAAGAAAGAAGCCTAGTAATCAAGCCAAAAAAAAGGTGGCTAACTCCTTATCCTTTCTATGACTTAAAATTACATTTTTAAGCTTAAAAACACTCTAAAAAAAAAATAGCTAAAAGCAAAGAAACAAGTGGGCAGAACAAGGATATAAGTTACGAGATAAGGTTCAAGAAATGGTGGTTAGTCCCTCCACCTTTGGTAGCTTTTTAATCACAAATTTCAGCACTTAAAACCAGTCCAAAATAGTGTATAAACAACAATGAAAAGAGAAGAAAAGAGTAGCAAAAGATGGAAAAGGTTATACCTCTTGAAGAGAGGATACTCTTTCATTCCCAAACCACAAGTTGAATCCTTTCAAAGGCTGAAATTTGGGTTCAATAATCTCAACAAGAAGCCTCAAATTTATTTTGGTTTAGGAAGTGTATGTATAGTGTATGCATATTGCAAGAGAGAGGAAGAGTGTTTGGCAAGCTTTAAGCTCGTGGCAAAATTTTCTAACCCCAAACCATTAGCAGTGGTCATCTATTTATAGAAAAACAGGTTTCCCTGTCGAAAATATCTATATTGAGCCAACTGGTGCAAAGTATGCACATAGGGGGGACAGCTGGCTACAAAATATCGACCTGGCACTGAACATGGCCGACCGGCCATAGAGAGGGATGGCTGGCCAATAAAAATTGGCATGCTAGCCACTTGTTGGCCAGCAGACCTCTGAGTGGTCAGGCCAGAAAAATTTAGGTTTTGGTTCAAAGGGGGGCAAGGTTTAGGTTTTGAAACATGAAAACCGAAGCCTTTTGCTGAAGAAATTGAACGATTGTACAGCGAAATAATTCATCATCGAGTGTTCAATATGAGGCGCCCACGTCTTAGGGGCGATCAAAATGGGGTGTTTATAATTTCCCCTCTTTGACAGAGCTTGAAGTCTTGAAATGACGTGAGTGAATGTCAAAGTCCGAAGACGACCCATTTGACAAGGTCGTAAGACTTGGGCAAGCAATCAAAATGTAAATGCAATTAGTTGAACTCGAAAGTTACGTATGTATCCCTTTGCAAGGAATCAAACCATGTGTAGTTCAAGGGCAAAATGCGAATGATATACACAAGCATGCTATTGAAGGCTGGACTTAAACGCTTCGCAAAGCTAGTTATTTTGAAAATCCATGATCATGCAAGACAATACAATGATAAATAGATGACATCATATGAAACAAGTCTCAAGCTTAAATCAAAATAGGTCCAACCGTGTTTCACACGGAGAGAAGTAAGCAAATGTTGATTCCAAACACGTTTCACGTGAAAGGAGAAAAGAAACACTCTAACCACGTTGAAATCGTGAGAAGAGAAAGAGAAAAAACCGCTTAGGGTCATGTTCCTGCACGCCTTGAGATAAATTCCAAACATGTTAAAATCGCGTAAGGAAGGAAGAACACTCTAACCATGCTAAAATTCTGAGAAGAGGAAGAGAAAAACTACTCAGGGTCATGTTCCTACACGCCCTGAGATAAATTCCAAACACACTGAAGTCATGTAAGGAAGGAAGAACACTCTAACTACGCTGAAATCGTGAGAAAATGAAGAGAAAAAATGCTCAGGGTCGTGTTCTTGCACGTCGTGAGATAAATTCCAAACACACTGAAATCGTGTAAGGAAGGAAGAATACTCTAACCATGTTGAAATTGTAAGAAGAGGTCCTAAGATGATGCGATAGATGCAAAGAGTATGATGAGATTGTGCGATAGATTCACATAAATGGCCTGATCGTGCGATAGATGCACGATAGTGATTTGATCGTGTGATAGATGCACGAAAGTGATTTGATCATGCAATAGATGTGTAGACGCGCCCGCGTGAGGCCTCACTACAGTTCGGACTCAATTTGTGTCACGGTTCTAAATCTGAACCAAAGAGTCCAAATCCGGCAAATTGTTTTGAGAAAAACAGATTTTGACAAATTTTTAGAAAAAGAAGTGCCAAACATGGACTGCTTTGCCAGATACAGAGTCGCCACCTAAATATTTTTTATGGGAGAATTTGGGAAACCCTGACTCGGTGCCAAAGGCCACGTGTCCGTCATCACCGGAGTTGTCTCGGCTCGGGAACTTGGGTACGATCGGGGAAGGTCAGCTATGAGCACCCCCTTTCGCCTGGTCCGAAGACCGGCCTCTACTAACCGTGATATCCATTTTTGAAAACGTTATGTGTTCTTATTCCCGTTATTAGCCTAGAATTACTATGTTATGCGCGCAGCAAACAAGTATATACTAGATTGCCTAATTTGGAAATAAACATTGCATATCCGTTTGTTTTTGAAAAACGCTTTGAAATTTGCTACTCGCAAGTAGGCTAAAATACGGATTTCAAAGAGTTTTTCCAACTCAAACAATCCAACCTTCACCCACAGGCATTCAAACAGTTTATCTCACATAAGCATCTAGTCACATGATAAGCATGCTGTCATGATAGCATTCACACTCATGTGAGATGCTAAAGCGAAAATACTTACATCGTACTCCGTGCCAAAACAATAAACTAGTTAGCAAACATGCATGTCCTAGCTCATGTTAATTTGCCTAATGCAACACACACAGGATGCAATCGAAGTAGGCTCGGCTAACCTAAGCATGGCATGTGAAATGCGGTCAATTGATGCACGTATTCAATTTGGAATTAAAGTTCGAATGCAGTTAGCATGATGTACCGAGCCCGGCGCATGCAATACGAATGCATGAATGCACACATGCATAGCATAAGGTATGCTAATTCAAAAAATGCCCTAATCTACCATTATAAGCAGGTAAATAAAAGGGAAGAAAGACGTGAGGTTAGAAGACATACACACACTCACGCACACTTATTACATAATCGTCCTCACTCGGAGGGACCAAATAAATATTACAGTCCGAATGATAAGCAAATAAAATTATTATAGAATTTCTAATTTACTTAGCAGAATGAATGTAAACAAAAGGGAAGGTGGCCACAGCCCCCGCCTCGGGATGCGCAAATGATGCATGCTCGAATCCGTCTCGCCCGGAAAGCCCGCACCATACCATTGCTGCCTCTGTTTTATTGCCTTGCTTTTCTGAAAAAATGCCAAAATTCTGGGACAGGTTCCTTGCACACTGCAGAATACCACCGGCTGGGGAAAATTCCCACCGGCAGTGTATAATTCCCATTGGCTTCTGATTTAGTCACCGGCCATTCACCAACGGCCGGTCGGCAATGTATTATGCCGGCCGGCAGAAATTTCCTGCAGGAGTCAGTTTTGACAGCAACAGAGGACAGACAGCATATGGCATGGGATTTCAAGCACATGTATGCATGGACACACTCCCTATCATGTAATGGACTCAAGGGAGCATGGCCCTCGACCCTCGGGCCACCAATCACGCATTTCGATGCATGATGGCCAAAGAGTCAAGTATGCATTTCAATGTCAAATGCAATGCACACAAAACATACAAGGGACCCAACCTCAATCATGGTTGGTCAAGAGGCGAGGCAATGCACAACAATGCACATGCGACCTAAGCATGCAAGCAAACATACAAACATGCAATATAATTACATGGCACACACAATGCTAATAACATAACATGCACAACGCATTGAAACATGGCATACACAATGCAAGATGGACTTACACCAATGTGAGTGGACCTCAGCCGCACCCACATCAGTGGCCATTAGATGAAAATGAGACAACTCGAAATACGTGCACGCATGCACGCAAACCGAGGACCGAACCTACGGCACGAAATGCCACTCTAACAAGACATGGAAAAACATGGAATATGGCATATGATCATGCAATTTTCAGAGGCAAAATGAGGTGCAAAACAGCCCCGAATCATGGCAAAATGATACCCGATGCATGGAGCGAGTCCCGAAATGCAGAACTAGGTACATGAAATGGCTTACAGCTATACAAAGCATGCATAATTGGTACATGGAATGAAAAGACAGAAGCAAGGCAGCCCCAAAATAAGCATTTTTATAGTTTAAAGCATGGCCAAACAACAAACAGAAACAGGGCAAAACTAGCATGCAAAAATGGCCCTAAATGCGAGATAAAGAAGCAACTCACAGCTGCTGTCCCCAAACAGATTAGAGCCCTTCAACAAAGTTGAAGAGGGGCCCAAAAAATGATCTTTTACAGTTTATGGAAAACCACAAAAACCAGCACAGGTATAGCTAAACTCTCATGCAAGAAATGGGCCAAAAGATGGCCAAAGAAGCAAGTGGTGGTTGCTGGCCTTAAACACAAAGGGGCCCTTCAACAACATTGAAGAGGGGCCAAAAATAATTCACTCTACAGTTGATAGCCGGACCCTAAACAGTATGCATACAAGCCAAAAATATCATGCAAAATATGGCCAAAAAGAGAGATATAACACAAAGTATATAAAGAATGTCTCAAACAGTGAAATACCCTCAATGAAGAGCAGGCCAAGATAAGACTATTTTCAGTTCTGAAAATCGCCCAAAAATAGAAGCACAATAGGCTAATAAACCATGCAAGAATAGGGACCAAAGAGGGGTATAATGACAAGTGGCGCACGGAGGTCCCAAACAGTGATGAGCCCTTCTTCAATGTTGAAGAAGGGCTCAAAATAAGCCTATCTACAGTTTACATCATGCTCCAAAACAGATCACACGTAGGCCAAAATTACTATGCAAGATTATGGCATACAAAGGGGTAATGAAGCAAGTGCAAGAAGGAGACCTCAAACAGGTAAAGGCCCTTAATCAAACATGAAAAATGGCTCAAAATAAGCCTAGTTCCAATTAGGGTCGGAGCCCAAAACAACGAGCAAGAATGGCTTATGAATGAATCAAGAAAATGCTAGAAAAGGGAAAATGGAAGCTTACCCTTGAAGACTTGTCCTTGGCTGCTCCTTGGCTTGAGTTGCAGCACTCCTAGGCTCTGGAAAACAACTTCAAATGGCTGCAATGGAGGTTGGAGGTATGGTGCTATGGGTTGGTGTGTAAATGGCCAAGGATAATGCACTTTGGAGGCTTGGATGAGATAGATATATGGAGGATTATATGTAATGCTCCAGCTGGTTTTTCTAACCTAGTATAAGGAAGAGGAGAGCTTCCTTTATAGAGCCAAGAGACTAAAGCTTCTCTTAGAAGCTTCAAACTAAGGGCAAAGACGTGTATGGAGGATCCAGTCTGTGCCCTCCAGCTGGCACAGTTGGCATCCACTCAATCTGTAGAATACTCCGGAAGGTCGTCGGCCAGCAAAAATGGCCGGTCAGCACAATAAAGTGCCGGTCGGCACAATAAATTGCCGGCCGGATGAATAGATTGCCGACAGATGCTTCCAAGGTCAAAAAATGGCCTGTGGGTATCCAAATTGAAGCCCCGGAAGTTAGATTTCCAATGGCGCAAACCTTGCATTAAAATTCCTCCTGTGAAAAACGTTATGCCCATTTTGGTGAAGTCGCGCAGATTCGATCCAACCGGGATGATACCCAACTTCAACCAATCATATCTCCCCCACCCGGACTTGGCTTTGAGAGATTCTTGAGTGCAAAATGAAGCCCCGGAAGTAAGATTTCCAACGGTGGTGGCCTCATATCTAAAATCCAAGTATGTAGATGAATAAGCCTGATTCAGCGAGGGCCGCTTGACTCTCCTCTACCCGGATCCTTGCCGAACTTCTTCTCCAACTTGTTTTCTCCCCTCTTCTCCTATTTTCTTCAACTTCAAACCCCTAAGTAAGGTGTTTTGAAAGATTTTTCAAAGATTTCATCTCTCTTTCATTAATTTCTACTTTGTCCTTGCTCGGTTTATCGAAAAGCGCATCATTTGACAAAATGTGAGCCTCGGAACATTGTAGAAACTTTATTTCAAAAATGTTTTGAAAGAGAGGGTTTTAAGGTCTAAAAACCATCCAAAATAACTTTGGTCCAAAATGGAGTGTGAAGTTGAGATTTGTCTCTCTTCTTGCCGAAGAAACTGAACCTTTGCCCTGCACACCTGTCTCCACCAAGTAAACCATCAGTAACGCCCAAGTCTTAAGGGCGGTCAAAAATGGGGTGTCTACAAGATGCATGATGTTGTATGTGTGACAAGCGATATAGTGGATGATGTTTAGGAAATGCAGTAAATAAACAAAGTGGCACTTTAGAAAGCACCTCAAGGGGCAAGTGGCGATGAACCGCTCTACTCTGATGGGGATCTCCCCTTTTGTGTTTTTCAAACTTCTACCTTCAACTCATAGTTCAAAGGTCCTTAAAGGCTGATAAGGGGTAAGATCTGCACGCAGAAGCCATGGATGCCACTTGTTCTCTACTCATATTTACAACTTTCCCGATTCTCCAACGGGGTGACAGACTAGGTTGGTTTAGTATATAGAATTTAGGCACATACACGTTACCTCAACCTATGGGGCCGCCATATAGATTTCAAGCCGAGGATACACCCCTGGGTATTCAAACCAAATTTTAGAATCGAAAATTCTGAACCTTTGTATTCTAGGCATCGCTATTCGAACTAGTTTCCACCGTCGCAGTTGGTCTCCTAGGAACTCATTGCAAACACAACCAAGATGCTTCTGGGGGGAATGGTGTTCAGAGAGAGTGCTTTTGATTACCATTCTGACTTGAAGCAGACTTGAGCTCAAGGTTGAGGTACACTTATACTCCGAAGAAATGATAAGGCCTGCGAAAGTGCATTTGGAATGCAATCTCGGAATTTTCTTGAAGTTGAAACAAACTTAGATGCTCTAATTTTTCCTCTTCTCTTTTGCTTTTGCAATTTGGAACCTATGTAGCTTCAAATAGGTCCTTGTTTTTTTGCTTTCTCTTTTGATCGGGGTTGGACCTTACAGTTTATGAAGGAAAGAATTCTATTTGCACACATGTTGGGAATGGCATGGCACTTTGAGCACAAAAATGATTTATTTTTGAAATGAAAGTTCTTAATAGAGTATTAAGCCTACGACTGACCACGGTACAACTCAACAAAGGGAAAACAAAGAAAACAACCTAAACACACCTATGTACACACAAAAGACTCAAAACAAGACTCAATACAAACAAAACAACAACAAACACAACACTTGGATGTTTGCTTCTGGCGAGAGGTCTCTTAATTCACGGGGAGTTGGCTGCTTCTCCAGGTATTTTTTCCCACCCTTTCTCATTTATGGTTCTCACATCACTTTGGCACTCAATCTCTTTTTCTTTGAAAAGCTCTTTCCTTACTTTTTCTCTCAGCGCACATCTCTCTATTCTTTAATCTCTCTCTCTCTCTCTCTCTCTCTCTCTCTCTCTCTCTCTCTCTCTCTTTTATTTATTTATTTATTTATTTATTTTTATCCCTTCCTAGGTGTGGTTAATGAATAAGCTAGAAGTTGTGGACCCTATAAGGAGGTCAAATATCTAGTTCTATTTCTAGTTCGTGCTTCGCACTTGGCTCGACACCTCACTACTTAGAAGAAGAGAGAGTTTTTTGGCCCCTACGGCTAGCTTCAGTTGTGCCCTTCCTGGTGAGTGCATTAATAATGGGGAAAAGACAGAAAACCTAACTCGACTGTGCGTCTAGTTCATCATTTTGACGATATTTTTTTTATTTGCTAAAACAATTTTGACCAACATGAGAGTTTAGACTAACATGCTTGTTCGACTTTTTATTTTGAAATCATGTAAGTCTTTGGGTCCAAGAAATGGTTCGATTTTGAAAAAAAAAAACAAACAAGGAATAATTTTCGAGAAAATTAGTCAACTTCATTAAAAATCCTCAAAAACTGTTTTTTGCAAATAGCCACTACCCGACTAATGTGGACTTAACGCTTGAGATGCACAACCTTAAATCTGAACTTGATTTGTCTTGCAGCTAAATCTTTTATCAGAATAGGACAACTGAAATTGAACAAAGATGAGCCAATTGAACATGGAGAGGATAGCCAAGTTGCATAAGGATACGCCAATTAATATGGATGAGACAAACAGGGTGAAAATGGTTGGGGCCGAACTTCAGGATGAAGTAGCCTACGTATCCCAAAGATGGGAATCAGGCTTTACGTAGTTCCTGAGTTAAGGTGCACTCGGGTATTAACTCTTTCCTTTTACGCTCTAACTTTTGCCAAAGCCGCCCTTTCGGGTTTTCGACCTTGCAAGCTCTATTTTTTTTTTCTTTATTCACTTTTCTCTTTTTTTCATTTTTTTTCTTCTATTTTTTTTCTTCTTCTTTTTTCATTCTCTTTTTCATTTTTTTCTTGCTCTAAGTTTTGCCTGGATCGCTCTTCCAGGTTTTCGGCCCAGCAAGCCTCTTAAGGATGAAGAATTTTAACGTGTCCATGTTGATCAGTTAATTGGTTATGAGATCTCTAAGCCATATGAATCTATGCGAATGGCTGCTGTTCTAAACCAAATAGTCTTGATGTCATAAGGGCCTATCCAATTGGGTCTAAATTTGCCCCTAGTGTCATAGATAGGAACTCGACTATCCTTCAGCAATAGATTTTTTTCTTGTAGATTTTGCGTTTGGCTTTCTTGTTGGTCTCCTTTGGCTTAAGAAATGACCCATCTTTGAATCTTCAATCACATTTGACGTTTTTTGCCCCTAGTTCAAGAGCTACTTCTCATCCAACGATGCAAGCTTCCTTCGATCACATTTGACGTTATTACCCCTAGTTCAAGAGCTGCTTCCACTCCGGCCATGCAAGCCTCATATTTAGGTTGACTGTTGAACATTCCGAATCAAGGTTTGAAAGTAAAGGAATTAAGTCTCAAGGCCGAGAGTGATCCTATGTTGTACAATCTCAAGATCAAGTCCAGGCATGTCTCCATAGGACCATGCAAAAATATTTTTAAAATCTTATAATAAAGCGACTCGTCCCTCATGCTCTTCTGAAGACAATGTAGAACAAATCTAGACCAAGCTAGGATCCTTCTCAGTACCCACATTAACAGACATGATCTCATTCACTAAGGGCTTAGCACGCCTCTCTTTCTCTCAGTCGATCAAATTTTACAAATTCTGAGAAATTCCTCCCTCTTTGTTTTCATCATAGTTTTGGAAACAGTTCTGAAAAACTTTGGTCAATGCAATGATTTTAAAGCACAGAGAAGTAGGTGAAAGTTACTATCGTTTCATTTAGAACTTTTGGCTCAACTGGCTTAAAGATAGAAATAGACTCAAAAGAAAAAGGAAAAAAAAAAACAAACAAACAAACAAAACAAGACAGTGATGTCTGAGTTAACACCCTGAAATCACCAAACTCTTACGTAATAAGACTAACTCAACACCCAGTTCAAAAAGTAAAACAACTTTTCAAATTGCTAAAATCAGTGTGTACCATCTACTATGTCTGGAGTAAAATGAGCACCATCAACAAATGGTTCATCCCTAATTATAGAACTAGCCACATTATCCCCCAAGTTCATTGATCCAGCGCCGATAGACTTTGTAGGACCTGGTGAGGCAATAACCTTGTTATCAATCAGATCTTCAACTTCATGGTGAATGCAAAAACAATGGTCAGTGTCATGATCGATTTGCTAATTGAAGGCATAATACTTGGCAACATCATGCCTGGCTGGAAGGTGATTAGGGAGAGGCTGAGAGTCAAGGGGTTTGAGATGGCCTTGTCCTATGAGGATTTGGAGAGCTTTGGACAAGGTTATGTAAAGGGGATTGAAGGTGCGACCACCAGTCTTGGAAGTATTGACAGAGGGGTTAACAGGTGTTGCCTGGGTTTGAAGATCTCTTACAGGTGTAGGATTGCAGCTGAAAGGGGGGTTTCTGGTACGACGTCCCTTTTCATGGCTTACCCCCTGGTTCAAAATGCCCTCAACATGAGCGACAAAAGTGTCATCCACAGTATTTGCCACAGCTGCAAGCACTTGCTGCTTGTTCAGCCCTTTAACCGTCAAAGTCTTAATAGCCCAATGAAGATGTGCATAGGGATCAATACTTGACCCAACCTTGTTCTTGCCACTTCCTTCAGCTTTGTCAAGGGATTGGGTGGCTATATCGAGACAAAGACCATTCATTGTTGACATGTCATCACCCAAACTTGAGATAGCTTCGGGTTGGCTCGTTCCAATTACAGCTTGCCCCAATATTGGAGAGCTTTTTGAAGTGAAGTTTCTGGCATGTGATGTGGTTGATGATGGAGCCAAGATCCCAAATGTTAAATCTTCCACAGTTCTCTGAAGATGTTCAATTATGCTCATCAGCTCAGAAGTAGTGGGTTCAGCCATTGGTGCCTGCAGTGTATTTGATGGGATTTGAGATGATTGGGGTTCAAATGCATCCATCATACATAAATATGTGTTTTCTGGAATGGACACCTCAGGCTTGGATAAATGGGCTGGGGTGATGTATATGCTGGGGTTGTAGGTGGATGGCAGTGTATGGATTAGGTTGAGGTGTGGAGGTAGTGCATGAGGTCTTTTTGGTGGAGCTATAATCTCTTCGTTAATAAGATCCTAAATCTTATGACGAAGGTAGGTGCAACGGTTTGTATCACGACCATGTTGTTGATAATAAACTCATTATTTAGTGGGGTCATGTCTTGCTGGAAAAGGACATGGGAGGGGTCAGGGTTCTAAGAGCTCTAGATGCCCTTTTTCTAGCAGCATTTTCAAAGCTTGAAAGAGAGCCATGTAAAGAGGATGGAAATTTTGGGCTTGAGTCTGAGTTAAAGTGGTTGGTTTTAGGCTATTATCAGCAAAAGGGTTTTTGATGGGACTGGTGACAATGTTTACTTCTGAGCATTTTGCAGCTGTGCTATCACTGGTAGTAGCATTGGAACTACGAACAACATTCTTCCTCATAAGCTCATTATCTTCCACAATGATCACTTATCTGATGGCATCCTCGATTTAAACCCCAATTTCATGGTGGTCTTTAAAGTTGAATAGTTGGAGGACTATCATTTTCTATAATAGCCTTTCGTGCAGATTTCTAACAATTATACGTACTTGCTCTTTCTTTGGAGGCCTGTTTGCCATCATAGCTACCTTTGCCCTCCATCTCATAACAAACTCTGAAAAGCCTTCCTTCGGTTCCTGACGCGTTGCCTCGAGATCACAAGTTATGACCTCGATTTGCATGTTATATGAATACAGGGCAACGAAAGATTCAACCAACTCCTTCTAGCTCTGTTTCACAAAGTCCTCCAATTTAGCATACTAGATGGAAACTATACCAGACATAGTCCTACCAAATAGCAATAGCTTTTGAAGTCTGGTCAAACCCATTGGTCGCAGAATATCAGAGAAAAGGCGCAGATGCACCATTGGATCTCCAGAGCCATCGAAGCAATCAATATATGACATCTTCAACCACTCCGGCAAAGTAACAGCGGATTCAGTATATCCCTTCTCAATATCCGGAATAGAGTTAACCCCCTATGCCTTCTTGAGCAATTTTTCAAGTTTGTTGACTTTGAGTAAAGCTAGGTCAAACTCTAACTCAAAAGGTGCCTCAGTCTGGTAAATTGGGGCTCTAGACATCTGAACTGGAATTGAATTCGCCTTTGATGCAAAAAGCCGAAACACCCTCGGCTAGAGGATCTTGAGCTGTAGCAGCATTGGCAGTGGTACTGGGCATAGTGTAGCGTGACTTTTTCGCGTCCCCTTTCGGAGAACTCGAATTGGTCCTACAGTTCAGACTCCTGTCACGGTTCTGAATCTAATTTCACAAAGTGCAATGTGAAACTGATAAACACCAAAGAGTCCAATCTGGCAAATCATTTTGGAAAATCAAATTTTGAATCAAATAATGCTAAAAGTGGACTGCTTTGCCAGATTACAGAATCGCCACCTAAATATTTTGTTTTTGGGAAATTTAGGAAACCTTGACTCGTGCCAAAGGCCACGTGTCCGTCATCACCAAAGTTGCCTCGGCTCGAAAACTTGGGTACAAGAGGGGGAAGGTCCTGAAATGAGCACCCCCGCTCGCCCGATCAAAAGATCGGCCTCTACTAATCATGATATGTTGTTTTATAAACCTCATGTGTTCTTATTCCGGTTATTAATCTAGCTTTACTATGTGACGCACACAAGCAAGTATAGACTAAAATTGCAAGAATTGGAACGAGTTCAACTCATGTTTGCTTTCGAAAATGATTTGAATTTTCCACCCTCAAGTGAGCTAAAACGTGGATTTGTCACCAAAACATGATGGGCTTAAAACATGATTTGTCACTTCACAAAGTGGGCTTAAAACGTACATTCGTTGAATTGTTTCAATTCAAGCAACAAAGCCTTCATCCACAGGCATTCATGCAGTTTAACATTTAAGCACATAGCCTCATAGCAAGCATGCTAATCATGGAAATATGGTAATCACACTCATGCAAGTATGCTAAAGCGTAAAAGCTTACCGAGTACTCTAAGCCAAAACAAAAACTTAGTTAGAAAAATGCATGATCCTAACTATATTAAATGACTAATGCAACACATGCAATAATGCAATTAATAGGCTCAGCTACTAATATGGCATATGATACAATTTGATAACATGCTTTGAAACACGTATTCAAATAAGTATTGAAAATGCAGTTTGAATGATGCGCCGAGCCTCGGTGCATACAAGACAAATGAATGGATGCAAACATCCAAGCATAAGGTATGCTAATTGAAAATGATCCCTAATCTAACCATCGAAAGTGGATAACTAAAAGGGAGAAAGACGTGGGGTTGGAAGACATGCACACACACACGCACACTTATTACAACATTACGCCCTCGTGAAGGAGGGTCCGAATGAATAAGAGCTAAGATGATCTAAGCTAAGCTAGGCAAACTAATCTAATTAAACTAATTAGACTAATTATTACAAATCAAATGAATAACTAGCAAACTAATTACTAATTATTATAATACTTAACTGGTTAGCAACTAATTAATTAAAATAAATTCATGCTAACTAATCATGCAAAGTGCTAAACTACACTACCTCAGCTCTGCTTCAGGAAATAGAAGATGCATGCGCTCGGTTTTCGCCCAGAAAAGCCCTCCGCTTTGCTCTTGAGAGGCTCTGTTTGCAGGGTTGACCATACTCTAGAACCTTTCTGCTCCACCTTACCAAATCAATGTTGAGGATTGCACCATTGGCCTGCCGGCCATGAATGCTTGCTGTCGGCCACCTGCCGGCCAAAAATGAGGCACTGCCGGCCATCAATGAGCCACTACTAGCCACTGGTGTTCTGAGTCACCACACTGCAATAGAGCACAAACAGAGAAAAAATGAGAGATTTTCCAAGGATATGTTTGTACTATACCCCTCCTTATCATCTCAAAACATCAAAGGAATGGCATTCTTGGATCCAATACCACAAACCAAGCAATTTCATTGCATGATGGCCAAAGATCCAAGGAGTACATTTCAATAAATGCACAAAACAAGACTCTAGACCACTACCTTGTCATGAATGATCAAAGGCAATGGAGATAAAGGAGATTGGCTCATTTCATCACTGAGTATGAAATAATCCAATGTTCCTTGTGTTCAATATAATGTCCGATTGAACACATGCAATGGAAACACAACATGCTTAACTTGCTCAAGTTTTACTTGTCCAATTTTATTTACACATTTTAAGTTACCAAACCATTCTTTAATCAATTTGTCCAAGGTGAGTGTCCTCTAATGAGAGAGGGGTCAACCAAGGGATGGTTTAAGGCATGAGAGAGATCATGTCGTTGGTTAGTAGAAACCCTCAAAAGAGGATTAAAACCATTAAGCACAAATCTCAATCTCAAGCTTAAACACAACCCTAAGGTTAACCAACCCTCAAAGCAAATGAAAAAGTGAAGAAATGAGAGAGGTTGCAGAAATTATATGTGCTGCAATAACATGCAAAATGACATTACAACATGCAAGCAAATCATGTTTAAAAGCCAAAAACACCAAACTAGTGAAGATCACAACACTATAAGCATGCAATACAAAGCTCTAAAGATACAAACACTTCAAAACAGTCCTAAAACAGTCCAAGAGGAGTCTTAAAACATGCTTGAAGTAAGCTACAAATAGCTAGAATATGAGGCCAACACATAGCACAAACTAGACTATTAAGTACAATTGCACTACAAGCATACAAAGCAAGCCTCAAGTGGCCAAACCAACTCAAAATAGAGCTAAAACTAGTCAAAATAATAGCAAAAACTTGCTGAGATTAAGGTACAAAATGCTAGAAAATCATGCTCACATGTTAGGCTATCTACACTTACAAACAAGACACAAGGTGGGGAGGCTACCCCCCCTCCCATTTTGGACTCAAAACATAGTTTTTACCACTGAAAATCCCCTGGAATGCAGTGGTTAAAAGAGCCAAAAATTTTGTTTTAGAAGTTTTGAAAAATGGCACAACAACTTAATAATCAAGCAACAAGAAGAGTGGACTACCCCTAACTCCAATCAAACCTCAAACCACCATTTTAGAACATAAAAATAGAGATTTTAGAGGTCAAAACCAGCCTTAAAACAGTATGTAAAGATGGCAAAACAAGTGTTTAAAATAAGCTTCAAACACAAGTGTTCTACCTCTTGAAGACAAGATACACTTTAAACACCAAAATCAAACCAAACCAAGCCAATATCCTCTTTTAGAGCTCAAATAGGACCTCAAGCAACCTCAACTCGATGGTGATCAAGTTTGATCAAGGGCTTATATGCAAGAGTGTAGAGAATTTAAGCTATAAGGAACAAAATATTTAGAGAGAGGATTCTAGAGAAAGAGAGAGAAATTTTTTTGTCTTCAAAATTTTCCAACCCCCGTCACATACAAGAGGAGCCCTCTATATATAGAAGATACAAAACCCCCTCAAAGAGATCCAGCCATACACGTGCAAGAAGATGGCTCAATCTGTGCAAACAGCTGGCACAAAATATTAGAAAATATCTACTGATACACTGGTGGCCGACTGGCCATCAGTGATGGCCAGCAGGGGCTCATTGATGGCCGGCAGGACACATCAATGGCCGGCAGGACAAAATCCATGGCCGGTAGTGCCCAAACATGGCCAGCAGTGCATCAAAAACAACAAGTGAAAAGGACTTAAACATGGTCCAAAAATGAGATAAAACTGATGCATGGTTTGGGAAAGCTCAAACCTGTGGCGTTCCACCGTGGCTTTCGAGCGCTCGACGAGCAATCAAACTCATCACTGGATATACCTGCAAGAACATCCAAGTCTTGAGGACGGACAAAAATAGGGTGTCTACAGTTGCCCCTCTTTGACAGAACTCAAAGTCATAACATAACGTGAGTGAATGTCAAAGCCCAGAGACAACCCATTTTGACAAGGCCACAAGACTTGAGAAACATTCAAGATAACAATACATAGCTGCGCCCGCAGGCTACGGCAAAATGCAAATGATATGCATAATGCAAGAACATAACTTATGATCATGCAATGAGGCTGTAATGAAGCATTTACATGCAAATATCATGTAAAGATAATTCCACATTTTAAGCAAACCAACAAGGTACAATAATCTCATGCATGAGAAGAAGTAAGCAAATAAACACGCCATGCATGAGGATCACAAGCGGAACCGCATTTCATGCAGAAAGGATGTAAGAAAATTATACAAACTTAACTACGCATCATGCAGGAAAGGTAAAGAGTGCCTGTCAGGTGCACCCGAGGTCTCAAACAAAAACATATCCTAGCTCGTCACACGCGAGAGGAGAAAGGGAAGTGGTGTAAACACCGGAGGGTGGTATAAACATCGGAGCACATCCCAATGTTTCTAACCAACAAGGTAGTATAAGCATCGGAAGACGTTTCGAATGCTTCTAACCGGGAAGTGGTATAAACATCGGAAACACGTCCCAATGTTTCTAACCAAAAAGGTGGTATAAGCGTCGGAATACGTTCCAAACGCTTCTAATCGGGAGGTGGTATAAACATCGGGAACACGTCCTAATGTTTCTAACCAAAGAAGTGTGTCAGTATAAACACCAGGCGTACCCGAATGTTTCTAACCAAAGCAGGGGTTCAAGGGATAGGAATGGTCGTACCTAAAGTTCCTCTGAATGAATCGTACATACAATATCGTGCCTGCATAAGAAAGAAACTTAACAAGTGCATGCAATGAGAATGCATGTTCTATGTGAGGTGAAAAACCATGACACAATGTTAGAGGCATGTTTTATGCACAACATGCAAGAAACAAAATAGAAGCATATTCTGTGTGGCGTGAATGAGAGCATGTTCTATGAAAAATAATCAACAATGCATATTCAATGCAACATGCATATTCTATGCAAACATGGTGATGCATGTTCTATGCAACAAGTCAAAATGCATGTTCCATGCAACAATAAAGAAATGCACATTCCATGCAACAACAAAAGCATATTTGATAAAGACGACTCAAAGGCAACTTCCGATTTACTTCTCGAAAGAGTTGCAATATATCAAAAAGGATACACCTCGTTCATGTTGATGAGCGATGACCATCACGCACTGGAAATGCGATTTCAAACTTCCGTGAAGACATTCTGAATCAAACACTGAACATTCCTTTCACTTCTTGGAATCCAGGGACACAAAACAAAGCCAGAGATACAAGGGAAGCTTGTGAGAACCTGCCGGCCACCTGCCAGCCACTGGTGCGCCTTGCTGGCCATCGATATGCCACTGCCGGCCATCGATGGCAGATTTGGGCAATTCAGTCCTTTCACCATTGGGTCTTTAAGTACACAACTCTAGACTTCATTTCCCCACAAGCCCTTACACGAAATTCCTTCCTTTTGCTCTCTAGGCACTCCTTCTCTCTAGATCCACGCTTTCTACGCGTTTTCTAACACCCTAAACAAACTTTATTCGCTAAATCCCTCTTGTTCTCTTCACTTTGAACCGATCAGAATTTGATTTCGACGCTTCTTTCCTCATTTCCACCATTCTAGGCTCATTCACCTCGAGTTTCTCTCAAGGTTTGGACACTTTTCCTGGCTTTGATTTTCTTTGACTTTTCCTCTCTCCTAGGCTTGATTTTTTCGAAGTTTCACCATTTCCTTCATTTTTCCTCACTTTTGCTCATTTTGCACCTATTTCAGATGGCGGATGATGTTTTTCATGATGGGGCTCTCCCTGAGCTTCCTCCAGTAAATTTTGAGGCAGACTTTGAGGCCGAGCCGGAGCTATTACCGCCGAGCATACGCCCTTTCAATCCAACGAGGTACCATCCTCATACTCACAAAGTACTCGTCTCAGGAGGCATCAAATCCTTTACTGGCTTTGCGGAGGACGTGCCAGAGGACCTCCTACTGAGAGAGCTAGCGTCTCATTTGTCGACCATCGCCGTAGAGGTACAAACACTGTTTTTCTGCAGTACTACCCTTAACTATTTACATTTCTTGCACTGTTTTGATCTGATTTCATAAACTGCCTTGATCTGACTGTACTATCATCACTCAACTGTATTCAACTATACTTTCATTACCTGATCTGATTGTATCTCATGCGTTACCATAGGACGGGTCTCGCTCCTTCAAAAGCTATGGCACGACGACCACTCGAGACTGGTACGGTGAGCTCCCAAATGGGGTTTGCAACATTATTAATGAGACAGGTTTCAGCATCTTCTGCTCCAGCCTAACTCGGGTCACAACGAGCCGTCCTCTCTTAGGGGCTTTAGTGGAGAGGTGGTGGGACACCACCAACTCCTTCCATTTTTCCACCACAGGAAAGATGACGATGACCCCTTACGACTTTGCCATGATCACTGGCTTGAGTATAGGGGGTGATCCGATCCCTCTCGACCCTGATATGGGGGAGTGGGAGGCAGCATGGGTTGCACTGCTTGGGGCACATCCATCAACATTCCGGTCAGTCATGGTCCAGTACAACTGGTTTGAGGAGCAGTTCAGGGGGACTGAGCTCAAGACGATCGAGACAATAGAGCAGTACGCCAGAGGCTTTCTTATGTTCCTTTTCGATACCACCTTGTTTTCGAACAGGTGAAATACCGTGGGCCTGTATTTGCTGAGCGCCTTGGTAGTGCTCCATCGAGTTCAGTTCTATGATTGGGGCGGGGCTGGCCTCACCACTTTGTACGGATATATGAGCTCGACTTCTCGTATGAGTGGGAGCTTCATCGGAGGCTACTGACGGGCTTGGGAGGTACACAACTTAGTTCCCTTTTTTTCACTTTCATTTTCCGCTCAGTATTTCTTGTTTTTCACTTGTTCAACACATGTACTTTCTGCTCTGCATTTTCTGTACCTGTTCATGCACTATATGCTTTCTGCTTTGCATTTTCTATATTTGTTCATTCTATATTGATCACATAT
This sequence comes from Camellia sinensis, assembly GCF_055761805.1. Taxonomy (NCBI): domain Eukaryota; kingdom Viridiplantae; phylum Streptophyta; class Magnoliopsida; order Ericales; family Theaceae; genus Camellia; species Camellia sinensis. The sequence goes on from NC_138975.1 coordinate 93,710,171, forward strand.
CACCGCACTTTCCCTGTAGCTATAGGTGTACGCATACTTCCCGGCTCTTGCTCCAGAGCCTATGGAGGAGGTTCCAGCGACAGTCCCGTTTTCTCAAGTATACGACGGCCTGCTCCGCCGTAGGACCTGGGAAAACTTCATGTTTTTCTGCCAGTATTTCGATGTGGTTGCGACGCATGAGGTAACCCAAAACAAAGTCGTTTCACTTTTCAACCCTTTGAATTCACATATTAACAAACGATAGTGACTAATCATCTATTCATTTCCATTTCAAATCACATGGCAGCCCTGGGCCGTGATACCGTTAGGGCTTCGAGCCCAGTATGATACAACTCGGGTCATCACCTGTTATCGCATTCTTCTCGAGGGCCCGATTTGCTGCACCTGGTTCTTGGGCGAGCGCTTCGTGTGCCAGACTTTGGGCTTGCCTACCCCATTTATACCGATGGCGCCTCTAATGTCCATAAGAGCAACGCACAGACTGTCTGTCGAAGAGGTGATCCAGTTCATGGTAGGGCTAGAGGCGGATTACTTCTGTGTAGAAGGCGATTATGTGACCTTCATCCAGACACACCTGATGGTGCCTCTGACCAGTGTGCGTGGAGGTGAGGGAGCGAGGGCTCCCGCTGCGAGAGAGAGAGGCAGAGGGGCCAGGGCGACCAGGACCCGTGGCAGGAGAGATTCTGGGACGAGATAGAGGACTGGGTGGCCAGAGCTGCCTACCACACTCACTTACCGGGTATATTCTAGAGAGGCTTGCCAGATCCCCATTGAGCCTGGACTAGTTGGGCATGAGCTTATCGGCGTTCGAGGCCCGACTTCAGTATGTACCATACTTTACATCTTGCGTATTTACTTCATTTCAATTATGCTTTACAGAACTTTGATCCCTTCAACACACTTGCAGGCACCCATAGAGTACACCGGACAGGCCCTCAAGCTAGTAGCTTCTTTGACGGAGATGGTGCAGAGGAGCATGAACCTGCTCAATCTCTATAGGATTCCAGTAATTTCCTTCAGTTTGCACTTCATGTCATGAAATCTTTTGCTGATACATTAGCATTTCAACTGTAATCGGTTCCACACTACACCAATCTGATACATTGCATTAAAACATTGCACTAATACACTGCTCCCATACACTGCATACATACACTACACTCATCTTTGCATTTGATATACACCACAACTAATGTATTTTGATAAATTGCCCTTTTCATATCCCAGCCCCACCGGACGCCCCGGCGAGAGCCGTAGTAGGACCTTCAGTACCTCCTCCAACACCTGGGAGAAGAGGGAGACAGACTCCGACACACAGCTGAGGCAGGGCTAGGGGCGGTGGCGACAGGAGTGGCCCTTCAGAGCCCATCTTAGACGATGATGATGATGAGACGTGCGAGGATGAGGAGGCAGCGAGTCTACAGTCAGAGTCATCTGAGGACGGAGACGATGACGCCGGCTCGGATTCAGCTAGTGGTGAGGCTGCGAAGGCTGAGTAGGGCTCCAATTCAGATTCATATTCAGATTCAGATTCAGATAGTGGTGCTGATGGAGACAATGCTTCAGAGTCCGCTTCGCCGAGGAAGAGGATGAAGAGGACGAAGAGGACCTCTCGAGCCTAAGATAGCTGGCACTAATCTTTCTATATTTTGACTTAGTTTCTTTTTGCTAGTAGTATTGGCACTTTGTACAGTTCAGACGAGTTTTATTTCTTTAAAAACTTGTACTCTTTTGCAAAAAGGTGACCATGATCGAAATGAAAACGGCTTTTGATTAAAAAGTGTTATATTTTGCATTCTGAACATTATCGCGTACCATCGCATAACATAAAAAAGAAATGAGATTGACCTTGATTGAAAACTGCACGTTCGATTAGCATTGTCTTAATCAGGTAATGAACCAACCAACAACTAAAAAGACAAAACGGGATAAAACAACTCGATAAACAAACCAACAACTCGACAATCAATGCAAATAAAACTCGATAAACAAAACAAGGACTTGATAAACAATATAAATACAACTCAATAAGCAAAACTAGACGCTTACAACTTAAATAAACATGCTTAAGCCCAAAAGACTGAAAACAAGACCTCAAAAGATGCGAATAACAGAATACAACTGTTATATGCAATTGGCTCTTCACAAAGGAGGACAGTGGGCAGAGAACGGAGGCTGCCGACCATGAAGGATGGCTTGCCGGCCATCGATAAGCAGACCCTCTGAAACGTTGACACCTGGCCTCCACTTACTGCCTTATCTTCTTCAAAAGCTCCAGCTTCGTGGTTTCTTCATTCTAGCTCTATTTTTGCCCCAAATGGAGCCATTATTTGCCGAAAAACTCTCTAATTGGATTGCAGTTTTAGATGGCTCGAAAAAGTTGCATTTCTGAGGTTTCGAGATAAACGCACTATTCCCGCTATGTCGTACCTCACTGTGTTTTCCGTTCCTCCATGCCGCAGCTAGATGTTGGAACCCGATTACACATGTGTTTAGCTTCGGGGGGCAAGAGATGTGCTCTACAATCAAAGAATTCCAAGTTTTGATGGAATCCCAGCGTGACAAGGAAATCTTACCCCAGTCCCATTTTGGCCACATCCAGGCTTTAGGAAGAATGTGTGGGCTTACTCTACATGATGCTCGATCTTTGGTTCACAACGGGGAGTTGGATATTCCCAGTCTCATTCATCAGTTTTCTGATGCTGGTAACCGTGGCGATCGTCTCTGGCAAAGTTTTCGGCAGCATGCCCTCTGCTTGTGTATGTTGGCTCATTTCCTGCTTGCCCCTAGCTTCGAATCTAGCATTCGCTTGATCAAAGTTACCCAAGTCTTGAAAGAGGGTAAGAGCTGCATTGGCTTAGCATTGGCCGAGACTTTAATGGGCTTGGATGCCTTCCATCGATGGGAGACAACCAAGTTCGCAAGAAGTCCACTACTCTTACAGGTACTATTTCCCGCCCCTCTTACATGTGTTTCTCACATCACTCAGCCCTCAGGCTCTATTTTTCTCTCTGAAACCTTTTCTCACTTTTCTCTCCACATACACCTCTCTATTCTTTAATCTCTCTTATTTTTCATCTCTTCTTAAGTATGGCTCATGGACAGGTTGAAGGTAGTGGACTCTTGCCCTACATACTCAGCACGAGGCTATTTCTTTCACCAATGACTAGTTTATTTCCCGAACGAAGAGTGGTGGTGCCATTGGATGTGCAACAGGTTGGCTGCTAACATCACTTGGCATTGCCCCTGGTTTGATCTGCCCGAGATGAGTTACAGCATGTCTCGACAACCTGGTATTCAGTTGATTAGCTTGACACACTGTGCCTTCTATTTTCCATTTCGGTTCAAGCGTCAATTCGGACATAACCAGACTTGCCCAGAAGATGAGGTAGAGTACTCAGCTCCATTTCCAATCCGAGGTTCACAACTAGCTCGATATTCCACTGCATGGAGGACAAGAGAACTTCTAGCTCCCGCTCCCAATTTCGGTTGTGCCCTTTCTGGCGAATGCATAGCTTGGATTGAAGATGAGGCGCAAACTGGGCCTACATTAGCATCTGAAGCTTCCACAAGCTCTGGAAGGGGGTGCAGGAACACCTGACTTATCGATGCCCCAAGTTTATTGCTTTGATCTATACTTTCAAGTTTTCCTTTTGAATGTAATAAAAAGCAACTTCGATTTGTATCAAGAGGTAGAGAACTCTGTATTGAAATCAATGAAATTGAAGGTTGTGGGTACTAAAAATTTTCCTTTTGGTCCAAAAATGGTCTAAGTTGTAAAAAGATTAATTTGAACAAAATCAACTTTTATTAAAACTTTTCAAAACCATTTTCGACGAGGATCACAACTGGACACACCCGGAATCTATCCTTGAGATGTACAACCCCGAATCCAATAACCAGAAAGTGGCCCCTTATCTGAATAGCACTGCACTGTACTGTAACTAGCTCTCATAGTGAAGATCTCGACCGAACTCTTGGATACAGAAAAGACAAAGATGACCAGAACAAACTTATGGACAAAGTTGATTTGGAAGTGTTTATGGCTGGACTTCATAATGAAGTTGCCTACGTAACCCGAAGATGGGAATCAAGCCTTACATAGTTCGGTTCGGGTTCACTCAAGTATTAACACTCTCCTTTTGCGCGCTAACTTTTCCCAAGGCCTCCCTTTTCAGGTTTTCAACCTTGCGAGCTCAGTTTTTCTTTTTTCTAATTTCTTGTGCTCTAACTTTTGCCTAGGTCGCCCTTTCAGGTTTTCAGCCTAGCGAGCCACTCAAGGGTAATATTTATTCAACTTGTCCATGTTGATTGGTTGGGAGAATTCGAGGCCATCTAAGTCCATAAGAATAACAGCTCCACCCGACCAAATTGATTTAATGATATAAGGACCAATCCAATTGGGTTGGAACTTGCCCCTAGGGTCATGGATGGGAGCTCGGTTATCTTTGAGCACCAAATCCCCTTCATTAAGATTTCGAGACTTAACTTTCTTGTTAAAAGCCCTGGCAATCCTACGTTGATATCCTTGGACGTGGTACAGTGCTTTCAGGCTTCTCTCGTCGAACAACATTAGTTCCTCGAACCTGCTCTGCTGCCAATCCGCTTCCGCTATCTGACACTCAGCCATAACCCACAGCAATGGAACTTCAACTTCAATAGGTAGAATAGCTTCCATCCCATAAACCAAGGAATACGGAGTTGCCCCAGTAGATGTTCGAATTGATGTTCTATAACCCCAAAGAGCAAATGGCAACTTGTCTGGCCAGTCCCTGTAGGTTTCCACCATCTTCTGTAGAATGTGCTTGATGTTCTTGTTGGCGGCCTCAACAGCTTCGTTGGTTTGTGGCCGATATGTGGACGACTTATGAAAAGCCACATTGTACTTCTCCAACAAGTCGATCACTTCTTTCTTAAAGTGGGAACCATTGTCCGAGATGATCTCATTCGGGACCCCATTGCGACAGATGATGTTATTCCTGATGAACTTGGCTACGTGTGATGCTTTCAGCATTGCGTAGGATTGGTCCTCGACCCACTTTGTAAAATAGTCTATCGTCACCAGGATATACTCATACCCGTTTGACCCCTTCAGAGTAACTGCCCCAATAACATCAATTTACCAGACTGAAAACGACCATGTTGAAGTCATGTTGTATAGCTTTGACGGCGAGATGTTCATGCGATTTGCATGAATTTGGCATTTGTGGCATCACCGAACAAAACCAATGCAATCCTCCTCCATGGTTGACCAGTAATAACCCTGCCTGAGAATCTTCCGAGCTAGCATTACCTCACTCATGTGCGAACCGCACTCTCCTCCGTGGATGGCCTCCTTTAGACGTTTCGACTCTTCTACATCAACACACAGCTTGCGCATTCCTAGATGGCCTCGTTTGTATAATTTACCCCCACAGATGATAAACTGAGCAGCCATTCGCCGTATTGCCCTTTTATCTTTGGCATTTGCCCCTAGTGGATAAGCCTCTTTTTCCAAGAAGTTCTAGATATCATGGTACCAGGGGTTCTGATCTTGTACTTCATCTATTGCGGCAATCAGCTCATAGACCGCCACATACCTCTGTTCAATAATGATCGAAAGCATTCAGACTTCCAAAAGGATGTCTATCATGGAAGATAGAGTTGATAAAGCGTCTGTGAACCTGTTGCTCTCTCTTAACAGATGCGTGAAGGTTAGCTTCTCAAACCTAGGAATCAGAACATCCAAGGTTTGGTGATAGATTTTCATCCTTTCTTCCTTAACCTACCAATCTCCTTTTGCTTGAGACACAACCAGGTTCAAGTCCCCAATGACGTCCAACCATTTTGCCCCTAGTTCCAGGGCGACTTCTAAGGCAACGATACATGCCTCATATTCTGCTTCGTTGTTCGATACCTTGAACCGGAGTTTGAAGGCTAAAGGTATGTGGGAATTGTCGGGTGCTATCAGTAACACCCCTATCCCATACTCGTACTGGTTAGACGCTTCGTCAAAGTACATAGTCCAAATTTCTTCTTCAACTTGCAAAATGGCCTCATCTAGGAACAAATACTCTACTGCTTCATCTCCCTCCACTTGGTGATTGGCTAGGAACTCCGCTACCGCTCTTCCTTTCACAGATTTACGAGTTATATACTTCAAATCAAATTTGGAGAGAAGAAGCAGCCAACGAGCTAGCCTACCCATAAGTGCTGGTTTCTCTAAGAGATATTTGATGGGATCTAATCTCGAAACCAAAATTATGGAGTGAGTTAATAGGTAGTGCCTCAACTTCCTAGTAGCCCATGCCAAGGCTAAACAAGCCTTCTCGAGCGGAGTGTAACAAGTCTCATATCCAGCATCTTCTTACTCAGGTAATAGATGGCCTTCTCCACTCTATCCTCAGATTCCTACGCAAGCATGTAGCCCATTGTCGTGTCGGTTACTGATAGATACAAAATCATTGGCTTCTCTGGCTCCAGCGATGACAACACGGGTGGGTTCGTAGATATTGCTTAATCTGCTCAAAAGCAACCTGGCATCGGTCATCCCATTGGAATTTTTTTCCTTTCTTCAGGAGACCAAATAATGGTTCACAAGTCAAGGTTAATTTTGCAATAAACCGTCTTATGAATTGCACTTTACCCAGAAAGCCTCGCACCTCCTTTTCAGTCATTGGTGGTGGCCTTTCTAGTATGGCCTTGATTTTGGAAAGATCGACCTCAATGCCCTTTTGTGTGATCAAGAACCCCAACATGTTCCCTGCTGTGACACCAAAAGTGCACTTCTGTGGATTTAGCCTCAACCGATACTCTCTGATTCGTTGGAAAAATTTCTTCAAGGCGGTGTAGTGGCCCTCTCTTTCCTTGGACTTAACAATCATGTTGTCCACATACACCTCAACCTCTTTGTGGATCATATCATGTAAGATCGTGGTTGCAACCCGTTCATAAGTAGCCCCAGCATTTTTCAGACCGAACGGCATCACCCTATAATAGTAGGTTCCCCACGGCGTGGTGAAGGCAGTCTTTTCCCTATCCTCAGGTGCCATCAAGATCTGGTTGTACCCGGAAAACCCATCCATAAAGGAGAGCAACGCATGGCCTGCGGTGAAGTTCACCAATCCGTCGATGTGTGGTAAAGGAAAGTTGTCCGTCGGACTAGCTTTGTTCAGATCTCTGAAATCCACACACACCCAAATTCTGCCATCTTTCTTCAGCACCGGAACAATGTTGGCCAACCAAGTAGGATACTCAGCAAAAACCCTACATCTATCTACTTGGTGACCTCTTCCTTGATTTTCAAAGCCTAATCCGGGCGTATTCTCCGAAGCTTTTGCTTCACGGGTCAAGCCTCAGGGTTAAGAGGGATTCGGTGCTATACAATCTCCGGATCGATTCCAGACATGTCTTCATAGGACCACGCGAAAACATCTTTGAAATTTTTTAATAAAGCGACTAAGCGCTCGCGTTCCTCCGAAGACAACGTGGACCCGATTTGGACCAGACGCGGATCCTTCTCAGTACCCACATTAATTGAAGTGATTTTATCAACCAGGGGTTTTACAAACCTCTCATCCTCTCGATCAATAAAATGTTTCAAAACCAAAGGAATTCCTTCCTCATCATTTTTATCAAAATTTTGAAAGTCATGATCAATGCAATACACAAGTGGCACAAAAAAGTACTCAGAAACAGCAGTGATACCATTCTCATTCACAACTTCCAGTTCGTCCAATTCCTCAGTTACAACCGACTCAAAAGAAAAGGAAAATGACAACCTAGACAAAACAATGGCATCCGGGTTATCAACCCCAGGAATATCGGACTCTGACTCAGAAGAATCTGATTCCGACTCCACAGACCCTATGGAATCAGATTCCGGTTCACTACTTGATTCAGAACTGCTGGACAAAAAGCCCTCCTCGAACTGCCAAACAAAGGAGGGTGCGGTAGATGCATCCAGAATGCCAACAGAAGGGTCCACAATCGATTGATCCCCAATCATGGAAATAGAGAAGTCATCCCCCAAGCTCCATGGTGTGATATAAGGATCCAAGAGGAGACAGGACAGCGCTGCTCATATCTCAAGTTCTATGCCATCGGACTCATCCTCTATACATTGTTCAGCCTCAGCCAGTAGGTCAGTCTGTTCCTCTGCAACTTCATCCTCTTGCAGCTGTAGGTCGACGAAAATCTCGAAGCCAGGCAAACGCCGCTTCTTAGAGTTCAGCCATGGCTCAAGAAAGCCACAAAATGGGAAATCTTCACCCTCCTGGACAAAGCGGTCATTCAGGGTTCCTTGAATAGGTCTATGTACAAGCTCGTAGGGCTTCCCACTTTTCTTAGCCTTGGCTCTTCCTGCCATTTCCTTTCCCTTTCTTACCCAATTCTCTTTGGTAGGCGTGTAACCTAGACCAAAGGTATGAGGGTTATGTGGCACTTCGGCCAACGTAGCAACGCCCTTCCAACCGCTCCTCCCCAATCCCATTCCGGGTACATGTTGCAGCTTATTCATGAGGTAGACGGATTAAGCACTTACGTACAACCTCTCATCAATAACCAGAATATCTTGCACTACCCAGGCCTCGGCTAAGGTGAATCCAAACAAAAAGACATCTTCCTCGCTATGTACCACTTCCAGGACTGGTGTAGTTACCTTCGGTGGCGGATGTATGGAAGAATTCCCAAAAACAATGACTACCCCCTTCCCATGGGGGTACTTCAACATCTGATGCAGAGTGGAAGAGACAGCTTTCACTTGGTGCAGCCACGACCGTCCAAGGAGTAAATTAAAAGTGACTGGAACATCAAAGACATGGAACTCAATGTCTTGTTGTGCCGGGCCAACCTGGGTTCTGATCCGAACTGTCCCCATCACTTCCCGACTTGTATTGTCATAAGCTCGAATCACCTAGGTTGTTGGTACAAAGTCTGTGGGTTTCAAAATGATAGCATAGGCCATGCTCGACGAACACACATTAATTGCAGACCCGGTATCAACCAAGACGACTGGTATCCACTTCTCTTTACATTTACCAGAGATGTATAGTGGCTTGTTGTGCTTAGAGCCCTCAGGCGGCAATTCCTTATCTGTAAAGGTCAAAGTCGGCGAAGCCCCTCCCGGGAAGACCAGTCCCACTAACTGCTCAAGGGTTTTGTCGATAGAGAGCTTAGCCTTATCTATTGTTGATAGGACGGCTTATCTGTGTACTCGTGAAGCCATAAGCAATCCCTAAATGGATATATCCGCCTGAATCTTCTTTAGCTGCTTAAGTACAGCTTCTTCTTCTAGCAGTTTATCTTTCTGTTTCTTTGCCTCCTTATCTTTCCCTGATGCTTCCGGTTGGTCCAGGTGTGGGGGCTTGAAGTACCGCCCGCTCCGAGTCATGTAATCAACTTCCTCGGCATACCATGTATCATCCGAAAAATTCTGTCTCCAATCCTCATCCGTGTGGGCAAGATGCAAATCATCATCTTCTCACCACATTCCTTCGGCAACAGACAAGCACATGTTCGGTTCCACAGTAATTATTCCCGTGCCCACAACACAATCAGTCCTCGCAGGGCCTTTGGCTTTTCTAACCTTCTGATCATTCTCAGTTCTTTCATGCTCGAACCGCTTCAGCGCAACCTCTTGTTCCGTATCAGCTGTACAAGTATTACCCAACTCTTGAGCAAAATTCTTAGTACCAGTGCTCTCCGACAATTCTCTCTTGTCGTCGACCATTCCGACCATTGCGGAAATTCCCGTTTCCAGCTATCCCTGCTTTGGTTAAGACCCCTCATCAATATCTGGTTCATCACTGATCCATCCCGTATTATCTGTTGATCCGTTCATATCAAACCAGCCAATCTGTACATTCCCCAGATCCTGTTCATCGAAGAACTGCAGGTTACTTATGTCCTTCTTGAGCTTAACTAAGTCATCCAATCCCTAGCTTGGTTCGTCCTCCCAGACTACATTAACCTCCATCCCCGTCGGCAATTCCACCCCTGGTCTGGCCTGGCTAGTTGGCATAATGTAATGGCAAGGGTTGTACTCCTCTTCGGTTAAGCTCATAGAGCCCTCAAGCATACCTTCTTCTACCATTGCCACCACCACATGCTCGGGTTGGGATATAGACGCGCTCATCATGCACAAATCTATGCTTTTTGGGATGAACAGCGCCGGCTTGGGTAGGTGAGAGCGGGTGATATATATACTGGGGTCATATGGGACGGCCAATGTTTGGATAAGGTTTATTTGCCTAGGTGGAGGGGCTTGGTTGTGTGGAGGGAGAGGATTTGTAGTGACGTTAGGCTTTTGGGGAGGTGCTATAACTTTGTTGTCAATGAGATCCTGAATCTCATGATGGAGTCTAAAGCATAGGTCGATATCATGACCATGCTACTGGTGGAAGGCGTAGTACTTGGCCGGGTTGTGTATAGGAGGAAGGGGATTAGGCAATGGGCGCGGCTCTAGGGCCTTCAGATGCCCCTTTCTGATCAGGACCCCTAAGGCTTTGGATAGTGACATATAGAGTGGGGTGAAAACCCTCTGGCCTCAGGGTTGGTGTTTTGCAAGTTGTGAGGTGGTTTCGGATGTTCCCACAAAAGGGGTGGTTGTTTTCGATGTGGTGGTGACCATACCAACATCAGAGGCCCTTGCAGCTGCGTTACTACTCATAGCCGCATTTGAACTGCGTGTAAAAGCCCTCTTGGGCTGCTCTTTTTCATGGTCTATCAGACCCTGTTTTATTGCATCCTCTATCTGCACCCCTATCTCATAAAGGTCAGCAAATGTAGGTAGGGGTAAGACAATCATCTTTTGTGGTAGCCTCAGTTGCAGATTACGAACAACCATTCTTATCTGGTCCTTTTCAGCTGGCCGAATGGTCATCATGGAGGCCTTGGCCCTCCACCGAGTGACGAAATCGGAGAAGCCTTTCTTCGGCTCTTGACGAGTTACCTCGAGATCACGGGTTGTGACTTCGATTTGAGTGTTATATGAATATTGGGCGACAACGGCCTCACCCATCTCCTCCTAGCTCCTCATCACAGAATTTTCCAACTTAGCAGACCAAATAATCGCGATACCCAACAAGGTCCAGCTGAAAAGGGATAATTTCTGCAGTCTAGACAGGCCCATTGGCTGCAAAATATCTGAAAATAGCTGCAAGTGGACCATGAGATCACTCGAACCGTCAAAGCGGTCTATATGTGGCATTTTAAACCTATCTGGCAAAGTCACTGATGCATCGGTATAGCCATCCTCTATATCTGGGATCGAATTGACACCCTGAGCTCATTTGAAAAGCTTCTCAAGCTTGCTCACTTTTAGCGCCGTAAGGTCGACCTCAAACTCAAAGGGTGCCTCTGTTGGGTAGGCCGGTGCTTTGGAAGTCTGGGGTGGGACTAGCTCTACCGGAATGTCCGCATTCTCCTGGACATTAGTTGTATCCCTGGGTATTGGAACCCTGACTGGGGGTGGATATGAAGCACAAGCTGCTACTTGTTGTGGTTGTTGTTTTTGTTGAAGTCTAGCAATCAGTTCAGCCTACTGTGCTACAATCTCCGTTTGGCGAACGGTAACTTCCGCTTGGCGAGCAGCATCCAGCTGTATGGCCTCAATGGTTTACTGAAGTTGGTGCATCATATCCTCCATATTGTCTACGGGGTGCTGATCTGTCAAGACCGGTGTATACTCTCTTTCTGAGGTGGAAGTAGAAAACTAGGTTTGACTGAGCACAGGTGAAGTAGTCAGTAACTGTTGAATTGGCGACTGCTGAACCGGTGAGCTATGCCAAACTCTCCTCTGTCTGGTAACCGGGGGTAGCGAAGCAAACACTGGTTGTCCTCCAATAAGATCCTCAGATCGGTAAATCCTCCTTACTCTGGTCTAGAGTGCTCAGGGGGTAACTGCCTTGTCTGAAGCAATTATGAAATACTACCTTGCAAAAACAAAAATAAAGCAAAAGAAACAAAAATCAGAAAACGCACAGCACCTCGGCTTAGATAGAGACAACACAGAGTTGAAATCATAAGCTGGACAATATGTACTCAAACACTGATTTTTGCCCCAAATTTCTGCCTCAAAATAGATACCCTCAAACTGATACCCAAACTTGCAACTGATACATACATTCTTGCAGAGTTACACTCTAAAAGCACATCTTAAGCAAGCGAGAGCCAAAACACTCCTATGATAGGGTAGGGTTACCCTGTCCTAATCTCGTCAGGAGCTAGGGGTTCGCTACGCAAGCAAGTGGTTTCAAACAAACCTACATTCGGGTGAGCAACCTGTTCTAGTTTGGAACAGTCTCTAAGGCTTCCGATATGCAACTAGGTCGATTGGTCAAAAAGGGTACCTCAGCAAGACTACCTAATATACTCTCACTCCTAACACCGAGAAGTGAAAGGAGGATCAAACGGTATAGCGGTAGTCTAGATCCAAGGCTTGTGTTCCCATCAAGGCAAAACCTGCAACCGGTCAGTCTTATGGCACGCTTTTCCAAGCAAGCCTCCAACAAATCGTTCAAGAATAGCAGATGGCAAACACTGTGACTTAAGCGCACCGATGCAAATGCAAATGCAAAGAAACACATAAGTGTAAATAAAACAACACATCATGAGTTCGAGTCAAGTTCTCTAAGTCCCCAGCAGAATCGTCAGAAACTATAGCTCGACTTTTTTACGCCCGCTTTCGGAGAACTCGAATTGGTCCTACAGTTTGAACTCCTGTCATGGTTCTGAATCTAATTTCACAAAGTGGAATGTGAAACTGATAAACACCAAAGACTCCAATCCAGCAAATCATTTTGGAAAATCAGATTTTGAATCAAATAATACCAAAACTGGAGTACTTTGCCAGATTACAGAGTCGCCACCTAACTATGTTGTTTTATAAACCTCATGTGTTCTTATTCCGGTTATTAATCTAGCTTTACTATGTGACGCACACAAGGAAGTATAGACTAAAATTGCAAGAATTAGAACGAATTCAACTCATGTTTGTTTTTTAAAATGGTTTGAATTTGCCACCCTCAAGTGGGCTAAAACACGGATTTTACCACCAAACATGATGGGCTTAAAACATGATTTTCCACTTCGCAAAGTGGGCTTAAAACGTACATTCGTTGAATTGTTCCAATTCAAGCAACAAAGCCTTCATCCACAAGCATTCATGTAGTTTAACATTTAAGCACATAGCCTCCTGGCAAGTATGCTAATCATGGCAATATGGCAATCACACTCATGCAAGTATGCTAAAGCCTAAAAGCTTACCGAGTACTCCAAGTCAAAACAAAAGCATAGTTAGAAAAATGCATGATCCTAACTATGTTAAATGACTAATGCAACACATGCAATAATGCAATTAATAGGCTTGGCTACTAATATGGCATATGATACAATTTGATAACATGCTTTGAAACACGTATTCAAATAAGTATTGAAAATGCAGTTTGAATGATGCGCCGAGCCTCGGTGCATGCAAGACAAATGAATGGATGCAAACATACAAGCATAAGGTATGCTAATTGAAAATGATCCCTAATCTAACCATCGAAAGCGGATAAATAAAAGGGAGAAAGACGTGGGGTTGGAAGACATACACACACACATGCACACTTATTACAACATTGTGCTCTCGCAAAGGAGGGTCTGCATGAATGAGAGCTAAGCTAATCTAAGCTAAGCTAGGAAAACTAATATAATTAAACTAATTAGACTAATTATTACAAATCAAATAAATAACTAGCAAACTAATTACTAATTATTACAACACTTAACTAGTTAGCAACTAATTAATTAAAACAAATTCATGCTAACTAATCATGCAAAGCGCTGAACTACACTGCCTCAGCTCTGCTTCGGGAAGTAGAAGATGCATGCGCTCGGTTTTCGCCTCAAAAAGCCCTCCGCTTTGCTCTTGAGAGGCCCTATTTGCAAGGTTGACCATACTCCAGAACCTTTCTGCTCCACCTTACCAAATCAATGCTGAGGATTGCACCAGTGGCTTGCCGGCCATGAATGCTTGCTGTCAGCCACTTGCCAGCCAAAAGTGTGTCCTGTCAGCCAAAAATGAGGTACTGCCGGCCATCAATGAGCCACTACCAGCCATTGGTGTTCTGAGTCACCACACTGCAATAGAGCACAAACAGAGGAAAATAGAAGGATTTTCCAAGGATATGTTTGTACTATACCCCTCCTTATCATCTCAAAACATCAAAGGAGTGGCATTCTTGGATCCAAAACCACCAACCAAGCAATTTCATTGCATGATGGCCAAAGGTCCAAGGAGTACATTTTAATAAATGCACAAAACAAGACACTAGACCACTACCTTGTCATGAATGATCAAAGGAAATGGAGACAAAGGAGATTGGCTCATTTTATCACTTTGAGTATGAAATACTCCAATCTTCCTTGTGTTCAATATAACATCCTATTTAACACATGCAATGCAAACACAACATGCTTAACTTGCTCAAGTTTTACTTGTCCAATTTTATTTACACATTTTAAGTTACCAAACCATTCTTTAGTCAATTTGTCCAAGGTGAGTGTCCTCTAATGAGAGAGGGGTCAACCAAGGGATGATTTAAGGCATGAGAAAGATCATGCCGTTGGTTAGAAGAAACCCTCAAAAGAGTATTAAAACCATTAATCACAAATCTCAATCTCGAGCTTAAACACAATCCTAAGGTTAACCAACCCTCAAAGCAAACGAAAAAGTGAAGAAATGAGGAAGGTTGTAGATATTATATGTGCTGAAATGACATGCAAAATGACATTACAACATGCAAGCAACTCATGCAAATCATGTTTAAAAGTCAAAAACACCAAACTAGTGAAGATCACAACACTATAAGCATGCAATACAAAGCTCTAAAGGTACAAACACTTCAAAACAGTCCTAAAATAGTCCAAGAGGAGTCCTAAAACATGCTTGATGTAAGCTAAAAATAGCTAGAATAGGAGGCCAACACATAGCATAAACTAGACTATTAAGCACAATTGCACTACAAGCATACAAAGCAAGCCTCAAGTGGCCAAACCAGCTCAAAATAGAGCTAAAACTAGTCAAAATAATAGCAAAAACATGCTGAGATTAAGGCACAAAATGCTAAAAAAATCATGCTCACATGTTAGGCTATCTACACTTACAAACAAGACACAAGGAGGGGAGGCTACCCCCTCTCATTTTGGACCTCAAAACATAGTTTTTACCACTGAAAATCCCCTAGAATTCAATGGTTAAAACGGCCAAAAAATTTGTTTTAGAAAGATTTGAAAGATGGCACAACAACTTAATAATCAAGCAACAAGAAGAGTGGACTACCCCTAACTCCAATCAAACCTCAAACCACCATTTTAGACCATAAAAACATAGATTTTAGAGGTCAAAACTAGCCTCAAAACAGTATGCAAAGATGGCAAAACAAGTGTTCTACCTCTTGAAGACAAGATACACTTTAAACATCAAAATCAAGCCAAACCAAGCCAATATCCTCTTCTAGAGCTCAAATAGGACCTCAAGCAACCTCAACTCAATGGTGATCAAGTTTGATCAAGGGCTTATATGCAAGAGTGTAGAGAATTTAAGCTATAAGACACAAAATATTTAGAGAGAGGATTCTAGATAGAAAGAGAGAGAAATTTTTTTGTCTTCAAAATTTTCCAACCCCCTCACATGCAAGAGGGGGCCTCTATATATAGAAGATACAAAAGCCCCTCAAAGAGATCCAGCCATACACGTGCAAGAAGATGGCTCAATCTGTGCAAACAGCTGGCACAAAATATCAAAAAATATCTACTGACATCACTGATGGCCGGCCATCAGTGATGGCCGACAGGGGCTCATTGATGGCCGGTAGGACACATCAATGGCCAGTAGGACAAAATCCATAGCCGGCAGTGCATCAAAAATAACAAGTGAAAAGGACTTAAACATGGTCCAAAAATGAGACAGAATTGATATAGGGTTTGGGAAAGCTCAAACCTGTGGCGTTCCGCCGCGGCTTTCAAGTGCTCGACGAGCAATCAAACTCATCACTGGATATACCTGCAAGAACATTCAAGTCTTGAGGATGGTCAAAAATGGGGTGTCTACACATAGGGATAGCCATGTTAGGTACATGCGAAGCAAAAACTGTAGCAGGCTGTTGTTGTTGTTATTGCAACCTATTAGTGACCTCAGTTTGCCAGGCCATATTGTGCTAGAACGAGTCGACTGACTACTGCAGGTGAATTAGTAATTCCTCTAGATCTGATGATGAATACTGAGCCATTCCAGAAGTAGGTGATTGTGCTTGGGGTGAGCTGAGTACAGGTGATCAGAGGGGTGTTTTTCGAAACAACAGAACTGGTGAACCCCGTCTGACCTTCCTTCGCCTTGCAACTAGTGACAGTGAAACAAACACTGGCTGCCCCTGGACTAGATCTCCATCCTTAAAATGTCTATCGACACGAGTCCAGAGTACCTGGGGGATATCAGAGCCTTCTGAAGCTATGGTTTTAGGACCACCTAGCAAAAAAGAAAACAGACAGCAGCTTAGTCCAATTTTCAATAGATGGATATGATCATAGCTAAATGACTATACTCCCCACTGAATTCTGTCCCACAAACTGATATCAGTTGTACCACTGATATGGAGCCCCTTGTACAGTTTCACTATAAAGCACATACCAGGTAAAGAGAGACAAAACACCCATATTAGGGGGTAGGGTTACCCTGTCCTAACTTTGGCATGGTCTAGGGTTTCACTACTTCAAGCAAGTAGTTTCACAAAATCCTATATACGGGTGAGCACCCTGTCTTATGTTGGAATAATTACTATGGCTTTACTATATGCAACTGGGTCGATTGGTCAAAAGGGTACCTCAGCAAGATTGCCTAATATACCTGTCACACTTAACACCGAGAAGTGAAAGGAAGATCAAGTGGTACAACAGTAATCCAAATCCAAGAGTTGTGTTTCCAACATGGCAGAGCCCATAACCGGCCAGCCTTTTGGTAAGCCTTTTAAGCAAGCCTCTGGTAAGCCGTCCAGGAATAGCAGATGGAAAAAACAAATACTTAAGAGCACCAATGCAAATGCAAATGCAATGCAACGAACATATATATGTAAATAAAATGTCACATCATGAAGTCCAAGTCAAGTTCTCTAATCTCCCCAACAGAATCACCAGAAATTATAGCTGGCTTTTCGTGCTCCTCGGAGAGGTTCAATCTCCTCGAATACGATAGCCTTATAGTTTGGACTCCCATGGTTCTTAATCTGGTTTCACAAGTGTAACGTGAAGTGAAAAAAAAAAAAAAAAAAACACAAATGAGATCCAAATCCAACAAGTCTTAGAAAATCCATTTACCATCAGAGATACCAGAAATGGACTGCATTTCTAGATTTCAGAGTCGCCACCTAAATATTTTTGGAAAATTTAGTAAATTCGTGACTCGTGCCAAAGGCCACCTGTCTATCATAACCAAAGTGTCTCGGCTCAGGAACTTAGGTATGAGAGAGAAAGGTCATGAATTGAGCACCCCACTCACTCGATCAAAGATCGGGCTCTACTAATCATGATGCGATTCTTATGTACATTATATGCTCTTGTTCTGATTTATTAATGCTAACTTACTATGTGAGGCGCACAAGTATAGACTAAGTCACCTACTTTGGAATGCTTTGATTTCATGCTTTGTTTAAAGAGAGTTTTGAATATGTGCTACTTGAAAAAGTAAGCTCATGTATGCATTTAATCAAACCATCCCAATTTGAGCGAACTAGCCTTCATCCACCGGCATTCAAAAAGATATATCAAATGAACACTTAGCCTCATGGTAAATATGCTTGATATGGCAACACTAACATATATGCAATATACTGAAACAAAAATGCTCACCTAGTACTCAACCGTGGTAAGCCAAAATAGAAGAAATAGTTAAAAAAATGCATGCTCTAATATGCAAGTTACTAATGCAGTACATACAAAATGCAACTACTAGGTTCGGTTTATTAACATGGCTCAACTCAAAGCATGTGATAATGCACATATTCAAGTAAGTAAGAAATGACAACAATATTAGAATGATGAACCGATCCTGTTGCATGCTAAAATGGATATTTACATATGGTAATGATATAAAACCAAAATATGATATTACATGAAACCATCATAAGCAAATAAATAAAAGGGAGAAAGAATGGGGGTTGGAAAACATACACAATATTACAAGTGTGCCCTTATATAAGAAGGTCTGAATAAATGTCCAAATTAAACTACTTATTACAACACAATTGAATAAACTGAATTAACTAGCTATTACAAATTCGAAAGCCAACTAATTAATTATTACATACTAATATTAAAGCGTTAATGTAATTGAACGGGAGGCGAGGAGCCACATGTGCGCAACTGTCACGACCCAAACCCGCCCTTATGGATTTAGCACCGTAACCAGCCAGTAATTCGTGATTACCGAAGGCCTGCTTAACAGTAATAACAGTAATACAGAGTACAAGGGCTGGCAGAAGCCAAAACAGTAATAAAAGATGTCCAATGAGCCGTGACAGTCTGTATGCAAAAAGACTTTTCATACATATACACATTTAGAAACAAACAGTATATACATACATATATAATCATTCAAGTTACGGACCAAATCCCTATCATAACAGTACAGTACAAGTCTATACAGTCTATGCAAAACAGAGACAGAAAGGGGGAATCTAAAACACCCTGAAGCAGCCTTGGCTTGGACACACATGGGACCTCGCAGTAAGACATGTTGGTTGGCTTGACAAAAAGGAAGTTTAACCCAACGCTCCTAGCTCCGTTCCGGTGCCTGGACACCTACATATATATATATATATATAAACAGTAAGCTAAAGCCCAATGAATAAAATATGCGCAAAAAGGTTAAGAATGAATGTCTTTTCAGTATTTAAAACAATTATTTGAACAGTATATCAGTTATTCGATCATAGCAGTCATAAGTGGTACATCCAATAGCAAACAGTACAGTAGGTCTTAATAGACCGAACAGTCAATTGATGGCCATCATATCAGTAAACAGTAGTGGTTCCAAACATGAGAACCGACAGAGATCTCTGTGACAGTAGTAATATAGTACAGTAACAATGAATTGCTATGGATACCACGAATACAGTTCGCAATTAGGACAAGCATTCATTCAGTAAGAAATATCATTTCAGAAAGTAGTACAGTAGATCATTCAGAAAATATTCGTGATTGAATATATCATTACAACATTGTTACTCACAGAGTTCTGGGCTACAGATAGGCTAGTGAGCATCCTCGGATGCCAACCCTACACAGTTACAGGATGAACACATACTAAGTTGCACGTTTGGGAAACAATAACTTAGTCCCTATCTTGACTCGGTGTGGTTCTATAGCATTATCCTCATTAAGATGCCTTAAACTAGGCCTAGGAATGCCTAGGATGGAATGAGGATGCAAAGATGCACTTTAAAACACTTTTCAGAATTTTTAGAAAACAGGGGTCTCGCTCGATCGTGGCTTTCTACGCTCGAGCGGACATGCAGACAAAGGAGCTCCGCTCGAGCGTGACTTTCCTCGCTCGAGCGGACTGCAAAAGTACTGGATGCATGAAATTCACGCTCGACGAGCGCTCAACCCCTACTCAAGCGTGAGACACAAGTCCTCACTCGAGCGTGCATTCCCGCGCTCGAGCGGACTATAAACACATGCAAAGTACTGGATATACGCATTTCACGCTCGAGCGCGACTTTCCTCGCTCGAGCGGACTGCAAAAGTACTGGATGCATGAAATTCACGCTCGACGAGCGCTCAACCCCTACTCAAGCGTGAGACACAAGTCCTCACTCGAGCGTGCATTCCCGCGCTCGAGCGGACTGTAAACACATGCAAAGTACTGGATACACGCATTTCACGCTCGAGCGCTACTTTACTCGCTCGAGCAGACTGCATGAACCCAAAGTGTACACTCGAGCGTGGAGTTCCTCGCTCGACCGTGGATCCTAAATCTGGAATTTCCAGATTTGTCTCCAAGCATGAAACCCAACATTTAAAGCATCAAATTCGATCCTTTTGGGCTAATTTTCTGGAAAACACTTTAAAACTCATAATATGACATGTTTCAAAGATCAATTTGCAAAATCAAAGCCCAAAGGTAAGTCAATTGAACACCATTTCAACAATAACTTCAAGAACATAATGTGAATGAACATGTATGTGTTCAATTGAAACCAAAGCTTCCAATACATGATCAAATACCTCAATCCTTCCAAAAACATGATGAATTCTTGAACTATAAACAAAATATGAACATACATGTAGTAAATTTCATGGAAAGACCTCAAAACTCAAGAATGTGAACATTCATGCATGGATTACTACCCAATTCAACATCTTAAACCATATCTTGGCTCTAGACTACAACATCCCTCCAAACCATGCAAGAATCAACTCAATTCATAAACAAGAAGGTAAAAGCTCTACCTTAAGTCTTCAACTTCAAGAAGGGAAGCTCAATTGTGCAATCTACACTTCAATTCCTCTAAATTTCCAAGCAATTCTTGAAGAACTCAAACTATCTCCTATCTCTCTCTCTCTCTCTCTCTCTCTCTCTCTCTCTCTCTCTAGTCGGTTTGGCCACAAGAAAATTGAACAAGAATGATGTATCAAAGGCTCCAAACAATGTTGTAGGTAGTGTCCCACTAATGGCAAAAGGGTAAATAAACCAACTAATGTAATTCAACATTATTTAATCCAATTTAATCATTCCAAATCAAATTTCAATTAAACATACCATAAAATCACATAAATTCCAATTAGTATAAAACACTAATCAATTTCAAATTCGGCTGCCGATAAGGCCTTCAATTTGCAGTTTAAAACATAAAACATGAACAGATCATTTAGCAATCAAACATATAGATTTGCATTTAAACTAACACACTCAATCAATTAGTTCAGAATGTCAGTCTAATCAGTTACTTAACATGCTTAATCATAGATTAGCACTAATCAGTGGTGAGGGTTGTCACAGCAACTGAGAACATTCTCCCAGAAACCTCTCTGTTTTGCTGCCAAAATCTGTTCTGTTTGCAGTCAAAAAATTATTCTATTTTTTACCTCAAATTCTGCTTTGTTTTGCCACAAAAATGACACTGTCTACACAATAAAAGGTGGCCGCTCATCCTTGGAAGGTGGTCGGCCGAACAGAAAGGTAATTGGCCGGCCACTATTTTCAGGGGTTACCCTACTGCAACAGATCTAAAACAAAGCAAAAATAGAGTGTTTCTAGGAACTGTTTATCTTCTCTACCCTTCCCTACCATGAAGATGATCGAGGGAGGAATAGAGTCGGTTCAAACACCATCAATTGTCACAAGTTTGTTGCGTGATGATCTTAGAACTGATTGGATAAGGGCTCAATAAAAGAAATAAAAGACCAACAATACCTCCTCCCTATCATAGAGTTATCTCAAGGGAGGTGGTGGACATTGATTCTTGAATCATTAAACATCACTACGAAGTATGTAGTGATTCAAGACTCAATAAGTTCAATAACGCCCGATTGAACCCAGCTTAATTTTATTACCATTTTTACCTTTTTTACTCCAATTTTATTAGCCACTTTTGTATTACCTTGCCATTTTCTTATCCTTTTTTCATTTTGTCCAAGAGTGATAATTACGTCCACTAAGTGCAAAAAGCAATAAAGAGAAGTGTCAAACAAGAAGTTGTGCTTAACATGAGAGAGATGTAATGCCTTGGTAATAAACCTCCGAAGAAATTAAACTATTAATCTTGGAAAGTCTCTTTCTCATGCCTTAAGCAACAACCTAGTGTTTGAGACAACTCTTAATCAAAGAAAGCAAAGAAAGGAGGGAGGTCGTAGAGATGATTGTGCAAAGATGCTTATTACAAGTGTGAATATATGTATGAAAACTACAAAAAGAGAGCTATCAACTCAAATAGATTAGTGTCTATGGTCTAAACAACCAAATCTATGAGGACTTACAACAATACAAGAAAAGTATTCAAAGCATAAATTAAATAAATACACTAAACAACCCCTAAATAGCACAAAACAGTACTGAAAATCAGTTTGAAAATAGGTGAAAACTTGTATAAATATAGGAAGAAAAAAGCCTAGTAAACAAGCCAAAGAAATGGTGGCTAACTCCTCCTCCTTTTAGGACTTAAAATTACATTTTTAAGCTTAAAAACACTCTGAAAGAAATAGCTAAAAGCAAAGAAACAAGTTTGTAGAACAAGGATATATGCTACGTGATAAGGTTCAAAAAAGGGTGGTTAACCCCTCTATCTTTGGTAGCTTTTTAATCACAAGTTTCAGCACGTAAAACCCATCCAAAACAGTGTATAAACAACAAGGAAACGAGAAGAAAAGAGTAGCAAAAGATGGCAAAGGTTATACCTCTTGAAGAAAGGATACTCTTTTGTTCCTAAACCATAAGTTGAATCATCTCAAAGGCTGAAATTTGGGTTCAATAATCTCAGCAAGAAGCCTCAATTTTATTTTAATTTAGGAAGTGTATGTATATTGTACGTATATTGCAAGAGAGAGGAAGAATGTTTGGCAAGCTTTGGGCTCATGACAAAATTTTCTAACCCCAAACCATTAGGGGTGGTCATTTACTTATAGAAAAATAGGTTCCCTATCGGAAATATCTGTATTGAGCCAGCTGGTGCAAAGTACGCACATGGGGGGAATAACTGGCTGCAAAACATCTACTTGGCGCTGAACATGGCTGGCTAGAAAAATTTAAGTTTTGGTTCAAAGGGGGGCAAGGTTTAGGTTCTGAAACTTGAAAACCAAAACCTTTTGCTGAAGAAATTAAATGATTGTACAGCGTTATAATTAATCATCGAGTGTTTAAATGAGGCGCTCAAGTTTTAAGAGCGGTCAAAATGGGGTGTCTACAGCATCCCTTATGTATTTCGAATGATAGAACCGTTATCTGTTTATCATGGTTAATGTTTAGTATATCAATACGTTATCTCTGAATTTATAATAATGGTTTTGGTAATGTTATCTGTGGGGCGTTAAACATTATAGCATCTCCATCGTGTAAACTTAATACTATTTTTTTTATTTAAAAAAAGGTTAAAGTAAATTACACTCACCTTCCTTTAAGTTTGAAAAAAAATACAATTAACCCCACACTTTTAACATAATTACATTGATCTTCTTTTAAGTTTTTAACTCACATAACATTTAGGCAATTCTTCATAGGTAATTGCTAGTAGTATTAAAAAAAATGATATTATCATATCTTTCATACTAATTATGTATTTATCTTTATTTATTTTAGTGTCTATGCACCATTGACATTAGTTTTTGATCATATTAACCAAATTAAAAAGAAAGTTAATGTAATTATGTCAAAAGTAAATGTGGCAAACCCACCCGTGCTTATAAACCTGCCCAATTATACCTATCTAAAACCCATTTAAAGCTGACCAAATCTATAAATAGGATATTCCTTGCAAACCCAATTAAATTGGGTTTACATATGGGTTGAACAAGGGTACCCGTTTAAATGAGAACTACTTTTACCACCAATCTACCTTCACAACCATCACTACCACCACTACCACCATTCTACCACTACGTTGCCTCTATTGCCACTTCACCACCACCATCGCTACTTCACCACCTTCACCACCACTATACCACCACCGTCACTGGCGCCATTACATCACCACTAATGCCACTACCACTCTACTGTCTCTAGTACCACTTCTGTCGTCATTTCACCACCACCGCCACTGCCACTGTCACTGTCACTTCACCACCATAACCACCACCATCACTGCCACTACTACCACTCTACTGCCTCACCACCATCACCTCTACTTCACCACCGCCATTGCTATCTCCTGTCATAGTGAGAGAAAAAAATTGATAAAGTAATTAGGTTGGTTGGATTCATTTATCCAATTCGTATTTAATTTAATCCAACCCATTAATAAATGGGCGAATTTTGGTTGAATTATTTTAAATGCATAATTTATTTTGACCTGCTTAAACTTGTTCATTTTCGACCTCAAGTCAAAAGGGTGAGTTTAATTTAATTTAATTTTTTTCAAATCTTCAAAAAAAAGTAAGTGTAATTTATCAAAAAGATTATTATACTTATTGAAGTGATATTTTTATAACTATTGAATGATGTAACGAAGATTTTTTACCCCAGCCATTAATAGAGAGGATCAATGACTTATGGTGTCAAGGTGTAATTTTAATGCAAACATTTAATTTAATTTATATACTTTGACACCGTTTGGTAGAGCTGTGGGAAAGTGATTATATATTATAGCTTAACAGATTATAGCTTATAGCTGTGAGCATAAGCTAGTAACCTATTTGGTATAACTGTGGGATTATAGATTTAAGCAGTAGAGTTGTGTTTGATAAATAAGCTGTAAAATAGCTTTTTGCTATGTAATTGTCATTTTTGCCCTTATAAACAGGAAAATTGTAATTTTGTCATTTTCTTCTCTTTAAATTTTGAAAAAGTTATTTCATTAATGGAAGTTAATTAATTAGTACCTAATTTGGTACATTTTTACATTACCTCAAATTTATTTATTTTATTTTATTTTTGTTAATAATATTGAGTTGACAAGGGAACAAAAACATGTCATCGCAATAAAAATACAATAAATTACTATTAAGGCAATAAAAATAAAACTTCATAGATATTTAAAGATCTCCTAAGTTTGTCTACAAATTGACATACAATTATTATGTCTCCTCACTTCCATCTCGTTGTCATCACTATCAACATCATCATTTCCATAGCGTGCTTGTTGAGACAAAGATCCTTCATCTTCATTAGGCACATAATCCGTGAATCTATCATAAGAGTCAAATGCAATATCGCAGAACTCACTTCGTCGGATGAAATTATAAATTGTCATTGTTGCACAAACAAGTTTGACTTGGGTCGACCACTTGTAGTTTGGTGGGATATCCTTTATCATCGGCCATCTTGCTTTCCAAACCCCAAACGTTCTTTCTATTACACTTTTAAGTGATGAATGTGCTTGGTTAAATTTTTCTTGTGCATTTTGAAGGGATTGACCATGTTCAAATTGAGCTAGATAGAATCTCTCTGCTTTGGCACTAACAAATTAGAATATGACAAAAAGATTGGAATATTATAATCATTTGGCACCAAATCAGCTCCTAGTTACACAGCTTAAAAGTGTGAATTGATAATTTAGTAAAGTAGACAAGATATTTGACATATTAATTGTTTTTGTCTAATACTACCATGATGAGAATCTTCAAACCGTTTCATTTCCTTTAATGCACTTGTATTACTACGTAGCATATTTATGTTATTTACCAATTACCGCTACTGCAACTTGAACTGACCAAGTCTAGTAACGCAAATGAAGGTTGAAATTGTTATAAAAATTCTTAATTTGACGACATACAAAGAGAATTGCAGTATGATGTAACATGAATGTACGTCATGGAGATCAAGAGGTTCTGCATGGTTACAAGCTTTACCAGATGGCACTACAACATTTTCTTAGTTTAGTGACATTTGAAAGTGCCACAAAACTATTCTTCTAATGACATTTTTTGGTCTTGTGGCATTTTGAACAAGTGTCACTTTTATCGGTGCCACGGTAGATACGAGTGCCACGATAGATACTTGCAAGTGCCACTGCACCATCATGGCTAAAAACTTTCAATGACATTTTAATGTCATGGTAGATATTATTTGTGGCACTATCAAGCGCCATTAAAAAAAGAGTTAGTGACACTTGTAAGTGTCATTACACCATCAACACTAAAACCTTTCAGTGACACTTTAATGTCATGGTAGGCACTATTCGTGACGCTATTAAGTGCCATTCATGATGATAATTCGTTGTAGAATCCGCTCTTGCGGAGACTCGAACCGCCAACCTTCCGCACCATAAACCTTATACACCACACTCTTCCCACTACACCTCTATACCACCACATGATTATATATGCAACATATATTATTTATATAATACATACATCCATATTAATATAAAAGTATATGTATAAACATAATTATTTTATTGAACATAATTTATGTAAAATAAACTATTTACTGCCAAAATAAAGAAAAGACCACTTCTGGTGACTAATTATTTTTTAGTTGCTAAAAACTTAACTTTTGTCGACCAAAATCGGATTTGGTCGCCGAAGATGCACTTTCAACTACCAAAATTTTGTTCACCAAAAAATTTTATTCCCGCCTTAGGATTTTAGTTCTCCCGCACTAAAAATGACCACTTTTGGCGACTAAACTTATTTTTTAGTCGCCAATTGTAAACTTTTGGCTACTAAAATTTTTTTTGGCACCAAAAAGCTTTACTTTTGGCTACTAAAAGTTTTTTAGTCGGTAAAACCCATATAATCAGCGACCAAACTTATTTTTAGTCGCCAATTGTAGACTTTTGGCTACTAAATTTTTTTAGTCGCCAAAAAGCTTTACTTTTGGCAACTAATGCTGTTTTGGTCGCTGAAAGCTATACTTTCAGCGACCAAATGTTTTTTGGTCAGAAAATTTAGTCGCCGAATATGCTTTTTCCTGTAGTGTATATTAAGTTTAATTCATTTATTTTTAATCATTTACTGCATTTTAAAAATTTAGAAAATATATTGGCATTTTTTGTTTTTTCAAAAATGTCATTATAAGCTTGGAAAGTTTTTGACTTAGTGGCATTTCTCAAAATGCTATAAAATATTTGTTTATGACACTTTTCACCTAAATGCCATAAAAAGTAATTTGCACCTACCTAGTGTCCTGACATTTTTAAAAAAATGCCATTGCAACTAAAGTTTAGTGGCATCTGTTGGTAAATGTCACGAACATAATTTTTTTGTGTCATTATTTTATAAAATGTCATAAAATTGATGTGACATTTCTTTATTGAAATGCCACTAGAGCCTTATATGTTTTGTGGTTCTATGGTATTTTTCTAAAACATTTAATGCCAATTTTTATTTTTGTGGCATTTTCTAAAAACATGCTACTAGTGTAGTGTCACTAAAACGTAAATTTGTTGTAGTGACATTTTTGTTGTAGTGAAGTGACACTTTTTTTAATTGAAATGCCACTAGAGCCTTGGATGTTTGTGGCTCTATGACATTTTTCTAAAAAATGCCACCAAATATTCTTTTTGTAACATTTTTTAAGAACATGCCACTAGTATGGTGTCACTAAAATATGTTTTTGTTGTAGTGTTGTGACACTTGTTCATTAAAATGTCACTAGAGCCTTTTATGTTTGTCGTTTTGTGGCATTTTTAAAAAACGTGCCACTAAATATCATTTTTGTGGCATTTTCTAAAAATATGCCACTAGTGTAGTGCCACTAAAGTATGTTTTTGTTGTAGTTTTGTGACACTTGTTCATTGAAATGTCACTAGAGCCTTTTATGTTTGTCATTTTGTGGCATTTTTCAAAAACGTGCCACTAAATATCATTTTTTGTGGCATTTTCTAAAAATATGCCACTAGTGTAGTGCCACTAAAGTATGTTTTTGTTGTAGTGTGGGAAAAAAGAACAAAAGAATGTATTGCCTCTATTTATAACAATTTTTTAGATATTCATTGAAGGATGTATTTCTGTTATCTGCATCTGGAAAACTGTTTTTCTCCTCTCTCTCTCTCTCTCTCTCTCTCTCTCTCTCTCTCCGTGTGTGTCTCTCTCTCTTTTTCAGAAGTAAGTTTTTCATTAGGTCTTGCAAATTTAGTCCAGCTTTTACCAGTTTTACTCCATTCTCACAATCAAAAGTGTGAATTGATAATATTTTTTTTTTTATCTTGTCTACTTTACTAAAATTTCTGAGGCTATCTAGTTATGAGATAAATTAGAAAAGAAAACCAAACTAAACAATAGATAGATAAATGCTGGATGATGAGCAAATCTAAGAAGAAAGAGTAAATGAACTAGCAAATGGAAAAAGCTTAAATAGACAAGGGACTTTCAGTCACCATGCTGTTTCCATCAAATAAAAAATAGAAAAACACAATTTGATCAGGCCACGTCTTGCCTTTTCAAACTTCAACAACAAGGCCCTAATCCCAACCTACAATCTCAGTAATCCATTAAATTGGAGATAAACAAGATATACTTCCCAAGTAATTGAGCAGAAATTGAACAAAAATTTTGATTTAACACTACAAATCCACTATTATCCAAACAACCACCATTATAAATCCTTCCCAAGTATTAAAACACATAACAGATAGGAGAATCGAAGCAAGAAGAGAGAGTGAGAGACAGACACAGAAAAAGAGAGAGAGAAAGAGAAAGAGAGAGAGGGGAACAGAGAGTGTGATCTGATTTTGGTCTGTGTAAACCCTAATTCAATGTGTGTGTGTGTGTATGTGTATATATATATCACAAACAAAAGGCATGAACTCTTACTTTTTTGGAATAAATCTTGGACAAATCTTGGATAAATCTTCGACATCAATCGGCTGATCTTGAAGAGATGTGGAAGATCGTCTTCGGTCGCCAAGGAAATGAGAAGAGGAGTGTGTGGAGAGGAGCGGGCTAGGGCAACGAAAGAGGGCTTATATAGTGGCATAACCGTAATTGTTGAAGTTTTAGAGGGGCATTTCAATCATTTCATGACCCTCCAAACAGTTGCGCGCTTAAGCTATAATTTGAAAGCATCCCCCGAGCAGCTTTCTCCATTTGAGCTGAAAATAGCTTTTTTAAAGCTATAATCTGATAATTTAAGTTGTACCAAACACATCATTATAGCTTAAATTAAGTCAAAAGCTGAATTAAGCAGCTTATAAGTTTTACCAAGCAGGCCCTTTATGTATAAGAGAAAATCACAGCAATGAACTAAACGAGAAATCATCGGCGGTCGTAGCTAGTCGAGAATGCAATTCTCTTTATAGAGATGATTCAAATTTGAATTTTGGGTGCAAAAAATAGTTGATTCTTTGCTTGCCTTTTTTGAGATCTCGCACAATATTTCGATCGATTTTGGATTTTTTTGTGACATGTGGTTGATCTCTATTGGTGCTTTAATAGTGGGTCCGTTCCTATGAGTTGGGCTAAATTTGACTGGCAACTGACTACCTTAGGGTCAAAACTCAGATGCGGTGACAACACCACGAAATTTTTTTTTTTAGTTTATAAAAAATAAAAAATAAAAAAACACAAAAACAAAAATCACTACAACAAATAAGAGTTTTAGAGACCGGGCTTGTTTGGTTTGTATTTGAGAAACATGTTTTGAGATAAAAAGTATGAAAATTTGTTCGGTTTGATTTTTTTTCAAAAGATGTTTTGAAAAATTATTTTGAGAGAGAGTTTTGAAAAAAATGATTGATTTGATATATGTGAGAGAGAGATTTGTTTAGAAAACTTGTAAACCAAACAAGTTTTGAAAAAAAAAATTAGAAAATTTTGTTTGATTTGATTACTTTTGAAAACTTATTTGTAGAGAATTTTTTCCAAAATTTTTTGAGAAACACAAACCAAACAAGGCCTATTTCGATATCTAAAAGTGAAAATTTTGTTATAAAAGACATTTAAAGACCAATTTCTATCGTCAGGAGGACAGTCGCTAAAAAGTCACCCCGAAAAGTCCAAAACAAAGTTTTTGGCGATAAAATTTTGAAAATTTCACTAATAAATAAACTTTTAGAGATAAAATAATTTAATGTCAAAATATTTTATTTATTTAGATAAAAAATTTAATCTCAAAAGGATAATAATTCATTACTAATATATAATTTTATTACTAAAAATATAATAAAAGTATTTTTTACAACAAAAATATTTAGTTCTTAAAAAATAATTTTAACTTTAAATTTTGGTTTCTAATTTTATTTTATTTTATTTTTTTTTATTTTTTTTTTTTTTGGGGTAGTGAACTGATAAGTAAAATTACCTGACATAGATGCCACTGTGCCAGTATTTAATGCATTCAGATAAGAGGCTCTCACATCACATGCACAAAACTTTCCTCAAAGCCTCAACTGTCTGTAAAAAATGTTTGTGATTTTTCAAATGATAAGATGTGATTTACATATTTAATAATATATGATGCAATTCTATTATTATATTATTATAAGTGAATTTATAGATATAAAAGTGTGGATTTTACCATTGTTCATTATTAATAAATTATTTTACTTAAAATTAAAAAATTTATTAAAATAATCAAATCCCAAATACGTTGTAGGTTAAGGAAATAAAAGAGCCCATCAATATCGAAAAATTATGTGACAGGGTAAATTCATATAATGCCTCTCATTCATTTTTATTAATAAAATGGTAGCATTCAATCCTTTTTATTGTAACAAGTACTTAGGTCTCGTTTGGTAAGTGGTTATTTTAGTTAAAAAGTTAAAAAATCACTAAAAAAATTAAAAAACAAACAACTTATACAAAAAGGTCAAAGATTCATTTTTCTCTCTACTTTTTATACATCTTTTCGTAAAAAATCAAAAAATCATCACAAATATATTATTTTTTTTATATTATATTTTAGTAAAAAAACTAAAAAATTACTAAAAAAAATTTGTTCCCAAACAAAGCCTTAATTATAAATAATATGAAACAATACTTCCAAGTAATTAATGCATTGAGATGAGAGGCCCTCACGTCACATGCACAAAACTTTCCTCAAAGCCTCGATTGTCAATTGGATAATGTTTGTGATTTTCAAAATGTTATCACAAATATACCTAAACCATTAAGAGATGATATGTGATAATTTTTAATTTATTACACATTTAGGAGTAGTTTGAGATGATTTAAATAAATATTTTTTTTGACTTTTTATAAAATATGAATTAGGTTTGAAGTGATGTAGTAAAGAGATGATGTAACTTAAATAAGATGATATCACTGCTGGAAATGAGGGTTTTAGCGGCGTTTAGAAAACGCCGCTATAGGTCCAAAAAACGCCATAAAATCTTTTCGTGACGTTTAGCACCAAACGCCGAAGATGCGGCCGTCGCTATAACGTTGTGGCGCTTCAAAAACGTCGCTGTATGACTATAGGCGGCGTTTTCTAAAAACGCCGCTAAAAGTTCTACTAAGAGTTCCGTGACGTCATCATGCTATTTAGCGACGTTTTTAAAACGCCGTCGTATCTCTTTTTTAAAAATCCTTTAGCTACGTTTTTAGAAACGCCGTAACAGCCTTTTTTATTTTTATTTTTAAATTGTGCTAATTTTATATGATTGAACCAAAAAATACTTATAAATAAAACTAAAAAATAGCACTAGTATGAAATAATAATTCCCATTCAAAATGCAACATTAATTCACTTTTCCATTCAATTTAATATCTAATCACCATTAAGCACAAAATAACATATCCAAAAATCATGTTTTAGCAAAGACATTAGTAGAGAAAAGTGTTGAGCTATAATGATGGATCCAACTATACAAGAGATGGCAAATTACTACCAAGAAAATTATCCCCAACTCAAAAATATATTCCTGCTTATAACATAAATTTCAAGCTTGGATGAGTTAAATTCAAATTGATGAGAGAGTTCATTGTTAATCTTCACTGGTCTACACGCCTGCATCAGAACATATACTGAAATTAGATTTACCAAAACAAAACAATAACAAGGTTATCTTATTTAAATGCTTCAATCCTTTATTAAATAGCCAATGCTGTAAAATAACTAGCATGTCCCTGCCATTGAGTATATTCAAGGGCTAGATCCCCATCAGCCACAATTTAATTTATTTAATAGAGAACATGAGAAAGAAAAAAATAAGTTTGCCCTTACCAGCACCCCACCCAGTCTTGATGCCAATGGTTTCTTGATAATTCCCAATGAACTGCAAGAAATGCACTTAAGTGAGCAAAATACCATATATAGCTCAATATAATTACAGCTATGTTGTTGAGAAATTAAACCATATATTGCTTATAATGTAGGACTTTGGTAAGCTAAGAGACCAAGACACATAAGCAGCTGATAATGCAAAGACAATCAATGAAGTATGTAATATGAAAAATCTTTCATTATTGGCAGAATCTTACATTAATGTCTCATATCCATCACATGCCTCACCAACTCATCTACTTTATGCCATTTGATTGGTGAGCAGCAAGAATTCTTCCATGGACCAGTATAATAGTTAGTCCTAATGGGGAGGCTCTGGACCACTTTGCAATCTGCATATTGAAGCATCAAAGTGATCACAGAGCTTGTGCAATCTGCACTCAGAAATAGAGTGATCACAGGCTCTGGACCAGTACTTCACATCTCTCTTTTCTACATGTTATCTATTCTTTTATTTGTTGAATTGACTCACTATTAAACATTAAGCAAACATCATGTCTTAATAGATCTAAAACCTAAACTCTAAACCAAACAGAGTCAGCAGTACTATAAACCTAACCGCATAGGATAACAACTCACGTCCAATACCATGATCCTTCTCCGCCTATGTTTCTCTCTATATCGCTCTCTCTCCCAACTGTGAACTTCCCCTGCTCTCTCTCTCTCTCTCTCTCTCTCACACAAATGTAGTATATACATGTGCTATCAAATACCACCTATAATGACATATACCACCTTTATTGGGCCTAGCTTCTCTCTGATTCTTAATTGGCTTAGAAAGGTACTGTTGGGTATATTGGATCAATTTTTGGACTATGTTTGATAATTATTACCAATTGTAGGGCTCATAGAACTGAAACCAGGGGAATGGCTAAGAGTTTGCAGAGGATTATGCTCTATAGGGCTGCCAAACTGAGGCCAGCTACCTGCCAAGAATGTGGGTAGCAACTCAGTTTTTAAGTCAAAAAGCAGATAAATAAACTAGAAAAAGGATCAAGAAATTATAACTCAAACGAGAAGACACTAACACTCTCACAAACTGAAAAATAAGGGAAATTAATCCCAGAAGGCATTACCTGGAGGGGAGTTGGTTATTGATGAACTCAATTGATGCCTGAAACTTCGAGATTCATCTTGTTCAAGGTCTTGGTTCAGATGCAACATAAGGCTAAAGGTAAAATATGTAACAAGGCAACATTTGTATCAGTTAAACTATTTGACAGACAGACAGAGATCCACTTAACAGATTCTACAAATCAAACACAAAAATGGCTCAAGTTTGACAATAAATAACAAAAAGTAAAACAAAACATGATGTTTGGCAGGGAACAACACAGATACACATAATTAATACTTCTATGACTATAGGGGATTTCTAAAAGGCATATGTATATAGAGAGCCAATGGTAGAGTAATTAAAAACCGGGAAAGCATGGAAGATGGGGCATTAAATTTTGTTATTCTGTCATTAAATGGATCTCATCAACTGAGCACGATGCAAACATATAACAGTAGCAAATAACTTCGCCACTAATATCATGTTATCTGGAGCTTTGGGAGAAATATTAAATCATAAAAGAAGATGAAACATCTCCTAATACAAGCATTAGAATTTGTTAGTCAAAGTAAGAAAGTTGTTATCATAGACAACTCAACAACAATTTCCAGCCCTGTACTGAATGAGCTGAAATACTTTTTACTTTAACCAAACATTATCCTTTGAGTCAGCCCCTCATTATCTAGAACCCTGCAACCCTCCCACTTTATCGTTGGTCTTTTCTAACATAATCAACCCATCTAATCAGGCACATAAGAATGGAGAAGGGAAGGGGAAGGAGAAGGGAAAAAGAGAGACATAGAGCTCAATCACTGTTTTATAGTGCAAGTACACATCCGAAGTATATAAGCCAAAAGGGTGGCAGACATGGGTGGGTTTTGACCTGATGGTGTTGGGAACCTCATTAACCAAATTCTGCACTAGGATTGGCCTACATATTTCATACTGGTAATACAAGAAGTTTGCACTGCCTACTCTTTTAGCCTCGAAATTCGCTTGGTCACTGTTTAACCTGTACTTGGGCATATAATGTTTTTAAGCCAAACATGATCTTGCTTTGGGGTGTAACCTGGACAAATTGAACCCGAGCAACCCGAAAACTGGGCAACATTTTTTTGATTTCGAAATAATACTACTTACATCAGGGTAAAGAGCCGGTCCTTCAAAGTGGCTATCAATATATTTTAGCAAATCAAGACTCTCTCCTCGAATTTCATTATTGTGCTCCAGTGATGGCACCTACTAATTTTGAAAAGGAAAAAAGAAAAGAACCTGCAAATATCATAATCCATGAAACAAGAGGGCTCTCAACAGATTTTGTGATTTTTTCCTCTTTTGATAGATATAAATTTCTACAATTTTAAGAAGAGAGTGAGGAACACAGAAATTACCAAACAGTATTTTCCGAACAATTAATTATGGTTGAGAATGTAACCTTATTTGGTGGGTAGACTTTTTCCTTGTACCAATCTGGCCTATTTTGAAGATCAATAGGAACTAATTTGATCTTCTCTTGCAGACCCTGCACAAAGAAGTAAAGAAATTTCAAATCGAGAATTGCAGTAACATGAATAAAAGAAAAAAGAAAAGAAATAGTAGAGCAGAAAAATTATCCATAAAATTTAACACAACCTTGTAATTCCCATATTTATCAATCAAAATCGAGTATGTTTCTCAAATCTTAGCGTCTGCATCATACAGGAGGTAAGATTTGAATCAACTGATCAAAAGTCCCAAATTCAGAGACATCCAACAGCAAAGCAAGAAACCATTCGTTGAATTCTCAAAAGCACATACCTCAAGATCTTGTATTTAAGTGAGAGAAAGAGAGAGCACCTAACCTCTAATCAAAGAAAACAAAGAGTTCCAAATCCATGGAGATAAATCACGGAGCTATGCTCAAAATCAAACTTCGAAATCCCAATCCGAGATGAATCACCGAACTGAAGAAAAATCGAAGAAGAATCACTGAACTAAAGAATAATTGAGAGAAATTTGAGTGAGAGAAAGAGAGAGGAACTAACCTCTGATAAGAAGACGAAGAGTTCCAAATCCACAGAGATGAATCACGGATCTATGCTCAAAATCAAACTTCGAAATCGCAATCCCGAGATGACTCACCGAACTGAAGAAGAATCGAAGAAGAATAACTGAACCGAAGAAGAATCAGGAGAGGGAGAGAGCAAGGAGTGAGTGAGTGAGAGATTTGAGTGAGTGAGAAGGAGATGGCGGTGCTCAAAATAGGGTTTTCAAAATATAAGTCTGAAGAGATAGAAGAGGGTGTGAAGAGAGACAGGGAAGAGGGTGTGAAGAGAGACAGGGTTTGGAGGCGCTTTTAAAACGTCTTCTATTTACAAAACGGTACCGTTTTACCTAACAACAAAGGCGACGTTTAAAAAACGCCGTTAATTATAAAAAAAAGTGACGTTTAATAAAACGTCGTTAATAAAACGCCGTTAAATCCTCATTTTCCTGTAGTGAGAGGAAGACAAGATAGACAAAGTTTGCAACATCAATTGACAGTTATTGGTGCAACGATTTATTAAAACATGGAGGAACATGTATGTATATCTCTAGCATTTGGAAAATTCAATTTCATGATTTTCATTGGAATGAAATTGCTGTCAGAATGTCGTCTAATTTTCTGCAACCAAGTAGTGTGTTACATAACAATGAATACTTAAAATGGAAATGGCAACAGAACATAGTATTATGATCAAAGTACACAATTAAGAAACATGATTTATTTGTCCTAGCAACCAAGTCTTCCATGACGTGGAAGAATTAAACATCTAATCCAGGTTGTTCGACTAATAAGATTTTTAGAAGCTAACAAGAAAAAGCTAAAACCCAATAGCAACGAGTAGAAGATTAGCAGTAATTTCAAACTGTATACAGAACAATTGTAACCAAAAATAAATAAATCACAATCATAAAATCACAAATCTAATAACCATTAAACAATATGTATTACAGACAGGTCATCATAACAACCAATCAATGGACCCCATTGAAGCAAACAACTCAAATCAGCTCAAGTTGATTAACATGATATGTAGAGGTCTGTGTTTGTTCATACATAGACATACCTCAAGTAATGGGGAACACCATATTGGTGAAACAGTTGGAGGAGTTGCCATTGCCTTTTCCAACATTTCTGATAAAAATTCACTAATGTTTCATTACATTCATGAATTTAAATGCATGCAATTCAACAGAATTAACAGTACCAAATGAAGCTAGCTTACCCAAACAAGAAAATTAACGAGTTTTAGAACATGTTCAAACCTATCTCGAACAAGATGAACACAAATTGAACTTAAGTAGTTTGGTTAATTTTTTATACCTCTAATATTGTATGTGTTTCCAACGTTGTCACTAACATCTATCAGTCTCTTTTGCACATTACCTCAACTTTGAGAAGATAATTTGCAACCAGAGTTAGTAAGAAACTAAAAAATTGACAGTACAGACCTCTAGCTCACTTGCTTTTCATTCTACACTATTTGAGCTTCGGAAAATGGCATCAGAGGCTGAATGAAAGCTCAATGCATACCTTAGGAGGGAAACACAGAATCCGGCTTCTGTGACTATTTGTGTGCACTGAAGGAAGAAACATAACCTACAATCTTTGAGTTGGCTCTATGTACTTCCTCCTTGAAACTTTGCGGAAAAAGGCTGCACATAATGTTAAGAAGGATCAGATCAACTATCAAAGTAAAGTTTTACTTATCAAAAAGGGGCCACTTTATTCCAAAACCAAGTTAATCGTTAGGATGAAATCCACACCTAATGTAAAGGAAAGAAACAAAAATAACCTTGCCCAAGAAGATACTCGAAGATTGATTTGACTGGTAAGTTATAGTTCCAAACAGAGATGTCATGTCAGCTTGCATTCAGCTGATTGCTGCATTGCGAAAATCCTCCACAGAGGGTCAAAATCTTTACATACAGAGAGTTTGTCAATGTTCATCTTGTCTATCATCTTTGTAATATGATTCAATTTACTCAATTCCAACAACAATATGCTATAAGGTATTTCACATATCACTAGGAGTTCGAAAATACTGCAGTGACGATCCACATCAGTAAGGTAGCCAGGTCAATCAACCTGCTGGATCCAACACAAACACCAGTCAGACCCATGTTGGGTAGCTGGTCACACAAAAATCAGCCTGCTGGACCAAACAAAACCAACTAGTGATTATAGCAAATCATCTAGTGATTATACATACCTAAGGAAGATTAAAAAAACACAAAAACAAAAACAAAAAACTGGAAAAAGGAATCAACTGATCACCTTATACTCCAGATGCAGCTGCTTTCTCACTTCAAAATATCCTAGAACAAAAGATACTCAAATGGCCAGTGGTACTTTGGATTTAGTATGTGAAGGTCCACAGAATCTATCTATAAAATGTCATTAGCAAATGTAGTCCATCAATTATATTGCACAAAGGATCCATTAGATGAGATGTAAAGTGAAAAATTATCATGAAAGAAAGATGTGGATTAAATAAATAATAATTTCCACCAAAATTAAAGTGACATATTATTGGAATAAATCAAAAGATATACTTAGTGTCCCACCAAAATAACAACTCACATTATATCACTGTAGTGGATGAAAAAGAAAACAAGTGTCCCGCAAAAATAATGACTTATGTTACTACAACGATATGAATTACATACAGCCACACAACGATATGAATTACATACAGCCACACAACGATATGCTTGTCATTATAATAACTAGAAAACCATGCATGATCTACTCTTATGTTGTAGTTATGCACAGTTAGGTTTGTGTCATGCTCCACTACATAAATGATTGGGCATCAAATACAATCACTAATCAAAAGCATCAATTTTTACTAACGAAGAAAAAATAGAGGTGGAGAGGACTTCTACTGATAGATGTCGAGTTCAACTACATTTATGATTGCCCAACTAACATCGATTCGAGATCTAATGTTTGTAAAATTTTGCCATCTTATGACGGGTGGGGCACCGTAATTTCAAATTTCATCAACTAAGTTAAGTTCAATAATTACAGGTAAATCTTCTAGTTCAAGTTATTGCGTGGATTACAACCAGACAAAAAAGTTGAAGCATATATTAAAATCCAAACATATTAGTAACTCATTACCCAAAAGAAGATGAATAATTCTAAAACTAATCAGCAATTGAAAGAAAGAAATATCATAACAAAAGTGATGCACATCACCTACACTATCCTTCTACTGTGCCCACAACCTCCATGAGGGCGCTCATCATAGCTGCGATGCCTATAAGGACTTCAACTTCTGCTCCGACTGCGGCTTCACGAAAATCAGCCTTAGGCACATAAAGTAAGAACAATAATTTTCTATCCTTTTATGGACGACAAAGAACAATAACCAAAAGCTAGAATTTTAAATCTTGTCCCATGTTTCCAATCCATTATACAATAAAATTGCACTTACCCTCCCATCATAGGATAATGATGCAAAAATCCATGGCTCTCGGGAACTCCAAGCAAGACCAGCAATTTTGGTAAAACTAGTCAGGCTAAATTCAGACATTAACCTAGGAGTACACAACTGTGGAGTACCAAATATGATTAGTGAAAACTGTTATTCCTAAACACCAAAAACCCAATACCCAACCTTAAGTACTCAGTAATTGTAATAACATGATACCTGATATATATATCCAATGCAACAAGTGGAGTATGAATCCAGCCAACAACCTTAAAAAACAATTTAGTTTTCTTTATCCATGCTATCTCTAAGTTCTAGTATTAAAAAATTAAAAATTTTAAAAATAAATTAAAAAAATAGGAGGAATAAACATGATGGTACTAGGATTCTAGGGCATTTAACATTAAATAAACCAATGCTAACTCATTTGTTGCTTAGAGTCAACCTGTGAAATACAAGCAAAAAACACAATTAAACACCTGTTTTAACAAGATTTTAGCTTCCAAAAAGTAAATTTTATTTCTTCTCTCCCACACACCTGGAGAGGGGTTTTGGGGAAGGAAGAAAGATAAGGAAAGAAAAGGACAGTAGAATAATTACCTAGATAGATAGAATAGACACTAGAATAATTGATTAGTGTGTGTACACCTAGCATTCATATTGCTTTTCTATTTTGTGCACGAGACTTCAAGCAGTTATATTGTCCAGCCCCTGAAACCACCCAAACATAAAGTTTAATAAAAATAAATTTATCATATAATATTGATTAGTGTGTGTTTATCAAGTGTATGCAAATTTAAAATATGGTCTTACAAAGTCTATGTTAACTGCGCATGCTTGTAAAAAATTATATCTTAATACTTAGATTATCAGCATTGAAAAAACTATTGTACGGGGAACAATTTCATATTTCACTACTTGATAAAGAACTGGCCAACCTCATTACACATTGTTTTGATTGTGGGTTAAAAGGAACAGAAAAGAAACGTTGTCCAACTGA
The DNA here is from genome assembly GCF_055761805.1 of Camellia sinensis. Lineage (NCBI taxonomy): Eukaryota > Viridiplantae > Streptophyta > Magnoliopsida > Ericales > Theaceae > Camellia > Camellia sinensis. Next base: position 93,749,524 of record NC_138975.1, read on the forward strand.
AAATAAATAACATCCAGATCCCAATTGCCCCCCCCCCCCAAAAAAAAAAAAAAAACAAAATAGCAACAGCAGCAGAAAATATCTAGCACTTCCAGTACATCAACTCACCACAATTCTTAATCCAAAATATCTACTTGATAAATAGCACTGCTGCAAAATCAGAGACAGACAAATTTCTGGACTCATAATCGAGAAAATGAGCACTCGGTCTTTGCTATATTTATAAATCATAAAAATGAAAGAATCATGGACATACCACAGCTTTTTAATTCCAAAATGAATTTCTTCACAAAAGACTCCAATAAAAGCCTCCCCAAGGATCTGAAAATATTTGGTAGATGACCTAGAGAAATAATCTTTATGTCAATGATCTGTAGTAGCAGCAAAAGCTCCTTCTTCCGGTCACTTTCACACAAGGCCAGCAAATCCTGATTAAACTTGTTTGTAATTTCAATAACCAAATCGAGAGAGACGGGAAGGAAGAGCATGAGAGAGAGAGACAGAAATCAATACCTAGCTGGTGCAGATGGTGGTCGCGGTGGAGCCTCGAAATCGAGAGAGAGAACTTCAAAATCGAAATCGCTGAGAGATGAAATCTCTGAGACCGATCTGAATCTCTGAGAAATCAAGCACTGACTCTCTCTTCGCAAGCTCCCAGTCCCTGTCCTCCTTCTTCTCTCATAAAACTATGATTACCGGCCAGATCTAGAGAGAGAGAGAGACGGTGGAGCTTTGAAATCGAGAGAGAGATCTTCAAAATCGAAATCGCTCTGAATCTCAAAATGAACCTGCATGAATCTGAATCTCCAAGAAAATCGCTCTCGAGGGTTTAGAAGCAATTGGGGGTGAGCAGGAGAGAGGCGAGATTTGAAGGTGTGAGAATGAGAGGGTTGAGAGAAAGAGAGAGAGATGCGTGCGTATTACATCTCAGATTCAAAATAAGGGTTTCAACAAAGAGGGACAGAGGAGGCGCGTGAGGCTAACGGATTTGGAGGCGTTTAAAAGCGACTCCTATTATAAAACGGTGTAGTTTTATTTTAAAGAATAGGTGGCGTTTATAAAACGCCGTTAAATATTAATAAAAGTGACGTTCAAAAAAACGTCGTTAAAAAAACGCCACCATATCCTATTTTTCCTGTAGTGTATGACTCAAATAGGATGGTGACTTTTTAACTTTTTTAAGTTATAACAAACAAGGCATTAATAATATAGGATTCAATTCTATTATTGTATCATTGTGAGTGAATTTATAAGTTTAAAAGTATGGGTGTCTAATATTGTTCATTGTTAATAGATTATTTTATTCAAAATTAAAAAAAGAAAATTATTATAAATTATTATATCACTTTTTTTAATTGTTATATTGTTTTACAAAAATTTAAAAATTATTAAATAGTCAATCCCAAATGAGTAGTAAATTATAGAAAAAAAGAGCCCATCAATATCGAAAAATTATGTGGTAGGGTAAATTCATATAGTGCCTCTCACTGATTTTTATTCTTGAAATTGTAGCATTCAATCTCTTTTGTTAGGAGTTTGAAAATAATTTAACAAGTACTAAATAATAAATAATGTAAACAATACTTCGAACCACTGCATAATCACTCGTCAATATCACATTTAATGCTTTTGTTTTTGTTGTTTGGAATGGACGTGTCCATGAGATAGATCTCGGAAAGAGTGGGACCGAAAGATAGAGAATATCATTGTCTATAAGGAATTGTTTAGAATTATTTAAATAAATATATTTTTTATCTTTTTATAATAAGATGTATAAAAAAATTAATTTAATAAAAAAAAGATAAAAAGATGAATTATTTTGGGTTGCCAAACTTAACCTAATTCAGAAGCAATAAATGTCCAAGCAATAAATGTCCCAGCAATTTTGTGAGAATTGTGTCCACAAAAGTTTTTTTTTTTTTTTTTCTGTGTTTTAAAATTAGGATATTTGACTTACTAATATCGTAACAATATTAGGGTGTTTGGGAAGAAAAAAAAGAGATTTTTATTGATAAGTCCAATTTAGAAGTGTTTTAACTCAAAAAGTCCTTGAATGAATTTTTTAACCCATTTAGTCCCATGTATGTATAGTTTTATTCCATAAAATCCATTTTCTTGATTTACACTATTTTCTTGGACACTTATGCCCTTATATTTAATTTTGATACCCTTATAAATATTTTTTGAACGATTAGCAATTTAATGATGTGAACATTCATATTTTAAAATTCACATTGGTAGGAATGTAAAATTGGCCCGTGGGAGGCCTGAAACCCGGCCGCGAGCCGGGGCGGGCCCGGCCCGTTGACAATGTGAATATTCACATTGACATATTAACATTCACATTAATAGAAGTGTAAAATTGACCCCCGTCCTGTGGCGGCGCGAAACCCGCCCGCGACCTATGGCCGGCCTGGGGCGGTCCCGGTCCGGCCCGTCGACAATGTGAATATTCACATTGACATGTTAACATTCACATTGATAAGAGTATAAAATTGGGCCGCGGCCCATGGGCGGCCAAAACCCCGCCCGCGGCCCGGGACGGGCCCGGCTCGGCCTGTTGACAATGTGAATATTCACATTGACATGTTAACATTCACATTGATAAGAGTATAAAATTAGTCCGCGCCTCGTAACTGCCCAAAACCCGCCCACGGCCCGTGGGCGGGCCCGGCCCGACCTGTTGACAATGTGAATGTTCACATTGACATGTTAACATTCATATTGATAAAAGTATAAAACTGGCCAGCAGCCCAGGGCGTGCCCGACCCGGTCCGGCCCGTTGACAATGTGAATATTCACATTGACATGTTAACATTCACATTAATAGGAGTGTAAAATTAGCCCCCGTCCCGTGACGGCGCGAAACTCGCCCGCGGCCCATGGGCGGCCCGGGGCAAGCCCGGTCCGGCCCATTGACAATGTGAATATTCACATTGACATGTTAACATTCACATTGATAAGAGTATAAAATTGGGGCGCGGCCCATAGGCGGCCAAAAGCCCGCCCGGGGCGGGCCCGGCCCGGCCCGTTGACAATGTGAATATTCACATTGACATGTTAACATTCACATTGATAAGAGTGCAAAATTAGCCCGCACCTCATGGCTGCCCGAAACCCGCCCACGGGCCGTAGACGGGGCCGGCCCTGCCTGTTGACAATGTGAATGTTCACATTGACATGTTAACATTCACATTGATAAGAGTATAAAACTGGACAGCAGTCTAGGGCGGGCCGACCCGGCCCGGCCCGTTGACAATGTGAATATTCACATTGACAAGTTAACATTCACATTAATAGGAGTGTAAAATTGGCCCCCGTCCCGTGGTGGCGCGAAACCCGCCCGCGGCCCATGGGCGGCCTGGGGCGGGCCCGGTCCGGCCCGTTGACAATGTGAATATTCACATTGACATGTTAACATTCACATTGATAAGAGTATAAAATTAGCCCGCGGTCCATGGACGGCCAAAAGCCCGCCCGCTGCCCGGAGCGAGCCCGGCCCGGCCTGGCCTGTTGACAATGTGAATATTCATATTGACATGTTAACATTCACATTGATAAGAATGTAAAATTGGCCTGCAGCCCGTGGGCGGCCCGAAGCCCGACCGCAGCCCGAGGCGGGTTTGGCCCGACTCGTGACGATGTGAATATTCATATTGACATGTTAACATGCACATTGATAGGAGTGTAAAATTAGCCCGCGCCCCGTGGCTGCCCGAAACCCGCCCACGGCCCGTGGATGGCCCGGCGCGGGCCCGGCCCGGCCTGTTGACAATGTGAATATTCACATTGACATGTTAATATTCACATTGATAAGTGTGTACAATTGGCCCGTGACCCGTGTGCAGCCCGAAGCCTGACCTCAGGCGGGGGCGGGCCTGGCTCGTTGGCAATGTGAATATTTACATTGACATGTTAACATTCACATTAATAGGAGTGTAAAATTGGCCCGCAGCCCGTGGGCGGCTCGAAGCCTGATCACAGCCTGAGGCGGGCTTGGCCCGACCTGTGACAATATGAATATTCACATTGACATGTTAACATTAACATTGATAGGAGTGTAAATTTGTCCGCTACCCGAAGCTCGCCCGCGGCCCGGGGTAGGCCCGGACCCAAACCCGGGCCGCCCACGGGCTTCAGGCCGCCCGTGGGACGCGAGTCAATTTTACACTCTTATCAATGTGAATATTAACATGTCAATGTGAATATTCACATTGTCAACAGGCCGGGCCGGGCCCGCCTTGGGCCGCCCACGGGCCATGGACGTATTTCGGCAGCCACGGGGCACGGGCTAATGTTACACTCTTATCAATGTGAATGTTAATATGTCAATGTGAATATTCACGTTGTCAACAGGCCGGGCCCGCCCCTGCCCGGGGCCGGGCTTCGGGCTGCTCACGGGTCACGGGCCAAGTTTACACTCTTATCAATGTTAATGTTAATATGTCAATGTGAATATTCACATTGTCAACGAGCCGGGCCGGGCCCGCCCTGGGCAGCGGGCGGGTTTCGGGCCGCCCACGAGCAACGGGCCAATTTTACACTCCTATCAATGAGAATGTTAATATGTCAATGTGAATATGCACATTGTCAACGGGCCGGACCGGGCTCGCCCCGCGCCGCCCACGGGCTTCATGTCGCCAATGGGACGCAAGTCAATTTTACACTCTTATCAATGTGAATGTTAACATGTCAATGTGAATATTCACATTGTCAACAGGCCGGGCCGGGGCCACCCCGGGCCGCCCCCGGGCCGCCCACGGGCCGTGGGCTAGTTTCGAGCAGCCACAGGGCGCAGGCTAATTTTATACTCTTATCGATGTGAATGTTAACATGTCAATGTGAATATTCACATTATCAACGGGTCGGGCCGGGCCTGCCCAGGGCAGCCCACGATTCGCGGGCGGGTTTCGGGCCGGCCACAGGTCGCGGGCTAATTTTACGCTCCTATCAATGTGAATGTTAGCATATCAATGTTAATATTCACATTGTCAATGGGCCGGGCCGGGCCCGCCCCGACCGGGGCCCGGGCTTCGGGCTGCCCACGGGTCATGGGCCAATTTTACACTCTTGTTAATGTTATTGTTAATGTTAATATATCAATGTGAATATTCACATTGTGAACGGCCGGTCCGAGCCCGCCCGGGGCGGCGGGCTAGTTTCGGGCCGCAGGTCAATTTTACACTCCTATCAGTGTGAATGTTAACTTGTCAATGTGAATATTTATATTATCAACAGGCCGAGCCGGGCCTATTTTTTTGGCCTGTGGGCCGGCCCGGCCCGACTCAAATTTTTTCGGACACCCACGAGGATCGACATGGGCCGGGCCCCTACACATTGACGATATGAACATTTACGTTGACGGTGTGAACATTCACATTAAGGGTATTTTGGTAATTATGTCACCCATAGGACCTATTAAAATATAAGAAAATAATGTGAACTAAATGGAACATAAGTAGATGAAAAGGGTATTTTGGTCTTCTTATCTCAAATTGGACCTAATGGAATAGTCAAAAAGAATATGGGTTGGATGGAATAAAGCTCTTAGAAAATGGATTTATCAAAAAAACTCCCAAAAAAAATAGCCTAATTTAGGCTAAAATTCACAAAAAGATAAAATAGGCTAAAATAGCTAATAAGACAAAATATCACATCAAACCCATAATCATTTCACTTTTTCTCACACAAACATCATATCCAACCATAAAAAAATCTAATCATCTTCCCAAACACAAAAATTTTAACTTACTAAAATAGTCAAAAACTAAAATAACCTACTAAAATAACAACTTTCCAAACGAAGCCAATATTTATGAAGTGAGTTTTATGTTCAATTTTTTATAGAAAAGAGTTTGATATTATAAATATTTAATATTTTTTGTTATGGGAATTTGAGTTCTCTAAGAGTAGAAAAAAAAAAAGTTTGATGTCATTTGTTGAGTTCGATTCCTATTAAGAGTTGTTTGATACTATTTGTAGTGATGTTTATTTCTTTCATATTATGATTCATACTTGTAATTATTCTCTTATCAATTGAATTTTTTTTTTTTTTTTTTTTAATACAACTTTCTCAATGGTCTCGTTTGGGAACATATTTTTTTAGTAATTTTTTGACCTTTTTTGTAAAAATATAATGAAAAAAATAGTATGTTTGAAATAATTTTTTTAATTTTTTACGAAAAGATGTATAAAAAGTAGACAGAAAATATAATTTTTGACTTTTTAGTATAGATTCTAGGTTTTTTAATTTTTTTAGTGACTTTTTTACTTTTAAGTTAAAAAGTGATATTGCCAAATGAGATCCAGGACATTAGTTGAGTTTTCTAATTGGAGCATTATGTTGGACTCCGGTGGGGCTACCACAAAACGCATATCGATAATTCAAACTGTCAATATGTAAGTCTTGTCAAATATTTTATCTTTATAAAAAATCACGCTGATCGGATATCAATAACTACTTGATTAAATTATATTTGTATTAATAATTTATTTCTAAAATAATAGTTTTCGTTGATACAAATTTGATCTGATCAAATGGCTATCAATATTCAATTAACGCGATTTTTTATAAGAATTAAATGATGGACGAGCTATACATATTAAACGGTTTAAATTATTGATTTAGATTCCATGAAAAGCTGACAAAAATTAACAATATATTCCAATTTGATTTGGGACCGGTGAGAAAGCTGAGCCTTTGTCAATTTTATGCATTCCACCAAAGATGATCAAAAATTGTTTCGAGTTCAATGATGATATCCAAAAGACATAAACGTGTAGAGTACATGGTCGAAATGCCAATGGTTGGTCTCTGATTTTTTTTAAAATGTTTTTATTGATATTAAGGGTTGTCTTTATTACTAATTAGATAAATTACACCGATCCCTGGTCAGATGACAAAATAAATATAATATATCTCATAAATTTTATATAATTACATTTGAAAGTTTTAATTCATATAATAGTTAATCCGTTTTTTCATTATAAATTTGTTTATTAGTTGTCTGAATAAAAAATGTATTGTCATTTCTTACATTGAAAAATATATTTTATCTTTTGTATCTTTGTATCTTCATATTATTAAAATTTGCTGTATTTTTTTCAAAAGATCAATGTAATTTATCTTTATTAATTTGTATACTACAAGAGTAACTTAGCGATAATAATAAATTGTAACTTTTAGAATATTTTGAATTCGACTTTAATTATTGTGCCCAATTTTAATTCATACATCTGATTTATAATTGATTATCTTAAGGATGAACCTCTTAATCAGAGGGTTGTATTTATCCAAAGATAGAACTACTTGAATTTGGGGAGCTAAAACGGAGACGTATGGCATCCCTTTTGGGAATGAACTGCTGCTGCCAATCAAAATGGCTAAGTTTCAAAACTATGTTTCACTACAAAAAAATTGACTTTTTGCGACGGTAAAATACCGTCGTTAATACTCTTAATGCCGTCGCCAATACTTTTTGCGACGGCAAAATGACTTTTTGCGACTGCAATAGGGGGGTCGCAACTGCAGGGGTTGCAAAAGAGTTTTTGCGACGGTAAGTGCCGTCGCTAATATTTTGCGACGGCATTTTTTACCTTTTGCGACGGCACCGTACAGTCGCTAATAACGTTTGAAATTTCTTGACTTTTTTGCGACGGCCCTATTTCACCGTCGCTAAAAATGTTATTTGAGACGGCAAAAAATACCGTCGCTAATAGTCTTTTTTTTAAAAAAAAAATACTGTTTTTGCGACGGTGTGGTGCCGTCGCAAAAAGTATAAAAAATATAAAATTTTCTATTTTTTGCGACAGTGTAATGCCGTCACAAAAAATATTAAAAAATAATAAATTTTCTATTTTAAATAATAAAATTTCTATTTTTTGCGACAGTATAATGTCGTCGCAAAAAGTAAAACCTATAACAAAATTAATAAAAATATTAAAAATTTCTATTTTTTCCGACGGTGGTGCCGTCTCTCACTCTCTAAGAGCTAATTATTTACATTCTATTCACAAAAACATCATAACAGAAAATAAAAATAAAAATTGATCAAACCATCAAATTCAATATTTTACAAAGAATAATTAAACTGTACATGTTCAAATTCAATATTCAATTGAGTGAAATCAAGCCAGTAGTAATTTTGTATGTGGAAGCTCAGGGCTGTAATCCTCTTGTCAATCCGCTCAATCAATTCCTTGCCACCACCCTCTGGTTTTAACATTTGTTGTGCACACCTCAGTGCAAAAAAGAAAAGGGCTTGGATCTCAATTGGATAACCATATATTCCCTGTTCCAAATGTAATTGAAAAACATAAGTTATAATCTAATATATGAAAGCAAGCTAAGTGGTAATTGAGAAATGATACTGGCAATTTGCCAAAAAAGTGTTAAGACTCAAGCAAGCACCACTCCGTGCCATGCAGTTCATGCTGCCATAAAAACTCCAAAATTGGATCAGACCAAGCTCAATTAAAATTGGGTGAAACATGCTCAAATAATGTTCATACAGCATGGAGAACAATAAAAACTGGATGCTCATCGCAACAGAGGCTCCAAGTGGGTTTTGTAAGGCTGAGAAATCTTTGTAAGAATCATAATGTTAACCAAAACCTGACCAATTTATCAGTCATGTTAGAAGGTTTGATACAGAACCCAAGGACCACTATAATTGGCCAACCAAAGCCTGACCCTCCTGACCTATCTACTCCATTGATTTGATATAATTCGCTTTAGAGCTGAAAAATATGAATTTTTTTCTTGTACATCGTTGAAACAAATGAATTCATAACAAATTAAACCATCATGTTGAGCCACAACACCTCACAATCAAAATTGAAAAGTTAAAAATCTAATCATTCCCAAGATTAAAATTTGTTAGATACCATATTTTCTAAGAACAAGCTTATTAAGGGGATATAAGCCCCCAGTAGGCTAGCCCTGAAACCGATTCCAAACACTTGAGTTTGGCTAATTGGGTCAGCTTCTTCCCTCTTAGAGAAGTGTTGACTGCAGCAGCCTAAAGAGATCAGAAAAAAGACATCTAATGTAGCTTCTGCATTCTTTCTCAACAAATGCAGTAAAATTGCAATCACAATAACCCATGAGACAGAGAGAGAGAGAGAGTAAAAAAATGTTGGCCCAAACTTACAAGTTTCAATTGCCGAGGATATGGACATGCACCAGGAGAACCATAATTAACAGCCAAGATATTAACACCGTCCTGTAATCAGACATTGAAAGAGAATATATATATATATGCACGAGAACAGTGAACTTATGTCACAGTTTCTATCTGTCAAGAAGTAGAATAATGCAGATAAAAATTGAATAATAAACAATAGAAAATAAAGCAGAACATACAATAAACAAAATTACATCAAAAGGAAATATAACTATAGAAAAACAAAGACATGAAAATAGGAATGATAGTAAATTCACTGAATAATCGTTATAATACTTCAATGGTACACCTCATAAAACCAATCATGTCTTCCCATGCTTACATTTCCATACATGTGTCAACAACTAAAACTTTTCCCAACTCATCTTTATTTTTTCATTAGGCAGTGGAAACCTGTAACTTCTTATTTACTTCTTTCCTAGTATCATGTCATACATACATCTAGGCCCAGAACAAAATATCAGAACAGCATTATGCAAACTATCAACTTAAAAGATGGATCTAAGGGTGGGCCTGTAGACACCCCATTTTTGACCGACCTTGAGACTCAGACGTCACTAGTTGAGCACTTGGTGATATTGCATAATGTGCTCGTTCAGAAGTTTCAGAGTCTTGACTGCGAGCCCTGCCTCCGGACTTCCGAACCCTCTTCTGTGCCTTGCTTCGGTTTGCGAACCAGACTCGGTTTTCTCTATTTCTTTTCCTGAGGGGAGGGAGAGGTCCTGTAGACCATCTCTCAGTGGCCGTGGGCTACATTTTGTGGCCGTAGGCCATTTTTCCCATTTCGGAGCCCGGTTTCCGATTTTTCGGGACCGTTGGCCGTGTGCCTCGGTTCGGGACCGCTTAACCATCTCCGTTTGCTCTAAATTTTGGCATACATCTTATTTTCTCCCTTTCAAGGGGCACTGGGGTCTGAGAAACCCACTTCGTGACCGAATGCCACTTTCGGTGCTTAATAGCCCATTTTTCGGGACCCTGAACTGCGCGTTTTGGCCCCCGAACTTTCGTTTTGCATCGATTTTTGTTCATTTTTGGTAGGTGCCTCTGTTTCATCACCAGGAAGGTCACCGGAGGGTGGGAGTCCAGCAATTATCTTGGCAACCAGTTATATTCCATTTTCGCCCTCCGACGCTCGTTTTTCGCACTTCCGGGCCAATGTTGAACACCTTGGAGCCATTTTCTTCAAACCCAAACCACATATTTGTGATATACACACATGGGAGGACCCTAAAAGTTCATGGCCGGCCACTAATGTTTCTTGACCCTTTTGAACCCCTCCTTCCGAGCCAATGTTGAACACCCTTGGGTCACTTTCTTGAACTTTGAACCACATATTTGTGATGTACACACATGGGAGGACCCTAAAAGTTTATGGCTGGCCATTAATTCCATTTGAACCTTCTGAACCCCTCCTCAAAATGGCTTGTTCTCTCTCCTGTTTTAGAGTTTCCAAATTCGAACCATAGGGTTGTGAAGAGGGGACCTGGGAGGCCACCAATATGTGGTGGCTGGCCACTAAAGCCACTTGGCCTTTTTGACCCCTAGCCGGCCGGCTATGGGTGGTGGCCGGCCAGCCACCTGCAACAAAAATACCTGGCCGGCCTGCTTCCTCACTGTGTGTACTTTACAGCTGCACAGCTGTTTCCCCCAGAAAATATCTATATCCGGGGGATATTTTGTGGGGGAACAAAAGGCCTCATTTTCCCTCCACTTTGGCTAGACTCTTCTCTCCATCTCTTATCCATATAGAGAGCCTCCCAACTCTAGAAAAAGGGTTACAAGAGTTGCTTTGAAGATATACATACATATCACTCCATTTCCTTCAAGTTTTGGCTCCATTTTCTTCATCATCTTCAAGCTCTACCATCACCACTCCATTCCAGCAGCAAAGGAAGGGATTCCAGTAGCTTAGAGTCATCAAATCTGGTCCAAGAAGCAACAAAAGTGTTGGTCTTCATGGGTAAGTAGACTTTCCCCCTTTTTAGCTCATTTTTGTGCCAATTTCTTAGCCAAGTTGCTTATTGTTTTGGGCTCCAACCTTAACTGAAACTAGGTATATTTTGAGCTATTCTACATTTTTGTTGAAGGGCTCAACCCTGTTTGAGCCCCCCATCTTGCACTTGCTTCAATATCCTCCTTGAATGCTATTTTCTTGCATGCTTTGGCAGCCTATCATGCTTCTGTTTTTGGTCTTTTTAGAGGCCTAGAAATAGTCTTATTTTGACCTTCTTAACATGTTTCATTAAGGGCCTTTGGCTGTTTGATGAATATTTTGTACACTTTGTGTTATAGCCACTTTTGAGCCTCATTTTGCATTGCATTTCTAGCATGTTTGTATACTGTTTTGGTCATTTTATAGTTCAGTAAATAGTCATATTTTTGGTCCCTCTTCAATGTTGTAGAAGGGAATTTTTCATTTTGGGCTTTGCATATACCACTTGCCTCTTTGGCCACCTTTTGGCCCCTTTTCTTGCATGGGAGTGTAGCCACACTTGTGTTTGTTTTTGAGGTTTTTACAGTTCTGTAAATAGTCATATTTTTGGTCCCTCTTCAATGTTGTAGAAGGGAATTTTTCAGTTTGGGCTTTGCATATACCACTTGCCTCTTTGGCCACCTTTTGGCCCTTTTTCTTGCATGGGAGTGCAGCCATACTTGTGTTTGTTTTTGAGGTTTTTACAGTTCTGTAAAATGTCTTATTTTTGGCCCCTCTTCAATGTTGTTGAAGGGCCCTAACCTATTTGGAGTTAGAAGCTGTGAGTTGCTTCACAATCTCATGTTTAGGGCCATTTCTTGCATGCTAGTTTTGCCCTGTTTTGGTTTGCTGTTTGGCCATGCTATAAACTGGAAACGTGCTTATTTAGGGGCTGCCTTGCTTCTGTCTATTCATTGCATGTGCCAATTTTGTATGTTTGGTATAGCTGTAGGCCATTTCGGGTGCCAAAATTCATATTTCGGGACTATTCCCTGCATCGGGTGTGTTTTCGCCTCATTTCAGGGCTGTTTTCCCCCACATTTCATTGCTGAAAATCCAATAGCATGTTTTCATATCAATTTCCATTATTGCATTGCATATGCCATTGCCTCGATTTGCGTGCCCGTGTGCACACATTTCGAGGCACTTCATTTTCATTCATCGGCCTCTTATGTGAGTGTGGCTGAGCCTCTCTCATGTTAGTATAAGTCCATGTTGCATTCTATATGCCATTTCCATGCCATTGCATTGCATATGCCATTGCCTCGGTTTGCGTGCCCGTGTGCACGCATTTCGAGGCACTTCATTTTCATTCATCGGCCTCTTATGTGAGTGTGGCTGAGGCTCTCTCATGTTAGTATAAGTCCATGTTGCATTCTATATGCCATTTCCATGCCATTGCATTGCATATGCCATTGCCTCGGTTTGCGTGCCCGTGTGCACGCATTTCGAGGCACTTCATTTTCATTCATCGGCCTCTTATGTGAGTGTGGCTGAGGCTCTCTCATGTTAGTATAAGTCCATGTTGCATTCTATATGCCATTTCCATGCCATTGCATTGCATATGCCATTGCCTCGGTTTGCGTGCCCGTGTGCACGCATTTCGAGTCACTTCTTTTTCATCCATCGGCCTCTTATGTGAGTGTGGCTGAGGCTCTCTCATGTTAGTATAAGTCCATGTTGTATTCTATATGCCATTTTCATGCATTTGCATTGCGTATGCCATTGCCTCGGTTTGTGTGCCCGTGTGCACGCATTTCGAGGCACTTCATTTTCATCCATTGGCTTCTTATGTGAGTGTGGCTGAGGCTCTCTCATGTTAGTATAAGTCCATGTTGCATTCTATATGCCATTTCCATGCCATTGCATTGCATATGCCATTGCCTCGATTTGCGTGCCCGTGTGCACGCATTTCGAGGCACTTCATTTTCATCTACCGGCCTCTTATGTGAGTGTGGCTGAGGCTCTCTCATGTTAGTGTAAGCCCATATCCTATTTCCATGTCATTTGCATTGCATTTTGTCATTTTCTCGGTTTGCGTGCCCATGTGCACGCATTTCGAGACATCTCATTTTCATAGCATTGTGCATGCTAGGCTGTATCTTAGTTGCATTTCATGTATGTCATGCATATTGCATCGTGTTCGGAATAGGAGTTAGCCCGGGCACGAGAAACGAGGTGCGTTTAGTACTCCGAGTGACAGAACGTGTCTCAATTCCCCAGTCACCGACACTCCGGATCATCCATGATGGAGTTAGGTCTTGTTGTGTTTTCATGTGCATTCATTCTATATTGAGTTGTACAATTCGACTCCTCGGCCATCATGCCTCGGTATGCGTGATTGGTGGCACGAGGATCGAGGCATGCATATATTTGTGAAAATACATTGCTATGCCCCTTTCCTGCTCTCTGTTGCAGCAAAATGAAGAATCAACAACTTTTCGAGACTTGGCACGCGTTTCAAGAATAACTGCTAAACAGAGGCTAATTGGGGCATCCCAGTGGATTTCCGCGCAAGGCAGCCCAAACATACAGCATTCATCAGAAGCAAGGCTGTCCCTGGCTTGCACGCCAGTTTTACAGCTTTCCTAGTTAATTTGATTAATTAATTAAGAATTTGGACTGTAATATTTGGACTGTAATATTCTTTTATTCGGGACTGTATATTTATTTGGACCCTCTGTGCGAGGGCATAATTGTAATAAGTGTGCGTGTGTGTGTTGTATGTCTTCCAACCCCACGTCTTTCTTCCCTTTTATTTATCTGTTTATGATGGTTGGATTAGGGCATATTTCAATTAGCATACAGTATGACAGCATGTTTGCATCATTCATCTGTATTGCATGCACCGGGCTCGGCGCATCATACTAACTGCATTTGTATTTCAATTCCAAAATGAATGCATGTTAGCTGTAGCATTCCATACATCATGTTTAGAATAGCCGAGCCTGCTATAGTCGCATTTTGCATGTGTTGCATTAGGCATTTCTGTATACTTAGGATCATGCATGATTTCTAAATGTAATATCTGTTTTGGCTTGGAGTACCCGGTGAGTTTTATGCTTTAGCATCCTTGCATGCGTGTGAGTGACTGCCATGATAGCATGCTTACCATGAGGCTATATGCTTATCTGATATAACTGCCTGAATGCCTGTGGGTGAAGGTTGGGTTACTTGGATTGGAATAAATCATTGACTGTGAGTTTTAAGCCCACTAGATAGTGGCAAAACCATCTTTTCTAAGCCCACCTGAGGGTTGCAAAATCTGCATTTTAAGCCTACTTGCGAGTAGCAAACCATCTTTCAAAAAAACGAACATGAAATGTTTTGTTCCAATTCAGGCGATCCAGTCTATACTTGTATGCTGTGCGCATCACATAGTAACCTAGGCTAATAACCGGAATAAGGATACACAAAGTTTTCAAAAATAGATATCATGGTTAGTAGAGGCCCATCTTTGATCGGGCGAGCGGGGGTGCTCACGAAGTGACCTTCCCCAATCGTACCTAAGTTCCCGAGCCGAGGCAACTTTTGGTGATGACGGACACGTGGCCTTTGGCACCGAGTCAGGGTTTCCTAAATTTCCCAGTAAAAAACATTTAGGTGGCGACTCTGTATCTGGCAAAACAGTCTATGTTTGGCATTTCTTTCAAAAAATCTGTTTTTTCTCAAAACGATTTGCCGGATTTGGACTCTTTGGTTCAGACTTAGAACCGTGACAAAATTAAGAGTCCTGAGCTGTAGTGACCCCAAAATGAACAGAACGGGAGCTCGTTCCTCCCGGGGCGTTCGGGGGACGTCTACAGTTTCTGGCGACTCTGCTGGGGATTTAGAGAACTTGACTCGAACTCGTGATATCTGTTTTTGACTACACTTGTGTGATTCTTTGCATTGCATTTGCATTGGTGCGCCTAGGACACCGTGTTTGCCATCTGCTATTCCTGAACGGTTTGCCGGAGGCTTGTCTTGTCAAGGCATGACCATAAGGCTGACCGATTGTGGGCTCTGCCAGTATGGGAACACAAACCCCGGTTTTACCGGGGCACCCTCTTTGACCATTCGACCTAGTGCATATTCGGATCCATAGAGACCATTCCAAACTAGGACAGGTTGCTTACCCGTTTATAGGTTGTTTGAAACCGCTGTGTGCGTAGTGAAACCCTAGCTCCTGACAAAATAGGACAGGGAAACCCTACCCCAACATAGGGGTGTTTTTGGCTCTCACTTATCTGTTATGTGCTTTAGAGTGCGTCTCTACAGGAATGCATGTATCAGTGTTTTAGTTTGGGCATCAGGCCTGCGGGCGCCAGTTCAGTATTTTGGGTATTAGGCTTTCGGGCACCAGTTCAGTATTTTCGGAAATCAGTTATATCTGCGGGTATCAAGTGCAGTTTTGGGGACAGTAATTTTGGGAACAGTGATCAGTGGTCGAATACAGTTATTCAGTTATATTCATGTCTGTATTGGTGGGATTGGGCTGAGATGCTGCTTATTTTCTCTTTCAGTTCAAAGACTCGGTTCAGAGCAACCAGTGTTCCCCTTTGCTGAGGCAAGACAGGGAAAGGCTCACCGGTTCTTCAGATTCATTAGTCACCAACCCGGTCCATCTGATCCGTCAGTCACCAGTCTCATCACCTCTGTTCAGTTCAGCAAAACTCGTGATGGCGCAAAATTCGGAAGAAATTGTGGTTATGGCAGCCACATTGGACCAAGGAACCACATTGCAAGGTTATACCGATGGTGAAGTGCCACACCCACCCAGGTCACCTGCCGCACATCCGATCTGGGAACCCCAGTTATTTCCAACCCGTGAACCCACCACGTTCGAATTGATGCGAATGATTGGTGACCTTCAAAGATCCGTGGCGGATCTAGCCTGCGGAATGTCGGTTCCGCCGCCAAATGCATCGTATGCTGGAAATTTCATACCGCAGGAGCCCCCGCTACTGGGACGAATTGTAATCGAACTTAGTCAACCTGAAGCCATCCCAAGTTCCGGCAATGGCATGTCGACAACAACGGGGCTCCGCTCTGATGTAGCAACTCAAACCTTCTACCAAGCCGAGGCGAGTGGTAAGAACAAGATGAAGGTGGACACCGATCCCTACGAACAACTCCTGTGGGCTGTTGAGGCTTTGAAAGCCGGAGGATTAAATAAACAGCAAGTGTTCGCTGTTGCTGTGAAAACTGTAGACGACATCTTCCCCACTCAGGCCGAGAGCAGTTTAAGCCAGAGGGAAAATCAAGATGGGGACCGTCGTGCCAGGACAGCACCCTCCAATCCTAACCCCGCACCTAGAAGAGATCAGAGAGCCAAGGCAGCACCTGCCGACCCTTTTTCGAGTGCGTCCAGCAAAAGTCAGCAAGCCTCGAATTGTCCGCCCCGAGGTCGCAGAGTCTTCCATGCCCTCTATATGCCTTTGTCTAAGGCCCTTCAAATCCTCGTCAAAAAAGGGCATCTCAAACCCCTCGAGCCTCGGCCTCTCCCGAGTCCTCTTCCAGCTAAGCATGATGGTACCCAGTACTGTGCATACCATCAGCAAACCGGGCACAGCACCGACAATTGCTTCCGTCTTCGCCACGAAGTGCAAGATTTGATTGATAATGAAGTTATCCTCCCTCCAAGCTCGGCAAAATCTGTCACCACCGGGTTGGTGGATTTCGAGGGTAATGCAAGTATGTGATTAGGGGTTGAACCACCTGCAGGCGGCACGCGGTTTACCTCGGATGTGGCGTATGGCGCGCACTGTTTTGAGCATTTGTGAATGCTAGTTTTTGTACATGCTGACTTGGGTATTGGGTCAGTTTTGTTGTTTTGTTTTGAGTCTGTCTTTTTGTTTTGAGTCAGTCCCTTTTGTTTCGGGTCTGTCTTATCGTATCGAGTCAGTCCTGTTGTATAGGAGTCGGGTGATTCCGGGAGGTGTTACCTCGGGTGTCACCATTTTGTTTTATGTTTGTCTTTTCGTTTCGTTTTGAGTCTGTTTCTGCTGTGGAGCCAGTTACACCAACAGATTTGAATGAAATAGCAGTGGTTTTTCACGCTCTTGTGTTTGCCTCGGCCATGTGCCAATTGTGCCAGAAAGTTTGAATGAAACAGCAGTACTTTTCGCCTACTCTTCTGCGCCCCAAAATCATTGCATCGACCTAAGTTTTTCAAAACTTTTTAAACACCGCGGTGAAAACAAAGAGGAAGGAATTCCTCGGGATTTGCAAAACTTTGATCAATTGAGAGAAAGAGAGGCATGCTAAGCCCTTAATGATGGAATCATGCGTGTTAGCGTGAGTACTGAGAAGGACCCTGGCTTGATCCAGACTGGTTTCACACTATCTTCAGCGCGAGCAATTTGTCGCTTTTCTTAAAAATTTTCAAAAACAAAATATTTTGCGCGGTCCCGCGAAGACCTGTGTGGAATCGCTCTTGAGATTGTGCAGCTTAGGATCGCTCTCAGCCTCGAGACTTGAGTCCTTGCTTTCAAACCTTGGGCCTATTCAGAACGTTCAACGGTCAACTACAATGTGAGGCCTGTGTGGCTAGATTTGAAGCAGCCCTTGAACAAGAGCCAAGAAAGTCAGATCAAGAAGATCAGATATCATCAAAAGAAGCTTGCAAAGCTAGAACAACAGCCATTCTCCTGGATTCAGATAATTTCAGGATCTCAAAACCATTTGACATGGACAAAGCTACACTTTTACCCTTGAGAGGCTCGCTGGGCCGAAAACTCGGAAGGGCGACCCAGGCAAAAGTTAGAGCAAGAGAAAAATACAAAAAAAAAAAGAAGCAAAAAATGCAAAAAAAAAGAACAAAAAAGAAAGATGCAAAGAAAAGAACAAAAAAAAAAAGAGAAGAAAAAGAATTGAAAAGAAAAGAAGAACAAAGCTCGCAAGGTCGAAAACCCGCAACGGGCACTTTGGCAAAAGTTAGAGCATAAAAAGGAGAGGTTAATACCCGAGTGTACCTTAACCCCGAACTACGTGAGGCTTGATTCCCATCTTTGGGATACGTAGGCAACTTCATTCTGAAGTCCAGCCGTAAAACAATTCGATTGTGTCCATGCGATGGTTCTGATCATCTTCGCTTTCTCTGTATTCGAGAGTTTGGTTGTGTTCGTCGCTCTGAGGACTGCCTACAATGCGCCGCGGTGCCGTTCAAACAAGGGGCAACTTTCCGTTGCCATTCAATGCGCCGCGGTGCCATCCAAACAAGGGGCAACTTTCCGTTGCCATTCAATGCACTGCGGTGCCGTTCAAACAAGGGGCAACTTTCCATTGCCATGCAGCTCTCTTCAAGCAAGGGGCAATCTTCCTTCGAATCCGAGGTTGTGCATCTCGAGAGTAGGTTCCGTGCTCGTTGAGCAGTGGTCGTTTGCAAAAATAGTTTTTGAGAATTTTTACTGAGGTTGACTAACCTTTTCGAAAAGTATTCCATTTTCAAAACTGGACCATTTCTTGGACCCAAAAGAGGAAAATTTTCAGTGCTCATAGACCAACTTGCATGATTTTAAATCAGAAAATTGAACAAGCATGTTAATCTAATTCTCATTTTGGTCAAATTTTTTTTAAGAGAAAACTAAAACGAAAAAATGGTCAAAATGATGAACTAGGGGCACAGTTGAGTCAGGCTTCCTGACTTTCCCATTGTCAACATACTTGCCAAGAAGGGCACTCTACCCGCCAGAAAAGGGCACAACTGAAGTTAACAACAAAGGGTTGAAAGCCCTCTCATCCTCCAAGCAGCGAGGTATCAAGCCGAGTGCGAAGCACGAATTGGAATGGATCGAGATGCCCCATTCCCTCATCCGACGCATCGACAGATGTCACCGGAGGAAATAGCCGCGAGCTAATTATGTTGGGTGTGAGCCCGCAACTTCCTGTTCATCCATCAACCACCTAGGGGAGGGATAAAAAAATGAGAGATTAAAGAATAGAGAGATGTGCGCTGAGAGAAAAAGTGAGGAAAAGGGCTTTTTCAGCAAAAACAGAGCTTGAGGGCCGAGTGATGTGAGAATCACAATTAAGAAAGGGTGGGAAACAATACCCGAAGAAACTGGCTCCTCGTGTATTGAGAGGTCTCTCGTCTTTGTAACACGTCTGTGTGTCGTGTCTTTTGTTTTTGTTTGTCTCGATTCTGGCTTTGAGTCATTCCGAGTGTGTCTCGATGCGTTTAGGTTGTTTACCTTTTCTTTTCCATTGTTCAAATCTTTTTCGCTGTGTTCAGTCGTAGGCTCAATGCCCAGTTCAGAACACATTTCTTAATTTCAAAAATTGTCTTGTGCTCAGAGTGCCGTGTCATTCTCCACATTTGTGCAAAACAAGATTTTGTTCTTTCAAAAAAAACGCAGGGTTCAACTCGACCCGTGTGGGAACAGTAAAGCCAGAACCCATCTGAAGCTATATAGGTTCCAAACTTCAAAGCAAAAGGAAAAGAGGAAGATGTCGGACATCTGAGTTTGTTTCAACTTTTGCAAGTTCTGTCATCGCATCCTGTAGGTTCAGAATGAGCTGTGTGTTCGAAATTAAAAGACTACTCAATTTGGGCTGCGTGTTCAACTTTCAACTATCAAACTGTGGGCTGCGTGTTCACCTATCAATCTGGGCTGCGTGTTCAGAAAATTAAAGTTTGGGCTGCGTGTTCAACTTTCAACTATCAAACTGTGGGCTGCGTGTTCACCTATCAATCTGGGCTGCGTGTTCAGGAAATTAAAGTTTGGGGTGCGTGTTCAACTTTCAATCAAACTGTGGGCTGCGTGTTCACCTATCAATCTGGGCTGCGTGTTCAGGAAATTAAAGTTTGGGCTGCGTGTTCAAATTTCAATCAAACTGTGGGCTGCGTGTTCACCTATCAATCTGGGCTGCATGTTCAGGAAATTAAAGTTTGGGCTGCGTGTTCAACTTTCAACTATCAAACTGTGGGCTGCGTGTTCACCTATCAATCTGTGCTCCGTGTTCAGGAAATTAAAGTTTGGGCTGCGTGTTCAACTTTCAATCAAACTGTGGGCTGCGTGTTCACCTACCAATCTGGGCTGCGTGTTCAGGAAATTAAAGTTTGGGCTGCGTGTTCAACTTTCAATCAAACTGTGGGCTGCGTGTTCACCTATCAATCTGGGCCGCGTGTTCAGGAAATTAAAGTATGGGCTGCGTGTTCACCTATCAATCTGGGCTGCGTGTTCAGGAAATTAAAGTTTGGGCTGCGTGTTCAACTTTCAATCAAACTGTGGGCTGCGTGTTCACCTATCTATCTGGGCTGCATTTTCAGGAAATTAAAGTTTGGGCTGCGTGTTCAACTTTCAATCAAACTGTGGGTTGCGTGTTCACCTATCAATCTGGGCTGCGTGTTCAGGAAATTAAAGTTTGGGCTGCGTGTTCAACTTTCAATCAAACTGTGGGCTGCGTGTTCACCTATCAATCTGGGCTGCGTGTTCAGGAAATTAAAGTTTGGGCTGCGTGTTCAACTTTCAATCAAACTGTGTGCTGCGTGTTCACCTATCAATCTGGGCTGCGTGTTCAGGAAATGAAAGTTTGGGCTGCGTGTTCAACTTTCAATCAGAGTGGGCTGCATGTTCACCATCAATTCGAGCTGCGTGTTCGGAAAATCAAAAGTTTGGGCTGCGTGTTCAACTTTCAAACCGTGGGCTACGTGTTCACCTATCAATTCGAGCTGCATGTTCGGAAAATCAAAAGTTTGGGTTGCGTGTTCAACTTTCAATCAGAGTGGGCTACGTGTTCACCATCAATTCGAGCTGCGTGTTCGGAAAATCAAAAGTTTGGGCTGCGTGTTCAGCTTTCAATCAGAGTGGGCTGCGTGTTCACCTATCAATTCGAGCTGCGTGTTCGGAAAATCAAAAGTTTCGGCTGCGTGTTCAACTTTCAATCAGAGTGGGCTGCGTGTTCACCATCAATTCGAGCTGCGTGTTCGGAAAATCAAAAGTTTGGGCTGCGTGTTCAACTTTCAATCAGAGTGGGCTGCGTGTTCACCTTCAATTCGGGCTGCGTGTTCCGAAAATCAAAAGTTTGGGCTGCGTGTTCAACTTTCAATCAGAGTAGGCTGTGTGTTCACCTTCAATTCGAGCTACGTGTTTGGAAAATCAAAAGTTCGGGCTGCGTGTTCAACTTTCAATCAGAGTGGGCTGCGTATTCACCTTCAATTCAGGCTGTGTGTTCAGAAAATCAATGTTTGAGCTGCGTGTTCAGAAATTCAAGTGCTTGAATTGTGTGTTCAAAAGTGCAAACCGAAATGAGCTGTGTGCTCAGAGTCGAGCTGCGTGCCCGAAAACGAGCTGTGTGCCCAAAATAAGCTGCGTACCCGAAATGAACTGTGTGCCCGAAAGAGCTGTGTGCCCAGACTAAACAAAGTGTTGTGTTGTGAGCTGTGTGCCAATTGAATGAAATGCTATGTCGTAAGTTGTATGCTAAGCCTTGCATTGTGCATGCATCTCCTCGCGCTATTTCGCGCACCTCAATCGCACTGTCCTGTGTACTCACCCCTGGTCTAGGAGACCTTAAATCCTCTAAAGGTGCAATTCCTTTGGTGTTTGTCGTGCCCGAACGACTTCCGGTGGTCTGGTATAGCCACCTGCCCGTGTTCGCGGTGAGTTCCTAGGAGACCAACTGAGACGGTGGAAACTAGAGTTCGAATGGCTTATGCCTAGAACGCAAAGGTTCGGGATTTCCGAGACTAAAGTCTGGTTTAAATACCCAGAGGCGCGTCCTCGGCTTGAAATCTGTATGGAAGCCCCATAGGTTGAGATAGCATGTATGCACCTCAATTCTGGATACTGAACCAACCTAGTCTGTCACCCCGTTGGAGAATAGGTGAAGCTGCGACCTTGGTCAGGGAGAAAAGTAGTACCTGCAGTTCAACCAAGAAGAAGCGAAAGATCCCCAGCAGCATGAGGTAAGTCATTGCCAATTGCCCCTGTAAGGTACCTTTACCTCTTAGCCATTACATTGCATTTTAGCCACTACATTACAGTGCATTGCATGAATCCTCAATTTTCAAACCGGCTTCGCGTAGCGTATAAGTCCAACTTTCAAAACTGGCCTCGCGTAGCGTATAAGTCCAATGTTCAAAATCTTCTTGCATATCATTTGCATTTTGCGCCTGCCTGCGGGCACATCTTTGTCTATCTTGTCTGCTTTGTCTAAGTCTTCGGCCTTGTCAAAAATGGGTCGTCTCTGGGCTTTGACATTCACTGCCATCATTCTTATGACTTCCGAGTTCTATCAAAGAGGGGCAACTGTAGACACCCCATTTTTGACCGACCTTGAGACTCAGACGTCACCAGTTGAGCACTTGGTGATATTGCATAATGTGCTCGTTCAGAAGTTTCAGAGTCTTGACTGCGAGCCCTGCCTCCGGACTTCCGAACCCTCTTCTGTGCCTTGCCTCGGTTTGCGAACCAGACTCGGTTTTCTCTGTTTCTTTTCCTGAGGGGAGGGAGAGGTCCTGTAGACCATCTCTCAGTGGCCGTGGGCTACATTTTGTGGCCGTAGGCCATTTTTCCCATTTCGAAGCCCGGTTTCCGATTTTTCGGGAACGTTGGCCGTGTGCCTCGGTTCGGGACCGCTTAACCATCTCCGTTTGCTCTAAATTTTGGCATACATCTTATTTTCTCCCTTTCAAGGGGCACTGGGGTCTGAGAAACCCACTTCGTGGCCGAATGCCACTTTCGGTGCTTAGCAGCCCATTTTTCGGGACCCTGAACTGCGCGTTTTGGCCCCCGAACTTTCGTTTTGCATCGGTTTTCGTTCATTTTTGGCAGGTGCCTCTATTTCATCACCAGGAAGGTCACCGGAGGGTGGGAGGCCAGCAATTGTCTTAGCAACTAGTTATATTCCATTTTCGCCCTCCGACGCCCGTTTTTCGCACTTCCGGGCCAATGTTGAACACCTTGGAGCCATTTTCTTCAAACCCAAACCACATATTTTTGATGTACACACATGGGAGGACCCTAAAAGTTCATGGCCGGCCACTAATGTTTCTTAACCCTTTTGAACCCCTCTTCCGAGCCAATGTTGAACACCCTTGGGCCACTTTCTTGAACTTTGAACCACATATTTGTGATGTACACACATGGGAGGACCCTAAAAGTTTATGGCCAGCCATTAATTCCATTTGAACCTTCTGAACCCCTCCTCAAAATGGCTTGTTCTCTCTCCTGTTTTAGAGTTTCCAAATTCGAACCACAGGGTTGTGAAGAAGGGACCTGGGAGGCCACCAATATGTGGTGGCCGGCCACTAAAGCCACTTGGCCTTTTTGACCCCTAGCCGGCCGGCTATGGGTGGTGGCCGGCCAGCCACCTGCAACAAAAATACCTGGCCGGCCTGCTTCCTCACTGTGTGTACTTTACAGCTGCACAGCTGTTTCCCCCAGAAAATATCTATATCCGGGGGATATTTTGTGGGGGAACAAAAGGCCTCATTTTCCCTCCACTTTGGCTATACTCTTCTCTCCATCTCTTATCCATATAGAGAGCCTCCCAACTCTAGAAAAAGGGTTACAAGAGTTGCTTTGAAGATATACATACATATCACTCCATTTCCTTCAAGTTTTGGCTCCATTTTCTTCATCATCTTCAAGCTCTACCATCACCACTCCATTCCAGCAGCAAAGGAAGGGATTCCAGCAGCTTAGAGTCATCAAATCTGGTCCAAGAAGCAACAAAAGTGTTGGTCTTCATGGGTAAGTAGACTTTCCCCCTTTTTAGCTCATTTTTGTGCCAATTTCTTAGCCAAGTTGCTTATTGTTTTGGGCTCCGACCTTAACTGAAACTAGGTATATTTTGAGCTATTCTACATGTTTGTTGAAGGGCTCAACCCTGTTTGAGCCCCCCATCTTGCACTTGCTTCAATATCCTCCTTGAATGCTATTTTCTTGCATGCTTTGGCAGCCTATCATGCTTCTGTTTTTGGTCTTTTTAGAGGCCTAGAAATAGTCTTATTTTGACCTTCTTAACATGTTTTATTAAGGGCCTTTGGCTGTTTGATGAATATTGTGCACACTTTGTGTTATAGCCACTTTTGAGCCTCATTTTTGCATTGCATTTATAGCATGTTTGTATACTGTTTTGGTCATTTTACAGTTCTGTAAATAGTCATATTTTTGGTCCCTCTTCAATGTTGTAGAAGGGAATTTTTCAGTTTGGGCTTTGCATATACCACTTGCCTCTTTGGCCACCTTTTGGCCCCTTTTCTTGCATGGGAGTGCAGCCATACTTGTGTTTGTTTTTGAGGTTTTTACAGTTCTGTAAATAGTCATATTTTTGGTCCCTATTCAATGTTTTATAAGGGAATTTTTCAGTTTGGGCTTTGCATATACCACTTGCCTCTTTGGCCACCTTTTGGCCCTTTTTCTTGCATGGGAGTGCAGCCATACTTGTGTTTGTTTTTGAGGTTTTTACAGTTCTGTAAAATGTCTTATTTTTGGCCCCTCTTCAATGTTGTTGAAGGGCCCTAACCTATTTGGAGTTAGCAGCTGTGAGTTGCTTCACAATCTCATGTTTAGGGCCATTTTTTGCATGCTAGTTTTGCCCTGTTTTGGTTTGCTGTTTGGCCATGCTATAAACTGGAAAAGTGCTTATTTAGGGGCTGCCTTGCTTCTTTCTATTCATTGCATGTGCCAATTTTGTATGTTTGGTATAGCTGTAGGCCATTTCGGGTGCCAAAATTCATATTTCGGGACTATTCCCTGCATCGGGTGTGTTTTCGCCTCATTTCGGGGCTGTTTTCCCCCACTTTTCATTGCTTAAAATCCATTAGCATGCTTGCATATCAATTTCCATTATTGCATTGCATATGCCATTGCCTCGATTTGCGTGCCCGTGTGCATGCATTTCAAGGCACATCATTTTCATTCATCGGCCTCCTATGTGAGTGTGGCTGAGCCTCTCTCATGTTAGTATAAGTCCATGTTGCATTCTATATGCCATTTCCATGCCATTGCATTGCATATGCCATTGCCTCGGTTTGCGTGCCCGTGTGCACGCATTTCGAGGCACTTCATTTTTATTCATCGGCCTCTTATGTGAGTGTGGCTGAGGCTCTCTCATGTTAGTATAAGTCCATGTTGCATTCTATATGCCATTTCCATGCCATTGCATTGCATATGCCATTGCCTCGCTTTGCGTGCCCATGTGCACGCATTTCGAGGCACTTCTTTTTCATCCATCGGCCTCTTATGTGAGTGTGGCTGAGGCTCCCTCATGTTAGTATAAGTTCATGTTGCATTCTATATGCCATTTTCATGCATTTGCATTGCGTATGCCATTGCCTCGGTTTGCGTGCCCGTGTGCACGCATTTCGAGGCACTTCATTTTCATCCATCGGCTTCTTATGTGAGTGTGGCTGAGGCTCTCTCATGTTAGTATAAGTCCATGTTGCATTCTATATGCCATTTTCATGCCATTGCATTGCATATGCCATTGCCTCGGTTTGCGTGCCCGTGTGCACGCATTTCGAGGCACTTCATTTTCATCTACCGGCCTCTTATGTGAGTGTGGCTGAGGCTCTCTCATGTTAGTGTAAGCCCATATCCTATTTCCATGTCATTTGCATTGCATTCTGTCATTTTCTCGGTTTGCGTGCCCATGTGCACGCATTTCGAGACATCTCATTTTCATAGCATTGTGCATGCTAGGCTGTATCTTAGTTGCATTTCATGCATGTCATGCATATTGCATCGTGTTCGGAATAGGAGTTAGCCCGGGCACGGGAAACGAGGTGCATTTCGTACTCCGAGTGACGGAACGTGTCTCAATTCCCCAGTCACCGACACTCCGGATCATCCATGATGGAGTTAGGTCTTGTTGTGTTTTCATGTGCATTCATTCTATATTGAGTTGTGCAATTCGACTCCTCGGCCATCATGCCTCGGTATGCGTGATTGGTGGCACGAGGATCGAGGCATGCATATATTTGTGAAAATACATTGCTATGCCCCTTTCCTGCTCTCTGTTGCAGCAAAATGAAGAATCAACAACTTTTCGGGACTTGGCACGCGTTTCAAGAATAACTGCTAAACAGAGGCTAATTGGGGCATCCCAGTGGATTTCCGCGCAAGGCAGCCCAAACATACAGCATTCATCAGAAGCAAGGCAGTCCCTGGCTTGCACGCCAGTTTTACAGCTTTCTTAGTTAATTTGATTAATTAATCAAGAATTTGTATATTATTTGGACTGTAATATTTGGACTGTAATATTCTTTTATTCGGGACTGTATATTTATTTGGACCCTCTGTGCGAGGGCATAATTGTAATAAGTGTGCGTGTGTGTGTTGTATGTCTTCCAACCCCACGTCTTTCTTCCCTTTTATTTATCTGCTTATGATGGTTGGATTAGGGCATATTTCAATTAGCATACAGTATGACAGCATGTTTGCATCATTCATCTGTATTGCATGCACCGGGCTCGGCGCATCATACTAACTGCATTTGTATTTCAATTCCAAAATGAATACATGTTAGCTGTAGCATTCCATACATCATGTTTAGAATAGCCGAGCCTGCTATAGTCGCATTTTGCATGTGTTGCATTAGGCATTTCTGTATACTTAGGATCATGCATGATTTCTAAATGTAATATCTGTTTTGGCTTGGAGTACCCGGTGAGTTTTATGCTTTAGCATCCTTGCATGCGTGTGAGTGACTGCCATGATAGCATGCTTACCATGAGGCTATATGCTTATCTGATATAACTGCCTGAATGCCTGTGGGTGAAGGTTGGGTTACTTGGATTGGAATAAATCATTGACTGTGAGTTTTAAGCCCACTAGATAGTGGCAAAACCATCTTTTCTAAGCCCACCTGAGGGTGGCAAAATCTGCATTTTAAGCCTACTTGCGAGTAGCAAACCATCTTTCAAAAAAACGAACATGAAATGTTTTGTTCCAATTCAGGCGATCCAGTCTATACTTGTATGCTGTGCGCATCACATAGTAACCAAGGCTAATAACCGGAATAAGGATACACAAAGTTTTCAAAAATAGATATCATGGTTAGTAGAGGCCGATCTTTGATCGGGCGAGCGGGGGTGCTCACGAAGTGACCTTCCCCAATCGTACCTAAGTTCCCGAGCCGAGGCAACTTTTGGTGATGACGGACACGTGGCCTTTGGCACCGAGTCAGGGTTTCCTAAATTTCCCAGTAAAAAACATTTAGGTGGCGACTCTGTATCTGGCAAAGCAGTCCATGTTTGGCACTTCTTTCAAAAAATCTTTTTTTTTTCTCAAAACGATTTGCCGGATTTGGACTCTTTGGTTCAGACTTAGAACCGTGACAAAATTGAGAGTCCTGAGCTGTAGTGACCCCAAAATGAACAGAACGGGAGCTCGTTCCTCCCGGGGCGTTCGGGGGACGTCTACAGTTTCTGGCGACTCTGCTGGGGATTTAGAGAACTTGACTCGAACTCGTGATATCTGTTTTTGACTACACTTGTGTGATTCTTTGCATTGCATTTGCATTGGTGCGCCTAGGACACCGTGTTTGCCATCTGCTATTCCTGAACGGCTTGCCAGAGGCTTGTCTTGTCAAGGCATGACCATAAGGCTGACCGGTTGTGGGCTCTGCCAGTATGGGAACACAAACGCCGGTTTTACCGGGGCACCCTCTTTGACCATTCAACCTAGTGCATATTCGGATCCATAGAGACCATTCCAAACTAGGACAGGTTGCTTACCCGTTTATAGGTTGTTTGAAACCGCTGTGTGCGTAGTGAAACCCTAGCTCCTGACAAAATAGGACAGGGAAACCCTATCCCAACATAGGGGTGTTTTTGGCTCTCACTTATCTGTTATGTGCTTTAGAGTGCGTCTCTACAGGAATGCATGTATCAGTGTTTTAGTTTGGGCATCAGGCCTGCGGGCGCCAGTTCAGTATTTTGGGTATTAGGCTTTCGGGCACCAGTTCAGTATTTTCGGAAATCAGTTATATCTGCGGGTATCAAGTGCAGTTTTGGGGACAGTAATTTTGGGAACAGTGATCAGTGGTCGAATACAGTTATTCAGTTATATTCATGTCTGTATTGGTGGGATTGGGCTGAGATGCTGCTTATTTTCTCTTTCAGTTCAAAGACTCGGTTCAGAGCAACCAGTGTTCCCCTTTGCTGAGGCAAGACAGGGAAAGGCTCACCGGTTCTTCAGATTCATTAGTCACCAACCCGGTCCATCTGATCCGTCAGTCACCAGTCACATCACCTCTGTTCAGTTCAGCAAAACTCGTGATGGCGCAAAATTCGGAAGAAATTGTGGTTATGGCAGCCACATTGGACCAAGGAACCACATTGCAAGGTTATACCGATGGTGAAGTGCCACACCCACCCAGGTCACCTGCCGCACATCCGATCTGGGAACCCCAGTTATTTCCAACCCGTGAACCCACCACGTTCGAATTGATGCGAATGATTGGTGACCTTCAAAGATCCGTGGCGGATCTAGCCTGCGGAATGTCGGTTCCGCCGCCAAATGCATCGTATGCTGGAAATTTCATACCGCAGGAGCCCCCGCTACTGGGACGAATTGTAATCGAACTTAGTCAACCTGAAGCCATCCCAAGTTCCGGCAATGGCATGTCGACAACAACGGGGCTCCGCTCTGATGTAGCAACTCAAACCTTCTACCAAGCCGAGGCGAGTGGTAAGAACAAGATGAAGGTGGACACCGATCCCTACGAACAACTCCTGTGGGCTGTTGAGGCTTTGAAAGCCGGAGGATTAAATAAACAGCAAGTGTTCGCTGTTGCTGTGAAAACTGTAGACGACATCTTCCCCACTCAGGCCGAGAGCAGTTTAAGCCAGAGGGAAAATCAAGATGGGGACCGTCGTGCCAGGACAGCACCCTCCAATCCTAACCCCGCACCTAGAAGAGATCAGAGAGCCAAGGCAGCACCTGCCGACCCTTTTTCGAGTGCGTCCAGCAAAAGTCAGCAAGCCTCGAATTGTTCGCCCCGAGGTCGCAGAGTCTTCCATGCCCTCTATATGCCTTTGTCTAAGGCCCTTCAAATCCTCGTCAAAAAAGGGCATCTCAAACCCCTCGAGCCTCGGCCTCTCCCGAGTCCTCTTCCAGCTAAGCATGATGGTACCCAGTACTGTGCATACCATCAGCAAACCGGGCACAGCACCGACAATTGCTTCCGTCTTCGCCACGAAGTGCAAGATTTGATTGATAATGAAGTTATCCTCCCTCCAAGCTCGGCAAAATCTGTCACCACCGGGTTGGTGGATTTCGAGGGTAATGCAAGTATGTGATTAGGGGTTGAACCACCTGCAGGCGGCACGCGGTTTACCTCGGATGTGGCGTATGGCGCGCACTGTTTTGAGCATTTGTGAATGCTAGTTTTTGTACATGCTGACTTGGGTATTAGGTCAGTTTTGTTGTTTTGTTTTGAGTCTGTCTTTTTGTTTTGAGTCAGTCCCTTTTGTTTCGGGTCTGTCTTATCGTATCGAGTCAGTCCTGTTGTATAGGAGTCGGGTGATTCCGGGAGGTGTTACCTCGGGTGTCACCATTTTGTTTTATGTTTGTCTTTTCGTTTCGTTTTGAGTCTGTTTCTGCTGTGGAGCCAGTTACACCAACAGATTTGAATGAAATAGCAGTGGTTTTTCACGCTCTTGTGTTTGCCTCGGCCATGTGCCAATTGTGCCAGAAAGTTTGAATGAAACAGCAGTACTTTTCGCCTACTCTTCTGCGCCCCAAAATCATTGCATCGACCTAAGTTTTTCAAAACTTTTTAAACACCGCGGTGAAAACAAAGAGGAAGGAATTCCTCGGGATTTGCAAAACTTTGATCAATTGAGAGAAAGAGAGGCATGCTAAGCCCTTAATGATGGAATCATGCGTGTTAGCGTGAGTACTGAGAAGGACCCTGGCTTGATCCAGACTGGTTTCACACTATCTTCAGCGCGAGCAATTTGTCGCTTTTCTTAAAAATTTTCAAAAACAAAATATTTTGCGCGGTCCAGCGAAGACCTGTGTGGAATTGCTCTTGAGATTGTGCAGCTTAGGATCGCTCTCAGCCTCGAGACTTGAGTCCTTGCTTTCAAACCTTGGGCCTATTCAGAACGTTCAACGGTCAACTACAATGTGAGGCCTGTGTGGCTAGATTTGAAGCAGCCCTTGAACAAGAGCCAAGAAAGTCAGATCAAGAAGATCAGATATCATCAAAAGAAGCTTGCAAAGCTAGAACAACAGCCATTCTCCTGGATTCAGATAATTTCAGGATTTCAAAACCATTTGACATGGACAAAGCTACACTTTTACCCTTGAGAGGCTCGCTGGGCCGAAAACCCGGAAGGGTGACCCAGGCAAAAGTTAGAGCAAGAGAAAAATACAAAAAAAAAAGAAGCAAAAAATGCAAAAAAAAAAAAAAGAACAAAAAAGAAAGATGCAAAGAAAAGAACAAAAAAAAAAAAAGAGAAGAAAAAGAATTGAAAAGAAAAGAAGAACAAAGCTCGCAAGGTCGAAAACCCGCAATGGGCACTTTGGCAAAAGTTAGAGCATAAAAAGGAGAGGTTAATACCCGAGTGTACCTTAACCCCGAACTACGTGAGGCTTGATTCCCATCTTTGGGATACGTAGGCAACTTCATTCTGAAGTCCAGCCGTAAAACAATTCGATTGTGTCCATGCGATGGTTCTGATCATCTTCGCTTTCTCTGTATTCGAGAGTTTGGTTGTGTTCGTCGCTCTGAGGACTGCCTACAATGCGCCGCGGTGCCGTTCAAACAAGGGGCAACTTTCCGTTGTCATTCAATGCGCCGCGGTGCCATCCAAACAAGGGGCAACTTTCCGTTGCCATTCAATGCACTGCGGTGCCGTTCAAACAAGGGGCAACTTTCCGTTGCCATGCAGCTCTCTTCAAGCAAGGGGCAATCTTCCTTCGAATCCGAGGTTGTGCATCTCGAGAGTAGGTTCCGTGCTCGTTGAGCAGTGGTTGTTTGCAAAAATAGTTTTTGAGAATTTTTACTGAGGTTGACTAACCTTTTCGAAAAGTATTCCATTTTCAAAACTGGATCATTTCTTGGACCCAAAAGAGGAAAATTTTCAGTGCTCATAGACCAACTTGCATGATTTTAAATCAGAAAATTGAACAAGCATGTTAATCTAATTCTCATTTTGGTCAAATTTTTTTTAAGAGAAAACTAAAACGAAAAAATGGTCAAAATGATGAACTAGGGGCACAGTTGAGTCAGGCTTCCTGACTTTCCCATTGTCAACATACTTGCCAAGAAGGGCACTCTACCCGCCAGAAAAGGGCACAACTGAAGTTAACAACAAAGGGTTGAAAGCCCTCTCATCCTCCAAGCAGCGAGGTATCAAGCCGAGGGCGAAGCACGAATTGGAATGGATCGAGATGCCCCATTCCCTCATCCGACGCATCGACAGATGTCACCGGAGGAAATAGCCGCGAGCTAATTATGTTGGGTGTGAGCCCGCAACTTCCTATTCATCCATCAACCACCTAGGGGAGGGATAAAAAAATGAGAGATTAAAGAATAGAGAGATATGTGCTGAGAGAAAAAGTGAGGAAAAGGGCTTTTTCAGCAAAAACAGAGCTTGAGGGCCGAGTGATGTGAGAATCACAATTGAGAAAGGGTGGGAAACAATACCCGAAGAAACTGGCTCCTCGCGTACTGAGAGGTCTCTCGTCTTTGTAACACGTCTGTGTGTCGTGTCTTTTGTTTTTGTTTGTCTCGATTCTGGCTTTGAGTCGTTCCGAGTGTGTCTCGATGCGTTTAGGCTGTTTACCTTTTCTTTTCCATTGTTCAAATCTTTTTCGCTGTGTTCAGTCGTAGGCTCAATGCCCAGTTCAGAACACATTTCTTAATTTCAAAAATTGTCTTGTGCTCAGAGTGCCGTGTCATTCTCCACATTTGTGCAAAACAAGATTTTGTTCTTTCAAAAAAAAACGCAGGGTTCAACCCGACCCGTGTGGGAACAGTAAAGCCAGAACCCGTCTGAAGCTATATAGGTTCCAATTTTCAAAGCAAAAGGAAAAGAGGAAGAAGTCGGACATCTGAGTTTGTTTCAACTTTTGCAAGTTCTCTCATCGCATCCTGTTGGTTCAGAATGAGCTGTGTGTTCGAAATTAAAAGACTACTCAATTTGGGCTACGTGTTCAACTTTCAACTATCAAACTGTGGGCTGCGTGTTCACCTATCAATCTGGGCTGCGTGTTCAGGAAATTAAAGTTTGGGCTGCGTGTTCAACTTTCAACTATCAAACTGTGGGCTGCGTGTTCACCTATCAATCTAGGCAGCGTGTTCAGGAAATTAAAGTTTGGGCTGCGTGTTCAACTTTCAATCAAACTGTGGGCTGCGTGTTCACCTATCAATCTGGGCTGCGTGTTCAGGAAATTAAAGTTTGGGCTGCGTGTTCAACTTTCAATCAAACTGTGGGCTGCGTGTTAACCTATCAATCTGGGCTGCGTGTTCAGGAAATTAAAGTTTGGGCTGCGTGTTCAACTTTCAACTATCAAACTGTGGGCTGCGTGTTCACCTATCAATCTGGGCTACGTGTTCAGGAAATTAAAGTTTGGGCTGCGTGTTCAACTTTCAATCAAACTGTGGGCTGCGTGTTCACCTATCAATCTGGGCTGCGTGTTCAGGAAATTAATGTTTAGGCTGTGTGTTGAACTTTCAATCAAACTGTGGGCTGCGTGTTCACCTATCAATCTGGGCTGCGTGTTCAGGAAATTAAAGTTTGGGCTGCGTGTTCAACTTTCAATCAAACTGTGGGCTGCGTGTTCACCTATCAATCTGGGCTGCGTGTTCAGGAAATTAAAGTTTGGGCTGCGTGTTCAACTTTCAATCAAACTGTGGGCTGCGTGTTCACCTATCAATCTGGGCTGCGTGTTCAGGAAATTAAAGTTTGGGCTGCGTGTTCAACTTTCAATCAAACTGTGGGTTGCGTGTTCACCTATCAATCTGGGCTGCGTGTTCAGGAAATTAAAGTTTGGGCTGCGTGTTCAACTTTCAATCAAACTGTGGGCTGCGTGTTCACCTATCAATCTGGGCTGCGTGTTCAGGAAATTAAAGTTTGGGCTGCGTGTTCAACTTTCAATCAAACTGTGGGCTGCGTGTTCACCTATCAATCTGGGCTGCGTGTTCAGGAAATTAAAGTTTGGGCTGCGTGTTCAACTTTCAATCAGAGTGGGCTCCGTGTTCACCATCAATTCGAGCTGCGTGTTCGGAAAACCAAAATTTGGGCTGCGTGTTCAACTTTCAAACTGTAGGCTGCGTGTTCACCTATCAATTCGAGCTGCGTGTTCGGAAAATCAAAAGTTTGGGCTGCGTGTTCAACTTTCAATCAGAGTGGGCTGCGTGTTCATCATCAATTCGAGCTGCGTGTTCGGAAAATCAAAAGTTTGGGCTGCGTGTTCAACTTTCAATCAGAGTGGGCTGCGTGTTCACCTATCAATTCGAGCTGCGTGTTCGGAAAATCAAAAGTTTGGGCTGCGTGTTCAACTTTCAATCAGAGTGGGCTGCGTGTTCACCATCAATTCGAGCTGCGTGTTCGGAAAATCAAAAGTTTGGACTGCGTGTTCAACTTTCAATCAGTGTGGGCTGCGTGTTCACCTTCAATTCGGGCTGCGTGTTCCGAAAATCAAAAGTTTGGGCTGCGTGTTCAACTTTCAATCAGAGTGGGCTGTGTGTTCACCTTCAATTCGAGCTACGTGTTCGGAAAATCAAAAGTTCGGGTTGCGTGTTCAACTTTCAATCAGAGTGGGCTGCGTATTCACCTTCAATTCGGGCTGTGTGTTCAGAAAATCAATGTTTGAGCTGCGTGTTCAGAAATTCAAGTGCTTGAATTGTGTGTTCAAAAGTGCAAACCGAAATGAGCTGTGTGCTCAGAGTCGAGCTGCGTGCCCGAAAACGAGCTGTGTGCCCAAAATAAGCTGCGTACCCGAAATGAACTGTGTGCCCGAAAGAGCTGTGTGCCCAGACTAAACAAAGTGTTGTGTTGTGAGCTGTGTGCCAATTGAATGAAATGCTATGTCGTAAGTTGTATGCTAAGCCTTGCATTGTGCATGCATCTCCTCGCGCTATTTCGCGCACCTCAATCGCACTGTCCTGTGTACTCACCCCTGGTCTAGGAGACCTTAAATCCTCTAAAGGTGCAATTCCTTTGGTGTTTGTCGTGCCCGAACGACTTCCGGTGGTCTGGTATAGCCACCTGCCCGTGTTCGCGGTGAGTTCCTAGGAGACCAACTGAGACGGTGGAAACTAGAGTTCGAATGGCTTATGCCTAGAACGCAAAGGTTCGGGATTTCCGAGACTAAAGTCTGGTTTAAATACCCAGAGGCGCGTCCTCGGCTTGAAATCTGTATGGAAGCCCCATAGGTTGAGATAGCATGTATGCACCTCAATTCTGGATACTGAACCAACCTAGTCTGTCACCCCGTTGGAGAATAGGTGAAGCTGCGACCTTGGTCAGGGAGAAAAGTAGTACCTGCAGTTCAATCAAGAAGAAGCGAAAGATCCCCAGCAGCATGAGGTAAGTCATTGCCAATTGCCCCTGTAAGGTACCTTTACCTCTTAGCCATTACATTGCATTTTAGCCACTACATTACAGTGCATTGCATGAATCCTCAATTTTCAAACCGGCTTCGCGTAGCGTATAAGTCCAACTTTCAAAACTGGCCTCGCGTAGCGTATAAGTCCAATGTTCAAAATCTTCTTGCATATCATTTGCATTTTGCGCTTGCCTGCGGGCACATCTTTGTCTATCTTGTCTGCTTTGTCTAAGTCTTCGGCCTTGTCAAAAATGGGTCGTCTCTGGGCTTTGACATTCACTGCCATCATTCTTATGACTTCCGAGTTCTGTCAAAGAGGGGCAACTGTAGACACCCCATTTTTGACCGACCTTGAGACTCAGACGTCACCAGTTGAGCACTTGGTGATATTGCATAATGTGCTCGTTCAGAAGTTTCAGAGTCTTGACTGCGAGCCCTGCCTCCGGACTTCCGAACCCTCTTCTGTGCCTTGCCTCGGTTTGCGAACCAGACTCGGTTTTCTCTGTTTCTTTTCCTGAGGGGTGGGAGAGGTCCTGTAGACCATCTCTCAGTGGCCGTGGGCTACATTTTGTGGCCGTAGGCCATTTTTCCCATTTCGGAGCCCGGTTTCCGGTTTTTCGGGACCGTTGGCCGTGTGCCTCGGTTCGGGACCGCTTAACCATCTCCGTTTGCTCTAAATTTTGGCATACATCTTATTTTCTCCCTTTCAAGGGGCACTGGGGTCTGAGAAACCCACTTCGTGGCCGAATGCCACTTTCGGTGCTTAACAGCCCATTTTTCGGGACCCTAAACTGCGCGTTTTGGCCCCCGAACTTTTGTTTTGCATCGGTTTTCGTTCATTTTTGGCAGGTGCCTCTGTTTCATCACCAGGAAGGTCACCGGAGGGTGGGAGGCCAGCAATTATCTTGGAAACCAGTTATATTCCATTTTCGCCCTCCGACGCCCGTTTTTCGCACTTCCGGGCCAATGTTGAACACCTTGGAGCCATTTTCTTCAAACCCAAACCACATATTTGTGATGTACACACATGGGAGGACCCTAAAATTTCATGGCCGGCCACTAATGTTTCTTGACCCTTTTGAACCCCTCCTTCCGAGCCAATGTTGAACACCCTTGGGCCACTTTCTTGAACTTTGAACCACATATTTGTGATGTACACACATGGGAGGACCCTAAAAGTTTATGGCCGGCCATTAATTCCATTTGAACCTTCTGAACCCCTCCTCAAAATGGCTTGTTCTCTCTCCTGTTTTAGAGTTTCCAAATTCGAACCACAGGGTTGTGAAGAGGGGACCTGGGAGGCCACCAATATGTGGTGGTCGGCCACTAAAGCCACTTGGCCTTTTTGACCCCTAGCCGGCCGGCTATGGGTGGTGGCCGGCCGGCCACCTGCAACAAAAATACCTGGCCGGCCTGCTTCCTCACTGTGTGTACTTTACAGCTGCACAGCTGTTTCCCCCAGAAAATATCTATATCCGGGGGATATTTTGTGGGGGAACAAAAGGCCTCATTTTCCCTCCACTTTGGCTAGACTCTTCTCTCCATCTCTTATCCATATAGAGAGCCTCCCAACTCTAGAAAAAGGGTTACAAGAGTTGCTTTGAAGATATACATACATATCACTCCATTTCCTTCAAGTTTTGGCTCCATTTTCTTCATCATCTTCAAGCTCTACCATCACCACTCCATTCCAGCAGCAAAGGAAGGGATTCCAGCAGCTTAGAGTCATCAAATCTGGTCCAAGAAGCAACAAAAGTGTTGGTCTTCATGGGTAAGTAGACTTTCCCCCTTTTTAGCTCATTTTTGTGCCAATTTCTTAGCCAAGTTGCTTATTGTTTTGGGCTTCGACCTTAACTGAAACTAGGTATATTTTGAGCTATTCTACATGTTTGTTGAAGGGCTCAACCCTGTTTGAGCCCCCCATCTTGCACTTGCTTCAATATCCTCCTTGAATGCTATTTTCTTGCATGCTTTGGCAGCCTATCATGCTTCTGTTTTTGGTCTTTTTAGAGGCCTAGAAATAGTCTTATTTTGACCTTCTTAACATGTTTTATTAAGGGCCTTTGGCTTTTTGATGAATATTGTGGACACTTTGTGTTATAGCCACTTTTGAGCCTCATTTTGCATTGCATTTCTAGCATGTTTGTATACTGTTTTGGTCATTTTATAGTTCTGTAAATAGTCATATTTTTGGTCCCTCTTCAATGTTGTAGAAGGGAATTTTTCAGTTTGGGCTTTGCATATACCACTTGCCTCTTTGGCCACCTTTTGGCCCCTTTTCTTGCATGGGAGTGCAGCCATACTTGTGTTTGTTTTTGCGGTTTTTACAGTTCCGTAAATAGTCATATTTTTGGTCCCTATTCAATGTTTTATAAGGGAATTTTTCAGTTTGGGCTTTGCATATACCACTTGCCTCTTTGGCCACCTTTTGGCCCTTTTTCTTGCATGGGAGTGCAGCCATACTTGTGTTTGTTTTTGAGGTTTTTACAGTTCTGTAAAATGTCTTATTTTTGGCCCCTCTTCAATGTTGTTGAAGGGCCCTAACCTATTTGGAGTTAGCAGCAGTGAGTTGCTTCACAATCTCATGTTTAGGGCCATTTTTTGCATGCTAGTTTTGCCCTATTTTGGTTTGCTGTTTGGCCATGCTATAAACTGGAAAAGTGCTTATTTAGGGGCTGCCTTGCTTCTGTCTATTCATTGCATGTGCCAATTTTGTATGTTTGGTATAGCTGTAGGCCATTTCGGGTGCCAAAATTCATATTTCGGGACTATTCCCTGCATCGGGTGTGTTTTCGCCTCATTTCGGGGCTGTTTTCCCCCACTTTTCATTGCTGAAAATCCATTAGCATGTTTTCATATCAATTTCCACTATTGCATTGCATATGCCATTGCCTCGATTTGCGTGCCCGTGTGCATGCATTTCGAGGCACTTCATTTTCATTCATCGGCCTCTTATGTGAGTGTGGCTGAGCCTCTCTCATGTTAGTATAAGTCCATGTTGCATTCTATATGCCATTTCCATGCCATTGCATTGCATATGCCATTGCCTCGGTTTGCGTGCCCGTGTGCACGCATTTCGAGGCACTTCATTTTCATTCATCGGCCTCTTATGTGAGTGTGGCTGAGGCTCTCTCATGTTAGTATAAGTCCATGTTGCATTCTATATGCCATTTCCATGCCATTGCATTGCATATGCCATTGCCTCGGTTTGCGTGCCCATGTGCACGCATTTCGAGGCACTTCTTTTTCAACCATCGGCCTCTTATGTGAGTGCGGCTAAGGCTCTCTCATGTTAGTATAAGTCCATGTTGCATTCTATATGCCATTTTCATGCATTTGCATTGCGTATGCCATTGCCTCGGTTTGCGTGCCCGTGTGCACGCATTTCGAGGCACTTCATTTTCATCCATCGGTTTCTTATGTGAGTGTGGCTGAGGCTCTCTCATGTTAGTATAAGTCCATGTTGCATTCTATATGCCATTTTCATGCCATTGCATTGCATATGCCATTGCCTCGGTTTGCGTGCCCGTGTGCACGCATTTCGAGGCACTTCATTTTCATCTACCGGCCTCTTATGTGAGTGTGGCTGAGGCTCTCTCATGTTAGTGTAAGCCCATATCCTATTTCCATGTCATTTGCATTACATTCTGTCATTTTCTCGGTTTGCGTGCCCATGTGCACGCATTTCGAGACATCTCATTTTCATAGCATTGTGCATTCTAGGCTGTATCTTAGTTGCATTTCATGCATGTCATGCATATTGCATCGTGTTCGGTATAGGAGTTAGCCCGGGCACGGGAAACGAGGTGCGTTTCGTACTCCGAGTGACGGAACGTGTCTCAATTCCCCAGTCACCGACACTACGGATCATCCATGATGGAGTTAGGTCTTGTTGTGTTTTCATGTGCATTCATTCTATATTGAGTTGTGCAATTCGACTCCTCGGCCATCATGCCTCGGTATGCGTGATTGGTGGCACGAGGATCGAGGCATGCATATATTTGTGAAAATACATTGCTATGCCCCTTTCCTGCTCTCTGTTGCAGCAAAATGAAGAATCAACAACTTTTCGGGACTTGGCACGCGTTTCAAGAATAACTGCTAAACAGAGGCTAATTGGGGCATCCCAGTGGATTTCCGCGCAAGGCAGCCCAAACATACAGCATTCATCAGAAGCAAGGCAGTCCCTGGCTTGCACGCCAGTTTTACAGCTTTCTTAGTTAATTTGATTAATTAATCAAGAATTTGTATATTATTTGGACTGTAATATTTGGACTGTAATATTCTTTTATTCGGGACTGTATATTTATTTGGACCCTCTGTGCGAGGGCATAATTGTAATAAGTGTGCGTGTGTGTGTTGTATGTCTTCCAACCCCACGTCTTTCTTCCCTTTTATTTATCTGCTTATGATGGTTGGATTAGGGCATATTTCAATTAGCATACAGTATGACAGCATGTTTGCATCATTCATCTGTATTGCATGCACCGGGCTCGGCGCATCATACTAACTGCATTTGTATTTCAATTCCAGAATGAACACATGTTAGCTGTAGCATTCCATACATCGTGTTTAGAATAGCCGAGCCTGCTATAGTCGCATTTTGCATGTGTTGCATTAGGCATTTCTGTATACTTAGGATCATGCATGATTTCTAAATGTAATATCTGTTTTGGCTTGGAGTACCCGGTGAGTTTTATGCTTTAGCATCCTTGCATGCGTGTGAGTGACTGCCATGATAGCATGCTTACCATGAGGCTATATGCTTATCTGATATAACTGCCTGAATGCCTGTGGGTGAAGGTTGGGTTACTTGGATTGGAATAAATCATTGACTGTGAGTTTTAAGCCCACTAGATAGTGGCAAAACCATCTTTTCTAAGCCCACCTGAGGGTGGCAAAATCTGCATTTTAAGCCTACTTGCGAGTAGCAAACCATCTTTCAAAAAAACGAACATGAAATGTTTTGTTCCAATTCAAGCGATCCAGTCTATACTTGTATGCTGTGCGCATCACATAGTAACCAAGGCTAATAACCGGAATAAGGATACACAAAGTTTTCAAAAATAGATATCATGGTTAGTAGAGGCCGATCTTTGATCGGGCGAGCGGGGGTGCTCACGAAGTGACCTTCCCCAATCGTACCTAAGTTCCCGAGCCGAGGCAACTTTTGGTGATGACGGATACGTGGCCTTTGGCACCGAGTCAGGGTTTCCTAAATTTCCCAGTAAAAAACATTTAGGTGGCGACTCTGTATCTGGCAAAGCAGTCCATGTTTGGCACTTCTTTCAAAAAATCTGTTTTTTTCTCAAAACGATTTGCCGGATTTGGACTCTTTGGTTCAGACTTAGAACCGTGACAAAATTGAGAGTCCTGAGCTGTAGTGACCCCAAAATGAACAGAACGGGAGCTCGTTCCTCCCGGGGCGTTCGGGGGACGTCTACAGTTTCTGGCGACTCTGCTGGGGATTTAGAGAACTTGACTCGAACTCGTGATATCTGTTTTTGACTACACTTGTGTGATTCTTTGCATTGCATTTGCATTGGTGCGCCTAGGACACCGTGTTTGCCATCTGCTATTCCTGAACGGCTTGCCAGAGGCTTGTCTTGTCAAGGCATGACCATAAGGTTGACCGGTTGTGGGCTCTGCCAATATGGGAACACAAACCCCGGTTTTACCGGGGCACCCTCTTTGACCATTCGACCTAGTGCATATTCGGATCCATAGAGACCATTCCAAACTAGGACAGGTTGCTTACCCGTTTATAGGTTGTTTGAAACCGCTGTGTGCGTAGTGAAACCCTAGCTCCTGACAAAATAGGACAGGGAAACCCTACCCCAACATAGGGGTGTTTTTGGCTCTCACTTATCTATTATGTGCTTTAGAGTGCGTCTCTACAGGAATGCATGTATCAGTGTTTTAGTTTGGGCATCAGGCCTGCGGGCGCCAGTTTAGTATTTTGGGTATTAGGCTTTCGGGCACCAGTTCAGTATTTTCGGAAATCAGTTATATCTGCGGGTATCAAGTGTAGTTTTGGGGACAGTAATTTTGGGAACAGTGATCAGTGGTCGAATACAGTTATTCAGTTATATTCATGTTTGTATTGGTGGGATTGGGCTGAGATGCTGCTTATTTTCTCTTTCAGTTCAAAGACTCGGTTCAGAGCAACCAGTGTTCCCCTTTGCTGAGGCAAGACAGGGAAAGGCTCACCGGTTCTTTAGATTCATTAGTCACCAACCCGGTCTATCTGATCCGTCAGTCACCAGTCACATCACCTCTGTTCAGTTCAGCAAAACTCGTGATGGCGCAAAATTCGGAAGAAATTATGGTTATGGCAGCCACATTGGACCAAGGAACCACATTGCAAGGTTATACCGATGGTGAAGTGCCACACCCACCCAGGTCACCTGCCGCACATCCGATTTGGGAACCCCAGTTATTTCCAACCCGTGAACCCACCACGTTCGAATTGATGCGAATGATTGGTGACCTTCGAAGATCCGTGGCGGATCTAGCCTGCGGAATGTCGGTTCCGCCGCCAAATGCATCGTATACTGGAAATTTCATACCGCAGGAGCCCCCGCTACTGGGACGAATTGTAATCGAACTTAGTCAACCTGAAGCCATCCCAAGTTCCGGCAATGGCATGTCGACAACAACGGGGCTCCGCTCTGATGTAGCAACTCAAACCTTCTACCAAGCCGAGGCGAGTGGTAAGAACAAGATGAAGGTGGACACCGATCCCTACGAACAACTCCTGTGGGCTGTTGAGGCTTTGAAAGCCGGAGGATTAAATAAACAGCAAGTGTTCGCTGTTGCTGTGAAAACTGTAGACGACATCTTCCCTACTCAGGCCGAGAGCAGTTTAAGCCAGAGGGAAAATCAAGATGGGGACCGTCGTGCCAGGACAGCTCCCTCCAATCCTAACCCCGCACCTAGAAGAGATCAGAGAGCCAAGGCAGCACCTGCCGACCCTTTTTCGAGTGCGTCCAGCAAAAGTCAGCAAGCCTCGAATTGTCCGCCCCGAGGTCGCAGAGTCTTCCATGCCCTCTATATGCCTTTGTCTAAGGCCCTTCAAATCCTCGTCAAAAAAGGGCATCTCAAACCCCTCGAGCCTCGGCCTCTCCCGAGTCCTCTTCCAGCTAAGCATGATGGTACCCAGTACTGTGCATACCATCAGCAAACCGGGCACAGCACCGACAATTGCTTCCGTCTTCGCCACGAAGTGCAAGATTTGATTGATAATAAAGTTATCCTCCCTCCAAGCTCGACAAAATTTGTCACCACCGGGTTGGTGGATTTCGAGGGTAATGCAAGTATGTGATTAGGGGTTGAACCACCTGCAGGCGGCACGCGGTTTACCTCGGATGTGGCGTATGGCGCGCACTGTTTTGAGCATTTGTGAATGCTAGTTTTTGTACATGCTGACTTGGGTATTGGTTCAGTTTTGTTGTTTTGTTTTGAGTCTGTCTTTTTGTTTTGAGTCAGTCCCTTTTGTTTCGGGTCTGTCTTATCGTATCGAGTCAGTCCTGTTGTATAGGAGTCGGGTGATTCCGGGAGGTGTTACCTCGGGTGTCACCATTTTGTTTTATGTTTGTCTTTTCGTTTCGTTTTGAGTCTGTTTTTGCTGTGGAGCCAGTTACACCAACAGATTTGAATGAAATAGCAGTGGTTTTTCACGCTCTTGTGTTTGCCTCGGCCATGTGCCAATTGTGCCAGAAAGTTTGAATGAAACAGCAGTACTTTTCGCCTACTCTTCTGCGCCCCAAAATCATTGCATCGACCTAAGTTTTTCAAAACTTTTTAAACACAGCGGTGAAAACAAAGAGGAAGGAATTCCTCGGGATTTGCAAAACTTTGATCAATTGAGAGAAAGAGAGGCATGCTAAGCCCTTAATGATGGAATCATGCGTGTTAGCGTGAGTACTGAGAAGGACCCTGGCTTGATCCAGACTGGTTTCACACTATCTTCAGCGCGAGCAATTTGTCGCTTTTCTTAAAAATTTTCAAAAACAAAATATTTTGCGCGGTCCCGCGAAGACCTGTGTGGAATCGCTCTTGAGATTGTGCAGCTTAGGATCGCTCTTAGTCTCGAGACTTGAGTCCTTGCTTTCAAACCTTGGGCCCATTCAGAACGTTCAACGGTCAACTACAATGTGAGGCCTGTGTGGCTAGATTTGAAGCAGCCCTTGAACAAGAGCCAAGAAAGTCAGATCAAGAAGATCAGATATCATCAAAAGAAGCTTGCAAAGCTAGAACAACAGCCATTCTCCTGGATTCAGATAATTTCAGGATTTCAAAACCATTTGACATGGACAAAGCTACACTTTTACCCTTGAGAGGCTCGCTGGGCCGAAAACCCGGAAGGGCGACCCAGGCAAAAGTTAGAGCAAGAGAAAAATACAAAAAAAAAAAGAAGAAGCAAAAAATGCAAAAAAAAAGAACAAAAAAGAAAGATGCAAAGAAAAGAACAAAAAAAAAAGAGAAGAAAAAGAATTGAAAAGAAAAGAAGAACAAAGCTCGCAAGGTCGAAAACCCGCAACGGGCACTTTGGCAAAAGTTAGAGCATAAAAAGGAGAGGTTAATACCCGAGTGTACCTTAACCCCGAACTACGTGAGGCTTGATTCCCATCTTTGGGATACGTAGGCAACTTCATTCTGAAGTCCAGCCGTAAAACAATTCGATTGTGTCCATGCGATGGTTCTGATCTTCTTCGCTTTCTCTGTATTCGAGAGTTTGGTTGTGTTCGTCGCTCTGAGGACTGCCTATAATGCGCCGCGGTGCCGTTCAAACAAGGGGCAACTTTCCGTTGCCATTCAATGCGCCGCGGTGCCATCCAAACAAGGGGCAACTTTCCGTTGCCATTCAATGCACTGCGGTGCCGTTCAAACAAGGGGCAACTTTCCGTTGCCATGCAGCTCTCTTCAAGCAAGGGGCAATCTTCCTTCGAATCCGAGGTTGTGCATCTCGAGAGTAGGTTCCGTGCTCGTTGAGCAGTGGTCGTTTGCAAA
Source organism: Camellia sinensis (assembly GCF_055761805.1). Taxonomy (NCBI): domain Eukaryota; kingdom Viridiplantae; phylum Streptophyta; class Magnoliopsida; order Ericales; family Theaceae; genus Camellia; species Camellia sinensis. The sequence continues at coordinate 93,793,191 of NC_138975.1, forward strand.
AATAGTTTTTGAGAATTTTTACTGAGGTTGACTAACCTTTTCGAAAAGTATTCCATTTTCAAAACTGGACCATTTCTTGGACCCAAAAGAGGAAAATTTTCAGTGCTCATAGACCAACTTGCATGATTTTAAATCAGAAAATTGAACAAGCATGTTAATCTAATTCTCATTTTGGTCAAATTTTTTTTAAGAGAAAACTAAAACGAAAAAATGGTCAAAATGATGAACTAGGGGCACAGTTGAGTCAGTCTTCCTGACTTTCCCATTGTCAACATACTTGCCAAGAAGGGCATTCTACCCGCCAGAAAAGGGCACAACTGAAGTTAACAACAAAGGGTTGAAAGCCCTCTCATCCTCCAAGCAGCGAGGTATCAAGCCGAGTGCGAAGCACGAATTGGAATGGATCGAGATGCCCCATTCCCTCATCCGACGCATCGACAGATGTCACCGGAGGAAATAGCCGCGAGCTAATTATGTTGGGTGTGAGCCCGCAACTTCCTGTTCATCCATCAACCACCTAGGGGAGGGATAACAAAATGAGAGATTAAAGAATAGAGAGATGTGCGCTGAGAGAAAAAGTGAGGAAAAGGGCTTTTTCAGCAAAAACAGAGCTTGAGGGCCGAGTGATGTGAGAATCACAATTGAGAAAGGGTGGGAAACAATACCCGAAGAAACTGGCTCCTCGCGTACTGAGAGGTCTCTCGTCTTTGTAACAGGTCTGTGTGTCGTGTCTTTTGTTTTTGTTTGTCTCGATTCTGGCTTTGAGTCGTTCCGAGTGTGTCTCGATGCGTTTAGGTTGTTTACCTTTTCTTTTCCATTGTTCAAATCTTTTTCGCTGTGTTCAGTCGTAGGCTCAATGCCCAGTTCAGAACACATTTCTTAATTTCAAAAATTGTCTTGTGCTCAGAGTGCCGTGTCATTCTCCACATTTGTGCAAAACAAGATTTTGTTCTTTCAAAAAAAAACGCAGGGTTCAACCCGACCCGTGTGGGAACAGTAAAGCCAGAACCCATCTGAAGCTATATAGGTTCCAAACTTCAAAGCAAAAGGAAAAGAGGAAGATGTCGGACATCTGAGTTTGTTTCAACTTTTGCAAGTTCTGTCATCGCATCCTGTAGGTTCAGAATGAGTTGTGTGTTCGAAATTAAAAGACTACTCAATTTGGGCTACGTGTTCAACTTTCAACTATCAAACTGTGGGCTACGTGTTCACCTATCAATCTGGGCTGCGTGTTCAGGAAATTAAAGTTTGGGCTACGTGTTCAACTTTCAACTATCAAACTGTGGGCTGCGTGTTCACCTATCAATCTGGGCTGCGTGTTCAGGAAATTAAAGTTTGGGCTGCGTGCTCAACTTTCAATCAAACTGTGGGCTGCGTGTTCACCTATCAATCTGGGCTGCGTGTTCAGGAAATTAAAGTTTGGGCTGCGTGTTCAACTTTCAATCAAACTGTGGGCTGCGTGTTCAACTATCAATCTGGGCTGCGTGTTCAGGAAATTAAAGTTTGGGCTGCGTGTTCAACTTTCAACTATCAAACTGTGGGCTGCGTGTTCACCTATCAATCTGGGCTGCGTGTTCAGGAAATTAAAGTTTGGGCTGCGTGTTCAACTTTCAATCAAACTGTGGGCTGCGTGTTCACCTATCAATCTGGGCTGCGTGTTCAGGAAATTAAAGTTTGGGCTGTGTGTTCAACTTTCAATCAAACTGTGGGCTGCGTGTTCACCTATCAATCTGGGCTGCGTGTTCAGGAAATTAAAGTTTGGGCTGCGTGTTCAACTTTCAATCAAACTGTGGGCTGCGTGTTCACCTATAAATCTGGGCTGCGTGTTCAGGAAATTAAAGTTTGGGCTGCGTGTTCAACTTTCAATCAAACTGTGGGCTGCGCGTTCACCTATCAATCTGGGCTGCGTGTTCAGGAAATTAAAGTTTGGGCTGCGTGTTCAACTCTCAATCAAACTGTGGGTTGCGTGTTCACCTATCAATCTGGGCTGCGTGTTCAGGAAATTAAAGTTTGGGCTACGTGTTCAACTTTCAATCAAACTGTGGGCTGCGTGTTCACCTATCAATCTGGGCTGCGTGTTCAGGAAATTAAAGTTTGGGCTGCGTGTTCAACTTTCAATCAAACTGTGGGCTGCGTGTTCACCTATCAATCTGGGCTGCGTGTTCAGGAAATTAAAATTTGGGCTGCGTGTTCAACTTTCAATCAGAGTGGGCTGCGTGTTCACCATCAATTCGAGCTGCGTGTTCGGAAAATCAAAAGTTTGGGCTGCGTGTTCAACTTTCAAACTGTGGGCTGCGTGTTCACCTATCAATTCGAGCAGCGTGTTCGGAAAATCGAAAGTTTGGGCTGCGTGTTCAACTTTCAATCAGAGTGGGCTGCGTGTTCATCATCAATTCGAGCTGGGTGTTCGGAAAATCAAAAGTTTGGGCTTCGTGTTCAAGTTTTAATCAGAGTGGGCTGCGTGTTCACCTATCAATTCGAGCTGCGTGTTCGGAAAATCAAAAGTTTGGGCTGCGTGTTCAACTTTCAATCAGAGTGGGCTGCGTGTTCACCATCAATTCGAGCTGCGTGTTCGGAAAATCAAAAGTTTGGGCTGCGTGTTCAACTTTCAATCAGAGTGGGCTGCGTGTTCACCTTCAATTCGGGCTGCGTGTTCCGAAAATCAAAAGTTTGGGCTGCGTGTTCAACTTTCAATCAGAGTGGGCTGTGTGTTCACCTTCAATTCGAGCTACGTGTTCGGAAAATCAAAAGTTCGGGCTGCGTGTTCAACTTTCAATTAGAGTGGGCTGCGTATTCACCTTCAATTCGGGCTGTGTGTTCAGAAAATCAATGTTTGAGCTGCGTGTTCAGAAATTCAAGTGCTTGAATTGTGTGTTCAAAAGTGCAAACCGAAATGAGCTGTGTGCTCAGAGTCGAGCTGTGTGCCCGAAAACGAGCTGTGTGCCCAAAATAAGCTGCGTACCCGAAATGAACTGTGTGCCCGAAAGAGCTGTGTGCCCAGACTAAACAAAGTGTTGTGTTGTGAGCTGTGTGCCAATTGAATGGAATGCTATGTCGTAAGTTGTATGCTAAGCCTTGCATTGTGCATGCATCTCCTCGCGCTATTTCGCGCACTTCAATCGCACTGTCCTGTGTACTCACCCCTGGTTTAGGAGACCTTAAATCCTCTAAAGGTGCAATTCCTTTGGTGTTTGTCGTGCCTGAACGACTTCCGGTGGTCTGGTATAGCCACCTGCCCGTGTTCGCGGTGAGTTCCTAGGAGACCAACTGAGACGGTGGAAACTAGAGTTCGAATGGCTTATGCCTAGAACGCAAAGGTTCGGGATTTCCGAAACTAAAGTCTGGTTTAAATACCCAGAGGCGCGTCCTCGGCTTGAAATCTGTATGGAAGCCCCATAGGTTGAGATAGCATGTATGCACCTCAATTCTGGATACTGAACCAACCTAGTCTGTCACCCCGTTGGAGAATAGGTGAAGCTGCGACCTTGGTCAGGGAGAAAAGTAGTACCTGCAGTTCAACCAAGAAGAAGCGAAAGATCCCCAGCAGCATGAGGTAAGTCATTGCCAATTGCCCCTATAAGGTACCTTTACCTCTTAGCCATTACATTGCATTTTAGCCACTACATTACAGTGCATTGCATGAATCCTCAATTTTCAAACCGGCTTCGCGTAGCGTATAAGTCCAACTTTCAAAACCGGCCTCGCGTAGCGTATAAGTCCAATGTTCAAAATCTTCTTGCATATCATTTGCATTTTGCCCCTGCCTGCGGGCATGCCTGCGGGCACATCTTCGTCTATCTTGTCTGCTTTGTCTAAGTCTTCGGCCTTGTCAAAAATAGGTCGTCTCTGGGCTTTGACATTCACTCCCGTCATTCTTATGACTTCCGAGTTCTGTCAAAGAGGGGCAACTGTAGACACCCCATTTTTGACCGACCTTGAGACTCAGATGTCACCAGTTGAGCACTTGGTGATATTGCATAATGTGCTCGTTCAGAAGTTTCAGAGTCTTGACTGCGAGCCCTGCCTCCGGACTTCCGAACCCTCTTCTGTGCCTTGCCTCGGTTTGCGAACCAGACTCGGTTTTCTCTGTTTCTTTTCCTGAGGGGTGGGAGAGGTCCTGTAGACCATCTCTCAGTGGCCGTGGGCTACATTTTGTGGCCGTAGGCCATTTTTCCCATTTCGGAGCCCGGTTTTCGGTTTTTCGGGACCGTTGGCCGTGTGCCTCGGTTCGGGACCGCTTAACCATCTCCGTTTGCTCTAAATTTTGGCATACATCTTATTTTCTCCCTTTCAAGGGGCACTGGGGTCTGAGAAACCCACTTCGTGGCCGAATGCCACTTTCGGTGCTTAACAGCCCATTTTTCGGGACCCTGAACTGCGCGTTTTGGCCCCCGAACTTTCGTTTTGCATCGGTTTTCGTTCATTTTTGGCAGGTGCCTCTGTTTCATCACCAGAAAGGTCACCGGAGGGTGGGAGGCCAGCAATTATCTTGGCAACCAGTTATATTCCATTTTCGCCCTCCGACGCCCGTTTTTCGCACTTCCGGGCCAATGTTGAACACCTTGGAGCCATTTTCTTCAAACCCAAACCACATATTTGTGATGTACACACATGGGAGGACCCTAAAAGTTCATGGCCGGCCACTAATGTTTCTTGACCCTTTTGAACCCCTCCTTCCGAGCCAATGTTGAACACCCTTGGGCCACTTTCTTGAACTTTGAACCACATATTTGTGATGTACACACATGGGAGGACCCTAAAAGTTTATGGCCGGCCATTAATTCCATTTGAACCTTCTGAACCCCTCCTCAAAATGGCTTGTTCTCTCTCCTGTTTTAGAGTTTCCAAATTCGAACCACAGGGTTGTGAAGAGGGGACCTGGGAGGCCACCAATATGTGGTGGCCGGCCACTAAAGCCACTTGGCCTTTTTGACCCCTAGTCGGCCGGCTATGGGTGGTGGCCGGCCGGCCACCTGCAACAAAAATACCGGCCGGCCTGCTTCCTCACTGTGTGTACTTTACAGCTGCACAGCTGTTTCCCCCAGAAAATATCTATATCCGGGGGATATTTTGTGGGGGAACAAAAGGCCTCATTTTCCCTCCACTTTGGCTAGACTCTTCTCTCCATCTCTTATCCATATAGAGAGCCTCCCAACTCTAGAAAAAGGGTTACAAGAGTTGCTTTGAAGATATACATACATATCACTCCATTTCCTTCAAGTTTTGGCTCCATTTTATTCATCATCTTCAAGCTCTACCATCACCACTCCATTCCAGCAGCAAAGGAAGGGATTCCAGCAGCTTAGAGTCATCAAATCTGGTCCAAGAAGCAACAAAAGTGTTGGTCTTCATGGGTAAGTAGACTTTCCCCCTTTTTAGCTCATTTTTGTGCCAATTTCTTAGCCAAGTTGCTTATTGTTTTGGGCTCCGACCTTAACTGAAACTAGGTATATTTTGAGCTATTCTACATGTTTGTTGAAGGGCTCAACCCTGTTTGAGCCCCCCATCTTGCACTTGCTTCAATATCCTCCTTGAATGCTATTTTCTTGCATGCTTTGGCAGCCTATCATGCTTCTGTTTTTGGTCGTTTTACAGGCCTAGAAATAGTCTTATTTTGACCTTGTTAACATGTTTCATTAAGGGCCTTTGGCTTTTTGATGAATATTGTGTACACGTTGTGTTATAGCCACTTTTGAGCCTCATTTTGCATTGCATTTCTAGCATGTTTGTATACTGTTTTGGTCATTTTACAGTTCTGTAAATAGTCATATTTTTGGTCCCTCTTCAATGTTGTAGAAGGGAATTTTTCAGTTTGGGCTTTGCATATACCACTTGCCTCTTTGGCCACCTTTTGGCCCCTTTTCTTGCATGGGAGTGCAGCCATACTTGTGTTTGTTTTTGAGGTTTTTACAGTTCTGTAAATAGTCATATTTTTGGTCCCTATTCAATGTTTTATAAGGGAATTTTTCAGTTTGGGCTTTGCATATACCATTTGCCTCTTTGGCCACCTTTTGGCCCTTTTTCTTGCATGGGAGTGCAGCCATACTTGTGTTTGTTTTTGAGGGTTTTACAGTTCTGTAAAATGTCTTATTTTTGGCCCCTCTTCAATGTTGTTGAAGGGCCCTAACCTATTTGGAGTTAGCAGCTGTGAGTTGCTTCACAATCTCATGTTTAGGGCCATTTTTTGCATGCTAGTTTTGCCCTGTTTTGGTTTGCTGTTTGGCCATTCTATAAACTGGAAAAGTGCTTATTTAGGGGCTGCCTTGCTTCTGTCTATTCATTGCATGTGCCAATTTTGTATGTTTGGTATAGCTGTAGGCCATTTCGGGTGCCAAAATTCATATTTCGGGACTATTCCCTGCATCGGGTGTGTTTTCGCCTCATTTCGGGGCTGTTTTCCCCCACTTTTCATTGCTGAAAATCCATTAGCATGTTTGCATATCAATTTCCATTATTGCATTGCATATGCCATTGCCTCGATTTGCGTGCCCGTGTGCATGCATTTCGAGGCACTTCATTTTCATTCATCGGCCTCTTATGTGAGTGTGGCTGAGCCTCTCTCATGTTAGTATAAGTCCATGTTGCATTCTATATGCCATTTCCATGCCATTGCATTGCATATGCCATTTCCTCGATTTGCGTGCCTGTGTGCACGCATTTCGAGGCACTTCATTTTCATTCATCGGCCTCTTATGTAAGTGTGGCTGAGGCTCTCTCATGTTAGTATAAGTCCATGTTGCATTCTATATGCCATTTCCATGCCATTGCATTGCATATGCCATTGCCTCGGTTTGCGTGCCCATGTGCACGCATTTCGAGGCACTTCTTTTTCATCCATTGGCCTCTTATGTGAGTGTGGCTGAGGCTCTCTCATGTTAGTATAAGTCCATGTTGCATTCTATATGCCATTTTCATGCATTTGCATTGCGTATGCCATTGCCTCGGTTTGCGTGCTCGTGTGCACGCATTTCGAGGCACTTCATTTTCATCCATCGGCTTCTTATGTGAGTGTGGCTGAGGCTCTCTCATGTTAGTATAAGTCCATGTTGCATTCTATATGCCATTTTCATGCCATTGCATTGCATATGCCATTGCCTCGGTTTGCGTGCCCGTGTGCACGCATTTCGAGGCACTTCATTTTCATCTACCGGCCTCTTATGTGAGTGTGGCTGAGGCTCTCTCATGTTAGTGTAAGCCCATATCCTATTTTCATGTCATTTGCATTGCATTTTTTCATTTTCTCGGTTTGCGTGCCCATGTGCACGCATTTCGAGACATCTCATTTTCATAGCATTGTGCATGCTAGGCTGTATCTTAGTTGCATTTCATGCATGTCATGCATATTGCATCGTGTTCGGAATAGGAGTTAGCCCGGGCACGGGAAACGAGGTGCGTTTCGTACTCCGAGTGACGAAACGTGTCTCAATTCCCCCGTCACCGACACTCCGGATCATCCATGATGGAGTTAGGTCTTGTTGTGTTTTCATGTGCATTCATTCTATATTGAGTTGTGCAATTCGACTCCTCGGCCATCATGCCTCGGTATGCGTGATTGGTGGCACGAGGATCGAGGCATGCATATATTTGTGAAAATACATTGCTATGCCCCTTTCCTGCTCTCTGTTGCAGCAAAATGAAGAATCAACAACTTTTCGGTACTTGGCACGCGTTTCAAGAATAACTGCTAAACAGAGGCTAATTGGGGCATCCCAGTGGATTTCCGCGCAAGGCAGCCCATACATACAGCATTCATCAGAAGCAAGGCAGTCCCTGGCTTGCACGCCAGTTTTACAGCTTTCTTAGTTAATTTGATTAATTAATCAAGAATTTGTATATTATTTGGACTGTAATATTTGGACTGTAATATTCTTTTATTCGGGACTGTATATTTATTTGGACCCTCTATGCGAGGGCATAATTGTAATAAGTGTGCGTGTGTGTGTTGTATGTCTTACAACCCCACGTCTTTCTTCCCTTTTATTTATCTGCTTATGATGGTTGGATTAGGGCATATTTCAATTAGCATACAGTATGACAGCGTGTTTGCATCATTCATCTGTATTGCATGCACCGGGCTCGGCGCATCATACTAACTGCATTTGTATTTCAATTCCAAAATGAATACATGTTAGCTGTAGCATTCCATACATCATGTTTAGAATAGCCGAGCCTGCTATAGTCGCATTTTGCATGTGTTGCATTAGGCATTTCTGTATACTTAGGATCATGCATGATTTCTAAATGTAATATCTGTTTTGGCTTGGAGTACCCGGTGAGTTTTATGCTTTAGCATCCTTGCATGCGTGTGAGTGACTGCCATGATAGCATGCTTACCATGAGGCTATATGCTTATCTGATATAACTGCCTGAATGCCTGTGGGGGAAGGTTGGGTTACTTGGATTGGAATAAATCATTGACTGTGAGTTTTAAGCCCACTAGATAGTGGCAAAACCATCTTTTCTAAGCCCACCTGAGGGTGGCAAAATCTGCATTTTAAGCCTACTTGCGAGTAGCAAACCATCTTTCAAAAAAACGAACATGAAATGTTTTGTTCCAATTCAGGCGATCCAGTCTATACTTGTATGCTGTGCGCATCACATAGTAACCTAGGCTAATAACCAGAATAAGGATACACAAAGTTTTCAAAAATAGATATCATGGTTAGTAGAGGCCGATCTTTGATCGGGCGAGCGGGGGTGCTCACGAAGTGACCTTCCCCAATCGTACCTAAGTTCCCGAGCCGAGGCAACTTTTGGTGATGACGGATACGTGGCCTTTGGCACCGAGTCAGGGTTTCCTAAATTTCCCAGTAAAAAACATTTAGGTGGCGACTCTGTATCTGGCAAAGCAGTCCATGTTTGGCACTTCTTTCAAAAAATCTGTTTTTTTCTCAAAACGATTTGCCGGATTTGGACTCTTTGGTTCAGACTTAGAACCGTGACAAAATTGAGAGTCCTGAGCTGTAGTGACCCCAAAATGAACAGAACGGGAGCTCGTTCCTCCCGGGGCGTTCGGGGGACGTCTACAGTTTCTGGCGACTCTGCTGGGGATTTAGAGAACTTGACTCGAACTCGTGATATCTGTTTTTGACTACACTTGTGTGATTCTTTGCATTGCATTTGCATTGGTGCGCCTAGGACACCGTGTTTGCCATCTGCTATTCCTGAACGGCTTGCCAGAGGCTTGTCTTGTCAAGGCATGACCATAAGGTTGACCGGTTGTGGGCTCTGCCAGTATGGGAACACAAACCCCAGTTTTACCGGGGCACCCTCTTTGACCATTCGACCTAGTGCATATTCGGATCCATAGAGACCATTCCAAACTAGGACAGGTTGCTTACCCGTTTATAGGTTGTTTGAAACCGCTGTGTGCGTAGTGAAACCCTAGCTCCTGACAAAATAGGACAGGGAAACCCTACCCCAACATAGGGGTGTTTTTGGCTCTCACTTATCTGTTATGTGCTTTAGAGTGCGTCTCTACAGGAATACATGTATCAGTGTTTTAGTTTGGGCATCAGGCCTGCGGGCGCCAGTTTAGTATTTTGGGTATTAGGCTTTCGGGCACCAGTTCAGTATTTTCGGAAATCAGTTATATCTGCGGGTATCAAGTGCAGTTTTGGGGACTGTAATTTTGGGAACAGTGATCAGTGGTCGAATACAGTTATTCAGTTATATTCATGTCTGTATTGGTGGGATTGGGCTGAGATGCTGCTTATTTTCTCTTTCAGTTCAAAGACTCGGTTCAGAGCAACCAGTGTTCCCCTTTGCTGAGGCAGGACAGGGAAAGGCTCACCGGTTCTTCAGATTCATTAGTCACCAACCCGGTCCATCTGATCCGTCAGTCACCAGTCACATCACCTCTGTTCAGTTCAGCAAAACTCGTGATGGCGCAAAATTCGGAAGAAATTGTGGTTATGGCAGCCACATTGGACCAAGGAACCACATTGCAAGGTTATACCGATGGTGAAGTGCCACACCCACCCAGGTCACCTGCCGCACATCCGATCTGGGAACCCCAGTTATTTCTAACCCGTGAACCCACCACGTTCGAATTGATGCGAATGATTGGTGACCTTCAAAGATCCGTGGCGGATATAGCCTGCGGAATGTCGGTTCCGCCGCCAAATGCATCGTATGCTGGAAATTTCATACCGCAGGAGCCCCCGCTACTGGGACGAATTGTAATCGAACTTAGTCAACCTGAAGCCATCCCAAGTTCCGGCAATGGCATGTCGACAACAACGGGGCTTCGCTCTGATGTAGCAACTCAAACCTTCTACCAAGCTGAGGCGAGTGGTAAGAACAAGATGAAGGTGGACACCGATCCCTACGAACAACTCCTGTGGGCTGTTGAGGCTTTGAAAGCCGGAGGATTAAATAAACAGCAAGTGTTCGCTGTTGCTGTGAAAACTGTAGACGACATCTTCCCCACTCAGGCCGAGAGCAGTTTAAGCCAGAGGGAAAATCAAGATGGGGACCGTCGTGCCAGGACAGCTCCCTCCAATCCTAACCCCGCACCTAGAAGAGATCAGAGAGCCAAGGCAGCACCTGCCGACCCTTTTTCAAGTGCGTCCAGCAAAAGTCAGCAAGCCTCGAATTGTCCGCCCCGAGGTCGCAGAGTCTTCCATGCCCTCTATATGCCTTTGTCTAAGGCCCTTCAAATCCTCGTCAAAAAAGGGCATCTCAAACCCCTCGAGCCTCGGCCTCTCCCGAGTCCTCTTCCAGCTAAGCATGATGGTACCCAGTACTGTGCATACCATCAGCAAACCGGGCACAGCACCGACAATTGCTTCCGTCTTCGCCACGAAGTGCAAGATTTGATTGATAATGAAGTTATCCTCCCTCCAAGCTCGGCAAAATCTGTCACCACCGGGTTGGTGGATTTCGAGGGTAATGCAAGTATGTGATTAGGGGTTGAACCACCTGCAGGCGGCACGCGGTTTACCTCGGATGTGGCGTATGGCGCGCACTGTTTTGAGCATTTGTGAATGCTAGTTTTTGTACATGCTGACTTGGGTATTGGGTCAGTTTTGTTGTTTTGTTTTGAGTCTGTCTTTTTGTTTTGAGTCAGTCCCTTTTGTTTCGGGTCTGTCTTATCGTATCGAGTCAGTCCTGTTGTATAGGAGTCGGGTGATTCCGGGAGGTGTTACCTCGGGCGTCACCATTTTGTTTTATGTTTGTCTTTTCGTTTCGTTTTGAGTCTGTTTCTGCTGTGGAGCCAGTTACACCAACAAATTTGAATGAAATAGCAGTGGTTTTTCACGCTCTTGTGTTTGCTTCGGCCATGTGCCAATTGTGCCAGAAAGTTTGAATGAAACAGCAGTACTTTTCGCCTACTCTTCTGCGCCCCAAAATCATTGCATCGACCTAAGTTTTTCAAAACTTTTTAAACACCGCGGTGAAAACAAAGAGGAAGGAATTCCTCGGGATTTGCAAAACTTTGATCAATTGAGAGAAAGAGAGGCATGCTAAGCCCTTAATGATGGAATCATGCGTGTTAGCGTGAGTACTGAGAAGGACCCTGGCTTGATCCAGACTGGTTTCACACTATCTTCAGCGCGAGCAATTTGTCGCTTTTCTTAAAAATTTTCAAAAACAAAATATTTTGCGCGGTCCCGCGAAGACCTGTGTGGAATCGCTCTTGAGATTGTGCAGCTTAGGATCGCTCTCAGCCTCGAGACTTGAGTCCTTGCTTTCAAACCTTGGGCCCATTCAGAACGTTCAACAGTCAACTACAATGTGAGGCCTGTGTGGCTAGATTTGAAGCAGCCCTTGAACAAGAGCCAAGAAAGTCAGATCAAGAAGATCAGATATCATCAAAAGAAGCTTGCAAAGCTAGAACAACAGCCATTCTCCTGGATTCAGATAATTTCAGGATTTCAAAACCATTTGACATGGACAAAGCTACACTTTTACCCTTGAGAGGCTCGCTGGGCCGAAAACCCGGAAGGGCGACCCAGGCAAAAGTTAGAGCAAGAGAAAAATACAAAAAAAAAGAAGCAAAAAATGCAAAAAAAAAGAACAAAAAAGAAAGATGCAAAGAAAAGAACAAAAAAAAAAAAGAGAAGAAAAAGAATTGAAAAGAAAAGAAGAACAAAGCTCGCAAGGTCGAAAACCCACAACGGGCACTTTGGCAAAAGTTAGAGCATAAAAAGGAGAGGTTAATACCCGAGTGTACCTTAACCCCGAACTACGTGAGGCTTGATTCCCATCTTTGGGATACGTAGGCAACTTCATTCTGAAGTCCAGCCGTAAAACAATTCGATTGTGTCCATGCGATGGTTCTGATCATCTTCGCTTTCTCTGTATTCGAGAGTTTGGTTGTGTTCGTCGCTCTGAGGACTGCCTACAATGCGCCGCGGTGCCGTTCAAACAAGGGGCAACTTTCCGTTGCCATTCAATGCGCCGCGGTGCCATCCAAACAAGGGGCAACTTTCCGTTGCCATTCAATGCACTGCGGTGCCATTCAAACAAGGGGCAACTTTCCGTTGCCATGCAACTCTCTTCAAGCAAGGGGCAATCTTCTTTCGAATCCGAGGTTGTGCATCTCGAGAGTAGGTTCCGTGCTCGTTGAGCAGTGGTCGTTTGCAAAAATAGTTTTTGAGAATTTTTACTGAGGTTGACTAACCTTTTCGAAAAGTATTCCATTTTCAAAACTGGACCATTTTTTGGACCCAAAAGAGGAAAATTTTCAGTGCTCATAGACCAACTTGCATGATTTTAAATCAGAAAATTGAACAAGCATGTTAATCTAATTCTCATTTTGGTCAAATTTTTTTTAAGAGAAAACTAAAACGAAAAAATGGTCAAAATGATGAACTAGGGGCACAGTTGAGTCAGGCTTCCTGACTTTCCCATTGTCAACATACTTGCCAAGAAGGGCACTCTACCCGCCAGAAAAGGGCACAACTGAAGTTAACAACAAAGGGTTGAAAGCCCTCTCATCCTCCAAGCAGCGAGGTATCAAGCCGAGGGCGAAGCACGAATTGGAATGGATCGAGATGCCCCATTCCCTCATCCGACGCATCGACAGATGTCACCGGAGGAAATAGCCGGGAGCTAATTATGTTGGGTGTGAGCCCGCAACTTCCTGTTCATCCATCAACCACCTAGGGGAGAGATAAAAAAATGAGAGATTAAAGAATAGAGAGATGTGCGCTGAGAGAAAAAGTGAGGAAAAGGGCTTTTTCAGCAAAAACAGAGCTTGAGGGCCGAGTGATGTGAGAATCACAATTGAGAAAGGGTGGGAAACAATACCCGAAGAAACTGGCTCCTCGCGTACTGAGAGATCTCTCGTCTTTGTAACACGTCTGTGTGTCGTGTCTTTTGTTTTTGTTTGTCTCGATTCTGGCTTTGAGTCGTTCCGAGTGTGTCTCGATGCGTTTAGGTTGTTTACCTTTTCTTTTCCATTGTTCAAATCTTTTTCGCTGTGTTCAGTCGTAGGCTCAATGCCCAGTTCAGAACACATTTCTTAATTTCAAAAATTGTCTTGTGCTCAGAGTGCCGTGTCATTCTCCACATTTGTGCAAAACAAGATTTTCTTCTTTAAAAAAAAAACGCAGGGTTCAACCCGACCCGTGTGGGAACAGTAAAGCCAGAACCCATCTGAAGCTATATAGGTTCCAAACTTCAAAGCAAAAGGAAAAGAGGAAGATGTCGGACATCTGAGTTTGTTTCAACTTTTGCAAGTTCTGTCATCGCATCCTGTAGGTTCAGAATGAGCTGTGTGTTCGAAATTAAAAGACTACTCAATTTGGGCTACGTGTTCAACTTTCAACTATCAAACTGTGGGCTGCGTGTTCACCTATCAATCTGGGCTGCGTGTTCAGGAAATTAAAGTTTGGGCTGCGTGTTCAACTTTCAACTATCAAACTGTGGGCTGCGTGTTCACCTATCAATTTGGGCTGCGTGTTCAGGAAATTAAAGTTTGGGCTGCGTGTTCAACTTTCAATCAAACTGTGGGCTGCGTGTTCACCTATCAATCTGGGCTGCGTGTTCAGGAAATTAAAGTTTGGGCTGCGTGTTCAACTTTCAATCAAACTGTGGGCTGCGTGTTCACCTATCAATCTGGGCTGCGTGTTCAGGAAATTAAAGTTTGGGCTGCGTGTTCAACTTTCAGCTATCAATCTGTGGGCTGCGTGTTCACTTATCAATCTGGGCTGCGTGTTCAGGAAATTAAAGTTTGGGCTGCGTGTTCAACTTTCAATCAAACTGTGGGTTGCGTGTTCACCTATCAATCTGGGCTGCGTGTTCAGGAAATTAAAGTTTGCGCTATGTGTTCAACTTTCAATCAAACTGTGCGCTGCGTGTTCACCTATCAATCTGGGCTGCGTGTTCAGGAAATTAAAGTTTGGGCTGCGTGTTCAACTTTTAATCAAACTGTGGGCTGCGTGTTCAGCTATCAATCTGGGCTGCGTGTTCAGGAAATTAAAGTTTGGGCTGCGTGTTCAACTTTCAGCTATCAATCTGTGGGCTGCGTGTTCACCTATCAATCTGGGCTGCGTGTTCAGGAAATTAAAGTTTGGGCTGCGTGTTCAACTTTCAATCAAACTGTGGGTTGCATGTTCACCTATCAATCTGGGCTGCGTGTTCAGGAAATTAAAGTTTGGGCTGCGTGTTCAACTTTCAATCAAACTGTGGGCTGCGTGTTCACCTATCAATCTGGGCTGCGTGTTCAGGAAATTAAAGTTTGGGCTGCGTGTTCAACTTTCAATCAAACTGTGGGCTGCGTGTTCACCTATCAATCTGGGCTGCGAGTTCAGGAAATTAAAGTTTGGGCTGCGTGTTCAACTTTCAATCAGAGTGGCCTGCGTGTTCACCATCAATTCGAGCTACGTGTTCGGAAAATCAAAAGTTTGGGCTGCGTGTTCAACTTTCAAACTGTGGGCTGCGTGTTCACCTATCAATTCGAGCTGCGTGTTCAGAAAATCAAAAGTTTGGGCTGCGTGTTCAACTTTCAATCAGAGTGGGCTGCGTGTTCATCATCAATTCGAGCTGCGTGTTCGGAAAATCAAAAGTTTGGGCTGCGTGTTCAACTTTCAATCAGAGTGGGCTGCGTGTTCACCTATCAATTCGAGCTGCGTGTTCGGAAAATCAAAAGTTTGGGCTGCGTGTTCAACTTTCAATCAGAGTGGACTGCGTGTTCACCATCAATTCGAGCTGCGTGTTCGGAAAATCAAAAGTTTGGGCTGCGTGTTCAACTTTCAATCAGAGTAGGCTGCGTGTTCACCTTCAATTCGGGCTGCGTGTTCCGAAAATCAAAAGTTTGGGCTGCGTGTTCAACTTTCAATCAGAGTGGGCTGTGTGTTCACCTTCAATTCGAGCTACGTGTTCGGAAAATCAAAAGTTCGGGCTGCGTGTTCAACTTTCAATCAGAGTGGGCTGCGTATTCACCTTCAATTCGGGCTGTGTGTTCAGAAAATCAATGTTTGAGCTGCATGTTCAGAAATTCAAGTGCTTGAATTGTGTGTTCAAAAGTGCAAACCAAAATGAGCTGTGTGCTCAGAGTCGAGCTGTGTGCCCGAAAACGAGCTGTGTGCCCAAAATAAGCTGCGTACCCGAAATGAACTGTGTGCCCGAAAGAGCTGTGTGTCCAAACTAAACAAAGTGTTGTGTTGTGAGCTGTGTGCCAATTGAATGGAATGCTATGTCGTAAGTTGTATGCTAAGCCTTGCATTGTGCATGCATCTCCTCGCGCTATTTCGCGCACCTCAATCGCACTGTCCTGTGTACTCACCCCTGGTCTAGGAGACCTTAAATCCTCTAAAGGTGCAATTCCTTTGGTGTTTGTCGTGCCCGAACGACTTCCGGTGGTCTGGTATAGCCACCTGCCCGTGTTCGCGGTGAGTTCCTAGGAGACCAACTGAGACGGTGGAAACTAGAGTTCGAATGGCTTATGCCTAGAACGCAAAGGTTCGGGATTTCCGAGACTAAAGTCTGGTTTAAATACCCAGAGGCGCGTCCTCGGCTTGAAATCTGTATGGAAGCCCCATAGGTTGAGATAGCATGTATGCACCTCAATTCTGGATACTGAACCAACCTAGTCTGTCACCCCGTTGGAGAATAGGTGAAGCTGCGACCTTGGTCAGGGAGAAAAGTAGTACCTGCAGTTCAACCAAGAAGAAGCGAAAGATCCCCAGCAGCATGAGGTAAGTCATTGCCAATTGCCCCTGTAAGGTACCTTTACCTCTTAGCCATTACATTGCATTTTAGCCACTACATTACAGTGCATTGCATGAATCCTCAATTTTCAAACCGGCTTCGCGTAGCGTATAAGTCCAACTTTCAAAACCGGCCTCGCGTAGCGTATAAGTCCAATGTTCAAAATCTTCTTGCATATCATTTGTATTTTGCCCCTGCCTGCGGGCATGCCTGCGGGCACATCTTCGTCTATCTTGTCTGCTTTGTCTAAGTCTTCGGCCTTGTCAAAAATGGGTCGTCTCTGGGCTTTGACATTCACTCCCGTCATTCTTATGACTTCCGAGTTCTGTCAAAGAGGGGCAACTGTAGACACCCCATTTTTGACCGACCTTGAGACTCAGACGTCACCAGTTGAGCACTTGGTGATATTGCATAATGTGCTCGTTCAGAAGTTTCAGAGTCTTGACTGCGAGCCCTGCCTCCGGACTTCCGAACCCTCTTCTGTGCCTTGCCTCGGTTTGCGAACCAGACTCGGTTTTCTCTGTTTCTTTTCCTGAGGGGAGGGAGAGATCCTGTAGACCATCTCTCAGTGGCCGTGGGCTACATTTTGTGGCCGTAGGCCATTTTTCCCATTTCGGAGCCCGGTTTCCGGTTTTTCGGGACCGTTGGCCGTGTGCCTCGGTTCGGGACCGCTTAACCATCTCCGTTTGCTCTAAATTTTGGCATACATCTTATTTTCTCCCTTTCAAGGGGCACTGGGGTCTGAGAAACCCACTTCGTGGCCGAATGCCACTTTCGGTGCTTAACAGCCCATTTTTCGGGACCCTGAACTGCGCGTTTTGGCCCCCGAACTTTCGTTTTGCATCGGTTTTCGTTCATTTTTGGCAGGTGCCTCTGTTTCATCACCAGGAAGGTCACCGGAGGGTGGGAGGCCAGCAATTATCTTGGCAACCAGTTATATTCCATTTTCGCCCTCCGACGCCCGTTTTTCGCACTTCCGGGCCAATGTTGAACACCTTGGAGCCATTTTCTTCAAACCCAAACCACATATTTGTGATGTACACACATGGGAGGACCCTAAAAGTTCATGGCCGGCCACTAATGTTTCTTGACCCTTTTGAACCCCTCCTTCCGAGCCAATGTTGAACACCCTTGGGCCACTTTCTTGAACTTTGAACCACATATTTGTGATGTACACACATGGGAGGACTCTAAAAGTTTATGGCCGGCCATTAATTCCATTTGAACCTTCTGAACCCCTCCTCAAAATGGCTTGTTCTCTCTCCTGTTTTAGAGTTTCCAAATTCGAACCACAGGGTTGTGAAGAGGGGACCTGGGAGGCCACCAATATGTGGTGGCCGGCCACTAAAGCCACTTGGCCTTTTTGACCCCTAGTCGGCCGGCTATGGGTGGTGGCCGGCCGGCCACCTGCAACAAAAATACCGGCCGGCCTGCTTCCTCACTGTGTGTACTTTACAGCTGCACAGCTGTTTCCCCCAGAAAATATCTATATCCGGGGGATATTTTGTGGGGGAACAAAAGGCCTCATTTTCCCTCCACTTTGGCTAGACTCTTCTCTCCATCTCTTATCCATATAGAGAGCCTCCCAACTCTAGAAAAAGGGTTACAAGAGTTGCTTTGAAGATATACATACATATCACTCCATTTCCTTCAAGTTTTGGCTCCATTTTCTTCATCATCTTCAAGCTCTACCATCACCACTCCATTCCAGCAGCAAAGGAAGGGATTCCAGCAGCTTAGAGTCATCAAATCTGGTCCAAGAAGCAACAAAAGTGTTGGTCTTCATGGGTAAGTAGACTTTCCCCCTTTTTAGCTCATTTTTGTGCCAATTTCTTAGCCAAGTTGCTTATTGTTTTGGGCTCCGACCTTAACTGAAACTAGGTATATTTTGAGCTATTCTACATGTTTGTTGAAGGGCTCAACCCTGTTTGATCCCCCCATCTTGCATTTGCTTCAATATCCTCCTTGAATGCTATTTTCTTGCATGCTTTGGCAGCCTATCATGCTTCTGTTTTTGGTCTTTTTACAGGCCTAGAAATAGTCTTATTTTGACCTTCTTAACATGTTTCATTAAGGGCCTTTGGCTGTTTGATGAATATTTTGTACACTTTGTGTTATAGCCACTTTTGAGCCTCATTTTGCATTGCATTTCTAGCATGTTTGTATACTGTTTTGGTCATTTTACAGTTCTGTAAATAGTCATATTTTTGGTCCCTCTTCAATGTTGTAGAAGGGAATTTTTCAGTTTGGGCTTTGCATATACCACTTGCCTCTTTGGCCACCTTTTGGCCCCTTTTCTTGCATGGGAGTGCAGCCATACTTGTGTTTGTTTTTGAGGTTTTTACAGTTCTGTAAATAGTCATATTTTTGGTCCCTATTCAATGTTTTATAAGGGAATTTTTCAGTTTGGGCTTTGCATATACCACTTGCCTCTTTGGCCACCTTTTGGCCCTTTTTCTTGCATGGGAGTGCAGCCATACTTGTGTTTGTTTTTGAGGTTTTTACAGTTCTGTAAAATGTCTTATTTTTGGCCCCTCTTCAATGTTGTTGAAGGGCCCTAACCTATTTGGAGTTAGCAGCTGTGAGTTGCTTCACAATCTCATGTTTACGGCCATTTTTTGCATGCTAGTTTTGCCCTGTTTTGGTTTGCTGTTTGGCCATGCTATAAACTGGAAAAGTGCTTATTTAGGGGCTGCCTTGTTTCTGTCTATTCATTGCATGTGCCAATTTTGTATGTTTGGTATAGCTGTAGGCCATTTCGGGTGCCAAAATTCATATTTCGGGACTATTCCCTGCATCGGGTGTGTTTTCGCCTCATTTCGGGGCTGTTTTCCCCCACTTTTCATTGCTGAAAATCCATTAGCATGTTTGCATATCAATTTCCATTATTGCATTGCATATGCCATTGCCTCGATTTGCGTGCCCGTGTGCATGCATTTCGAGGCACTTCATTTTCATTCATCGGCCTCTTATGTGAGTGTGGCTGAGCCTCTCTCATGTTAGTATAAGTCCATGTTGCATTCTATATGTCATTTCCATGCCATTGCATTGCATATGCCATTGCCTCGGTTTGCGTGCACGTGTGCACGCATTTCGAGGCACTTCATTTTCATCTACCGGCCTCTTATGTGAGTGTGGCTGAGGCTCTCTCATGTTAGTGTAAGCCCATATCCTATTTCTATGTCATTTGCATTGCATTCTGTCATTTTCTCGGTTTGCGTGCCCATGTGCACGCATTTCGAGACATCTCATTTTCATAGCATTGTGCATGCTAGGCTGTATCTTAGTTGCATTTCATGCATGTCATGCATATTGCATCGTGTTCGGAATAGGAGTTAGCCCGGGCACGGGAAACGAGGTGCGTTTCGTACTCCGAGTGACGGAACGTGTCTCAATTCCCCAGTCACCGACACTCCGGATCATCCATGATGGAGTTAGGTCTTGTTGTGTTTTCATGTGCATTCATTCTATATTGAGTTGTGCAATTCGACTCCTAGGCCATCATGCCTCGGTATGCGTGATTGGTGGCACGAGGATCGAGGCATGCATATATTTGTGAAAATACATTGTTATGCCCCTTTCCTGCTCTCTGTTGCAGCAAAATGAAGAATCAACAACTTTTCGGTACTTGGCACGCGTTTCAAGAATAACTGCTAAACAGAGGCTAATTGGGGCATCCCAGTGGATTTCCGCGCAAGGTAGCCCAAACATACAGCATTCATCAGAAGCAAGGCAGTCCCTGGCTTGCACGCCAGTTTTACAGCTTTCTTAGTTAATTTGATTAATTAATCAAGAATTTTTATATTATTTGGACTGTAATATTTGGACTGTAATATTCTTTTATTCGGGACTGTATATTTATTTGGACCCTCTGTGCGAGGGCATAATTATAATAAGTGTGCGTGTGTGTGTTGTATGTCTTCCAACCCCACGTCTTTCTTCCCTTTTATTTATCTGCTTATGATGGTTGGATTAGGGCATATTTCAATTAGCATATAGTATGACAGCGTGTTTGCATCATTCATCTGTATTGCATGCACCGGGCTCGGCGCATCATACTAACTGCATTTGTATTTCAATTCCAAAATGAATACATGTTAGCTGTAGCATTCCATACATCATGTTTAGAATAGCCGAGCCTGCTATAGTCGCATTTTGCATGTGTTGCATTAGGCATTTCTGTATACTTAGGATCATGCATGATTTCTAAATGTAATATCTGTTTTGGCTTGGAGTACCCGGTGAGTTTTATGCTTTAGCATCCTTGCATGCGTGTGAGTGACTGCCATGATAGCATGCTTACCATGAGGCTATATGCTTATCTGATATAACTGCCTGAATGCCTGTGGGTGAAGGTTGGGTCACTTGGATTGGAATAAATCATTGACTGTGAGTTTTAAGCCCACTAGATAGTGGCAAAACCATCTTTTCTAAGCCCACCTGAGGGTGGCAAAATCTGCATTTTAAGCCTACTTGCGAGTAGCAAACCATCTTTTAAAAAAACGAACATG
Organism: Camellia sinensis; assembly: GCF_055761805.1. Lineage (NCBI taxonomy): Eukaryota > Viridiplantae > Streptophyta > Magnoliopsida > Ericales > Theaceae > Camellia > Camellia sinensis. Next base: position 93,813,863 of record NC_138975.1, read on the forward strand.
AAATGTTTTGTTCCAATTCAGGCGATCCAGTCTATACTTGTATGCTGTGCGCATCACATAGTAACCTAGGCTAATAACCGGAATAAGGATACACAAAGTTTTCAAAAATAGATATCATGGTTAGTAGAGGTCGATCTTTGATCGGGCGAGCGGGGGTGCTCACGAAGTGACCTTCCCCAATCGTACCTAAGTTCCCGAGCCGAGGCAACTTTTGGTGATGACGGACACGTGGCCTTTGGCACCGAGTCAGGGTTTCCTAAATTTCCCAGTAAAAAACATTTAGGTGGCGACTTTGTATCTGGCAAAGCAGTCCATGTTTGGCACTTCTTTCAAAAAATCTGTTTTTTCTCAAAACGATTTGCCGGATTTGGACTCTTTGGTTCAGACTTAGAACCGTGACAAAATTGAGAGTCCTGAGCTGTAGTGACCCCAAAATGAACAGAACGGGAGCTCGTTCCTCCCGGGGCGTTCGGGGGACGTCTACAGGGCCTATGTTTGGATGAAGGGGGGCCATGGCCCCTCCTGGGTCTCAAAATTTTTCTTGGGCTTACTTTTTGCTTCCTATAAGAGTGCTAACCCATCATTATAGGCCCAGAACGATTAGTATAAAGCAGCCCAAAAAGGTAATAATTCAGATGGAAATTGATATCAATAAACATTTAAAAGTACCTTGGATTCAGCTATGTATCCAAGCAGGGTTGCCAGCACAGGAGTGCTGCAAGGTGAAGCAACTAATGCGAATGTAAGCCCAGCCAAATATGCTTGCACACCTGACATGTCAGATTTTTTAAAATGTTAGCACTTTCAAGCTGTAAGCACAGCCGAGAGCCAGCTAAACCCCAGTGATGAATACTTGAGAAGCTAATGGCAAAATTAGAAAGTCCATTACCTGAAGGGAAATTAGCAGCAGCAGCAGCAGCAGCACGAGGATCAAAGTTGTTGAAAAATGAAGGCAGCTGTAACTCAATTATCTGCAATATCGGCCAGCAAGACCATGGAATATAAACATACAAATAATAAAATTTATCACTCAATCGAAGAGTAATTTGCTTTTCTTTTCTTTTTTTTTTTTTTGTTTTCCCTTTTGATAAGTATTATTAGTAGTCCACTCTATCTATTGTTGTAAAATGCAATATATATATATATATAAAGCCTCAAAAAATAGTTACGGCCTGAGAAACTCAGATCTATTTGTAAATGTGATTAGGAGTCCACTTTTAAAAATAAAAGGTCTGTCTCAAGCACAACATATGAATGAAATTGAAGAACATCAATATAATAATAGTAACTAGACGATGAGTTTCAACGAATATATAAAATACAAAGGAATAGATTAATAAATACACACAACAAATATATAAATGAAATTTAAGCTTCTATTCTCGAATCTCGAATGCTTCTTTGTTTCTCATTCAACACAAAGAAATAAATAAATAAAATTTTGTTGTCAGCTATTTAACTCCCCAAACCTGGAACTCTGCAATTGACTTAAAGGATTGAAGTGAAATTACCCAAATGTCCCCTTCATCTCATCCCATGATATTTCATTGGTAAAATATAAATAATTAAAAAACTTGATACATGTACCAAATTTTTAATTCAAAAAAATATTTAAAAAGTAAGATGTTTAGTATAGATCAAAATTAATGTAAGATGAACCATACTCAAAATGAATCTAATTTATACTTTTATTTTATGAATACTTATTTAAGTATGTAATATTATTGAAATGATAAATGACAATATCATAATACTAAAATATTTGTGTAGCATACTTTTCTCTTTCACAAAAATATAAAATACTAAAATATTTATGGAAAAGAACTACTACATGTCATTACCAAAATAAAATTATATTGAAATAAGATTCCAATTGATGAATCTTAAAATAAGACATGTCTAATCATAATATGGAGAAAATTATTACATCCATAGCCATTGCTTGAATCTTAAAATAAGACATGTCTAATGATAATATGGAGAAAATTATTACATCCTTAGTCATTGCGTTCATTGCTCTTATTAATAACAACAATAAGTACATAAAAAGTATTTAGGTGTATAAAGTATATACCATATATACTTGTATAAATTCTTATAAATATATACAAGTTACCTCACAAAATTACATAAATACTCACAAATATACATAAATTGTGATTTTTCAAAATTTTATAGATCAACTTACATTTGTGAAAACTTACGCAATCTTATAAGATAACTTACGTAAATACATATGGTATGCACTTCCACAATTAAAAATTGTCCAAAAAAAATTACATGGCTGTAATATTAGGAGTCCAATTCCCTCTAGTTGGTAAAGCCAATTAAACTCTGAAATTTAACATCTTTTTATATTGGTACTATTTTATCAAATATCAAGCGTTGATGTAGTCAGGTCCAGGTAATATTGTATGGAGCTCATCTCACCGGAAAATCCACTCATCTCATGGCCATAGGTTAGCTCCCGCGTGACTTTTATCATCTCTTTTATGTTAAAATGTATATATATATATATATATGCCTTCAGACCATGCATTCCTGGAAACAGTTCATTTCATTTTTTCTAGACTTGCATATATGGCATTCATATTAATATTCATCTTTCAAAAGTACCAACTGCGAACATGATGACAGTAACACAAGTTCTACATTAATGACAAAAATAGTACTTTCACACATTAATAGCACTAACAAAGTAAAAGCCTATAGAGGTTGCAATGCGAATCCAATTAAAAACAACATAGAGAAAGAAGTTACGGACTGGTATGGGTGCTTTGGCAGCACAAGAAACATTTCCGCTTCACCGAAACTCCCAATCCTTAAGCTTCTTGCTTCCTTTGGGTTTTGCTATAGGTGCATTCATTCCGGCCATTTTTGCATTGTACTTTGCCCGAAGAGGATCATTGTATGTCCACCTGTATAACCAACCAAAGAATAATTAAGAAACACGGTTCGTATAAATATGATCCTACAAACCAAAAATTTAACAGGATACCCTAAACATAAAAACAACCAAGAAGGCAACCTCGCTGATCAAGCCAAGCGGTGAATCAAAGTAGGTCTCTAATACCAAAATTGTGTAGAAACAAACAACACAACAATTTCCTCATTTTTAGGACATTTTGTGTGAGATGATCTGATCTGATCTCATGAGTTAACAGATATATATATATATATATTTATTTATATTTCCCAAGATCAATTATATATATATATATATATTTATTTAACAGATCAAGAAAAAAACCAGATCATATATATATGTAACAGATCAAAAACTCAATAAAAGATCAACTCATATATATATATATATATATATATATATATATATTTAAAATAAATAAATAGAAAGGATATGTATGCTAAGCTAATGTATAATGTAAAGTTTAAAGGATAGAAATTGAAGTACTAGGCAGATCTGTATGGGAAAAACAGATGAAGAAAAAAAAACAGATCATATATATATATATATATATGTATGTATGTAACAGATCAAAAACCCCTCTATATACACTCACAGATGTATATATATATATATATGTGTGTGTGTATGAAAACCCACTATATCCGAAATCCCGACACAGAGAGAGAGAGAGATACCCTTTGAAATCGACGGTGAGGGAAGATCGCCGGTGAAGGAGGAGTGGCGGTGAGGGGCGAGCAACCGTCAACGTCGTTTGTGAGAGAGAGAGAGAGAGGGAGGCAGCAGCGGCGGTAAGAGAGGAGGATCGACAGTGAGGTACGAGCGACGGTGAGGGAGGATCGGGAGTGAGAGAGGATCGGCGGTGACGGATGATCGGCGCCGTCGTTGTGTGAAAGAGAGAGAGAGGAAGGCGAAACCCTAGATAGAGAGAGAGACAGAGAGCGAGCAGAAGGAGAGGAGACGGCTTGTTGTGTTTGTGTTGTGTGTGTGTTCTCAAACAAAACCCTACACACACCCACAAATGTTTTTTTAAGGGTCAAAAATGAGGGGCGGGAACAAAAAAAAAATAACATATATATATATATATATATATTTTTTAAGGGTCAAAAATGAAATTTAAATAACAAAATAACGCCGTCTAATTTTTTATTTTATTTATTTTTTTTTAGACTGGGGTTGCTATCGTCAAAAAATTTTGTTTTTTGTTAAAATATATATTTTTTCTAGTTAATGAATTTTTTAAAAAAATTTCTTTTTTTTTTAGTTACGAAGATTGAAAATTTATTTGTTTCATTTTTATTTTAATGAAAAAAAATATTATTTTTTTTTTATTTGGTAGAAGTAGGGGCAATATTTTAATGAAAAATATTTAAATGAAAAAAAGGTGAAAGAGAGATGGTGGTGGTGGTGGTGATAGCAAAAGAAATTAGTGGTGAAGTTGTGGTAGTGGTAGTGTAAATGGAGTGGCAGGGGTGAAAGAGAGGTAATGGTAGTAGTAGTGGCAGTAGTGGTAGTGGTGGTAGTGGAGTGGTGGCAATGGTAGTAGTAATGGTAGTCGTAGAGGTGAAGTTGGTAAAAGAGATGAGTAGTGAGAGAGAGAGAGAGAGAGAGATGAGTGAGAGACATATAGAGGAGAGAAAGCGAGAGAGAGACAGAAACAGAGTGATGAGCGAGAGAGAGACAAAGTGGTCGCTAAAAGTGCATTTTCTTGTAGTGGAGAGCTCAGTAAATAGAGAAGCGATGAGGGATAGAGTGAGTAATGTGAACACAATGGGGGAGAGAGACAAACAGACAAACAGACACATAGAGAGAAAGAGAGAGAAGCAAAAGAGTGAGAGACAAACAAACAGACACAGAGAGAGAAAGAAAGAGAGAAAAGTGATAAGTGAAAGAGAGATAAAGAGAGAAAGAGATATAGAGAGAAAGAGATATAGAGAGACAGAGAGACAAAGAGAGAAAGAGATAGACAGAGACATATAGAAAAATAGAGAAAAACAAGAGATGAGAGAGACATATAGAAAGAAAGCGAAAAGAGATGAACGAGAGAGAGAATAGAAAAATAGAGAGATAGAGAGAAGAGAGATGAGGGAGAGAAACAAAGAGAGAAAAAAGAGATGAGCGAGAGAGACAAAAAGAGAAAAGAGATGAGAGAGATAGAGAGAAGAGAGATGAGCGAGAGAGACATAGAGAGAAGACAAATGAGAGAGATAGAAAGAAGAAAGATGAACGAAAGACACACAGACAGACAGACAAACAGACAGATAGACAAACAGACAGAGAAAGAAGAGTGATGAGTGAAAGAGAGAAAGAGAAGAGTGGTGGTAGTTAAATGGCATTTGCAGTAGTGGTAAATGTGGTAGAGAAGATGGGTGGTGAGAAAGAGAGATAAGTGAGAGACGAATAGAGAAAAGAGATAGAGAGACAGAGAAAGAAACAGAATGATGAGCGAGAAAGAGACAAAGTGGTCGCTAAAAATGCATTTTCTTGTAGTGGATCGATAAATCGAAAGGGAGCTCAATAAATAAAAAAGACAGATAATTCAAAACTCTTTTCAAAACTTAATTCAAATCAATTTTTTAAATATTTTAAAAATATTTTAATTTTGTGAGAGACAGATAAAGAAGAGAGATAGAGAGAGAGAGAGAGACAGAGATAGAGTGATGAGCGAGAGAGAGAGATAGACAAAGTGGTTGCTAAAAGTGTATTTTCTTATGGTGGATCGATAAATCGAGAAAGAGCTTGATAAATAGAGAAGATGGGAGTAAGAGAGTGAACAAGGCGAACATAGTGAGGGAGAAATAGACAAATAGACAAGTAGACAGAGAGAGAGTGAAAAAAGAGTGATGAGTGAAAGAGAGACAGGAAGAGAGAGATAGACAGAAAAAGAGATACAGAGAGAGAGATGGAGAGATAGAAAAAGAGAGAGAAACAAGAGATAAGCGAGAGATAGACAAAAAGAAAGAGAAATAGAGCGAAAAGAGATGAGCGAGAGAGAGACACAGAAAAAGAGAGAGACAGAAAGAGAAGAGAAATGAGCGAGAGAGATAGAGAGAGATAGAAAGATAAGAGAGAGAGAGAAAAAAAAAAGAAATGAGAGAGATAGAGAGAAGAGAGATAGGCGAGAGACACAGAGAGAATGAGAGAGAGAAACAGGCAGACATAGAAAGAAGAGTGATAAGTGAAAGAGATAAAGAGAAGAGAGAGAGAGATAGAGACAGAGAGACGGGAAGATGAAAAAATGAATGAAAAGAGAAATGGTATATCAAAAGAGTAAGACGACATTGTTTTTTTTAATTTTTTTTGTGACAGAAAAATACCGTTGAATTTATTCAAACCATTTTGTGACTGTATATATATGAAGCTATCTCAAAACCACAATCACTATGCTAGGTTAGAGTTTTCCAAAAACTCTTTTGAGAAAATTAAACTTTCTTGTTTTCCGTGTTATATTGTTTTTACTGAATTTTTTAAATATTTTAAGTATTTTTTTAAAATTTGTAGACACACCTAACATAAATACACCTAAAAATTAAAAAAATTGTAAAAAAAATCTTTTAAAAATTCACTAAATACCAAAAATACAATAATTCAATACATTTTTTTGTATTTTTATGTATTTATTAATTTTTAAAAATATTTTTTCATAATTTTTTTATTTTGTAGATACATCTAAGTAAGGTACATCTAAAAAAAATATTTAAAATTTTAAAAATATTCACTAAAAAAAAACACGAAAGTCACTTTTTGCGACGGCAGAAAATACCGTCTCAAAAAAGCAGAGTATTTGCGACGGCACCATTTACCGTCTCAAAAAAGCAGAGCATTTGCAACGGCACTATTTGCCGTCTCAAAAAATGAGAGTATTTGCGACGGTATTTAGTACCGTCGCAAATGCTCTGCTTTTTTGAGAAGGCAAATGATGCCGTCGCAAATACTCTGCTTTTTTGAGACGGCATTTTCTGCCGTCGCAAAAAGTGACTTTTTGAGACGGCAAGTGTGCCGTCGCAAATAGTTCCGTCTCATATATCCAGTTTTCTTGTAGTGTTTGCCAAACAAACTTTGTCTATAGTGGTAAGTTATGTTATATACTGATATGGGCAAGCTCATAAAGGTTATAGCCCACAACTTAGAACCCAATACATAATTTAAATACTAAAACCCAGCGTTGCTGGAGCTTGACATGGCATCAAGAACCAGTGGCATCTAGACACGTGGCAAGTGAAGGACAAGCCACATAAGCAGACAAAGATCCTGCAAAGTTATTGCACTGCACATCAGCCATTAATGAAGGTCCTTATAGTATTTATTGCGATAAGCCCTCCCCGTCGAGACAGAACGGCCTCACCATGAACAAGGAAAGCTAGAGCATAGACTTTCGGCCACGGCGACAGGTTAGAAGGGACAACAAAATGATTACTAGAGGATATAAGCAGACGTCGAAGACAAGAAAAAGGTTAAGCTTTCTATCTCTAATCTATCTCCACATTCCACTTCTCTTTCTAACTTGCTCGTCGGAGGATTCGCTAGGGGACTCCCCGTTCCCCATTGAACTCTTGTACAGGTCTTCTGGTGGGATTGGTCATTCGGACACTGGTTTGAAAAGCGTGGATCAGTCCGACCCGTTCCATCTAGAACACGCTGTATCATCAATTGGCGTCGTCTGTGGGAACCTTTTCCTCCACGCGGCAATTATGCTCATTGTCGCCGGAGACCCTTTCCCAATAACCCCTTCTTACCACCTGCGAAGGTGGATGGTCACAATTAGATCCATGGCTTCTCACCACAATGTTGCCGACCACCAAGCCAACCCTCTCAATCCAAACAACCCACCACAGTATTTCACCGAGCTCACCAACAACATTAATCACCTGGCCGAGCAGAACCAAGCCCTAATTAACACTCTACTCCAAAGAAACCTTCATATGCCTCCTCCACCACCTCCAGATATCCCACCCAACCAAGAACGAGCCCCGAGTTACACTATCCAACAGCCCCATCCACCCAACTTGGAAGGCTTGCGAGCCTCTCCTCCAGATGTAAACCAGCCACCCCGGACCCCGCATCCATCGGTCTCGGCAGAAACCCCCGAAGGAGAGACCGGCAGCGTCCAACCCCCACTGCCTTCCGGTGGTGACAACATTCCTCTCTGGGATGCAGAACTTCGAGCTATGAAGCTCCAGCTCCAATGAGTCATGCAGAACATACAGCATAAACCATCTACCACAGCCAACTCCCTATTTGTTGCCTCCATCAGGGACAAACCTCTACCCCCCAAGTTTAAAATGCCCACGATCGACTCTTTTGACGGTACATCAGACCCAGTCGATCACTTGGAGACCTACAGAACCCTCATGATCCTCCATGCATTCCCTAATGAAATCATGTGTCAGGCTTTCCCCGTAACACTCAAGGGGTCAGCTCGACTCTAGTTTAGTCAACTGCCAGCAGACTCTGTTCCCACTTTCCAGCACCTCAGTGACTCATTTCTTAGCCATTTCATTGGAGCCTAGCGCTAGCGGCGTCCGGCAACCCAACTCCTCAACATCCGTCAAACTGAGGGGAAGTCGTTGCGCAGCTTTGTCACCCGCTTCAACACCGAAGCCCTACAGGTGGCAGAAAACGATGACAAGGTCATCCTCACGGCGTTCATGGCCGGCCTACGATCATCTGATTTCCTTTTCTCCCTCTCCAAAAACCCCCCGACCTCCATGGCAACCCTACTTTCCAAAGCCCAAAAACACATGAACGTCGAAGATTCCCTAGTTGCTCGCCAAGACCTTACAGCCAAAAACCCGATCCCCAGAGAGAAGAAAAAGGACTCAGAAACCAGAAACACCCAGTACAATAACCAAACACCTCAGTATACCGACCGACCCCCCCGAGCCGACCGGTCGGCACCAACCCGACCACCCATCCGGTTCAAACGGTACACATCCCTCAATTCTCCCATGGAACAAGTTCTCAATCAGATCCAACGAGACTACCCCCCCTAAAATGGCCCCAGCCATCACGGTTTCCTTCCAATCGGCGAGACCAGTCCAAATACTGCCGTTTTCACCAGGACCACAGCCATAATATCAAGAAGTGTGTTAACCTCAAAGATCAGGTCGAGGGCTTGATACGTCAGGGACGTCTTAGTCGATTCACGGAAAATCGCCCTCAGCAGAGGCAAAGGACTGAACCCATCAGAAATAATCGCCGGTGCACCCCTCCCCGGCAACCAGCCCAACCTAACCAAGGTCATGATCGCCCTCCACAGCAACTTCGTGCACAAGGTAACCCTGCCCCACCTGTTGGTGAAATTAGAGTTATTTCCGACGGCCTTGCTTGTGGAGGACCATCCCACTTGGCTCAACGGGCAGAACTCAGAAAAATAAGACAGGGCTCAAACAAAGAATTTGCCACATTGGACCGACCCTCCAAATAGCCCAAGCAGTGGACGGAGCCTATCACCTTTACGGAAGCCGACTGCACAGGCATCCGTTACCCCCATGACGACCCTCTCGTCATTTCTACCCTCCTCTCCAATTACAAGGTTAGACGGGTTCTCGTTGACAACGGCAGTTCTTCAGACATCATCTTCCTAAATTGCTTCCGCCAGCTCAAGATCGGGGAAGAAAGTCTGTCCCCTCTCCAAACCCCATTAGTCGGTTTCACTGGAGATCGAGTGACCTCCATCGACTCCATTGATCTTCCAATCACAATCGGGGAATACCTACGGCAGACCACAAGGTTACTCACCTTCCTCGTCGTCGACTGTCCCTCTACCTCCTCCAGCCCCACTTCAGGGGTCTCCTCTACTACCCCCTTTGTTCTCGTCAGGGCTGGCCCCTCCTCCCTCTCACTTACTCTTCTCTTCTTCTTCACCACAGCCTCCACCTCCTTGTTGGCCCTTTCTTTCAACGGATCAACTAGGGGCGATCGTGGCTCAAACTCACCCAAGTCCTTTTCCCCCAGCGATTTGGGGCGCGGTCGGATCCTCTCCCTCGCGATCGGCTTTGACAGACGGTCTGCCTGTGACTCTTTGTATTTATTAGCCTTGGTAAAACTCGCCCTATCCTCTGCCTCCTGCGCCCTCATCCTCGCCTCTAATTCTGCCGGCGCAGAATCTCTACCGGTCGACTGAGGGGCCTTACGGCAAACAAGGCCGGGGGCTGAACGAGATCGTCCTACTTGGCGCCCTCCTTCTCCCTCCATGCCTTCACCTTCTTCACCCTCTTCTCTACCGCTACTCCCAGCCTTGGCTCCACCGACTTGGTTGGCACTCTCCACACGGTGCGCACCCCTACTCCCCCGTTGGCCGACATGTAGAACCACCGCGGCTTCCACCCCTTAATTGATGACGGCAACCCTGCCACCAGACCTTTCCTTGCCGCCGCTTGTAAAGTACCCAAGTCTCTTGTTGGCCCGAAGCCTTGTAGCATGCAAAAAACTCGTCCACCATCATTTTAGCCCCCTCGTTCGCCAGAGACCACGCACTTGCACAGGCCAGTAAGATCTTCCACCCATTGGGCATTAGTTGGCCCTTAGTCACCTCCAGCTGATCCAACACGTCCACCACTATCGAGGGGAGTGGCAACCTCAAACCCCCTTTTAACGCTTCCTCATACAGGGCGAATTCCCTCGGTCGATCATCGGATGCCCTCTCCTTTGACGTCGGCAGTTTTAACCCTATTTCCATAGGAATTTGATATTTCTCGCGCAGACACTCCAACTCCTCCGTAGTAATGGTTGACTTGTCGGCCTTTGTGTGCCAGTGATCTGGCTCAACCTGACTGATTAGCTTCGCAGCCACTATCAGCGTCGACACGCGGGGTCGTCCTGCCGGGCCTCCTTTACTCCCCACTCGCTTCTCCGTCCTGTATTGTTCCTCCAGATCCACTACGTCGTCGTCCCCCAAGGCATCTAGTCTCATATTGTGCACTTCCTCTCGAGCCATCTCTCTGGTATGCCTGCGTATAGCTTCAGATGCTGGTGCGAGATAGTTCACAAAATGTTGCAAAGGTGTATCACTCGACACAAAGGAGTTTACACTTGGAATATCTTAGTTGTTTGCAAAGAGATACGTAAAATGGATAATACAAAAAGCCTAATGTTTGCCTATATTCCAAGGGTCACAATTAAATTTTGCCAGTTTGATACCTAAATTTTGGTCACCCATCGCGGTCAGCCCTCCTCATGGTCGGTCCCTTCACTCAGTCACCCTTCGCGGTCGACCCTCCTCTTGGTCGGTCCTCCACTTGGCCACCCTTCGCGGTCGGCCCTCCTCATGGTCGGTCCCTCCACTTGGACACCATTCGCGGTCAGCCCTCCTCATGGTTAGCCCTCCAGGTCGGCCCCTCCATTCAATCACCCGTCGCGGTCGGCCCCTTCGCCTCGCCGGTCCCTACCAACCATCGTTTTCTTCATTATTCCTTTCGTTGGACTAAAACTACACTTGGAAATGGGGAACTACTGATATGGGCAAACCCATAAAGGTTATAGCCCACCAATTAGGGCCCAATACATAATTCAAATACTAAAGCCTAGCGTTGCTGGAGCTTGACAAGGCATCAAGAACCAATGGCACCTAGACACGTGGCAAGTGAAAGACACGCCACATAAACAGACAAAGATCCTGCAAAGTTATTGCACTGCATATTAGCCATTAATAAAGGTCCTTACAATATTTATTGCGATAAGCCCTCCTCGTCGAGACAGAACGACCTCACCATGAACAAGGCAAGCTAGAGCATAGACTTTCGGCCATGACGACAGGTCGGAAGGGACAACGAAATGATTACCAGAGGATATTAGCAGACGTCGAAGACAAGAAGAAGGTTAAGCATTCTATCTCTAATCTATCTCCATATTCCACTTCTCTTTCTAACTTGCTCGTCGGAGGGTTCACTGGGGGACTCCCCGTTTCCCGTTGAACTTTTGTGCAAGTCTTCTGGTGGGATTGGTCATTCGGACACTGGTTTGAGAAGCATGGATCAGTCCGACCCGTTCCATCTGGAACACGCTGTATCATCATATACTAATTTTTCTTATAAATAAATATTAAGAAATTTTGTAAACGTGATAATAAAAATAACCAAGAATCATTATTTTTTTGTATTTAGTAATAAAAAAATATATATGATAAAAACGTTATATACAAATAATATTTTCCTTAACCATATGATAACACTTACTTATGCGAAATGTCCAATTATCCATTCAAACAAAACAAAAAAAAAAATAGAGAAAAGAGTGGAACTCGAATGTAAGACATATGTTTTTAATAAAGAAGACTCCTACAATTTGAGTGTCATACAATATATAATAAATATTTTATTTTATTTTTACTTATTTGAATTGAGCATATATCACGTGTTAACTGCTACGTATTTATTAATTTGGTCCCAAAATTTCTTAGGCTAAGTTTAATTTATAAAAAAAAAATGATAGAAAGTGAAAATGGTAGAAAGTGAAGTGAAAGAAAAATAAAAAATATATATATTTATGTGAATTTGATTAGGATAAAAAATTTGCAAGAAAACATAATAAATTTAAATTTTTGTGTATTTTTTTCTCAAGAAACTAAAAGCATAGTGAATTGTACAATAAATAAATAAATAAAATAATTCTTTTGTATTTTCTACCACTTTCATGCTAAATAAATTAAAAAGAAAATTCTCTCTCTTATTTTACACAATTTTCTTCCTAATCAAACTTGGTCTTAATATTTATTACAATAATAATATATAAAATCACTAAAACTATTATACATAGTTTTGGCCTTGCGGAGGGTTTAGAAAAGAATGCCACTATTTTGGATGGAAGTAGGAGCTTCACATTCTCAAAGGTGGGGATGCATCTGCCTGTGCAGGCACCCCAAATCCAAAGAGCTTCTGCAACAAACAAAAAACAAAATTCGCCAAATTTTCCATGTAAGCTCCACCATGACCTTGATCAATGTTATTGACACTGCTTCTTGTAATTATAAGTACTTATCCTATTCCTTTATCATTGGACTAATGAGCTAGTATCTTATCTATTTAAATATTATTATAAAGTGTACACATTTTATTTTATTTATCAACTATTTTATGTTTTTATTTCAATTATGCTCTTTATTTTAGCGATGCATCTAAATACTGTTAACTTTATAGAATGTCACATCAGCAATCAAGAAAAAAAGGAAATGATCCTAAATGATTAAATACATTTTGCTTAGCCTTGAAGGCTAACTACATATAGTTAGTGAATGTGAGTTGAGTTAAAATGCCTAACTATATGCCTAGTGCATTTTAGAGCATCTCCAACGGTAATTGGCATTTTACCTATCTAAACATTACTAAAAAATATATATTTTATTTTGCCTATCAACTATTTCGTGTTTTTACTCCAACCATATTCTTTATTTTAGCTATTCATCAAAATACTATTAATTTTATAAAATGTCACATCAGTAACAAAGATGAAGGAAAATGATCCTAATAATTAAATACATTTTGCCTAACCTTGAAGGTTAGCTACATGTAGCTCGTGAATGTGAGCTGAGCTCAAATGCATAATCATATGCCCAATGCATTGGAGTTGAAAAAAATGAGTTATACTAGGAATTTTGACTAACATGCATTATATACCTAGTGGATTGGAGATACTTAGATTTCAAAAAAGTGAGTCATACTAGACATTAACGGAGGCAAAGAAGGACAAGGGGGGCATGTGCCCCCTCCCCCCTCAGTTTTGAGATTTTTTTTATGTGTCTTTTTTTATATATAAAATGTATTTTTTTCTCTTAACATGTTTTTTGGTTAAGGATTTATTGTATTGTTCATAATAAGTAATTATTTGATACTTTAAGAGTACTGTGTGATATTATTTATATAATCGTTTAAACTAATAGTATAGCGAAAAATCTTATAGATTGGATACAATAAACTCATTATTTTCAAACAGTTGATAGACTGCTTAGTGTGATTTGTGATTTCTCATGCTTTGAGTATCACGTAGGCAATACTATATGGTATTTTAAGACTGTTTAATAATTTTCATTCAGAACACATTATATATAAGTAATGTCATCACTTTAATATTTTTCTATCAAATAAAAATTAAATAGATTTTATAATAATTTGTGCTATAAACGATGTGTTTTTATTTTTTAAAATTAAGAATTTTGATTCATAATTTTTTGTGCTAAAATTACAAACTTATATCACCATCCCGCACTGAGCTATTCTACACTATTATATGTAATTTTTTATGCTTAAATTTAGCTCATAAAATTATTATTGTCTTAATGTTCATCATGATTTGTTTTTTAAATAAAAAATTATAATTAATAGTACCCATTTAACTCAATTTTCTGACTCCGCCACTGATACTAGGCATTTTGACTAAGTATTATATGCCTAGTGAATTGGAGATACTTAGATATACTAATTTAACAATTTTATTTGAATCGTAAGTTAAGAATTTTTTTTTTTTTAATTATTTCTCCAATCATGTATAGATGAGGAAAAAAATTCATGTGATATGGGTATATATGTGGGATTTTTTTTTTTTCTTTACTTGTATTTTAATTAATGGGAAATTTCGATATTATGGAAATTATATACAAGTCAAGTTGTTGTCACCAAATCTCATTATTTTTTATGAAAAATAAAATTTATGAACTAATATGAAAAATTCCCAACCATTCTTATAATTTTTTTTTCTCAGAACTCTGAACACTCTATTTGGTTTAACAGTTTTCAAATTTTCAATCTGTTTTTCTTTTTGTGTTATTTTTATTGATTTTTTAATATTTTAATTATCTCATTTAATTTTTATATCTACTTAATCTATATTTGCGTTGAAAAGTACAACGTTTGTCAACAAATATTTTAAAAATTCACTAAATACAAAAATTATTCACAAATATTTTACTTCTTAAGAATATTTAGATTATCTAAAAAATAAAAATAAAAATTTGACTAAAATATGAAAAAAAAAATTCATTAAAAATAATAAAATTAAAAAATTAAAAAAATTCAAAAATTACTTTTAAAATTTCAAAACCAAACAAAGTGAAATGATCATTTCTTATCAAAAACACTCAATCCAAGCAGAGTGTTAACACGGAGTAATATAGTTATCAGGCTCGCGGTAAATGTTTGGGTCAAGGTTTTAAAATTCGGATCGGACCGGCCGGTTCAACCGGTGACCGGATGGGATTTCGGTCCGGTTAGCCCTCTTAAACCGGCAAATTGTAAAAACCGGGTTATTACGGGTTGATCGAACCGGTCCGGCTACTTTCTTTTTTTTTTTTTTTTTTCAGTTTTTCTTTCTTTCTTTTCTTTTTTTCTTATTATATATATATATATATAATATAAGAATATAAAAAAATTTTAATTTGAAACTCTTTTTTAAGGGTCTCCTCTTGTGAGGAATCCCATTAAGAGCTTTGATGAAATTATTGTGAAAGTTTTCACCTATTTATAAGAAAAAAATTCTTTCAAAAAGACTCAAGAAATCCATGTGGGATTCAATCAAATGTATTGGAGGAAATATTGAAATTTTGATATCTCTCCAAAATTTTTGCTCTCCTTTCAATCAAATTATTTGAATTAAAATCATATGAAGGAAATATTAAATATTTGATTTCATCTTCCAAAATTGAAATTAATAATATTTCAAAATAGATTATTATATTTTTCAGTAAAAAAAATATTAAGACAAATATTTAAGATAATTTAATATTTTTAATATTTTTAATTTATAATTTTATTACATATATTTTTATGTAAATATAATTTTAATATATTTATTACGTCACGGTTCAATTCCGGTTCAACTCGACGGTTGAATCGGTGACCCATCCACCCGATCCATTTTCCGGTTTGCTCACCGATTCGGTTTTTAAAATATTGGTTTGGGTAGCCGTAATAGATGTACTTCCTGGTGAAAAAAAAAAGAAAAAGAAAAAAAAAAAGAAATAAATAAATTCTATTTTCATTTGGTATTTTGGCCAATGCGTACAATAATCAATAAAATTTATGAAGTAGCATTTAATGCTTTCGATGAAGTAGCATTAAAATTTAATGCAAAGGCAACCAATTGAAAAGCAATTTATGCTTTTATCCACCCTCGTTACGATCTTTGCCGTCTCATTATAATAATGTTAGTTATAATATTATTTTAATTATGATATGAGAGTTTTGTAATGTGGTATTTGCATATAACTTTGTAGGTAAAATTTAATTAAAAAATGTTATAAATCTTAAATTATTTATCAAATAAATGATTAAATGTTTTATATGGGTGTGGGTTTATAAAATTGCAAATCCCACACACATTTGCCCTCGAAGTACTTAAACCCCTTCTAGTTTAAGTATAGGTAAATAACCCTTTTATGATTTTGGACTAAATTATAACCGTCATATTTTTCGTCTAATGTAATGGAGAGTATAATGCACTTGCGAAATTCGAGAGTGGGTTTCAATTTAAAAAAAAATTAAAATAAAATAAAAATAAAAATAAAAAATGACAATTATACCCTCTAATATGGATGTTTGCACACCAATATATTATATTTATAACTAAGGTGGTGTTTGGGAAGGGCTTTTGGGGCTAAATTAGCTATGTAAAGACAAAAAAGTTGATTTTAGCCACATGGGGACAAAAACGGAGGCAATCACTTGGCACCAACAATTGTGAAGGTAAATTTACAAAATTACCCCCACATGAGAGAAGGGCATCACCTCAGCGTTTCCCAGACAAAAGCTTCACATCACTTCCCAAAAAATACCTATTCCCCGAAAAATACACAGGACGTTGAAAAAAAAAGAATTAAAAACATTTTTTTGGTTTTTGTTAAAATATGTTATAAAAATAAATTCAAACTCTATTTATAAAAATATTTTTAAATATTTTAATTTTTTTGTTGTGTATTTGATTATGATTTGAGTATAGAATTGTGAAAGTAGTATGAGTTTCGAGTTATGTGTTTGGTTATGAGTTTTAAAAATAATTTACTAATTGAGTTTTATTTTATATGTTTGGTTACGATTTGAGTGTAGAGTTGTTTTTAAATTTAAAATATTAACATTTTAAATTATTTAAAATTTTTAAATATTTAAATTATTTAAATTTTTTTGTTAAAATAATTTTTTGAATATTTAAATTATTTAAATTTTTATGATTTAAATTTTTTGAATATTTATTTTAATTTTTTGCTTATTAAATTTTTTAGATTATTTACATTATTTAAATATTTAAAATAAAATTAAAATTAAAATTAAAATTAAATTAAATATTTAAAATTAAATTTAAATTAAATTATTTAAAATAGGCAGAACAATAAAATAAAACCTCACTTTTTATGATTTCACAGAAAATGAAAAAAAAATTAAAATAACAATAAAATAAAAACACATGAAAAAATCATTTGCAAAAAAAAAAAAAAAAAACTTAAAATACATAAATTATTTAAAAAAAATACGCCTCATTCAAAAATATTTAAAAAATTATAAAAATGTAAATTAAAAAAAAAGAACGACAAAAATAAGCCTCATCCAAAAAGAAAAAAAATAGAAATTACCATTTGTCATGTAATTTATAAATAAATAAAACACATGAAAACCTATTTTTGAAATAAAACACATCAAAAATATATAAAAAAAAACATAAAAAACATAAATTACCATTCGCCACGTAATTTACAAATAAATGAAACACATAAATAAAAAAATGTTATTGTATACCAATAAAAATAAATAAGGCAAAAAATGTAAATTAAAAAACAAGAACTAATTAATGTATAAAAAAATAAAAATGACTAAAACATAAATTTAAAAAAAAATAAAAAAATAAAGCAAAATACGGCAAATCCAAATCCAAAATAAAAAAATAAATATTTTACCAAAATACGCCAAAATAAAACCCAAAATAAAAAAATAAAAAAATTTAAGCAAAATATGCCAAATCCAAACCCAAAATCAAAAAAAAAAAAAGAAAACAAAGTTAGCAAAAAAAGCCAAATCCAAACCGAAAATAAGAAAAAAAAAAAAAAAAAACAACAACAACAAGGGCACTTTAGTAAATGAACAGAAAGACACCTCACCAAAAAGCCAAAAAGCCAAAAAAGCCAAAAAGTCATTCCCTAACCAGGCTTTTTAGCCCCAGGCTAAAATAGCTAAAAAAGCCAAAAAGCCAACCCACTTCCCAAACGGAGGCTCAATTAGTAAATTATTTTTAAAACTCATAACCAAACAACTCGAAACTCATACTACTTTCACAATTCTACACTCAAATCATAATCAAATACATAACAAAAAAATTAAAATATTTAAAATATTTTTATAAATAGAGTTTGAATTTATTTTTATAACATATTTTAACAAAAACCAAAAAAATGTTTTTAATTTTTTTTTTTCAACGTCCTGTGTATTTTTCTGGGAATAGGTGTTTTTTGGGAAGTGATGTGAAGCTTTTGTCTAGGAAACGCTGAGGCGATGCCCCTCTCTCATGTGGGGGTAATTTTGTAAATTTATCTTCACAATTGTTGGTGCCAAGTGATTGCCTCCGTTTTTGTCCCCACGTGGCTAAAATCAACTTTTTTGTCCTTACATGGCTAATTTAGCCTCAAAAGCCCTTCCCAAACACCACCTAAGTATAACTATTATTCCAAAGTATAACAGTTAAGATCAGCTGTCAATCCTCTGGGACTAATCAAGTTGTTTTGATACAAAAATAATAATTAAAGTAATTTAAGAAGATTGGTTTTGAAAATAATAAAACTAAAATTAATAAAACATAAAAGAAATAAAATAAAATAAGAATATCTTAGGGTTTTGAATCCACCACTAACCTTATAATTATGGGTTATTGTATTAATTTTTAGAAAATCATTAATTTGAATAAAATGATTTAAATTGATCAGAAATGCATCATCCAAAAAAATTTTTGTATATTAAAACCAGAAAGCCACAAATCATTTTCGCTTAACATGGACCATCACCACTAAACTAAACTAAAGTATAGTTGATGCACGACCCGTCATATTCACCAAGGTATTCACCCTTCCCCCCATCAAAACAACAACATTTTCAGTGTGTTAAATATGTTACAATGTTCAATGCAAATGGATGAGAAAATAGTTTCAATTCACTTAATTCTCATACAATTTCTACAACAATCATAGGTATCCTCCACCGATAGCCAAAACATATATCTCTAAACAGACAAATAGTTTTCAACATAGATATATTTTCCAACATTTCCAATTATGAGTGATAATTCATATCCAACTCCACAACCATCGTCATCATTGTTCCAATTCCATACAACCAACAACAATTTCATCTTCTCTTTACAAAAATCAAATTTTCACAATGTAGGGAAAAAAAACCCCTTTGTTTAAAAATCAATCTCCATGGATAAAATCAACCATTTATCACAACTCAAATATTTTTACAAAGCCATAATCATATACAAGAGCCCATTTTGAAAACGCCTCTTTTGATTTCAAAACCAAACGCTAAGTTTTATCCAAAAATTCCCAAGTCACTATCTTGTCTAGAAAAGCAAATAGCTAAGTTAAAAATCATAAACAGGGTTAAAGTAATCCCTACCTCAAAAACAAGAACCAAGAAGAACAAGAGTTGAAACTTGACGAAACTGAAAACTTTGCTCTGATCAAAACAAAGCTCTCGACGTGTTCTACCTTTTTAACAAATGATCTAGGGTGAGGAGATCACTAGATCAAGATGTATTTGGGCCAAATGTTCAAGAACTAGAGAGAGAATATGAGATCTAGAGAGAGAGAGAGAGAGAAGTGAAAAAGTGATCTAAAAAGTGATCTCTACAACCTGATATATGCGATGATCGCTCGAGTTCAAGAATGGTCACTCGAGCAACACAACACAACACAATGAAGACACCACTCGAGCGCACAATGCACCCCTTCATAGTAGTTCAAACCTGCAAAAGTTCGCTTGAGCGCAAGAAGCGTCTCTTGAGCATAGATATCAAGCTCTCAGTAGTTTACAGATTGTAAAAGACCGCTCAAGTGCAAGAAGCGTTGCTCAAGCGAACAAGCAAAATTCTGGGCAATCAACTCTTTGAAAACGACCTCCCAACCTGTTTCAAACTCAACCAAAACTTCTATTAACCAAAGGATTAAGATAGAAGAAGACATGAACAACTGTCAAGACAAGAAAACCCAGATTCAAGACAATAAATGGATCGGGTATAAACCAGAGTCGCTATATTGCAAATTAGTACAAAACAAAATAGAACAAAAATGCAGTAAGTAAATTGCGATAAATAAAAGTGCGATAATAAATGAGGTATAAAACCTCCTAAAGGAAGAAAAAAAATGCGATAAAGTAAATTGCAATAAAATAAATGTTAGTAGTCAGTAGTTAATAGTCAGAAGTGTTTTTTATTTTTATTTTTATATCCTCAAACTTATATGTCCAACAAAGGTCATCCACAGTAGCTAGGACATATATTTCCATTGTGTCACAGTATGGATTTTTTTGTTATTTTTTTATGTTATTTATTTTTTTAGTTCACCTGTACAAGACAATCTGCACACAAGAAAAAAAAAATTAGGAACACCTCCACAAGAACAATATATATATATATATATATTGTAGACACCCCATTTTTGACCGTCCTTAAGACTTAGGGGCCTCAGGTTGATTGCTCGAGGATAAAGGCTATATTGTGCAAAGATTCGATTTCTTCGGCAAGAGGAGCTTCAAATCCCAACCTCACAACTCATTTTGGACCAAAACTATTTTTGACCAAAATTGTTTTAGACCTTAAAACCCTCTCTTTCAAAACATCTCTGAAAATATTTCTACGATGTTCTGAGGCTCGCATTTCGATAAAAATTACGTTTTTCGGTAAAGCGAGCAAGGACAGAGTGGAAATAAATGAAAGAGAGGTGAACTCTTTGAAAATTCTTTTAAAACACCTTATTTAGAGGTTTGGAGTTGAAGAAAATTGGAGGCGAGAGAAGAAACCAAGTTGGGGAAGAAGTTGGGCATGAATCGTTAAGAGAAAACCGGACAGCCTTCACTAAATCGGGTCTATCCTTTTGTGCACTTGGACTTAAGTTATGAGGCCACCACCATTGGAAAGTGGACTTTCGAGGCTTCATTTCACACTCAAGAATCTTTTAAAGAAGAGTCCGGATGAGGGAGATATGGCTGGTTGAAGTTAGGCATCAATCCGATTGAACTGGAAATGAGAAGTCTTCACTAAAATAAGCATATCTTTTTTCACACTTTGCATTTTGATATGAGGCTTTCACCATTGGAAAGAAGACTTATGCGGCTTCAATTTAGGCTTAAGAATGACTTGCAAAGGAGTCCGGATGAAGGAGATATGCCCGTTTGAAGTTGGGCCTGGAAACAGATTTTTGATGGCCGACCAACCATCATTGATAGCCGACCGACCACCATTGATGGCCGACCGGCCAGCAATGAAACATGTCGGCCATTGGTGAAAAAAGCTTAGATTTTGCAGATATTTTCCTCCAGTTGTCTCCCACAAGCTCCAGCTGTCTATTTTGTTGATATTTTCGACTTGAGCTCTCATTTTTCTATATATAGAGGGCCTTCTCTATTGTTTTAGAGGTTGGAAATTTTGGGAGCCTCTCTCTCTACAATCCCCTCTCTCTAGATTTCTCTCTCTCTTGAGCTTTTGTGCTTAGAAGCTTGCATACTTTAAACTTTAACCTATCAACCCTAAACCAAAGTGGTTCATCTTTGGGCTGAGGTTGCTTGAAGCTCTCTTGGAACTCCTTAAATGGGTTTTGGTTTTAATTGTGGGCTAGAATCACTCTTCCCTTCAAAAGGTATAGAACTTACCTTATTTAAGCTTGTTTTCAAAACTTGTTTTGCCATCTTTTTCTACTGTTTTTGGCTTAGTTTTCAACTGTAAAAACCTTTGTTTTTATGACCTAAAAATGGTGGTTTGAGGCTATTTTGTGTTAAGGGGTTGTCCACCCTTTTTGTCTCTTGGTTTGTTAAGCTTTTGTGATATTATTCACCACTTTCAAAACAACTTTTTTTGGACCTTTTACCCACTAAATCTCAGAGGTTTTTCAGTGGTAAAAACTTTGTTTTGAAGCCCAAAATTGGAGGGGTTGGCCTCCCCTCCTTGTGTCTTGTTTGCATGCCTAGTTAGCTTCATATGTTAGCATGTTTTTCTAGCTTACTTTAGCTTAAGTCTAGCATGTTTTTGCCTCTGTTTTGACATATTTTGGGCTGGTTAACTCAATTGAGGCTTGTATTGCATAGTTGTAGTGTTAATTCCTTAACTAGCTTAGTGTTTTAATATTTTGATCATTAGTGTTTTGAGTTGAAAGCATGTTTTAGTGTTGTTTTGCACTTCATTTTAGCACTTTAAGCTCTGCAAGCTCCCTCCATTCTTCACTCTTTTGTTTGATTTGAAAGTGGTTTCAAACCACTTGTTTGCCTAAGTGTGAAATTGAGGTGTTGCACCTAATGGTTTAATTCCTTAGGGGGTTCATTACCAATAGTGTAATACCTCTTTCATGCCCAAAGCAATTTGCGGTTTGAGCCATCTTTCCATTAGTGGATACTCACTTTTGGACTTAATCAATTAAAGAATGAATCGATAATATAAAATGAGTAAACAAAATGAACAAGTAAAAGAGGCAAGATAAGCATCTTTTGTATTGCATTGCATGTGTTCGAATCGGACGTTAATTTGAACACAAGGAAAATGGGACATTTCATACTCAAAGTGATGAAATGTGCCACTTTTCTTGGTCACCATCACCCTTGATCATGCATGATAGGGTGGTGGTTTTTTTGAGTCTTGTTTTGCACTCATTAAACTTGTACAAACTTGGTTCTTTGGCCATCATGCATGGAAATTGCTTGATTGGTGGTTTGAGAGCCAAGAGTTTCACTCATTTGAGCTTGTGTGATGATAAAGAGTGTAAACAGTACACACAAACCTGTGAGAATACATTGTTTTGCTCTGTCTGCTCTCTGTTGCAGCAAAAAGAGGAGTTCATGTCATCAGTGGCTGACCGGCCACCACCAGTAGCCGACCGGCCACATTGGTAGCTGACATGCCCCTTGTCGGCCACCAACGAAAATTGCACAGTGTGTTGGTAAGGTGAAGCAGAGGCATTCTGGGAGTTAGCATCACTGTTGGTGTTCAAATGTGCAAACAGAGGCGTTCAGTGCCAAGGCGGTGGTTTTTTCGGGTGGAGAAACGAGCTTGCATGCATCCCTCATTTCTCGAGGCCTTTTAGTCGCTTTGCTAGTTAATTAGTTGTAGCTAATTCATGCAAATGTTGTAATTATTTGAGTAGATTAGTTAGTTAATTCATGTTGTAATTAATTAGCTTAATCGTTTTGTAATTAGTTAGTTAAGTGTTTAGCTAATTAATTTGATTTTTAATATTTAATTAGCTTAGAATAGTTAGTTAATTCATATTGTGTTGTAATAGTTAGCTTAGCTTAGCATAGCTAGTTAGCTTATCCATTTGGACCCTTATTCGCAAGGGCATAATGTTGTAATAAGTGTGCGTATGCGTGTGTGTGTGTATGTCTTCCAACCCCACGTCTTTCTCCCTTTTATTTAATCTCTTTCAAATGGTTAGATTAGGGACACATTTCAATTAGCATACCTTATGCTTGCATGTTTGCATCCGTTCATTTGTATTGTATGCACTGAGGCTCGGCGCATCATTCAAACTGCATTGCAATTTCAATATCTTCTTTGAATATGTGTTTTATCGCATGTTGTTCAAATTGATTCGTATGTCATATTAGTAGCCGAGCCTATTAATTTCATATTGCATGTGTTGCATTAGGCATCTTGTATAGTTAGGATCATGCATTTTTCTAACTAGTTTCTGTTTTGGCTTGGAGTACTCAGTGAGTTTTATGCTTTAGCATATTTGCATGAGTGTGATTGCCATGATGCCATGTTTCGCATGCTTGCCATGATTTTTTGTGCTTAAATGCTAAACTGCATGAATGCCTGTGGATGAAGGCTTGTTGTTTGAATTGGAACGATTCGACGAATGTAAGTTTTTAAGCCCACTTTGTTGTGGCAAATCCTGTTTTAAGCTCACTGTGTTTGGTGGCAAATTCGCATCTTTAAGCCCACTTGAGGGTGGCAAATTCAAGCCATTTTCGCAAATAAACATGACTTGAAATATTCTAATTCTTGCAATTTAATCTATACTTGCTTGTGTGTGTCACATAGTAAAGCAAGTCTAAATAACCAAAATAAGAACACATAATGTTTATAAAACGTCATATCATAATTAGTAGAGGCCGATCCTTTGATTAGGCGAGCGGGGGTGCTCATTTCATGACCATCCCCCTTCGTACCTAAGTTCCCGAGCCGAGACAACTTTGGTGATGGCGGACACATGGCCTTTTGCACGAGTCAGGGTTTCCTAAATTTTCCCAAAACAAAATATTTAGGTGGCGACTCTGTATCTGGCAAAGCAATCCAATTTTGGCATTATTTGATTTACAATTGATTTTCCAAAAAGGTTTGCCGGATTTGGACTCTTTGGTGTTTATCAGTTTCACATTGCACTTGTGAAACTAGATTCAAAACCGTGAGAGTTTGAACTATGAGGCCTTCTTTTCAAACCCTTTCTGAAAGGCGGGGCGAGGAAAAAGGTGAGTCCACATATATTAAAATAAAAAAATGAATTACAATAAAGATTACCTCTAAATCAGACAACTTACCTTTAGTCCCCAGCAACGGCGTAAAAAATTGATATGGTTGTTTGCACACAAAAATATTATATTTATAGCCACGTAATAACTACTATTCTGAAGTATAGCGGTTAAGTCCATGTATCGATCTTCAGGGACTAATTGAGTTGTTTTGAGACACAATAATAATTAAAGTAATTTAAGAAGATTGGTTTTGAAAATAATAAAACTAAAATTAATAAAATATAAAATAAATAAAATAAAATAAGAAATATCTTAGGGTTTTGAATCCATAACTTTATAATTAGAGGTTATTGTATTAATTTTTCGAAAATCATTAATTTGGATAAAATGATGTAAATTGATCAGAACTACATCGTTAAGAGGATTTGTATATTAAAATAAAAAATTCACAAATCATCATCGCTTAGCACGGACCGTCACCACAAAACTAAACTAAACTATGGTTGATGCACCATCAGTCTTACTAGGTATGACTCGTCTAACAAATTTAATACACAACAGTAAAAATAATTGTATAACATCATTTGAATAAAACGTTTATCGTAGAAAAAAAATATCTAAAAGTTATACAATTTATCCAAATCAAATCAAAATTAAAAATACTAAATACAACTCACTCCTATTAGTTGGTCAGGATTCCATCTTTACTCTAACAAGAAAATATTAGTTCCTAACACCCATATAACTACCACACTCTAATATATACACATTACACTCTCCCAGTTTTCCTTTCTTTCTTTTTTCTCTCTCTTCCCTTGGCTTCCTTGGCCGAAGCATCCGCTTGCTCTTACTCTCCCACTCTCTTCCTTCATCTTCTTTTATAGAAGAAAACCTGCAAATAAAACAAATAGATAAAATAAACATAGTAATATAAATAATATAATAATAAAATAAAATATTATATATATATATATAATTGAGGACTGGAATGGTTAACCACCACTACCTCGTTTCTTTCATTTTCCTTTATTTTTCTTTCTTTTCTTTTTCATTTCTTTTCTTTTGGTCATATATTTCATAAAGTGCACAGTGAGTTACTGTGCACTTCACAATATAATAATAATAATAAAACATCTAAAATATATTATTTATATTAATTTATATACAAACACTCAAAATACATTAAAACACACAAAATTATACAAATTAATGGACTAATAAAATGTGTTCCAGCAGGTCAAATGTGTAACATTTAGGCTCTGATCACCCTCATCTTCCTTATTGATTCCCAAATCCACCTCCATCTTCCTCCTTCATTGCCGTCGCTCTTCTTCTTTGTTCGACCATCGTCGTCGCCACTTCTTCCTTCCTAGACCATCACCACCGCTGCCTTCTTTTACAATTTCAACCACCGTTGTCACCTCTTCTTCTCTTCCCGACCAACATCATGGCCTCTTCTCTTCTCCCTGACCATTGTTATCCCCTGTCCAACCATTGTTGTTACCGCAAACCATTGTCCTAGTCCCACATTGATTGGTGTTGAACCCAACGAAGGTTGGTGAATGAGGTGTCGATGGCGGTTTTGCAAAATTTGGGCAAACAAATGTATATATAGTTGATTTAGGATAAATAATTAGAGATTTAGAATTACTTTATGTTTTCTTTATTTTAATTAAATTAATCTTGTTCAAGTTAAAAATTATTATTATGTATACAGTGCATATATATACAATGTATATATAGTGTGATTTAGAATTAATTAAATTAGTATTTTTATTCTAATTAAATTAATTTTATTCAAGTTAGGAATTATTATGTATATGATAGAAGAAAGATGTAGACACCCCATTTTTGACCGCCCTTAAGGCTCGAGCGCTTTGCCCGGTACACTCGATGATGAAAGTGGTGTTGTGCATGGTTCGAGGTCTCAATAAAGGGGCCATGTTTAAGCTTTGAAACAATACCAAACCTTCCATATTCCCACTAATTATACCCAAGAAATCCATTTTTATACATTATGCCACCCTATGCTAAGTCTGAAGTAGAAAAACAGGGGAACACATTGAGGGCCGGCTGTGCCTTAGTAGCGAGAAACACTGTTCTGGGCGGGAGCCCGCCAGCTATCCATTTTTGAAGATATTTATGACCCCCCTTGCTCAAATTCTATAAAAACAAAGTTGTATCTTTGTTTTGAGGGTTGAAGAATTTCTAAAAAGCCTCTACACCTTCTTGAGAGCTCTTTCTTCTTGTGCAAGTAATCCTTTGAGCAAGATTACCACCTTGAACCTATACCCATACACCATATACACCTTCACACCTTAGCCTAGGAACCTCGGTTGAGCCTTGAGCATCACAATTCAAGCTTGAGAGTGTGTTTGGACTTAGTTTGATTCACAAACAAAGAGCTACCTTTGTCAAGAGATATAAGCTTGCTATTTACTCTCTTGCTTTCATTTTTATCATTTACTATCTAGTTCTTGCAGTTTTGTGTTGTTATGATCTCCCTTCAAGTGTCTAAGTTTGGGTTTGGAGAGCTACCAAAAGGGTAGAGAGAGTTAACACTCTTTCTTACACCTTTACCTATAGCTCAAACCCTTGCTTTTACACTCTTTTTCTTTGCTTTCTAAATTGATTTTTAGAGTTAAAAAGAGGCTAAAAATCATGCTTTGAGGCTTAAAAAATGGAGGGTTAGCCACCCCTCCTTATTCTTATTTACTAGCCTCGTTTTCTCTCTTTGTTGTTTAGCTTTTTTAGGCTCTTTTCATGTACTTTGAGCCACTAATTTTCACCCATTAACAGCTGTTTTAGGGCTGTCTTAGGTTGTTTAAATAGTTCATGCTTTGATTAAATTGATTGTTGTCTCATAAGTTTGCATACATAGCTTGTTGAATATTGTTCTTAGCTTTTCTTTAACTAACTTCCTTGTTTAAGAACTTCATTTTAGTAAATCAACTTGCTATTCATTTATTTCATTTGAGAGTTGTTTCAATTGGTTGATGGTTATTCAAAACGTGAACTAAAGATTTATGCTTAATGGCTTAATCTCTACGGAGGTTCATTGTCAATGGCGTAGTCTCTTTTTCATGTTGAGAATCACGTCTCGTTTCACGTATTTCTTATTTAGTAGACGTAATCTTTAGTGGACGTAATAATCATCTTGGACTTAATGGATTAAAGGATGGCAAAAATAATGAATTTAGCTTAAAATGAACTAACCCACATAAAGAAAATGAGTTATATTGCTTGGGTTCAACCGAACGTTATACCGAATCTATTGTGTCAAGGGTTGTCTTACATCAATTCATGATGTTTTGATGAACCTTGAAGCATCTCTGCCTTTCTCTTAGAGTTCACTCTATGATAGGAGGGACGGGTGGTTGTTGTTCCTTTCATTTATTGATTTTTGTCCAAATTGTATCGGAAATCATTATGCAATCAACTTGCTCATTGATGGTTTTGGAAACAATTCCAACATTCTCATGAGGCTTTCCCATGATAGAGAAGTGTGAGAGGGACAAATAGAGTTCAGAACAACTTTGTCTGCACTATTTTCACTTCAGAGCAGAAAAACAGAATTTTGCATAAAATTAAGGCACGACCGACCTTATTTAGGCTCGGTCAGGCTTCGTTGAGGGTTGGTCGGTCATCAATGTTTGGTTAGCAGTGTATCTTACAGAAAACATAAGGTAGTGGCTGAAGGTGAAACAGAGTAGGCCTTGGTAGACAGAGTTGTTCTTGGACATTATGCAAGCAACCCTTGCGCATCCTTGCTTACTTCATTATTGTAAATTAATGCTTCGAGTACTGTTATAATTAATTAATTAATTTATTTATTATTATTATTATTATTATTATTATTATTATTATTATTATTATTATTATTATTATTGTTATAATTAGTCTTGCTAAATCATTAGTGTTGCAATTATTATTATTGTTTATTTGTAATTGTTATAGTTAGTTAGCTTAAATAGCTAGTTTGTTTCTCATTATTATCCTTTTTGTAATAGAGTAGTTAGCTAGTTAATTCTTTGCTTATTCATTCATTCGGTTTTGTAATAATTAGTTTAATTCGGACTTTCGGACTTTGATTCGCACCCTTTTGCACGATGGCCAACATGTAATAAGTTGTATGTCTTCCAAACCCACATCTTTCTCCCTTTTACTTACTTGCTTACGATGGTTAGTATAGAAACATCATTTTTTAAATTAGCATTCTTATGCGTTGCATCCATTGCCGTGCACCCATTGCCTTACATGTATCCATGGTTTGGCTCATCATACTAACCCAATATCAATGTTCAAAATCATTCCTTGAATATATGTTTTATCGCATGGTTTGGCTCATCATACTAACCCAATATCAATGTTCAAAATCATTCCTTGAATATATGCTTTATCGCATGTCTTGAATGGAATCATATGCCATGCTCATAGCTGAGCCTATAAATTACATAATGTGTGCATTGCATTTAGTTATATTGCATTAATTAGGAGCATGCATATTTTTCTAATTATTTTGCTTTGTTTTGGCTCGGAGTACTAGGTGAGCAATTTCGAGTTTTAGTATCTTGCATCGAATGTTTGTGCTACCATACGAAGCATACTTCCATGAGGCTAATTGCTTAAATGATATAACTATTTGAATACCTGTGGATGAAAGCTAGTTGCTTGAATTGTGATAGTTTGATTAATGTCCATTTTAAGCCCACTTTTTCAAGTGGCATATTCACAAACTCTTTTCAAAAAAACAAACATGAAATCAAATGTTCAAATTCTTACAAATTAGTTTATACTTGTGTGCGTTACATAGTAAAAATAGCTAATAAAACCGGAACAAGAGCATATAACGTAAAGAAAAATTACATCATGATTAGTAGAGGTCAAACTTTGATCGGGCGAGTGGGGTGCTCAATTTATGACCTTCCTCTCTCGTACTTTAGTTCCCGAACTGAGACACTTTGGTGATGACGGATAAGTGGCCTTTGGCACGAGTCTCGGGTTTCCTAAATTTTTCAAAAATATTTAGGTAGCAACTCTGAAATCTGGTAAAGCAGTCCATTTTTGGCATTTGATTCAAACATCGATTTTCCAAAAGAATTTCTGGATTTGGACTCTTTTGTGTTTTCACTATTTCACATTGAACTTTGTGAAATCAGATTCAGAACCATGGGAGTTCGATACTGTAGGACTTATTCGTCATTTGAAAGGAGAGCGAAAAGTCGAGCTACAAAAGAGAAGGAGAACAAATGGAGGAAAAAAATGGTAAAAGTTTAGAAGGTATTAAGGTCATTTTAATTTTTCCGCTAACAGAGTTAATATTGAAATTTAGCCCAAAATGATATATGGGTTTCTTGCTTATATTTGAATTATAAGGGAGTAAAGTAATCTAACTCTAAATCACAGCGGGTAAATTGAATTTAACCCTAACTTGTTCTTCGTTTGTTACGACTCTATTTAAATTGAATTATGACATTTATGATAATCAAACTAAAAAATATCATAATTTACATGTGTACCATAATATTACGTTTTATTATAATACTAAGCAAATGTCTCAATTAGATTTATTCTCATAATTTTGATTATATTATGTCATGATAAATGCTCCTCATTTATCTTTTTTCAAAAAGAGCGAAACATGGGAAATTATATGATGGAGTTATGGCAATTTATAATTTATAAATGATATTATATATTTTTGTAATAATGTTATATATTTTGTGATTATAAAATATTTTGGCAAAAAAATAAGTAATTGTAATATCATGTATATATATATATATATTTTTGGCAATTGTAACTAATTAATTGTGGTAAAATCTAATCTTATTATAACATATCGATTAGATAGGTACAGTTTAGAAAAGCCTGTTAATAAAACAATCCACAATTGTGGTAAACTTCTTTTCTTATTCCTATTTCGCCCTTAGCTTGTTTTGAAATTGCTATTTTTTCCTTTAGTTTGGTTGGTGAAACAATTTGGGTGGTGGCATTTTGGAAATTATATAGGACATTTTGGTTGCTTTGATTGGGAATGTTTGCTTTGAGTTGCCTATTTTTCCCTTAACTTGTTTTCGAATTTCTTATTTTGTCCTTTAACTTGGTTTGTGAATAAGGAAAAAAAAAATACTGATATATGCACCAATTGATATACTAATTAATGTACTAACGGATGATGTGGTATAATTTTACAAATTTTGGATATTTGTAATTTGTATAATGGGTGGGGTTATAGTTTTAAAATGACAATGTAACAAGGGAGTTGGGTTCTATATCATTAGATATGTCACAAATTACCAAACTTAACAAAAAAATAAAACTCTTAATTACTCTTCTATACAACAATAAAATCAATAGAGCTGATAATTAAAATATATTTTTGACATCATTTAAAAGTATTATTTGACCTGTTGGTCAATTAATGAAATAAGTCATTTGTTATGCAATTAAAAATTTTGAAGGGTGACATGTTAGTTTCAAAATCATAAGGCGCAATTAATGAAAGTTGAATGATCATTCAATAGCCTCCCAATAGAATGACCATTTCTTTATAATAGTGAATAAGAATCCATTTTCAATACATTTTTCATTATATGTGAGAATTAATTTAATTGATTATTCTATTCTACTTTCATTTCAGTGAACTAAACACATGAAACTCACCACATCGAATAAGTATTGAATAATAAGATGAACTAACCCAAAAGACACTTATATAAAATAAAAAAAAGTGTTGAATAATTAGTTTGGTGAATATTTGAAGTTGATATGAATATAGACAATAGTACAAGTGGTCACATACAAACAATATATTAACTTATACAAATTTGATATAATTATATTAGATTCCCTTAAAATTTTAGTCTTATTGAAAAAGAAAAAAGTATAATTATGTTAAAACTGTAAGACTTATTTATTTCCCCCCAATTTCTATAATTTATAATACAATTTATATAATTCTATCATATATCTAATGATTTATTCTATTCAATTTTATTGAACAATATTAATGTTTTTAAAAAATTATCAAAATACACAACTTAAATATATCGTAACAATAGAACAATTATCTCATGTGATGACTACTCTTAATATGGTAGGCCCCATGAACCCCTTAAAAAGTTGGAATCCACAAAAAGGACCAATAAATTGGGATGGAGAGTGTCATGACCCCATTCCATCCCTAATAGAATGATACCATGATAGCCAACAATCCGAGATTATCGAAGGCCAACTTACAAAGATTCATACAACCAGAGTATACATATGGGGCATATATGTACAGAAGGAGAAATTTAAAGGTAATTAGTCCATGAGAGCTGTGCATAGATTAAATGAAATAACATGCATATTAACATTGTTTTACAACTTCAATACAAAATAAAGTAAAGTTCATATTACATATTCTCAAGCCAAAGTATACAAAAGAAATGAACTACGAAGCTAAGAAGCATAATCTTCAAGATGAATACAAAATCATAAAGCAAAACACATCTTCCAACAAAGCTTAGGTGACATCGCTTTCTTGCTCATCACCTACATATACATAAGGGAGAGGGGTGAGCTGAAAACTCAGTGAATGATATAAGAAATAAAGGTTTGAATGAATGATATCCGAGATTTTGCCAAAAATACATATCATAACTTGCAACAAAACAAGGGATGAACCAAGTCCATCAATCAAAGTCTTTCAAAGCTTCAATGGATGTTTACTAACATCTACATAATATAAGGGATGACATTCATTGACAAAATAAGGAAATAACCGACTCGGAATTGATTAGACAAGCCCACCCGTAGGTTGCAAGGGAGATATCTCAAACAAGGGTGCTAGTTGCATTAAAGTCCCCTTGTGGGGGAGTGGTTCTGGAAATACTTTTTTGATCTAACGGGGCACTCGAGATACTCAGCTAATGACTTGAAAAAGAATGAACACTCCGGCCGGTGGTGCCAGAATTAGCACTCCGATGGATAAGTCAGTATATACTCTCTCGATTTCTTGTATCTTAAGTTAATCGTACTAGTTCTCACATACCTCTTTCGTGGCTGTTCTTCCTATATTTATACTTGCCCTCTGGGCCTCAGGGTCTGGCCCACTTTTAATCCACCCTGTTAATGCTCACTCGGCCTTTTTCGTTATAAATCAATTCTCGCTCAGCTCCCTGCTTAACTGGCTCAGGGGCTAATTAAGGCGTTCGTCTTTTGAAAGATACAAGGTGGGGCCGAATAGGGATGTTCATTCAATAAGCTTCCAAGTATGTACATGGCCCCCTCTGCAGTCCTCGAAACTCGGCTCCCACAATTGCCCCCCAAACATCCCACTAACAAGAGCTTAGTTGGCATGTTTGGTTTCAGATTTGAAAGGTAAAAAATATAGATTCAGCGGTTACCCTTATTCCAGCGTAAATGTCAGAACGCACACGCTTTTTGGTCATTATTGCACTTTCCCTCCCCCTTGTATATTTCCCTCATTTATTGCGATTTGAAACTTCATTGTCTCTTTAAATGCATGTTTTTTTGAATACTCGAAGCTCTTGGACTGGCAGTCGACATCCTCCATTTCGCATCCTCTGCAACATCTTTCCATCTATCGTTGTCTCCTTTGCTCCTTGTAAGTTCTCTCCCCCTTCTCTTCGAATCCCATTTCCTTGCTTATTTTTATTTTAGCACTCTCCTTAAACTTGCTAGTATGGCCAAACATTTGAAAGACCTACTTTCTGCGGACCGTATTTCTGGGTTCCGACGCCATTTTTCCATCCCCGACGATGTCCATCTGTCACTCATGACGGATAACACTCTTGATATGGAGAGGGATGATGAAAGCACAATCATCTTTCTTCTCCTATCTATCGGTAAGGGTGGAGTCTGTTTTCCCCTTTACCCATTTCTTAGGGCCGTCCTTTGCTATTGGGGTCTGATTCCTTCGCAACCCAACGTAAACTTTTTCCCATTGTAATGGGGATTATATAGTTGAACCGGCATCTTAGGATCAACCTTGGCATATCTGCCATTTGGCACTGTTATGTTTTGGCCAAATCATCTGGCCGGCTAGGGTGCTATTTTCTCAAGGCCAAGGACACTGACCATCAGTTGGTAACTATGGTTGCCAGCTCTGGCAAGCGAGCCGACGATGTCATGGTCGTTGTCCGAGGTAACTTGGAATTCGGCAAACGCGAGGATCGCCTAGACCCTATACCTAGACGAAAAGGCGAGCCAGGTTGCTTTGTAGCTCCTTACGCGCATCTACTTTATATTTACTCGGCTTTCTCTCGAAGTACTAATAATTTTATATTCATGCAGGCAATAATTTGAAAAAAGTTCTGGTTTCAACAGACGATGCAGTTCTTGCGGACATCAAAACCGCACTCTAGTTTTTTGGCCGTCCAAAAATCCAAAAACAAGGGAGAGCCGCCCATACACTTCTGAGGTACGAGCTGACTTACACAACATTTTCGGCCGCGGAAAACATTCCGATTCCACTCGACGAACAATATCTTACGACTCTCATCTTCCCCCGCTTCAAAAGCCTTAGGCAAATCGATTTGGAAACCTCTTATTCGGAGTAGGCAGCAAAGCCAGTAGCCGAGGATATCGCCGAATAACCGAGGCAATCTGATTTGGGAGCTGAAGTTGACGAGGCTCTTCACTCGGC
The DNA here is from genome assembly GCF_055761805.1 of Camellia sinensis. Classification (NCBI taxonomy): domain Eukaryota; kingdom Viridiplantae; phylum Streptophyta; class Magnoliopsida; order Ericales; family Theaceae; genus Camellia; species Camellia sinensis. The sequence continues at coordinate 93,848,094 of NC_138975.1, forward strand.
GTTTGAAGCAGCCGGCCTTAATCAATCTGATCTTTCCTCCACTTCAGGTTGGGGGAAATCCCCTTCGAAGATATCTTTACTGATTTAGGAGATCTCCCCGGCTCCTATCCTGAGAACATAGCGGGGGAATCGCTTACGCAATTGGCACGAAGGAAAAATTCCGAACGGATGGCCGCCCGGCGCAGAGTTGAGACCATCCGTTCCGAACCTGCCACGGCTCAATCTTTCGAGCCTGTTGTCATAGAAGAAACGGTGCAGGTGGAGACGGCCGAGACTGAACTGGTAGTCGAATGACCGATCCCAAAAGATCGGAGGGTGGAGAAACGTCCCACCGAGAGCGAGGCTGGCTTTGAGGAAAACCCTATTAATAAACGACTGCACTTAGAGGAGTCGGATGTGGTTGCTTCTTTTGTTGTTCAACCAAAGATAAAAAACATGCTGATCTCTTTTGAAGCGTCGGCCTTGAAAGATCCAGCCGTGGCGTTGAGCGTGGCTTCCTCGGTCTTATTGCCGGCTAATAAGGTAACCTTTCGGGTAGAGTCGGACTTCGTGGCAATAGCTTTAGCTATTCAGTCGGCCTTTTTGGTACGTGACTTGATCCTAACTTCCACTTTCCGCATATATTGTTTTGGTTTTGTTTTGGTTTTAACTCCCTGTTTTGTAGACGGTCAGAAGGATAGCCGAAATAGGCCATCGCCAGCATGACACCATTGAAAGAATTGGCCGTTTGAAATCGGAAGTTGAGGGTGAGAGGAGCAGGGCCGAGTTTGAGGCGGTGAGAGCGACAATGGAGAGTGCAAGGGCCAAAGCCGAGGTAGAAAGGGCGCGGAGTTCTGACCAGCTCAGATTGGCCGCTGAGGAGAGGGCAAACGTGAGCGAAAATTCACTCAAGTTAGCCAATGAGGTGATTGCCCAGCTGGAGGTCGAATTGCAAGAGTCGAAGAAGGAGAAGGAAATAGCCGACTCCAAGGCTTCCATAGCGTTCAAGGCTGGGAAGGGCGCCGCCCTTGAAAATTATGTAGAAGAAGTCCCCAAATTTGAGAATCGGGGATTCAAACATGGCTGGCTCAAGGCCCTTGCTGCCGCTGATGTGAAATTGGCCATGCCAATTCCATACGAGCAAGTGGACGTTGAGCTGCTTGAGTCTGACCTCGAAGATTGATTTGGGCGATACTTTAGTTTTGTTAGGAATTTTGAATATATGCTCTTGCAAACATGTTTTGTTTTTCAGTAGACTTCTATTCACTTAGGGTAATCTTCATGTATAAAATGATGACTATCTGTATTCACTTTATGAATGAAAATTTCCCTTTCGTTGCGTTATTGCCTGTACTCAATTGTTGTTAATGAAGAGTTTTGCTTTTCACTACTTTGGATAAAATGGTTACTATCTGTTGTACATGCTAACCATCGATCCGATGGGATGTAGGAACATAAGATGAATAACTTAAGCATCCTAAAGAATAGCTGCCGAATAAATAGATGTCGAATACAATTAGTTCATGGAGTGGCTGTGGCACATAAGTAGATCGGCTGTAGGCTTAGATATTGGGTCGATTAGATTAGCGAATCTGCCCTTGCCCCAACCAATGCTTGAACTAGAAGGCCGGATGCAACTAGTTCGTGGAGTGGCTACGACTCATAAGTAGATCAGCTCCAGGCTTAGATATTGGACCGATTAGATTAGCGAATCTGCCCTTGCCCCAGCCAATGCTTGAACTGGAAAGCCGGATGCAACTAGTTCGTGGAGTGGCTACGACTCATAAGTAGATCGGCGCCAGGCTTAGATATGGGGCCGATTAGATCCCTGAGGATTTTGAGGTCTAGCAGTAATGAGGTTACCTCGGGGGTGCTACGCCCGTAAGGAATAAATGGGGTGAGTGTCTCGTACGCGTAGGTTCCATCAGTGTGCTTAAACTTAGTAACTCGAACCAGTTTGTTGAGGAACGTTAGACAATTGCGAATGTCAAGTAGACTATTCTTCAACAATAGAGGAGAAGGGAGGACATTGGCTGAGCTGGATACTAAGATGAATCGAAGTGGCGAGCCCATGCGCATGGGAAGTAGGACCTTGAAGGAATGGAAAAAACGTCAGTCCCCACATTGTCGCAGTAGGTCTCCTCGAAGGGAAAAAAAGCAACGGGGCAACTCCTCTTGACCACAACCGAGAGGTGAATCTGGTGCGACACCGCGCCAGTCGAGTTTTGCGGTGTTTGTGGGGAATAAACCGATGATTGAGGCAGATTCGACTATTCACGACCCAAATGTGGTAGTCAACTTCGCTCAACAGATTTTTCCACCAGAAGTCCAGCAGTCGATGGTCGGTCGACAGGACTTTGAAGTTTTTCAGGAGGGCATCCACGGAGCAGTGAAAGGGCTGTATACTGCCTATGAAATCGGCATCCGTCTACGTGCTGCGCTACGGGAGATAGAGCAGAAGAACGAACGAATTCAAAACTTGGAGGCTCGCGCAGAGAAAGTCGAGTGTGAGCTAAGGAAGGCCAAAACTGCTGAGCAGTGTGCTGCCGGCCAATCTAACCCAGTCGTGGAGGAAAGGGTGACCCAACAGCTGATAAGTCATGCGATTGCCGATCGAGATACGACAAGCATGTTCGCAGTAGAGACCGCGACATCCAGGGGTTATGAGAAAGGCTTCTACGACGGCCGAAAGGTGGGGATAGATAAGACCAAGGAGAAACTCACCGAGGAAGTATGCCAATGCGAGAACCGGGGTTTCAGGCACAGGTGGATCAAGGCTCTACAAGCCACAGAGGCTCTCTGTGAAACAAGCGTTGAATCAGCGTCGCCGTTATACCAACGTCAGCACTTTCCCTTTGGCGCTTTCAAAATCGAGAAAAGCGACGGTGAGGGTGATGCCGAATAAAATTGAACATTTTGTAAATACTCTAACACAGGTTGGATACAAATTATGTATTTATTGGTCAATTTAATAAAACATCCTGTTTTAAATGTTTGCATGTCTCAGCTTAAGTTTATACATTCTGAGCCAATCGGTCAATGTAATGAAACATTTCATTTTAGATGCTTGCATGTTTCATCTTCTGTTAACAACATGCACTTTTTATGAGAAGTACATCGAATCCAAATTACTATTCGGCCCAAGCGCATCATGCTCGAATGGCGCTCCGAATTCGGAGATTTAAATCTTAGCCAATCATGATATCCACGAAGGGTGCTCCGAATCCGGAGACTTAATCAGCCCAAAAATGTCATGCACTAATGGGGCTCCGAATTTGGAGGCTTTTTTGTCTTGGCCAATCTTGATACACGAAGGGCGCTCCCAATCCGGAGGCTTAATCGGCCCAAAAGTGTCATGCATTAATGGGGCTTCGAATTCAAAGACTTAAATCTTAGCCAATCGTGATATCCACGAAGGGTGCTCCAAATCCAGAGGCTTAATCGGCCCAAAAATGTCATGCACTAATGGGGCTCCGAATTCGGAGGCTTTTTTGTCTTGGCCAATTGTGATACGCGAAGGGCACTCCGAATCTGGAGGCTTAGTCAACCCAAAAATGTCATGCACTAATGGGGCTCTAAATTTGGAGGCTTTTTTTGTCTTGGCCAATCGTGATACACGAAGGGCGCTCCGAATCCGGAGGCTTATCTTGGCCAATCATGATAGACGAATGGTGCTCCCAATCCGGAGGCTTAATCGGCCCAAAAATGTCATGCACTAATGGGGCTTTGAATTCGGAGACTTAAATCTTAGCCAATCGTGATATCCACGAAGGGTGCTCCGAATCCGGAGGCTTAATTGGCCCAAAAGTGTCATGCACTAATGGGGCTCTGAATTCAGAGACTTAAATCTTAGTCAATTGTGATGTCCATGAAGGGCGCTCCGAATCCGGAGACTTAATCGGCCTAAAAGTTCCATGCACTAATGGGGCTCCGAATTCGGAGGCTTTTTTGTCGTGGCCAATCGTGATACACGAAGGGCGCTTCGAATCTGGAGGCTTAGTTGGCCCAAAAATGTCATGCATTAATGGGGCTTCGAATTCGGAGGCTCTTTTGTCTTGGCCAATCGTGATACACGAAGGGCACTCTGAATCCGGAGGCTTATCTTGGCCAATCGTGATACACGAAGGGTGCTCCGAATCCGGAGGCTTAATCGGCCCAAAGTGTCATGCACTAATGGGGCTCAGAATTCGGAGGCTTATCTTGGCCAATCGTGATACACGAAGGGTGCTCCGAATCCGGGGGCTTAATCGGCCCAAAAGTGTCATGCACTAATGGGGCTCCGAATTCGGAGGCTTATCTTGGCCAATTGTGATACACGAAGGGCGCTCCGAATTCAGAGGCTTAATTGGCCCAAAAGTGTCATGCACTAATGGGGCTCCGGATTCGGAGGCTTTTTTGTCTTGGCCAATCGTGATACACGAAGGGCGCTCCGAATCTAGAGGCTTAACCGGAAGACTTTTGAACTGAATTTCGTAATGAGAAAACAAGAAACTTTGCGTTGCAAGAGTGAAATATGTACATGGTGAACCATTCAAAACAAATATCATGCCCCACAGGTCAGGTTTAATGATAGAATTTACGTAAGTGCGTTGAATTCCAAGGCCGTGGCAGACTCCTCTAAAACATGTCTTTGAGCCGATATGCCCCTACTCCCGCGATTGAGTCGATCTGATAGGGGCCGTTCCAGTTAGGACCCAATTTTCCATCAGCTGGATTCCTGGCAGCTGGAAACACTTTCTTTAGGACCAACTCTCCTGGTGTATAGCGGCGTAGCTGAATATGTTGATTATATGACTTAGCAAGCTGCTGCTGGTACTGTGCCATGGATGTAAGGGCACTATCTCTTCGTTCTTCAATCAGAATCAAATCCAAGGCCAGCATCATGTCGTTTTGGCCCATATAAAAAACTTTTGATTTCAAGGTTGGGAGGCCGATCTCCAAGGGGATGATTGCTTGCATTCCGAAGCACAAAGCGAACGACGTCTCCCCAGTGGACCTCCGCGGAGTAGTGCGATGAGCCCATAACACACTCGGCAACTCGTCGACCCATCTGCCTTTAACTTTCTCCAGCCTCTTCTTGATGCCGTCCAAAATAGATTTGTTGGAGGCTTCAGCTTGACCATTACTCTGAGGATAAGCTGGGGTGGAAAAATAGGGCCGAATACCATACTTGCTGCACAGTTCTCGGTAGACACCGCAATCAAACTAGGTGCCATTGTCTGAAATAAGTGCTCTTGGAATGCCGAATCGTGTTATTATATTTCTCCATACAAAATGCTTCACATCAGTATCTCGAATGTGCGTTAGTGCCTCCACTTCCACCCATTTTATAAAATAATCTGTTCGACAATCAAAAATCGCTTGTTGCCCGGGGAGCGAGGCAATGGTCTGACGATGTCAAGTCCCCATTGGGCGAACGACCAGGGATTGGTTATAGAGCTTAACTCTTCAGCAGACAGATGGGTTAAGGGGGAAAACTTCTGGCACTGTTCACATTTTTTCACATAACATTCGGCATCAGCTCTCATTGTCGGCCAATAATACCCCTATGTTACAGTTCGATAGGCCAAAGAGTGCCTGCCAAAATGGGCACCACAGCTACCTTCATGTATTTCAGTCAAGAGTTCCTCGACTTTATCTGGATAAACGCATTCTAGGTATGGACCAGAAATGGATTTTTTGTAAAGCTTTCCTTGCGGATCCAAGTAGTATCACAGGGCTTTGTTTCGCAGCTTGTGCGCTTCTTTCTTATCAGACGAGAGCTGTTCGGAAGATAAGAATCCAGCAATGGAGCCCATCCAACTCGGACCTGACTCTATGACATTGATCTGGACTTCCTCTGAAGGGCCAAAGCTCGACTTAGGGATGAAACCCATTTTAATTGTTTGTTTAATCTCTGAGTTAATGGCGGAGGCTAGGCAAGCCAGGGCGTCTGCATGTATGTTCTGATCATGGGTTATTTGGTTCAATTCATGATGATCAAATTTTGCTAGCAAGGAATTTTCTGTTTTCATATAAGCGGCCATACAGTCGTTTTTGGTCGCGTACTCCTCCTTTAGTTGATTGATCACAAGTTTCGAATCACAAAATATAAGCAAACGCCGAGAACCCAGGAGATGTGCATTCCGTAAGCCGGTAAGCAGGGCTTCGTATTCGGTCTCATTGTTCGATGCTTCGAAGTCAAATTTGACAGCCTGCTCAATTATTGCTCCGTCAGGAGCCATGATCACTACTCCGGCCCCCTGCTGCGTTGATTGGATGATCCATCACAGTACAACTGCCAAATGTCCCCAACATAAATTCTCCAGTTCGGCTTAGGTTGAATTTGATCAGACTTCAAGTCGGCGAGACCCCCAATGAATTCGGCCACAAAGTTGGCAAGCACTTGCCCCTTGATTGAGGTTCTAGGTAGGAACTGAATATCGTACTGGTCGAGTTCAAGAGCCCACTTTGAAATGCGCCCTGATGCTTCTACACTGCAGAGTACTGCTCGGAGGGGGTAGTCCGTTAGTACCCCGATGGTATGCCTCTGAAAGTAATGCATCAGTTTTCTTGTTGCCATGATGAGGGCTAGGATGAGTTTTTCCAACGGAAGGTAACGTGTTTCGGCATCAACCATTGCCTTGCTCACATAATACACTGGCCGTTGCTCTCCAAGTTCTTCCTTTAATAGTACGACGCTGAAGGCCCGGTCGGAGACTGCCAGATATAAAATGAGCGCGTCACCTGCCGAAGGTGTTGTCAAGAGTGGAACTGATCGGAGGTAGGTCTTCAGACCGTTGAAAGCGGCATCGCACTCAGAGGTGCATTCAAAAGCCTTATCCTGCCGTAGGGTATGAACGAATTGTCAGCAGCGATCTGTGGAATTACTGATGAACCTGTTGAGTGCATCGGCCATCCTCATCAACTTTTGAACCTCCTTCACCGATCAAGGGGAGCCGAGTTCCAAGATTGCTGTGATTTGCCTTGAGTTGGCTTCGATTCCTCGGTGGTTGACAATATAGCCATGGAATTTTTCGGATCTGATCCCAAATGCACACTTAGAAGCGTTCAGGTTCATTTTGTACTTTCGTAAAATGCCGAATGTCTTCTCCAGATTGGCTAGATGAGTTTGCTCTTCTTTGGACTAAACCACTATGTCGTCAATGTACACTTCCATAGTACGGCCGAGTTGCTCCTTGAACATGGCGGTGACTAGTCTTTGGTAAGTTGCCCCTACATTCTTCAGCCTAAAAGACATAACCTTATAGCAATAAGTTCCTCTTGGGGTGAGGAATTTAGTTTTGTCTTGGTCCTCCAGATGCATGGTGATTTGATAGTAGCCTCTGTAGGCATCGAGGAAGCTCATATGTTGATGACGCGCCGTGGCATCTACAAGTTGGTCTATTCTGGGGAGAGGAAAACAATCCTTGGGACAAGCTTTATTTAAGCCCATGAAATCCACACAAACACGCCAAGTCCCATTTTTGTTCTTGACAACCACAGTGTTCGACAACCATGTAGGGTAGGTAACTTCCCAGATCGCCCCGGTATTGGGCAGCCGGTCAACTTCCTCAACAACGGCAGCAGTGTGTTCTGCGGCTGACTGCCGGCTTTTTTGAATAATCGGCTTGCATTTAGGGTCAACTTTTAAACGGTGCTGCGAAACAGACGGATCCACACCCGGCATCTCATATGGTGTCCACGCAAATACATCAAGGTTGTCGATCAAGAAGGAAATTAGTCGTTGCCTGTCGGCTTCATTTAGGGAGGCGCCGACAATGAAGAACCTGTGTGGATTCCCGTCAATTTCAACTCGATCCAGGGCTTCCGTGGCCTTTTCACTTGGCAGCTCAATAGAATTCACTTCCAACTCTTTTGGTGTCTTTGCAGCAAGGAGATAACAAGCTTGTGCCGATTTCTGGGAACCACGAATTTGCTCAATGTCGCATTCTGTCGGGAAGCAGAGTAGTTGATGATAGGTGCTTGGCACGGCCTGCATGGTATGCAACCAATTTCGCCACATGATGAGATTATACGGCGAAGGTAGCTTGATGACCAAGAATTCCATATCCACTGTTCGGGAGCTCGCTCGAACTGGTAGTGTGATTTTGCCCAATGGGTATTCTGGATTAGTATTGAAGCTGAATAATGGATAAGGAACCAGAGATAGGTCTGATTTGGCAAACCCGAGTTTGATGAAGGTCTTGTAATACATAACCTCCGAAGTACTCCCCTGGTCTATGAGAACGCGCTCAACGGTGAATCGGTTTACTCGTAGTTCGATGACCAATGGATCAATGTGGGGGAGTGTTACGTCGATCAAATCAGAATCATGGAAGGTAATATTCGGAGCTTCATGGGGCCGTTTGGCTAGTGTGATTTGCTTTTGGGGGGCTTGGATGCGACTGAATGGCATGCACGGTTGGGGCTGTTGGCAAGCTGTATAGCATATGAATGACGCCGAGCGGAGGTGAATCTTGCCATAGGGCAACTATTTTGGTTGAGTTGTTCTTTCGGACGTGTTACTGGAGCCGATCGTCATGTGCCAACTCCTCAAGGTGGTCTTTCAAGGCATAGCAACTGTCGGTATCATGACCGTGATCTTTGTGATATTCGTACCGCCCATCCCGTCTCCTTGTGTTGGGAGGTCCCACCATTTTTGATGGCCATTTGAAGAACGGAAGGTGTTGAACCTTAGCCATAACCACACTGATCAGCTCCGATAACTTTGTGTATTTCTTGTCGGCGCGCCTGCTATCCACTTGAAGCTGCTCATTAGCTCGGTGTAGACATTGGTCGTTTGATTGGCGTGAATCCTATTTTCTATCTCGCTTAGACCGATTTTGAGATTCAGGGCTCTGTGGTGGTACAGTGTTTATCGGCTGCACGACTTCAGGCGGGGTCGACTTAGTGGCTTTATGCCCGTCTTTGACCCGGAGGGCATCATCTTCTACTTTGCAGTATTCCTCAACTTTTTTCATTAACACCCAGACCGTTTTTGGGGGCCGTCTGGTCAAAGAGCTGCGGAGGGCACTGTCTGGATATAACCCCATCTTGAAGGCGGTAATGGCCATGGAGTCATTGCAGGCATCATCTACCAGATTAAAACATTCCCAATACCGCACCGAATACGCACGAAGGGTTTCCCCCGGTTGAATTTGCATTGCCCACAGAGAATCGGCTTGCTTCGACTGGACCTCGTTAGTGATGATTTTTTCCCTGAAGGATTTTTGGAGTTGGTGGAAGCTCTTGATCGAAGCCAGCTCCAGTTTATAATACCACCTGATGGCCAGTGGTCCCAAACTGCTCAAAAATATTCGACACATGAGGGCCTCGTTGTCTGCATGGAGCATCATGGCTTGCTTGTAATGGCGAATGTGATCGGTGGGGTCTGATTTACCAGCATACAAGGTGAATGGCGGTGCTTTGAACTTTTTAGGTAGCACTGCCCTTGCAATCCGTCGCACAAAGGGGTCATGCTGATCCTCTTCATCTGAATCATTTCTTCTTCGCTTCTTTCGTGCACGCGGACTTTCCTCAGAAGAACTGGAGATGTCGACTCGTCCCTTCTTTTTCGATTCTGGAGATGATGAGTTAGAGCCACTGCCACTATCATGTCTCTGAACTCGAGATCGTCGACCATCCCTTCTCAGAGGTCGTCCCAGCTCTTGGTGCACCGCTTGTTGGGATTTTTCCACTGCCAAGGCCATATCTTGTCGAAGATGCTCGTTCTTAGCCATCATGTTTTCCAACCTCTGTTCGTTTTGCTTTGCTTGCTCCATAATCACTTTCATTGTCTCATGTGCTGATGTCGATGGAAATCGAAGTTCAAGACCTTTCTTGTGGTAATATTCTCTGGCCCAAGCATGTTGCTTGGAGTGATTTCATCTTGTGGTGTAGGGTCGACAGCGACTATTGGAGGATCTTCCGTCACGCCCGCCATGGATGTGCTTGAGTATTCCCACAGACGGCGCCAATTGTGGGGGAGTGGTTCTGGAAATACTCTTATGATCCAACGGGGCACTCGAGATCCTCAGCTAATGGCCTGAAAAAGAATGAACACTCCGGTTGGGCGTGCCGAAATTAGCACTCCGATGGATAAGTCAGTATATACTCTCTCGATTGCTTATATCTTAAGTTAAGCGTACTAGTTCTCACATACCTCTTTTGTGGCTATTTTTCCTGTATTTATACTTGCCCCCTGGGCCTCAGGGTCTGGCCCACTTTTAATCCATCCTGTCAATGCTCACTCGGCCTTTTCCGTTATAAATTAATTCTCACTCAGTTCCCCGCTTAACTGGCTCAGGGGCCGATTAAGGCATTCGACTTCCGAAAGATGCAAGGTGGGGTCGAATAGGGATGTTCATTCAATAAGCTTCCAAGTGTGTACACGGCCCCCTTTGCATTCGTCGAAACTCAGCTCCCACCCTTGCACTATCGACCTTTCAAGAATGTCATCAAAACAAATATAATACTTGATACAAAAACTAAGGAGATAATCATTCATGCTTGATCAAATACTTTTTCAAAACAGAGCAAAGCTTTTATCCAAACTTTATAACATAACTTTATTAAAAATACTACTCACAATAGCTCTTTGGATGTAGGGATTAAGGAAAAGATCCAAGACCTACAAATACATAGTAATTCCATTGAATGCACTTCAAGAAGGTGTAGACACCCCATTTTTGACCGTCCTCAAGACTTGGGCGTCACCGTTTGAACACTCGGTGATCATCCATGTTTGTGTTCGTCTTGAGTTCCCGGAGGTCTCGGCTACGTGCCTTGCCTTAAGATCTCTCGACTTGATTGTTTTGTGTTTGGTTTTGCACCAAACACTTGTGTTTTGCCTTTGAAGAGCAGGGAGTGGCTTGATGGCCATCCCCACACATCACCGGCCATGTCTTGAGGCCACCGGCTGTATTTTGTTGCCATCGGCCAAATGTTTGGCCGGTCGGCACTCTGTTCGGTCGGCCGGCCACTGATTTTGGTCATTCAGCCACTTTTTCTGGCCGAACCCTTTTCTTGAGAGGCTTTGAACCTTTTGAACCCCTGTTTTAGCTTCTTGAAGAAGCTTGAACCTTTTGAACCCTAGGTCCTAGCTTCTTGAGGAAGCTTGAACCTTTTGGACGCTTGGTTTTAGCTTTTTGGGAAAGCTTTAACCTTTTGAACCTTTGTTCTAGCTTCTCCAAGAAGCTTGAACCCTTCTAAGCTTCCAAGCTTCCAAGAGAAGCTTGCACCTTTTGCACCTTTTTCTCAAGCTTCTAAGAGAAGCTTGACCCCTTTGCCTAGCTTCTCCAAGAAACTTGGCCCTTTGACTTAGCTTCCCTTAGAAGCTTGCCCCCTTTGACCCTTTTTCCTTAGCTTCTCTAAGAAGCTTAGGCCTTTTGCCTTGCTCTATAAATAGAGGGCCTCTCCTCCCATTTCAAGGGTTAGAAAATCTGATATATATCATATATATATCACTCTCTCTCTCTATATCTCCCTCTCTCTCTACATTTGTGTGGGTTGGAGGGTGCAAAAGGGTCTAGTTCTTGGCCATTTGAACTACACCTCCTAGCACAACACCTCCATCATCAACCTAAGGAACTTGGAGGCCATTTTCAGAGGCTAAAGCACTGTTTTTTTGGACCAAGAGGCTGCTGTCCCCTTTTGACTACAAAGGTAACTCCTTTTCCCTCTTTATTCCCCATTTTTGCACACACTTTTAGCCTTACTTGCAAGCATATTTGGGCTTTGTCATAAACTAAAAAAAAGGTCCTATTTTGAGCTCCTTTTGAAGTTTGTTTCAGATCACTTTTGTGTTTGGGATCGTTTACCCCCTCTTAGGCCTTGTTTGGCGCCATTTTGTGTTATTTTTGGTGAGCTTTGGGCCTACCTTGTTTGGCCTCCTCACCACTGAAATCTTGAGGGATTTCAGTGGTGAGGATGGCGTCTTAAGGTCCTAAGAAGGAGAGGGCCACCCCCTCTCATTGTTGTCTTCAAAAAGTGCCATTTTAGCCTCATGTGTAAGCACCATTTTTAAGTTCATGTTGGCCATGTCTTAAGTGCCATTTGTGCTTATTTTTCCATGATATAACACTGTTTTTACATGGTTTAGACACACCATGCTTAGCTTGTATACATGTCTTATAATGCCATGATTTGCCTTAACATGTGCCTAGCATTTAGACTACCATGCTCATGTGTTTTGGCCAAGCTTTGTGAAGCTTTTATGCTTGTTTTAGTATGCTAAGGGACTATCTTTGGTCATTTGAGTCATCCATGCTTTTCTTTGTATAGCTACCATGCAAACTCTCTTGTATGCCTTGAGCATTGACCCCTCTAGCATGCCATCCTTGCATCATTTCAGTGGTTTGGAACCACTTGTCATGTTATTTCAGTCCTTGTGGCATGCCTATATGCTTGCATTTGATATCCCTTTAATGTGTTAAAAGGTTGTTGTCTTATGCTCCTTGTTTGGGCCCTGGTGCATGCTTCCATACTTAAGCCATTTAGATACCATTTAGGTGGGTTTTGAGGCTCATTTTATCATGTCACATCTCTATTTTTAGTCACTTAATTCATGCCATGTGTGGTTGCACTAAGTGTAGTTCAATGCTTCTTTGGTGAGCCTTAGGCTTTAGATCATTTGTTGTATGCTATGCTTGTCTTGTTTGCTTGTTTTGGCACCATTATTAACATGATTTTCAGAGCTTACATTGCATGCCATATGCCCATGTTGTTCCTCTTTTAAGTGTGCTTAAAAGTTGTCTTTATGTGCCTAAGTGTTGGACCTTGCATGCATGCCTATTTGTATGTGTTTTGGCTTCCATTCTTGAGCATGTTGGCCACTGTTTTGGACCTAGTAGAGGGCTGTCCAAATTAGTTTAAGACCATCCCTTTGGCATGTTGTTGCATGCTATACATGTTTGTATTTTTAGGTACTTAGCCTATTAACATGTTGCATGTTTAAGTGTCATTGCATTTGGCATGCTTCTTGTGTTAAGTCGCTTTGCATATTTACATGTGTTATGCCTTTCATGTTGTTGCATGTGTGTCATTAACATTGATGTTATATGCCTTGCGTGCTTACTTGTTTAGTTCATGTGCCTATTGCACATGGTTTTGTTGTTTGCATGATCATGTTGCACACTTAGCTCACATGCCTAGGTTGCATTACATTGGCATGCATGCTTTGCCTCTTGAATTAAGTATGATAGAGGTTGAGTTCATTGTGCGTTTGTGTGCATTATATTTGGCATTAAAATGCACAACTTGGTTTCTTGGGCCATCACACATTGAAATGCGCGATTGGTGGTCCGAGAATCGGGTACCATACCCCTTTGAGTCATAAACATGATAAGGGGTGTGTTGGTGCACACATTTGCTTATAATGCATCACCATGCCTTGTTTTGCCCTCTGTTGTTGTCAAAACAGGTTCTGCAGGAAGAATTGGCCGGTCGACTACATACAGTGCCGACCGACCATGTATTGCTGGCCGAGAGTCACACCAGTGGCCGATGACCACATCCCCTTAGCCGGTGATCATTTACCTTGGCCGGTGGCACTCCATAGTGTGCAGAGAGCATACCTTGGGACTTGTATAGTCTTTAGAGGTGCCAAACAGTGAAAACAAAGGCAACATGTGTCATGGCAATGGATTTCCGAGCAAAGCCAATCCGAGCATGCATTCATCCCTCTTCCCGAGGTTGTTTTACCGCTTTGGTAGCTTAGTTAATTTGCTTAATTAATTAAGGGTTTGTAATATTTAATTAGCTAGAGTAGTTAATTACTTATTCGGTTTGTATTATTCTTTTGGTCCCTCCAAGTGAGGGCTAATTTGTAATAAGTGTGGGTGCGTGTGTGCATGTCTTCCAACCCCCACTTCTTTCTCCTTTTACTTACCTGTTTTTGATAGTTAGTATTAGGTCATATTTAAATTAGCATGCCTTATGCTATGCATGCGTGCATCCATACATTTGTCTTGCATGCACCGGGCTCGGCGTATCATACTAACTGCATTGTATTTAAATTCTAAGTTGAATATGTGTTAGTTGTAGCATCATCATATGCCATCCATAGATTAGCCGAGCCTATTGTAGCTGCATTTTGCATGTGTTGCATTAGCCATCTTGACATGAACTAGGATCATGCATATGATTACTAACTAGTTTCTGTTTTGGCTTGGAGTACTCGGTAAGCATTTATGTTTTAGCATCCTTGCATGCGTGTGAGTGTTGCCATGATAGCATGCTTACCATGAGGCTACTTGCTTATGTGATATAACTGCTTGAATGCCTGTGGGTGGAGGTTGAATTACCTAAATTGGAATAATGCATTAAAACTGTGAGTTTTAAGCCCACTAGATAGTGGCAAAACCATCTTCTCTAAAGCCCACTTGAGGGTGGCAAAATCTGCATTTTAGCCTACTCGCGAGTAGCAAACCATTTTCAAAACAAACATGAAATGCTTTTGTTCCAATTTAGGCGATTTGGTCTATACTTGTTTGCTGTGCGCATAACATAGTAATTCTAGGCTAATAACCGGAATAGGAACACATAATGCTTTCAAAACAAGATATCACGGTTAGTAGAGGCCGATCTTTGATCGGGTGAGAGGGGGTGCTCATAGCTGACCTTCCCCAATCATACCCAAGTTCTTGAGCCGAGGCAACTTTGGTGATGACGGATACGTGGCCTTTGGCACCGAGTCAGGGTTTCCTAAATTTCCCAAAATAAAATATTTGGGTGGCGACTCTGTATCTGGCAAAGCAGTCCATGTTTGGCACTTCTTTTCTAAAAATCTGTTTTTCTCAAAACGATTTGCCAGATTTGGACTCTTTAGTTCAGATTAAGAACCATGACAATTCGAGAGTCCGAACTGTAGTCAACCCACAATATGAACAGAACGAGGACTCATCCTCCCGGGGCGTTCGGGGACGTCTACAGAAGGTAAGAAGAGATGCTTAAAGATGGTTATGCAATGCACTCTCAAAACAAGCTTCAAATGAGTAAAATAGATCTTGGCATTTCTTTCCAAAACCCAATTAAAATAGAGTAAAACATGTTTTGGAAGTCAAATCAACGGTTTTCTTCTTGGAAAAGCATGCTAGGTACAAACTAGGTCTCGGAATGAATGCACAGAGATGAGTTGGGCTGAAATGGCCTAGTTGGGTGAGCTCAGGAGGTCTTGGCCGAGGTTCCACACCCCTTGGCCGAGATGCTACAAGGTGCCGACAAAGGTGTGCATTGGTTAGCCTAGGTGCAAGTGATCATGCAAGGTAGGCCAATGTGAGATGCAATGCTTGGCCTAGGTGTGTTCGGACAAGAGTGGGTCTCCGTGACCACTTAGGGAAGTGACGTCTAGAAACCTGAGTTTCCTCGTGAAGAACATGAAGAACATAAATAGTAAAATCATAACTTCTTATTCAAAATCTGAGATTTCATGATATAAGTTCAAAAACATGGACCTGGGTACCCATACTTGAAGATTTCAAGAAAACAAACCCAAAAAACATAGAACTTGGTATAAACTTTTAGATCAAAACAAAGCTTTCTTTAAGAACACAATAACATCACTTTCTCTTTCTTAAACAAAACTTTAAATCAATGCAAGGTTCATGAATCATGCTAGATCATACATTGTGATCAGATTAACATAAAGAACAACAAGAGTAGATCAAGAATCTAACCTCTAAACACAAATCCAATAGTTCAAGATACGAAAATCAAGCTTGGAAATTTAGTTCTCACTCTGAGGACTTCTTCTTCTTTCTTCTTCCTAGAGCTTCTTTCTCTTCTAGACAAGGATATGGCAAATGTTATGGGTTCTCAACTACTAATCTGACTTAAACCCACTACTGGGACACGTGGTATCATCTGGTCAAGTCTCCTAAAAAAGGTGCCAGAATGAAAAGACAAGAGTAGGTCAAAGTGTATACAACAAGTAAGGTGGCATGACACTCTGACAAGGTAAGGACCCTAGATCAAAACATAGGCATCGGACAGGTAAGGTCTCGCTGACCTCGGTTAGGAGGGCTAACACTTGGCCTAGGTTTAAGGATCAAAGATCTCGAATGCCTAGATGATACACATCTTGTCCTAGGCGATGCATACCTCGGCCTAGATGATGCACGTCTTGGCCAAGATGCAAGGGTGAAGGTGGATGTTAACCAAGACGGTTCCAAGATGATCCTAGGTGTTGACACTTAATGACATAGTTGGAAAAGGTTCAAAGGTGTTACATAAGTGTGAGGTAGCAAAGATAGATGGCCTAGGTTCAACACACAAAGCAAGGAAAAAAGCATGGATCTTACACTTTGACAAATTTTAAAGCTCACAACATGCAAGCTTAACAAACCAAAATCATGTAAATCTTCAAGAATATGACTATGGCAAAATGAGGGTTGTAATAGAGTGAGATAAATGTATACATATGAATAATGCTATAGTACACACCAAATAATCATTATTCTTTAACCTGTACCATTGAATTAAAATAAAAATATTATTCTTTAACAATTTTTTTTTTCCCCATCAAACAAACACTATCTTAAAATAAATAAAGCAAATTTTAAAAAAACAAAAGAACAAAAAAATTTGGCCGACTTGCTCGTGCCTTGCGCGGGTCTACTTACATGGTATACATATATAAGAAGCACTTACCTGAGGCTAGTATTATTATTTTTTTTTTGATTTTTTCCATGGGTTTAAAATTATTTACTATTAGAGGCTGGCTTGCATTTTATTTTTTCCATTTTGCGTTTTTATTTTATATTATTGACCAATATTGACGGCACTAATTTAAATAAAGGTTTTTTTTTTTTTTGGTAATGATTCTTGTTCAGTTATAAAATATAAATATTTTGATTTTGAATAAATTACAAATATACAGGTGAGGTTTTTTTTTTTCCCCTTACTTTGGCCTTTCATTTTGTATAATTTACTAATGGTAACCTAAATTTGACTTTTCCATTTTATCCTTTTCTTTGGTAAAATTTATCAATATTGGTAGTATTAATTTGAGTGAAGGATATTGGTAGTACTAATTTGAGTGAAGGGTTTTCGTAATAATGCAAAGATTCTTGGCCACTTATAACACAAATATTTTGGTTTTGGATCAATTATAAATACACCCCTAAAGTTTGTTTAAAATATGAAATGTCTCTCCAATACATATAACGCCCCGAAAATATATGAGAATTCATGATGTATAATCAAATAAGATAATGCATTTTCAAAATGAATATCCTTTCCATTCATATATGATTTGAATTATACAAAAGATAACACATGCATTTACACATTTATAAGCTCTAACCCTGAATTTCTAGCATGTGTTACAACAAGAGATATGATATGAAAGTAAAACAGATAATAAATGACCTAAAGGCTTACAACTTTTCAAGACGATGCTTGGTTACAACAAAAGTGTATTTAAATCCAATACAACTAAAGGCCTTTTGCCTGTACAAAACATATATAACAATCAAACAAAATGAAGCTCTTGCTCCAAGTCCTCCCAGGCTATTGCCTTGGTAGAGGCATATCATCAGCACTTTAAAATGTTTTTCCCACATAGGGTGAGCCAAAGCCTAGTAGAAATATCCAACACTATATACGAATCTTAACAAAGATACAAGTAAATGTATATGCAATGCTTGTGCCAAAACATTTTATATCTTTTTCCAAAACCATGTAAGGCTAGGTTAATATAAGAATTCATTAATCATTTCATTCACAATAGAAAAGAGGGCAGTGAATCGTATTTTGGAAAATCTCAAAATAATTCCAACCTTTCACGAAAATTTCGTCCACAGGAAACCGTAAATCAGCTTGTAGACACCCCATTTTGAGAGCCTTTAAGACCTGGACGCTTTACTTTGAACACACGATGATAAAATGTTAGGCTGTGCAATCATTTGAATCTGCAAAAGGATTTAGTTTTGAGCTTTAAAACCTAAACCTTGCACCCCTTTTGGACCAAAACCTTATTTTTTCTCGTCCAACCACTCAGAGAACAGCTGGCCAGCAAAAGGCCGGCAGTCCATTTTCATTGGGCCGGCCGTGCATCCTCATGGCCAGTCAGCCATGTTTAGTGTAACAGATATTTTGACAGCTGCCAGCTGCTCCCATACACATGCTTTGGACCAGTTGTCTTCTTTAAAGATATTTTCGATGTATGAAGCTATTTTTCTATAAATACAACACCCTCATTCATGGTTTGGGGTTAGAAAAATTCTCTAAGAGCCAATAGCTTGCCTAACCATCATCTCTACCCTCTTGTAATATAGATACACCATACATACACCTTACAAGCTCAAACTTAAAACCTTTGCTGAGATTCTTGAACACAATTTCAGCTCCTTGAGAGTGTTTAGCTTGTGGTTTGTGAACTATGAAGAACATCCTCTCTTTTAAGAGGTGTCTTTGAACTCTTCAACCATCTCTTCTCTCTCTTTTTCTTGTACTTTCATACTGATTTTAGAGTTCTTTTTAAGCTTAAAATGTAATTAAAACTTTGTTAAAAGTGAGTGAGCTAGCCACCCTTTCATTGCCTAGTTGCTTGTTGTGCACCCCTTTGTTTTCTTTCATTGTTTTTGCTTTCTTTTCACT
Organism: Camellia sinensis; assembly: GCF_055761805.1. Taxonomy (NCBI): domain Eukaryota; kingdom Viridiplantae; phylum Streptophyta; class Magnoliopsida; order Ericales; family Theaceae; genus Camellia; species Camellia sinensis. Next base: position 93,866,652 of record NC_138975.1, read on the forward strand.
TTATTTGGTAAATTTCAATACCTTTTTAGCACTATTTTTAGGTTTTTTTTGTGTGATATGAATTGAATATGGGCTTATAAAAAGGTCCTAGTCCTCCCCACTACATGTGCTCTTACTTCCTAAGCTTTGAATATCATATTTAGGTGCTGACTTTGAAATCTGGCAATGCAGTCCATTTTTGGCATCTCTGATGATTAATGGATTTTCTAGGATTTTCCAGATTTGGACTCTCATTTGTCTTTTTCTATTTCACATTGCACTTGTAAAACCAAATTCAGAATCACAAGAGTCTGAACTGTGGAGCTATCATACCTAAGGAGACTAAAACCCTCCGATGGGCATGATAATCCAGCTACACAACACCCATATAAACGTAGGCTCCACAAGCACTACTATTTCTATTTCATGAAAATTTCATCCGTGGGATCGGCACCTATGTATACGTGTGGTTTTTAGGACTTTCACCGTGGACACTCAAGCCAAGTTAGTTCAACGAGACAACACACACTTCCTAGATTTACCCATTCTCTCAAAACGATAAACGTTTCCAAAGTATAGATATGAAATAATGCTCGATGCAAATGGATGAGACAATAGTTTTAATACTCCTAATTCTCATGCAATTCTACAACAATCATAGCTATCCTTCACCGATAGCCCAAAACAGATATGACAATCCTTCGCCGATTCTTAAAACCCTCTGCAAATATTCGGTGCGCTATTGGGAATGTTTCAACCTGGTTGACGATACCTGTAATGACTCAATAGCCATCACTGCCTTCAAGATGGGCTTACACCCTGATAGTCCGCTTCGGAGCTTGTTGACTAGACGACTTCCTAAAACAGTGTGGGCCTTAATGAAGAAGGTTGAGGAGTATTGCAAGGTGGAGGATGATGCCCTCCATATCAAAGAAGGTCAGAAGGTCATGGAAACGACGACACCTACCTTGGTACAGTCGATAAGTGTAGCCCTACCAGAAATGAGCCCCGAGCCGCAAGGCAAGCCAAAATGAGAAAGTCACCGAGACCTATGCCAATCGAGGGACCAGCATTTATGCTGATCGAGCGAGCAATATCAAGTGGAAAGAAAATGCCCCAGGCGGTCCGACAAGAAGTATACTAGTGACCGAGCCGATTAGTAAGATACTTCCCAAAGTCCAGCATCTACCTTTCTTTAAGTGGTCGGCCAAGATGATTGGACCTCCCGACACAAGACGAAGGGATCAACGCTTTGACTACTACAAGGACCATGGGCATGAAACTGACAGATGCTACGCCTTGAAGGGCCATCTTGAAGAACTGGTGCAGGATGGCTGACTAGTTCAATACCTCCCTTACAAGGTCAACCCACCCAATGCGGTGGCTCTGCGCTCGGACTCACCTCCATTGGGTATAATTCATATGATATATAGTCTTCCATTACCAAACATCATCCATACGATTCAATCTCAACCCTGCCCGTCCAAGCCATCCACACCAGCCAAACGGCCTCATCAAACCAGCATGATTAGCTTCGACGACACAAATCTCGAGGGGGTGATCCTTCCTTATGATGATGCTCTTGTCATCGAGTTACGAGTAAGCAAATTCATTGTCGAACACATTCTGATTGATCAAGGGAACACATCAGAGATCATGTACTATAAGACATTTCTTAAGCTCGGCTTCAAAGATTCGGACCTACTGCCGGCAGAATACCCCTTGTTCGGCTTCAAGGCCAATCCTGAATACCCTCTGGGCAAGGTCAGGGTTGCGGTGCGTGCAGGCACTAGGACGCTTGGCGTAGAGTTTCTAGTCGTTAAGCTACCATCGTCGCACAACATCATCATGGGGAGAACCTGGTTGCACGCAATGCAGGCCATAGCAAGCACTTATCATCAGCTACTCTGCTTCCCAATGTAACATGGCATTGAGCATATTTGAGGCTCTCAGAAGTTGGCAAAGGAATGCTAACTTACTGCTTTAGTAAAAAAACCAAGGGAGATGGAAGTAAACTCAATCAAAATTCAGGACCGAGAAAGCCTCAAGGATGTTGGTAAACTCCCTACCGATAAGGCAACTGAGGATCTTGATTGGATTGGACTCACAAACGAACCAAATAAATTCTTCCTAATTAGCACTTGTCTCAATGTCGATGAACGCTAGGAATTAATTTCATTCCTACTCAGTAATATTAATGTCTTCGCCTGGACACCTTATGAGATGCTGGGAGTGGACCCTAGCGTGGCACAACACCATTGAATGTAGACCCAAAAGCTAAGTTTGTCATCCAGAAGAGTCGCCAATCAGCAGCCGAGCATGCTTCGGCCATTGTTGTAGAAGTTGACAAGCTTTTGAAGGCTAGAACAATCTGCAAAGTGAATTACCCACCTGGCTATCCAATATTGTTGTTGTCAAGAAGAAAAATGGATCCTGGCGTGTCTGTGTGGACTTCACGAACTTGAATGAGGCCTGTTCTAAGGATTGTTTCCCTCTTTCCCGAATCGACCAACTAGTTGATGCAACTGCGCATCATCAATGTATGAGCTTTTTGGACGCATACAGGGGTTATCACCAAATAGCCATACATCCTGAGGACCAGGAAAAAACAACATTCTTCACCCCAAGGGGAACTTATTATTATAAAGTTATGCTCTTCGGCCTGAAGAATGCCGGGGCAACTTACCAGAGGCTTGTCACCACCATGTTTAAGGAGCAACTCGGCCGTACCATGGAGGTATATATCGACGACATGGTGGTAAAATCCCAAGAAAAGCATGCCCACTTAGCCGACTTGACCATAACCTTCGACATTCTCTGGAAGTACAGGATGAAACTTAATGCCTCAAACTGTGTGTTCAGTATCAGATCTGGCACATTCCTTGGCTATATTGTGAACCATTGTGGAATAGAGACCAACCTGAAGCAAATTACGGCAATCATGGAACTTGGCTCACCTCAATCGGCCAAAGAAGTGCAGAAGTTAATGGGGATGGTCGCGGCTCAATAGATTCATTAGCTGTTCTTCGGATCATTGTTGGCCGTTTTTTCACGCCCTTCGACAGGGAAGAGCATTCCATTGGACCCCCGAATGCTAGATCACCCTAGATGGATTGAAAGCTTATCTCTATTACTGCTTTTAACAACTCCATTGTTGGGCAACCAACTTATCCTGTATCTTACGGTATCAGATCATGCGGTAAGCGTCATGTTGCTAAAGGAAGAACTAGGCAAGCAAAGGCCAATCTTCTATGTTAGCAAGGCAATAGTAGATGCCGAGACACGGTACTTACCGTTGGAAAAGTTGATTTTGGCCCCTTGTGGTGGCCGCCAGGAAATTAATGCACTATTTTTAATCCCAAACAATAATTGTGCTGACAGACTACCCTCTCCGAACAATACTTCATAGTGCAGAATCATCAGGGCGCATTTCCAAATGGGCATTAGAACTCAGCTAGTATGACATCCAATTCTCTCCCAGGACGGTTATCAAAGGGCAAGTTTTGGCTGACTTCGTTGCCGAGTTTACTGGCTGTCATACCGACTTTGAACCAGAGCAGCCGGCCTTCTGACCTTAACAGGAGTGGAGAACGTATGTTAGGAATATTTGGCAGATGTACTGCAATGGTTCATCTAACCAATGTGGTAGCGGGACAGGAGTAGTGATTATGTCCCCTGAGGGCGCAATAATCGAGCAAGCGGTCAAACTTGGTTTTGACACATCCAATAACGAGGCCGAGTATGAAGCTTTACGAATTAGCCTACGTAACGCGCTTCACCTCAGTTCTAAGCGATTACAGGTCTTCTACAATTCAAAGTTTGTCATCAATCAATTGAAGGGGGAGTATGGAGCTAAGAATAACCGAATGACAGCGTACATGAAAACGGTAAATTCATTGCTCATAAAGTTTGACCACCATGAGCTGAATCAGATTACCCATGACCAGAATACCCACACAGATGCTCTCGCTTGTTTGGCTTCTGCACTCAATTCGGAAGTTAAATGGACCATTGAGATTGGATTCTTTCTCGAGTTGAGTATTAGCCTCTCGGACTCCGTTAGTATCAATGTCATTGATTTGGGGCCGAGTTGGATAGATCCCATCGCCACATTTTTATCCTTAGAACAGTTGCCAACAGATAAGAAAGAGGACCATAAGCTGCAGAACAAAGCCCTACGATACTATTTGGATCCCCACGAGAAGCTCTACAAAAAGTCTCTATTTGGGCTGTATTTGGAATGTGTGCATCCAGACTAGTGGAGGATTTTTTGGCCAAAATACATGAAGACAATTGCGGCGCCCATTCTAGAGGGCGTTCATTGGCCCATCAAGTCGTAACCCAGGGGTATTATTGGCCCACCATGCGAACTGATGCAGAGAACTACGTAAAGAAGTGTGAATAATGCTTGAAATTCTCTCCCTTGACTCATTTGTCCACGGACGAACTAAATTCCGTCACTAATCCTTGGCCTTTTGCTCAATGGTGCCTGGACATCGTTGGACCACTACCGAGAGCTCCGGGAAGTAAACGGTTCTTGATTGTTGCAAACGGATTACTTCACAAAATGGATTGAGGCGGAACTGTTGGCACACATCCGAGACGTAGATGCCAAACGCTTTATATGGAAGAACATTATAACCCGATTTGGCATACCATGAGCACTTATATCCAGCAACGGCATCCAATTCGATTGTGGTGTCTATCGTGAACTGTGCGACATATATGGCACACGCCCATACTTCTCCTCACCAGCTTATCCGCAGAGCAATGACCAAGCTGAGGCCTCTAATAAAGTGATCCTGGATGGAATCAAGAAACGGTTAGAAAAGGCCAAGGGCAAGTGGGTTGAAGAACTGCCTAGTGTACTCTGGGCTCATCGCATTACTCCAAGGCAACCTACCGGTGAAACACCATTCACCATGTGCTTTGGGACAGGAGCTATTATCCCTCTCAAAATTAGCCTGCCAACTCTAAGATCAAAAGGCTTTGACATAGGACAAAATGATATGATGTTGGCCTTAGATCTAAATTTGTTTGAAGAAAGCCCTGATTGAGCTCTTGTGCATATGGTGCGGTACCAGCAACAGCTCGCCAAATCATTTAATCAGCGTGTGTAGCTGCACTGTTACGCCCCAGGGGAGTTGGTTCTCAAAAAAGTACTGCCTGCCACAAAAAATCCAACAGACGGCAAACTGGGCTCCAACTAGAACGACCCTTACCAGGATTCAATTGTTGGGGGCAGGAGCACATCGGCTCTCGGACATGGCTGGCAAAAAGCTTCCCTGACCATGGAATGCGACCCACTTACGCAAATTTTATCATTAAATAACATGGAAACTGTATTTGCTTTTTGTTATGTAATATGCAGTAATCACATGTTTTTCTTCTCTTTCCATGAATGTTGCTATATAGTTCATCAGTGACTTCTCATGGCTCTTATTTGCTTTGATCTTATTCAAATGATTGAACAAGCCTTTGAATTCGAAGTGCCCATTGTGCTTGAGCACAATTGGCCATTGCTGAAAGACTCCGAATTCAGAGCGCCCCTCGTGCTCGGCATGATTGGTTGAACAAGCCTCCAAATTTTTGGAGCACCCTTTGTGCTTGAGAACAATTGGCCATTGCTGAAAGACTCTAAATTCAGAGCGCCCCTCGTGCTCGGCACGATCGTCCGAACAAGTCTCCAAATTTGGAGCACCCTTTGTGCTTGAGAACAATTGGCCATTGCTAAAAGACTCTGAATTCGGAGCGCCCCTCATGCTCGACACGATCGGCTGAACAAGCCTCTGAATTCGGAGTGCCCTTTGTGCTTGTGCATAGTTGGCCCCTTGTAATCGGCAGAATGCCATTTGTGTATGTATTCGGCAGAGTGCCTTTTGTGTGTTCACATAATGATAAGGATTGTCAAAAGTCCAAAGATTTCAGATCTAAATTATATAAAGTGCTCTTGTAAGCGACACACATCATATTGCACAAAAGAAACAAAAAGAACTGAAGTAAATTGCAAAGCATTTTATTATAACAAACAACAATATTTATTACAAATCCATTGAATTACTCTCCTCAGACTCTCTCAGAGGTAGCTGCAGCCTCTTCCTCATCTTTCCCTTCTTTATCATCTATTTTCTCAGCGTCATAGGCCTCGAAAGGAAATTTATAATTTTGGTACATGGGTGACGCCGAGTCAATACACACAGCTTGAATAGCCTTAATCCATCCGTGTTTGAAACCACGGTTCTCACATCGACAAACATCATCGGCCAGCTTCGCCTTGGTCATTTCGATGTCGATTTTTCATCCGTCAAAGAAGCCTTCCTCATAAGCCTGGGATCTGTAACAAGCCCGCGGGGGACCTCGCTACAGCTCGGACTCGATTTGTAGTCACGGTTCTAAGTCTGAACCAAAGAGTCCAAATCCGGCAAATCGTTTTGAGAAAAACAGAATTTTGAAAGAAGTGCCAAACATGGACTGCTTTGCCAGATACAGAGTCGCCACCTAAATATTTTATTTTGGGAAATTTAGGAAACCCTGACTCGGTGCCAAAAGACCACGTGTCCGTCATCACCAAAGTTGCCTCGGCTCGGGAACTTGGGTACGATTGGGGAAGGTCACTTCGTGAGCACCCCCGCTCGCCCGGTCATAGACCGGCCTCTACTAACCATGATATCTATTTTTGAAAACATTGTATGTTCTTATTCCAGTTATTAGCCTAGGTTACTATGTGATGCGCACAGCATACAAGTATAGACTGGATCGCCTGAATTGGAACAAAAATATTTCATGTTCGCTTTTTTGAAAATGGTTTGCTACCCGCAGGTAGGCTTAAAACATTTGATGATTTATTCCAATCCAAGTAACCCAACCTTCACCCACATGCATTCAGGCAGTTATATCATATAAGCAATTAGCCTCATAGTAAGCATGCTATTCATGGCATTCACTCACACGCATGCAAGGATGCTAAAGCATAAAACTTACCGAGTACTCCAAGCCAAAATAGGAACTCATTAGAAATCATGCATGATCCTAATTATACAGAAATGCCTAATGCAACACATGCAAAGATGCAACTATAGCAGGCTCGGCTATCCTAAGATGGCATATGAAATGCTACAACTAACATGTATTCAATTTGGAATTAAAAATACAATGCAGTTAGTATGATGCGCCGAGCCCAGTGCATGCAAAACTGATGAATGAATGCAAACATGCTGTCACACTGTATACTAATTGAAATATGCCCTAATCTAACCATCATAAGCGGATAAATAAAAGGGAGAAAGACGTGGGGTTGGAAGACATACATCACACTCACGCACACTTATTACAGTTGTGCCCTCGCGCAGAGGGTCCGAATAAATAATACAGTCCAAATATTACAGTCCCGAATAAAAGAATATTACAGTCTAAAATATTACAAAATCCTAATTAATTAACAAATTAACTAAGAAAATAAATAAAACTAGCATGCAAGCCAGGGACTGCCTTGCTTCTGATGGATGATGCATGTCCGGGTTGTCTTGCGCGGAAATCCACCAGAATGCCCCAATTAGCCTCTGTTTACACCTATTCTTGAAATGCGTTCCAAGCCCCAAAAAGTTGCTGATTCTTCGTTTTGCTGCAACAGAGAGCAGGAAAGGGGCATATCAATGTATTTGCACAGATATATGCATGTCTCGAACCTCGTGCCACCAATCACGCATACCGAGGTATGATGGCCAAGGAGTCGAAATGCACAACTCAATATAGAATGAATGCACATGAAACTACAGCTAAAACCTAACTCCATCATGGATAATCCGGAGTGTCGGTGACTTGGAATTGAGACACGTTCCGTCACTGGGAGTACGAAACGCACCTCGTTTCCCGTGCCCGGGCTAACTCCTATTCCGAACACGATGCAATATGCATGATATGCATGAAATGCGACTAAGATACAATCCTAACATACACCATGCTATGAAAGTGAGATGCCTCGAAATGCATGCACAAGGGCACGCAAACTGAGAAAATGGCAGAATGTGATCTAAGATACAACCTAGTATGCACTATGCTATGAGAATGAGATGCCTCGAAGTGCGTGCACACTGGCACGCAAACCGAGAAAATGACAGAATGCAATCTCAGATACGACCTAGTATGCATTATGCAATGAAAATGAGATGCCTCGAAGTGCGTGCACACGGGCACGCAAACCGATGCGATGGTATACGCAATGTAAATGACATGGAAATGTGATATGGGCTTATACCAACATGAGTGAGCCTCAGCCACACTCACATAGGATGCCGATGGATAAAAATGAAGTGCCTCGAAATGCGTGCACACGGGCACGCAAACCGAGGCAATGGCGGAATGCGATGTAATGACATGGAAACATGATATGGGCTTATACCAACATGAGTGAGCCTCAGCCACACTCACATAGGATGCCGATGGATAAAAATGAAGTGCCTCGAAATGCGTGCACACGGGCACGCAAACCGAGGCAATGACATACGCAATGCAAATGACATGGAAACATGATATGGGTTTATACCAACATGAGTGAGCCTCAGCCAGACTCACATAGGATGCCGATGGATAAAAATGAAGTGCCTCGAAATGCGTGCACACGGGCACGCAAACCGAGGCAATGGCGGAATGCGATGTAATGACATAGAAAATGATATGGGCTTATACCAACATGAGTGAGCCTCAGCCACACTCACATAGGATGCCGATGGATAAAAATGAAGTGCCTCGAAATGCGTGCACACGGGCACGCAAACCGAGGCAATGGCGGAATGCGATGTAATGACATAGAAAATGTATAGCAATCATTCTAATGGATTTTCAGCACTAAAATATGGGGGAAAACAGTCCCAAAATGAGGCGAAATGACACGAAATGCATGGAATTGTCCCGAAATGCAAATTTAGGCACCCGAAGTGGCCTATAGCTATGCCAAACATGCACAATATGGACATGCAATGCAAAGACAGAAGCTAGACAGTCCCAAAAAAGGCATTTTCACAGTTATAAACATGGCCAAACAGCAACCATAGGTAGGGCAAAAATGGCATGCAAGAATAGGGGCCAAGAGAGGGGTAATGAAGCAAGTGATATTAGAAAAATCCAAACTGAAAAATTTCCTTCTACAACATTGAAGAGGGACCAAAAATATGTACATTTACAGTTTATGGAAGCCTCAAAATCAGTATACAAACAGGCTAGAAATGCAATGCAAAATGAGGCTCAAAAGTGGCCATAACATGAGGTATGCAAAATATTCACCAAACAGCCAAAGACCCTTAATAAAACATGTAGAATGGGCCAAAATAGGACTATTTCCAGAACTATAAAATGGCCAAAAACAAAAGCATGATAGGCTAACTAAACAAGCAAGAATGGGGAATAAAAGAGAGATATAACATGAAGTGGCATATGGAGGTCCCAAACCATGAAAGGACCTAAATGAAACATGAATAATGGACTAAAATAAGAACTTTTTCAGAACTGTAAAATGGCCAAAAACAAAAGCATGGTAGGCTTCCATTGCATGCAAAAATGGGACCAAAAGGGGAGTATAAAGGTAAGTACAACATGGAGGTCCCAAATGGTGTTGAGCCCTTCTTCAATGTTGAAGAGGGGCTCAAAATAAGCCTAATATCAGTTTACAACATGCTCAAAAACAGATTACTCATGGGCCAAAAATAGCATGCAAGACTATGACATATAAGAGGATCAATGAAGCAAGTGCATCATGGAGGGCTCAAACAGGGTTGAGCCCTTAATGAAAAGTGAAGATGAGCTCAAAAGAGGGCCCCTTTCAGTTAGGGCCGGAGCTTGAAACAAAAAGCATGTGGGGCTTACAAATAGATCAAGAAAAAGGGTCAAAGAGGAGAAGTGTTACTCACCCTTGAAGATCAAAGCTTTTGTTGCTTCTTGGATCAATTTGCAGCTGCTTTAGCCTTTGAGAAGCCTTCCTTGTTGCTGGAAATGAAGTGGTGATGGTAGAGCTTGGTGGTGTAGAAGAAATGGTGCTTAGGGACTTAGGAATTTTCAAGGAAATGAGAGGTATAGAAAGGGGTTTGTGTATGGAAGCTTGAAGAACAATTTTCCTAACCCCTACAAGTGAAGCCACCAACTGGTTATAAGGGCCAAAAAGGGGGTGTAAAGGTGGGGGAAAAGGAGAGCAACTTTCCCCCACAAAATATCCCCCGGATAAAGATATTTTCTGGGGGATAAAGCTCCACAGCTGTAAAGTGCACAGTGCAAGGAACTCGGCCGGCCAGTTACTTTTGCTGCAGGTGGCTGGCCGGCCGGCCGGCTAGGGGTCAAAAGGGTCAATCTGATTTAGTGGCCGGCCACCAACTGATGGTGTCCTCCTATCTGTGTACAACACAACCCTGTGGTTAAAAGTCCAAGAAAGTGGGTCTAAGGGGTTCAACATTAGCCCGGAAAGAGGGGTTCAAAAGGGTCAGGTGGAATTACTGGCCGGCCACCAACTTTTAGGGTCCTCTCATGTGTGTATATCACAAATATGTGGTTCAAAGTTCAAGAAAATGGGCCCAAGGTGTTCAACATTAGCTCGGAAGGAGGGGGTCAAAAGGGTCAAGTAACATTAATGGCCGGCCACCACTTTTAGGATCCTCCCATGTGTGTACATCACAAATATGTGGTTCAAAGTTCGAGAAAATGGGCCCAAGGTGTTCAACATTAGCCCGGAAGTGTGAAAAACGAGCGCCGGAGGGCGTCGGAGGATGTATAACTGGTTGCTGCAACAATTGCTGGCCTCTCACCCTTCAGTGACCTCTCCGGTGATAAAACAGAGGTACCTGCCAAAAATGAACGAAAATCGATGCAAAACGAATGCTCGGGGACCAAAACGCGCAGTTCGAGGTCCCGAAAATGGGCTGTTAAGCACCGAAAGTGGCATTCGACCACGAAGTGGGTTTCTCAGACCCCAGTGTCCCTAAAAAGGGAGCAAATAAGAAGTATGCCAAAAACCGGAGCAATAGGAGATGGTTAAGCGGTCCCGAACCGAGGCACACGGCCTGACGGCTCCGAAAATCGGAAACCGGACTCCGAAATGGGAAAAATGGCCTACGGCCACAAAATGTAGCCCACGGCCACTGAGAGATGGTCTACGGGACCTCTCCCTTCCCTCAGGAAAAGAAACAAAGAAAACCGAGCCTGGTTCGCAATCCGAGGCAAAGTACAAAAGAGGGTTCGGAAGTCCGGAGGCAGGGCTCACGGCCGTGACTCTGAAACTTCTGAACAAGCACATTATGCAACATCACCAAGCACTCAATCGGTGACGTCTGAGTCTTAAGGTCGGTCAAAAATGGGGTGTCTACAGTTGCCCCTCTTTGACAGAACTCGGAAGTCACAAGTGACGGGAGTGAATGTCAAAGTCCAGAGACGACCCATTTTTGACGAGGCCGAAGACTTAAACAAACGTGCAAGATAAACAGAGATGTGCCCGCAGGCATGCCCGCAGGCAGGGGTAAAATGCAAATGATATGCAAAGAGCCGGAGGTAACCCAATGATCATGCGAATGTAGCAAGCTGTAATGAAGTAGGTATTCGCAAATAGATGCAACAGTTTTAAGCAAGAATGCAAAGCAACAACTACATTTCATGCAGTTAAGAATGCGGAGGATTATTCAATCCCCGCCACATCTCACACGGAGAAGATACGATATCTGCGCGATTCGTCTGGTCGCACCAGCCTCAATTGAACCGTACATACAATATCGCGCCTGCAAAAGAGAGAAATTGCAACAAGTACAATATGCTATATATCCAATGTGATTCTGGAAGTTTGACACACGCAGTGCCGGCAAGTGAATGCATCGCAATGCAAGAGTGGAACATGCGTGACAACGCATGCCCAAGTATAGAGATATGCCAATATCATGAAATGTGCACGTTAATGCAGGTATGCTCATGAGAATGCAAGATAATGTGACACGAGCATGAATCAGGGTGCCCGTTTGTCATGAAACAACGAGTACGGAAACGCGTGTTTCGGCGAAGGTAACTCAATTACGGCCTCCGACCCACTTCCTGGAAGGGCTACAAATCATTCAAAAAGGATACACTTTGATTTCGATGAATGATGATGAGACATATGTCAGAACTTGAAGCTGAAGTCCCGGCGGAGCTATTTCGCGGCCGGAAGTGTACTTTTCTTGAACTTTTTCAGGTCCCGGGAACTCCAATCTTCCTCAGAATTTGCAGGGAGCTAGGTGGGCATGTGGGGGACATGGCCGGCCGTTTATCTTCCCAAGGGGAGGTGGCCAACCGGTTTTCCATAAAGCAAATAGCTGGCCGGCCAGTTTTCCAAAAAGCAGATAGCTGGCCGGCTAGAAAAGAGGGCCGGCCGGCCATATGCCCAAATTCGGGGGCATTTTGGTATTTTCACCTCCTTTCTTGATGCTCCTTCAATCCAAGACTTGGGGCCTATATAAGGCAGCCGAGACCTTCCCCTTTCTTGCCTCCTATACCACTTTCTTCTTCAGATCTGAGTTCCACACGCGTTTCCCAACGCCCCGCGCAAATTGTTTTCGCAAAAACATTCAGCTTTAAACACTTTGAAGCGATTAAATTTCAGTTTCGGAGCTTCTTTTTGCATTTTCGCCACTTGAGGTAAGTTTGTCTCAATATTTGGAAGATTTTCTCGGGAGTTGACTTTTGTTGACTTTTTTTATTTCCCGAGAGTTGACTTTTGTTGACTTTTTCCAATTTTGGCTCATTTTGCTCATTTTTGCTCCCTTTGCAGATCTTCTGAAAATGGCGGGTAATTCTCCCCACGGCGGAGGCTTTCCAGGTGCCGGAGATGATTTCGATCCCATGACTCTACCCCCGAGGACCCGACCTTTTATTCCCGGGAGGTACCGTCCGCCAGCACATGTCCTCCCTCGTGCTGTCTTCCGTCACTTTACTAGCTTTGACGAGCGAGCACCCGGGGATCTGCTTCTCCGAGAGCCGGAACATCACCTCTCTCATGAGGCCCGAGAGGTATTTACTTCATTTTCTGTATTTTTCGTACATTTCGCACCTTTGCCATGCTTGAACATGCAGTTTAGCTTATGACATAGTACTTTGCTTGCATCCTGAACATGTAGTTTCAACACTCGAATTTCTGAACACTCGGCTCATTAATTAATTGCGAACGCACAGTACACATTAGTTAAGAGGCGAACACACGGCTCAAACACTGATTTGTCGAACACACAGCCCGAATTCGAAAGTGAACACACAGCCCACACTTTAAATTTTCTGAACACGCAGCCCAGATTAAAATAGTGAACACGCAGCCCACACTAGTTGAAATTTGAACACGCAGCCCAAACTTTAAATTTTCTGAACACACAGCCCAGATTAGAGTAGTAAACACGCAGCCCACATTGATAGAAAGTTGAACACGCAGCCCAAACTTTAAATTTTCTGAACACACAGCCCAGATTAGAGTAGTGAACATGCAGCCCACACTGATAGAAAGTTGAACACGCAGCCCAAACTTTAAATTTTCTGAACACGCAGCCCAAACTTTAAATTTTCTGAACACGCAGCCCAGATTAAATAGTGAACACGCAGCCCACACTGATAGAAAGTTGAACACGCAGCCCAAACTTTAAATTTTCTGAACACGCAGCCCACACTGATAGAAAGTTGAACACGCAGCCCAAACTTTAAATTTTCTGAACATGCAGCCCAGATTAAATAGTGAACACGCAACCCAAACTTTAAATTTTCTGAACACGCAGCCCAAACTTTAAATTTTCTGAACACGCAGCCCAGTTGAATAGTGAACACGCAGCTCACACTGATAGAAAGTTGAACACGCAACCCAAACTTTAAATTTTCTGAACACGCAGCCTAGATTAAATAGTGAACACGCAGCCCAAACTTTAAATTTTCTGAACACGCAGCCCAGATTAAATAGTGAACACGCATCCCACACTGATAGAAAGTTGAACACGCAGCCCAAACTTTAAATTTTCTGAACACGCAGCCCAGATTAAATAGTGAACACGCAGCCCACACTGATAGAAAGTTGAACACGCAGCCCAAACTTTAAATTTTCTGAACACGCAGCCCAGATTAAATAGTGAACACGCAGCCCACACTGATTGAAAGTTGAACACACAACCCAAACTTCAAATCCTCTGAACACGCAGCCCAGACTAGAATTTGCATGTAGCTTATTTCATTTCATCGGCATACAGCCCATTTCATCTCATTGGCACACAGCCCATTCATCTCATTGGCACACAGCCCAGTTCATCTCATTGGCACACAGCCCATTTAATCTCATTGGCACACAGCCCATTCATCTCATTGGCACACAGCCCATTTCATCTCATTGGCACACAGCCCATTCATTTCATTGGCACACAGCCCATTCATTTCATTATTGACACATGTATTCATTCTGAATGCAGGTTGGTTCCCGCAGTGTGCGGGGGTATGGTTCCACCATCGCGCGGGACTGGTACGCTGAGCTCCCGGAGGGTGTCCGAGACTTAGTAGACTTGGCAGGGTTTGGGCCCTTCTGCGTCGGGTTGTCACGTTGTCCTGCCAGGAGGACACTGATGGCAGCCTTGGTAGAGAGATGGTGGGACACCACCAACTCCTTTCATTTCTCTGCCACTGGAGACATGACCATGACGCCTCTAGACTTCGCTGTGTTGACTGGCTTAGACATCGGAGGTTGGTCCATCCCCTATGATGAGGATATGGGCGAGTGAGAGGCCGCTTGGATGTATCTATTGGGGGCTCGCCCGCCTGTTGACAGGGTTTCTGGGAGAGTCCGATACACTTGGTTCTCTTCCCACTTCCGGCGGGCGAAGATGGTGCCCGAGACTCCTGAGGAGACGGAGCAGTACGCCCGTGGTTTCCTTATGTTCCTCTTCGGGACTACCCTGTTCGCCGACAGAGGGAACACAGTCGGGTTATACCTGCTGAGCGCTCTGGTTGACCTATCACAGGTCCATCGATATGACTGGGGTGGTGCCGGCCTGGCTACCCTTTACTTTTATATGAGCGCGACCTCCCGCGGGCGGGGAGATTTACTTGGCGGCTACTGGAGAGCCTGGGAGGTACTTTTATGTCCTCTTGATTTACATTTCTGCTCTTTATTACTTGTACATTGCACTCACAGCGCACTTTTACAGTCTGTATTTTGCTCTCAGCATTTCGTACTTACATTCTGCACTGCTTTTCTCAGCTATGGGTCTATGTATACTTCCCAGCATTGGCCCCAGAGTTGGAGGTGGCAGGGGTTCCTATGACCCCATACTCACTGGTGTTCGAGGGCCCGCACCGGCCGAGACCTCGAGAGACCCTCCTTTACCTGCGATAGTACTTTGACACTGTGCGACATTCAGAGGTACCTCAGAACTTTCAGTTCCTTTCATTCTCATCTTTGATTTGCTCTGTATATTCTCGATTTCTGATTGGTTTATGCATTTATCATCCGCAGATCTCATGGCAGCCTTGGGTGTCCCTGGGTGATGGTCTCCGACTTCAGTATACCGGAGGGTCGGACATCTCCCAGTATAGGGTCCTGCTCGAAGGGCCGGTTGGCAGGGCATGGTTCCTGGGGGAACGCTTTCTGCGTCAGGTATGGGGGTATCTTTCTCAGGATCCTCCCGCAGTACCCCCAGCCAGTATGCGGACTGCTGACAGACTCTCTTACTCGGAGGTAGTCGGCGCCATACTGGGTAGTGATGCTTTACTATATATTGAGGAGGGGGACTATGCCACTTACCGTCACATATACTTGATGCCTCCATTGACGGGAGCTCGTATCCCGATGATGAGGCCTGCCGGTATGTCATCTTCGGGCCAGGCCCGGGCTCGGGCTGCAGACGCCCCTTCTACTAGCAGGGCTGGTACATCTAGAGGTGGGGGTAGACCGGTTCCTCCGATTCTGTCGGCTTATCCTCATCCTGGATGGCCAGATATGCCGACTGAGTTAATGGCGTGGCAGTATGGGGCTATCTCTCCGACCCCGATCCCGCTAGAGCCTCCGATGCCCAGTGATCGATACGCCATTGATCCTGACTCACCGCTGGTATGCTCCACTATTTTTTTTCATTCATCATTCAGACGTTTAGACATTTTTGTTCACTGATGATTATGAGCTCATATTTGCAGCCACCGCGAGGGTACATGGAGGAGGTGGTTGGACTGGTGGCCACACTCGAGGGCATGGTCCTGCGTAGGGAGGCACAGTTGTCTGTCGCGGGCATTCAGGTACCCTTCAGTTTTCTGGCATTTATCATACTTCTGATGACATGCTGATTTCTACTGCATCGATAGACTACTTGTGTAGAGCACATCTGACACACACCCCACTTGGACACTGTATTTACATGCACCTACTTCACGTAGCCTTTGCTTGTATCTGCATCTGATGTATATATTTGGACTGATGTATTTGAATTGAACTCTTTGTTTTCAAATGCCTTCATGGTCCGGTCAGCCGCAGGCCAGGCCACCTGGGCCTCCTTGGGGAGCTGGGCCATCTGGGCCTTTTCAGGGAGTTGGGTCACCCGGGCCTTTTCAGGGGGCGGGGCCATCCCGGCCTTCCCGAGGAGCCGGGCCATCTAGGCCTTTTCAAGGAGCTCGAGGAGGGCCTGTCCGCAGACACAGGGCTCACGTTGTAGAGGTGGAGCCTGATGAGGAGGAGGAGGATGCTGAGGAGGAGGAGGAGGCTACCGACCGTCAGTCAGAGACATTTGCTGAGGAGGGGGGCTCTGGTTTTGGTTCGGGGAACAGAGATGAGGCTGAGGGGGATCCTGAGGATGACAGCTCCGACTCAGATGATGATGATGGTGCAGAGGTTGTCCCGCAGAAGAGGATGAGGAGTGCTTCTCGTTCCCGTTCCTGAGGACATTGATGCTGTTATTTCCTGCTTTATTTTTCTTTTTGCTAGTAGTTTGTAGCACTTTGCACATTGTTAGGCAGTTTTATTTTTTGTAAAACTTGTACCTTTGTTTGTTGTAAAGCATGATGGAATGAAATAGCTTTTGAAAAGGTGTTTGTATTTTAAACTTTTAGCATCGTATCGCATCATTTTATTTTGCACAAAAACGAAATTGAATGGAAATGTGCATTGTGTAATCACCAAGTCAGGTAGTGAACCGACGCAACAAACTAAGCAACTCAACTTACTAAGATATAACAGGACCTTAGGAAGTTTACAACTCGATAAGCAAAATACAACAATGTTGACAACGCAAATAAACAAGACTTTAAACGAAGATTGTTTAAACAGAGAACAATGGCTCAAAAACACGAAAGACATCCGCTCGACAAACAACTCGATAAGCAAAACAACAACTCGATAATCAAAACTACAACAGAGTGTACTTCGGACGATCTGGGCACCGGAACGCATCCGAAATGAAGGCCTTTGACTCTCCCGTTGCATGGGAATGCTTGAAACTTTCCTCAAAGGGTAAAACAGGGCCAAGGGGATACACTGCAGCATTGCCAGCCACCTTTGGGAGCCGGCCGGCCATTTTTGTGGAGAGAGACAGCTGGCCGGCCAGTTTTGTAAAAAGTAAATGGCTGGCCAGCCAGAAAAGGTGGTCGGCCGGCCACTCAGTCCTGCAGCCACCTGGTTTTTGACACGTGTCCCCGTGAATAGTGTTTTTCCTTCTATAAAAGCCTCAACCTCGGGAACATTCATTTCATCTTAGTTTTAGACAAAGATGGAGGCGTTTCTCGCAGAAAATGTCACATCTTGGATCTCTTCTCTAGATGGCTCGGAAAAGCTGAATTTCCGGGGTTTCGGCTTGAATGCACTATTCACGCTGAGCCGTACTCCGCTACAGCTTCCTTTTCTCCATGCCGCGGCAAGGTTCTGGAATCCAGTGACGCATGTTTTTAGCTTTGGCGGCCAAGAGATGTGCCCCACTTTCGAAGATTTTCAGGTTTTGATGGACTCTGAATGCTCTGAAGTGATCTTGTCCCAGCTCCGTTTTGGCCACGCCCAGGCTTTAGGGCGGATGTGTGGGCTCACGGCGCATGATGCTCGATCTCTGATCTGCAGTGGGGAATTGGACATCCTCGGCTTGATCCATCATTTTTCCGACGCCGGTGACCGCAGCAACCATTATTGGCAGGGTTTCCGGCAACACGCCCTCTGCTTATGTTTGTTGTCTCACTTTCTGCTTTCCTCGGGCTTCGGCGGGGCTAGCATTCACCTGATTGAAGTCGCCCAAGGTTTGAGAGAAGGAAAGAGCTGTATTGCCATGACCTTGGCCGAGACACTGATGGGCTTAGATTCTGTCTATTGCCGGGAGGCGACTAGGTTTGCCGGGAGTCCACTGCTGCTGCAGGTAATGTTTCCCACCCAACCTCACATATATATTTGCTCACATCACTCGACCCTCAGGCTCGGTTTTTCTCACAAAACCCTTGTCTTACTTTTCTCTCATCGTACATCTCTCTGTTCTTTATTCTCTCATTTTCCATCCCTCCCCTAGGTATGGTTAATGGACAAGTTGCAGGTTGTGGACTCTTGCCCGGCCTATTCAGCTCGAGGCTACTTCTTTCGGCAGTGCCTAGTCAATGCTCTTGACGAAAGGTGGTGGTTCGATTGGATGTGCAATTTGTCCGCAGACGGCATTGCTTGGCGTTGTCCTTGGCTTAACCTCCCAGCAATGAGCTATAGTATGTCCCGGCTGATTGGGATCCAATTGATTGGTCTAACCCACTGCGTATTCTATTTTCCGTTCCGATTCCTGCGTCAGTTTGGTCATGATCAGACCTGCCCACCAGAGGGGATTGAGTACCCAGCTGCTTTCTCGGTCCAGGGTGCATAGCTTGCCCGATATGCCACGACATGGAGGACTAGAGAGCTCCTGGCCCCTGCTTCAACTTTCAGTTGCACTTTGTCCGATGAGTGCTTGGATTGGCTCAATGAGGAGGCACAGGTTGGGCCTAGCTTGGCATCAGATGCTCCGTCCAGCTCTGGGAGGGGACGCAGAGATACTTGATTTCAACTATGCCCCAAATTTATTGCTTATTTAGCATTTTCAAGTTTTCTTTATGAATGTACTAAAGAAGCAACCTCGATTGTAATGCAAGAGCAGGAGAACTCAGTTTTGAAATCAATGAAATTGAAGGTTTTGGTACTGAAATTTTTTTGCTTTTGGTCCAAAAATGGTCTTAGTCGTAAAAAGATTGATTTGAACAAAGTCGACTTTTATTAAAACTTTTCAAAACTATTTCGATGTGGATCAGAATTGGACACGCCGAAGATCTGTCACTGAGATGCACAACCCCAGATCCCTGCAACTGGAAAGTTGCCCCTAGTCTGAAGAACAATGCGGCACTTCATAGCAACGGAAAGTTGCCCCTAGTCTGAGTAACTTTGCACCGTCGCGGCAACGGAAAGTTGCCCCTAGTTTGAACAGCACTGTACTGGAGATCACGATAAATGCTGATGGATAAAGATGACTGAGATGATCAAAAAATGGACAGAGTTGATCGGGGAAAAGTTTATGGCTGAACTTCAAGGTGAAGTTGCCTACGTATCCCAAAGATGGGAATCAAGCCTTACGTAGTTCAGGCTAAGGTTCACTCGAGTATTTTCACTCTCCTTTTGCGCTCTAACTTTTGCCAAGGTCGCCCTTTGCGGGTTTTCAACCTTGCGAGCTCAGTTTTTATATTTTCTAATTTTTTTTTGTGCTCTGACTTTTGCCTAGGTCGCCCTTTCGGGTTTTCGGCCTAGCGAGCCTCTCAAGGATAGTATTTCTTCAACTTGTCCATATTGATCGGTTGTGAGAACTCCAAGCCATCTAGATCCATCAGAACCACAGCTCCACCTGACCAGATAGCTTTGATGATGTAAGGACCAGTCCAATTGGGTTTGAACTTGCCCCTTGGGTCGTGGATGGGAGCTCGGTTGTCTTTGAGCACCAAATCTCCTTCTTTCAGATTCCTGGACTTAACCTTCTTGTTGAAAGCCCGGGCAATTCTGCGTTGATAGCCTTGGATGTGGTACAGTGCTTTCAATCTTCTTTCGTCAAAGAGCATGAGTTCTTCGAATCTGCTTTGCTGCCAATCTGCTTCGGCTATTTGGCATTCAGCCAATACTCGTAACGACGGAACCTCAATCTCGATGGGTAGAACAGCCTCTATTCCATAGACCAATGAATATGGAGTTGCTCCAGTAGAAGTCCTGATTGAAGTCCTGTAGCCCCATTGAGCAAATGGCAGCTTGTCTGGCCAATCCCGATAGGTTCCCACCATCTTCTGCAGTATATGCTTGATATTCTTGTTGGTGGCCTCAACTGCTCCGTTGGTCTGCGGCCGGTATGTAGATGACTTATGGAAAGCCACATTGTATTTCTCCAACAAGTCTATCACTTCTTTCTTGAAGTGGGAACCATTATCTGAAATTATCTCGTTTGGCACCCCGTAGCGACAGATGATGTTGTTCCTGATGAACTTTGCGACATGCGACGCCTTCAACACCGCGTATGATTGGGCCTCGACCCACTTTGTGAAATAATCTATCGCTACCAGGATAAACTCATGCCCGTTTGACCCCTTCGGGGTAACAGCTCCGATCACATCAATTCCCCAGACTGAAAAAGGCCATGGCGAAGTCATGTTGTACAGCTTTGACGGCGGGATGTTCATGCGATTTGCATGAATTTGACACTTGTGGCATCACCGAACAAAACTAATACAATCCTCCTCCATGGTTGACCAGTAGTAGCCCTGTCTGAGGATCTTTCTGGCCAGCATTACTCCATTCGTGTGTGCACCGCACTCCCCCCCATGGATGGCTTCCATCAGGCGTTTTGACTCTTCAGCTTCTACACAGAGCTTATGCATTCCCAGATGACCCCTTTTGTACAGCTTTCCCCCGCAGATAATGAACTGAGCAACCATTCTTCTGATGGCCCTCTTATCTTTGGCCTTTGCCCCTAGTGGATATGTCTCCTTTTCCAAGAAGTTCCAGATGTCGTAATACCAGGGGTTGCCGTCTTGAACCTCATCTATGGCGGAAATTGACTCGTATGCCGGCACGAACTTCTGATCAATAATGACTGGACGCATCCGGACTCCGGACGGGATGTCTATCATAGAAGATAGAGTTGCTAGTGAATCTGCGAACCTGTTGTTCTCTCTTATGAGGTGGGTGAAATTTAGCTTCTCAAACCGAGGAATTAACAAATCCAAGGTTTGGTGGTAAATTATCATCCTTTCCTCCTTGACCTTCCAATCTCCTTTTGCTTGAGACATAACAAGGTTCGAGTCCCCAATGACGTCCAACCGTCTTGCCCCTAGTTCTAGGGCTGCTTCCAGGCCAGCAATACATGCCTCATACTCTGCCTCATTGTTCGAGACTTTGAACTGGAGCTTGAATGCTAAAGGGATACGGGAATCGTCAGGCGCTATCAGCAACACCCCTATCCCATACCCATACTGGTTTGACGCTCCGTCAAAGTACATCGTCCAAGTTTCATCTTCGACGTGCAGAATGGCTTCATCTGGGAATAGATACTCAACCGCTTCATCCCCCTCAACCGGGTGGTCCGCAAGGAACTCCGCTACCGCTCTCCCTTTTACTGACTTGCGCGTTACATACTTCAAATCAAATTCGGAGAGCAACAGCAGCCAACGAGCTAGCCTACCCGTAAGTGCTGGTTTCTCGAAGAGATATTTGATGGGATCCAAACGCGAAACCAACATTACTAAGTGAGCTAACAGGTAGTGCCGCAGCTTCCTGGTTGCCCATACCAAGGCCAAACAAGCCTTCTCCAGCGGTGTATAGCGGGTCTCGTAATCCAGCATCTTTTTGCTCAGATAGTAGATGGCTCTTTCCACTTTGTCTTCTGACTCCTGCGCGAGCATGCAGCCCATGGTAGTCTCAGTTACCGAAAGGTACAATATCAACGGTCTCCCCGGCTCTGGTGGTGACAACACGGGCGGGTTCTGTAGATATTCTTTGATCTGCTCAAAAGCTGCTTGACATCGGCCGTCCCATTGGAATTTCTTTCCTTTCTTCAGGAGACCAAAAAGTGGTTCACAAGTCAAGGTTAATTTAGAAATAAACCGTCTTATGAATTGCACTTTACCCAGAAAGCCTCGCACCTCCTTTTCAGTCCTTGGTGGTGGCATTTCTAAGATGGCCTTGATTTTGGAAGGGTCGACCTCGATGCCCCTTTGTGTAATCAGAAACCCTAGCATCTTCCCTGCTGTAACACCAAACGTGCATTTCTGGGGATTCAGTCGCAGCCGAAACTCTTTGATCCTTTGAAAGAATTTTTGTAAGGCGGTGTAGTGGCCCTCTCTATCTTTGGACTTGACAATCATGTCGTCCACATACACTTCGACCTCTTTATGGATCATATCATGCAATATTGTAGTTGTTGCCCGTTGATACGTAGCTCCAGCATTTTTCAACCCGAATGGCATCACTCTATAACAATATGTACCCCACGGGGTAGTGAACGCAGTCTTCTCCCGGTCTTCGGGTGCCATTACTATTTGATTATAGCCTGAGAAACCATCCATAAACGAAAGCAAGGCGTGTCCTGCCGTGAAGTCCACCAATTCGTCAATGTGTGGCAAGGGAAAGTCGTCCTTCGGACTGGCCCTGTTCAAATCTCTGAAGTCTACACAGACCCGAATTCTGCCATCCTTCTTTGGCACCGGAACAATATTGGCCAACCAAGTTGGATATTCAGATACCAGTAGGAACCCTGCGTCAATTTGCTTGGTGACCTCTTCCTTAATTTTGAGGGCCCAGTCCGGGCGAATCCTTCTGAGTTTCTGTTTGACAGGGCGGGCCTCGGGATCAAGAGGGATCCGGTGGTGTACAATCTCAGGATCGATTCCAGGCATGTCTTCATAGGACCACGTGAAAACATCTTTGAAATCTTTTAATAAAGCGACTAAGCGCTCGCGCTCCTCCGAAGACAACGTGGACCTGATCTGGACCAGCCGCGGGTCCTTCACAGTAGTGATTTCATCCATTAAAGGTTTAACAAATCTTTCCTGCTCTTGATCAATTAATCGTTGCAAAACTGGGGGAATTTCTCCCTCGTTGTTTTCATCAAAATTTTGAAAATCCTGATTTAAGCAATAAATCAAAGGCACAGAAAAATACTCAGAAACCACATCCACATCATTCTCATTAAATATTTCCAAGCCGTCAGATTCCTCTGTTACAACAGACTCAAAAGAAAATGAAAAAGACGACCTAGACAGGACTGTGGCATCCGGGTTATCACCCCCAGGAATACCGGACTCAGACTCAGTCGAGCTGGAATCTGATTCCGACGCACAAGATTCGGTAGAATCAAATTCTGGCTCACTACCTGACCCGGAGCTGCTAGATAAAAAGCCTTCTTCATATTGCCAGATGAGAGAAGGTGCGATAGATGCATCCAAGATCGGCGCTGGAAAGCCCGCAACTATTTCATCTCCAATCATAGAAACCGAAGAGTTATCCCCCAAGCACTCTTGGCCGATCGGAGGATCTGATAGTAGACACGCCAGTGCTACCCCCATTTCAAGCTCTGTGCTCTCAGAATCCACTGCTTCACACTGCTCAGCCTCAGTTGGTGGGTTTGTCTGCGCTTCGGCAACGTCATCCCCAGATAATTGTATGTCGAAGAAGATTTCAAAACCAGGCACGCGCTTCCCCTCCGCGTTTTGCCATGGCTCCGGGAAGCCGTAGAATGGAAAATCTTCCCCCTCCCGGACGAAGCGTCCGTTTAGGGTACCCCAGATGGGCCTGTGCATTAACTCAAATGGCTTCCCGGCCTTCTTTGCTCTGGCCCTTCCGGCCATTTCCTTTCCTTTCCTCACCCAGTCCTCTTTGGTGGGCAGATATCCCAGTCCAAAGGCGTGAGGGTTGTGTGGCACTTCGGCCAACACTGAGACGCCCTTCCGGCCGCTTCTCCCTAATCCCATCCCGGGAGTATGTTTTAGCTTGTTCATGAGGTAGATAGATTGAGCACTAATGTACATACCCTCATTCACAGCCATGACATTCTGCACAATTCGGGCCTCCGCTAAAGTGAACCCCGACAAAAACACATCCTCCGTGCCGTGCTCGTTCTCCAAGACAGGTGTGGATACTTCCGGCGGGGGATGGATTGATGAATTCCCAAAAACGATCGCTACCCCTTTCCCGTGAGGGTACTTTTGCATTTGATGTAGAGTGGAAGAGACTGCTTTGACCTGGTGCAACCACGGTCGCCCCAAAAGTAGGTTAAAGGTTGCGGGAACGTCCAAGATATGAAATTCAATGCTGTGTTGTCCTGGACCAACCTTGGTTTGAATTTTAACAGTCCCCATCACTTCTCTGCTGGTATTGTCGTATGCTTTGATCACTTGGGTAGTTGGGACGAAGTCCACGGGTTTCAACCCGATTGCATATGCCGTTCTGGTCGGGCAGACATTAATCGCAGACCCGGTATCAACAAGTACCACCGGTATCCACTTATCTCTACATTCCACAGAAATATAGAGAGGTTTGTTATGATTTGTGCCCTCAGGCGGTAGTTCCTTGTCTGAAAAGGTTAATGCCGGGGAACCTCCTCCCGGAAAAACCAGCCTAACCAGCTGTTCAGACGTGGTGTCTATGGAGAGTTTGGACTTGTCCATAGCAGATAGGACAACTTCTCTGTGTACTCGTGATGCCATTAGCAGTCCCCAGATGGAGATGTCTGCTTGTATCTTTTTTAACTGTTTCAGCACAGCTTTATCTTCAATCTGCTTCTCCTTCTGTTTCTCCGCTTCTCTATCCTTCCCGGATGCCTCGGGTTGGTCCAGGTGTGGGGGTTTGAAGTACCGCCCACTTCTCGTCATGTGGTCAACCTCATCGAGGTACCAAGTGTCATCCGGTTGATTATTCCCCCAGTCTTCATCCGTGTGGGCAAGACATAAGTCATCATCTTCCCACCACATTCCATCGGCAGCCAACAGACACCTGTCTGGCTCTCGTTTAGTTGTACTCGCAGTATCCTCTGTCCACATGTTCGCAGCACTCTCCATCTTTGTGCACACAGCACTTTCAGTCCCCTCAGGGCCTTTAGCTTTCCTAATTCTCTCAGCCTCCTCAAACTTTTCTCGTTCTAGCTGCATCAGTACAGCTGTTTGTTCAATATTTCTCGTATCTATAATGCCCATGTCTCGAGCGGAATTCTTAGCACCGGCGCTCCCCGGCGATACAACTTGACTTTCGGTCATTCCGGCCACAACTGATACTTCCGCCCCTGCCGGGCTCTGTTCTGGTTGGGCTTCCCCCACTGCATCTGCTTGATCCTCGAGCCATCCAGTGGCCTCCGCTGATCCCTCATAATCATACCAGTTGATTGACGTATCCCCGAGTTCCTGGTCATCGAAATATTGCAAGTTGGCAAAGTCTTCCTCTACGGCTGTCAGATCATCTGCCCATAGCCCAGATCCATCCCCTCGGATCATGCATAGCTCTCCTGTCTCTGGCAATTCTATACCTAGCCCAATTCGGCTCGTTGATAGGATGTACTTGCTTGGATCATAGGCTCCCCCAGCAAAACTCTATCCAGTCCCAGATTCAACAATCTCATTCTCTCCCAAAATCTGCCCTGCCCTGTCTTCGACGGTCACCACCATCGGTTCTGGTTGGGTTTTGGAGATGTCCACCATGCACAAGAAATCTGTGCAGTCGGGGAGGAGCACCTCCGGCTTGGGTAGGTGGGTGGGCGTAATATAGATGCTAGGATCGTAAGATGCGACCCCAGTCTGGATAAAATTAATTCTTTTGGGAGGGGGAGGTTGGTTATGTGGTGGGAGAGGGTTGGTTGTGACATTGGGTTTATCAGGAGGCGCGATCACCTGTTTGTCAATAAGATCTTGGATCTCATGACGCAATCTGTAACAACGGTCGATGTCGTGACCGTGTTGTTGGTGATATGCGCAGTACTTTGCTGGGTCATAAGAGGGGGGGAGTGGATTCGGTAATGGCTTTGGCTCCAGGGGTTTTAAATGATTTTTTCTGATCAATATTCCCAGAACTTTGGTCAGGGGCATATATAGTGGGGTAAAGGTTCTTTGGCCTCGCGGTTGGAATCTGTTGGTTTGTGTGTTGCTTCCGGACGCGCCGGAGAAGGGTGTGGCAGTCATGGGCCTTGGAGGGGGAGGGGGAGTGGTGGTGACCATACTAACTTCCGAGGCGCTCGTATTTGCAGTGCCACTCGGGCCCGCATTGTTGTTGCGGTTGAAAGTCCTCCTCGGTTGTTCTCTGTCGTGGTCAAACAGACCTTGTTTCATTGCATCTTCGATTTGCACCCCCATCTCATGTAAATCTGCGAAAGTAGGGAAGGGGACTACGATCATTCTCTGCATCAACTTTGGGTGGAGATTGCGCACAATCATCCGGATTTGATCTTTGTCAGTGGGCCTTAAAGTCATCATTGACGCCTTTGCCCTCCATCGGATCACAAAGTCCGAGAAAGTTTCCTTGGGCTCTTGCCTTGTCGTTTCAAGATCACGGGTTGTGATCTCGATCTGAGTGTTATATGAATATTGCGTGACAAAGGCCTCAGCCATCTCATCCCAATTCTTCTTCACTTCATCTTGTAACTTTGCGTACCAGTGGGCGGCCACTCCCGACAGGGTTCGGCCGAATAATGAAAGCTTCTGTGGTCGTGTTAGGCCCATCGGCCGCAAGATGTCTGCAAACAGTCGGATATGGACCATGGGGTCGCCGGTCCCGTCAAAGCGGTCGATTTGTGGCATTTTGAACCTATCGGGGAGCGTTACAGCCTCCTCGGTATATCCGTCTTCGATATCCGGCATAGCCTTGACCCCTTGGGATTTCTTAAAGAGTTTCTCAAGTTTGCTCAATTTCAGAGCTGTATGATCAACCTCGACCTCGAAGGGAGAGTCCGGGTGATTGGATGTATGGACCTTGGACAATTGTGGCGGAAGCGGGGGCGGAGCTGGCCCCGTTGGAAGATTCGTGTCCTCTTGTAAATTTTGGATATTCGGCATGGCATTCTGGGCATTTGGTGGGGCGTTCTGAACAGTAGGTGCCTGCTCAGGTAATGGAGCCCCTGTCGGAGGAGGGACTTGTCGTGAAGCAGACGCCGTATTCTGTTGTTGCAGTCTGGTAATCAGCTCAGCCTGCTGGGTCATAATTTCGGCCTGCTGCTTAGCGAGTTCATCTCGGCGAACGGCATCCTGCTGCATGGCCCGCATGGTTTCCTGCATTTGGCGCATCATCTCCTCAACTCCTGTTGGTGCCGTCATACTGTTTCGATTTGTCTGAACTACTGGCAGATCTGTCTCAATGGGGATCTCGATCCAACTGTCCACTGATGGGGGAAACCACTGTTCTGGTGATCTCTGTTCAGATACACTGCGCTTTTTCTGCTTCCTTCTGGTAACAGGGGGTAGAGAATGAAACACTAGCTGTCCGTCGATTAGATCCTCAGATCGATGGAGTCGATGACCTCGTGTCCAAAGTGCTTGGGGAATGCCTGCTGGGTTGGAAGCAATTGTGCTAAAACTGACCTAGCAAAAGATAAATAAAGCGAAAAGGAAATAAATAAACAGATAAACGGACAGCATAACAGCTTAAAATAAAATGCATGACACACAGCCGGGCATAATCAACACACAGTCAATAAGCTGAATACACACTGTCCTCAAACACTGATTATTATCCCTGTATCACTGTCCCCTAAAACAGAATCTGATACCCGCAGATAGCTGATTCTCAAATACTGGCTGATGCCCGCAGGCCTGATACCCATAATACCGAACTGATGCCCGCAGGCCTGATGCCGACAATACTGAACTGATGCCCGCAGGCCTGATACTGACAATACTGAACTGAAGCCCGCAGGCTTGATGCCCAAACTCATATACTGATACATGCATTCCTGTAGAGACGCACTCTAAAGCACATAACAGATAAGTGAGAGCCAAAACACCCCTATGTTGGGGTAGGGTTTCCCTGTCCTATTGTGTCAGGAGCTAGGGTTTCATTACGCACAGAGCGGTTTCAAACAACCTATAAACGGGTAAGCAACCTGTCCTAATTTGGAATGGTCACTATGGATCCGAATATGCACTAGGTCGAATGGTCAAAGAGGGTGCCCCGGTAAAACCGGGGTTTGTGTTCCCATACTGGCAGAGCCCACAACCGGTCAGCCTTATGGTCATGCCTTGACAAGGCAAGCCTCCGGCAAACCGTTCAGGAATAGCAGATGGCAAACACGGTGTCCTAGGCGCACCAATGCAAATGCAATGCAAAAAAAACACACAAGTGTAGTCAAAAACAGATATCATGAGTTCGAGTCAAGTTCTCTAAATCCCCAGCAGAGTCGCCAGAAACTGTAACAAGCCCGCGGGGGACCTCGCTACAGCTCGGACTCGATTTGTAGTCACGGTTCTAAGTCTGAACCAAAGAGTCCAAATCCGGCAAATCGTTTTGAGAAAAACAGAATTTTGAAAGAAGTGCCAAACATGGACTGCTTTGCCAGATACAGATTCGCCACCTAAATATTTTATTTTGGGAAATTTAGGAAACCCTGACTCGGTGCCAAAAGGCCACGTGTCCGTCATCACCAAAGTTGCCTCGGCTCGGGAAATTGGGTACGATTGGGGAAGGTCACTTCGTGAGCACCCCCGCTCGCCCGGTCATAGACCGGCCTCTACTAACCATGATATCTATTTTTGAAAACATTGTATGTTTTTATTCTAGTTATTAGCCTAGGTTACTATGTGATGCGCACAGCATACAAGTATAGACTGGATCGCCTGAATTGGAACAAAAATATTTCATGTTCGCTTTTTTGAAAATGGTTTGCTACCCGCAGGTAGGCTTAAAACATTTGATGATTTATTCCAATCCAAGTAACCCAACCTTCACCCACAGGCATTCAGGCAGTTATATCATATAAGCAATTAGCCTCATAGTAAGCATGCTATTAATGGCATTCACTCACACGCATGCAAGGATGCTAAAGCATAAAACTTACCGAGTACTCCAAGCCAAAATAGGAACTCATTAGAAATCATGCATGATCCTAATTATACAGAAATGCCTAATGCAACACATGCAAAGATGCAACTATAGCAGGCTCGGCTATCCTAAGATGGCATATGAAATGCTACAACTAACATGTATTCAATTTGGAATTAAAAATACAATGCAGTTAGTATGATGCGCCGAGCCCGGTGCATGCAAAACTGATGAATGAATGCAAACATGCTGTCATACTGTATGCTAATTGAAATATGCCCTAATCTAACCATCATAAGCGGATAAATAAAAGGGAGAAAGACGTGGGGTTGGAAGACATACATCACACTCACGCACACTTATTACAGTTGTGCCCTCGCGCAGAGGGTCCGAATAAATAGTACAGTCCAAATATTACAGTCCCGAATAAAAGAATATTACAGTCTAAAATATTACAAAATCCTAATTAATTAACAAATTAACTAAGAAAATAAATAAAACTGGCATGCAAGCCAGGGACTGCCTTGCTTCTGATGGATGATGCATGTCCGGGTTGTCTTGCGCGGAAATCCACCAGAATGCCCCAATTAGCCTCTATTTACACCTGTTCTTAAAATGCGTGCCAAGCCCCAAAAAGTTGCTGATTCTTCGTTTTACTGCAACAGAGAGTAGGAAAGGGGCATAGTAATGTATTTGCACAGATATATGCATGTCTCGAACCTCGTGCCACCAATCACGCATACCGAGGTATGATGGCCGAGGAGTCGAAATGCACAACTCAATATAGAATGAATGCACATGAAACTACAGCTAAAACCTAACTCCATCATGGATAATCCGGAGTGTCGGTGACTTGGAATTGAGACACGTTCCGTCACTGGGAGTACGAAACGCACCTCGTTTCCCGTGCCCGGGCTAACTCCTATTCCGAACACGATGCAATATGCATGATATGCATGAAATGCGACTAAGATACAATCCTAACATACACCATGCTATGAAAGTGAGATGCCTCGAAATGCGTGCACACGGGCACGCAAACTGAGAAAATGGCAGAATGTGATCTAAGATACAACCTAGTATGCACTATGCTATGAGAATGAGATGCCTCGAAGTACGTGCACACTGGCACGCAAACCGAGAAAATGACAGAATGCAATTTCAGATACGACCTAGTATGCATTATGCAATGAAAATGAGATGCCTCGAAGTGCGTGCACACGGGCACGCAAACCGATGCGATGGTATACGCAATGTAAATGACATGGAAATGTGATATGGGCTTATACCAACATGAGTGAGCCTCAGCCACACTCACATAGGATGTCGATAGATAAAAATGAAGTGCCTCGAAATGCGTGCACACGGGCACGCAAATCGAGGCAATGGCGGAATGCGATGTAATGACATGGAAACATGATATGGGCTTATACCAACATGAGTGAGCCTCAGCCACACTCACATAGGATGCCGATGGATAAAAATGAAGTGCCTCGAAATGCGTGCACACGGGCACGCAAACCGAGGCAATGACATACGCAATGCAAATGACATGGAAACATGATATGGGCTTATACCAACATGAGTGAGCCTCAGCCACACTCACATAGGATGCCGATGGATAAAAATGAAGTGCCTCGAAATGCGTGCACACGGGCACGCAAACCGAGGCAATGGCGGAATGCGATGTAATGACATAGAAAATGATATGGGCTTATACCAACATGAGTGAGCCTCAGCCACACTCACATAGGATGCCGATGGATAAAAATGAAGTGCCTCGAAATGCGTGCACACGGGCACGCAAACTGAGGCAATGGCGGAATGCGATGTAATGACATAGAAAATGTATAGCAATCATTCTAATGGATTTTCAGCACTAAAATATGAGGGAAAACAGTCCCGAAATGAGGCGAAATGACACGAAATGCATGGAATTGTCCCGAAATGCAAATTTAGGCACCCGAAGTGGCCTATAGCTATGCCAAACATGCACAATATGGACATGCAATGCAAAGAAAGAAGCTAGACAGTCCCAAAAAAGGCATTTTCACAGTTATAAACATGGCCAAACAGCAACCATAGGTAGGGCAAAAATGGCATGCAAGAATAGGGGCCAAGAGAGGGGTAATGAAGTAAGTGATATAAGAAAAATCCAAACTGAAAAATTTCCTTCTACAACATTGAAGAGGGACCAAAAATATGCACATTTACAGTTTATGGCAGCCTCAAAATCAGTATACAAACAGGCTAGAAATGCAATGCAAAATGAGGCTCAAAAGTGGCCATAACATGAGGTATGCAAAATATTCACCAAACAGCCAAAGACCCTTAATAAAACATGTAGAATGGGCCAAAATAGGACTATTTCCAGAACTGTAAAATGGCCAAAAACAAAAGCATGATAGGCTAACTAAACATGCAAGAATGGGGAATAAAAGAGAGATATAACATGAAGTGGCATATGGAGGTCCCAAACCATGAAAGGACCTAAATGAAACATGAAGAATGGACTAAAATAAGAACTTTTTCAGAACTGTAAAATGGCCAAAAACAAAAGCATGGTAGGCTGCCATTGCATGCAAAAATGGGACCAAAAGGGGAGTATAAAGGTAAGTACAACATGGAGGTCCCAAATGGTGTTGAGCCCTTCTTCAATGTTGAAGAGGGGCTCAAAATAAGCCTAATATCAGTTTAAAACATGCTCAAAAACAGATTACTCATGGGCCAAAAATAGCATGCAAGACTATGACATATAAGAGGATCAATGAAGCAAGTGCATCATGGAGGGCTCAAACAGGGTTGAGCCCTTAATGAAAAGTGAAGATGAGCTCAAAAGAGGGCCCATTTCAGTTAGGGCCGGAGCTTGAAACAAAAAGCATGTGGGGCTTACAAATAGATCAAGAAAAAGGGTCAAAGAGGAGAAGTGTTACTCACCCTTGAAGATCAAAGCTTTTGTTGCTTCTTGGATCAATTTGCAGCTCCTTTAGCCTTTGAGAAGCCTTCCTTGTTGCTGGAAATGAAGTTGTGATGGTAGAGCTTAGTGGTGTAGAAGAAATGGTGCTTAGGGACTTAGGAATTTTCAAGGAAATGAGAGGTATAGAAAGGGGTTTGTGTATGGAAGCTTGAAGAACAATTTTCCTAACCCCTACAAGTGAAGCCACCAGCTGGTTATAAGGGCCAAAAAGGGGGTGTAAAGGTGGGGGAAAAGGAGAGCAACTTTCCCCCCACAAAATATCCCCCGGATAAAGATATTTTCTGGGGGATAAAGCTCCACAGCTGTAAAGTGCACAGTGCAAGGAACTCGGCCGGCCAGTTACTTTTGCTGCAGGTGGCTGGCCGGCCACTCCCCCTAGCCGGCCGGCTAGGGGTCAAAAGGGTCAATCTGATTTAGTGGCTGGCCACCAACTGATGGTGTCCTCCTATCTGTGTACAACACAACCCTGTGGTTAAAAGTCCAAGAAAGTGGGTCCAAGGGGTTCAACATTAGCCCGGAAAGAGGGGTTCAAAAGGGTCAGGTGGAATTACTGGCCGGCCACCAACTTTTAGGGTCCTCTCATGTGTGTATATCACAAATATGTGGTTCAAAGTTCAAGAAAATGGGCCCAAGGTGTTCAACATTAGCTCGGAAGGAGGGGGTCAAAAGGGTCAAGTAACATTAATGGCCGGCCACCACTTTTTAGGGTCCTCCCATGTGTGTACATCACAAATATGTGGTTCAAAGTTCGAGAAAATGGGCCCAAGGTGTTCAACATTAGCCCGGAAGTGTGAAAAACGGGCGTCGGAGGGCGTCGGAGGATGTATAACTGGTTGCTGCAAAAATTGCTGGCCTCTCACCCTTCAGTGACCTCTCCGGTAATAAAATAGAGGTACCTGCCAAAAATGAACGAAAATCGATGCAAAACGAATGCTCAGGGACCAAAACGCGCAGTTCGAGGTCCCGAAAATGGGCTGTTAAGCACCGAAAGTGGCATTCAACCACGAAGTGGGTTTCTCAGACCCCAGTGTCCCTAAAAGGGAGCAAATAAGAAGTATGCCAAAAACCGGAGCAATAGGAGATGGTTAAGCGGTCCCGAACCGAGGCACACGGCCTGACGGCTCCGAAAACCGGAAACCGGACTCCGAAATGGGAAAAATGGCCTACGGCCACAAAATGTAGCCCACGACCACTGAGAGATGGTCTACGGGACCTCTCCCTTCCCTCAGGAAAAGAAACAAAGAAAATCGAGCCTGGTTCGCAAACCGAGGCAAAGTACAAAAGAGGGTTCGGAAGTCCGGAGGCAGGGCTCACGGCCGTGACTCTGAAACTTCTGAACAAGCACATTATGCAACATCACCAAGCGCTCAATCGGTGACGTCTGAGTCTTAAGGTCGGTCAAAAATGGGGTGTCTAGAGGATCGGATGGCCTCTTTGGAAAAAACGGCGACCGTATCTCGATCGGCTATAGCATGATCAATCAGCGTCTGGTTCACTCTATCGGTAATAGCCATATTCGCCGATGCCACAGGTTGCTTTTCGACGGCCTGGTTTTGTGCATTTCGATTTTAGCCTTCTCCGCACGGCGTTCCAAATCTCAAATCCGACCGTCATTTTGTGCAATCTCTTTTTAAGCGGCGTGAAGGAGCATGTCGGTCTTGTGTGCACAGTAGAGTCATTTGATTGACCAATGGACACTATCTCTGAAATTTCATAGTCGCCCTGCTCGACCATAGATTGCTGCACTTTGGGTGGAAATATTTGCCTACTAAAATCCATTGCCATGTTCGGATCATGAATGATCGAGTCTGCCTCAGTCATGGGTTTATTGCCAATAAAGACATCAAAACTTAGAAGGCGTGGCGATCTACTCGGCTCATGTCGTGTAGACGCTTGTTCACCTATAGCCCTGATGTTATCTTTTTTATGCGCCCCGCCTCTGGGCGATTTCTCCACCTCACACTTCCATGGTGACCTACTTCGACGACGGGGTGAATGACGTCTCTCACGGTCCTCCGCTGCTACGGTGGTTGCTCAGGCAAATTCGCCCCCAGCTCCACGATTCATTTTTGCGTCTAGTTTTGCCAAATTTTTTCCCTTGCCCTTATTGTTGAAAAATAACTGTAGACATCCCCGTGAACGCCCCGAGAGGGAATCCCGTTTTGTTCGTTTGGGCTCATTACAGTTCAGGGCTCAAATTGTCACGGTTCTAAATCTGAACCAAAGAGTCCAAATCCGGAAAATCGTTTTGAGAAAACAGATTTTTAGAAAGAAGTGCCAAACATGGACTGCTTTGCCAGATACAGAGTCGCCACCTAAATATTTTTTATGGGGGGAATTTAGGAAATCCTGACTCGTTTGCCTAAGGCCACGTGTCCGTCATCACCAAAGTTGCCTCGGCTCAGGAACTTGGGTACGATTGGGGAAGGTCAGCTATGAGCACCCCTTTTCACCCGATCAAAGATCGGCCTCTACTAACCATGATATCTATTTTTGAAAACATTATGCGTTCTTGTTCCGATTAATTAGCTAATCTTACTATGTGATGCGTACAACACAAAAGTATAGACCAGATTGCCTAATTTGGAACAAAGCATCGCATATCCATTTGTTTGGAAATCGGTTTGAAATTTGCTACTTGCAAGTAGGCTAAAACATGGATTTCGACGAGTTGTTCCAACTCAAACAATACAACCTTCACCCACAGGCATTCAGGAAAATATATCACATAAGCATATAGCCACATGGTAAGCATGCTGTCATGTTAACACTTACACTCATGCAAAGATGCTAAAACACAAATGCTTACCGAGTACTCCAAGCCAAAACTGAAAACATGTTAGCAATCAAACGTATGATCCAAGTCCGTGTTAAATGGCTAATGCATCACAGGCAAAATGCAATCTAGAATAGGCTCGGCTAATCCCAGGATGGCATGTGAAATGCAACAGGCAGCATGTATTCAAGTAAGATTTGAAATACTATGCAGTTAGCATGATGCGCCGAGCCCGGTGCATGCAATACTGATGAATGAATGCACGCATGCATAGCATAAGGTATGCTAAATTAAATATGCCCTAGTACTAACCATCAAAAGCAAGTAAGTAAAAGGGAGAAAGAAATGGGGGTTGGAAGACATGCACACACACACCCACACTTATTACACATTCGCCCTCGCTCGGAGGGACCAAAAGAATAATACAAATTAATTAACCTACAAGCTAATTAATTATTACAGACCAATTAACTAGTTAAGCAAATTAACTAATCTAAGAAAGTAATAAAACAACCTCGGGAAGAGGGTCCAATGCAGGCGTGCGCGGGTTTACTCGGAAATCCGTCACCATGCACAAGCTGCCTCTGTTTACCCTGCTCTTCTCTTCTGAAAATTGCACAAGTCCCAAGGAACACTCTCTGAACACTGTGGAGCATCACCGACCTTGGTAGAAGGGTCATCGACCAAATATTCAGCTCTCGGCCTCAAATGTTTGGTCGGTCAGAAACAGAGATGGTCGGCCGATCATGTATGCCTGCAGAATCCTGTTTTGACAGCAGCAGAGGGCAAACATGGCATGGCAATGCATTTCAAGCAAATGTTTGCATAGACACCCTCTTTATCATGTTCATGACTCAAAGGAGGATGGTCCTCGACCCTCGGGCCACCAATCCCGCATTTCAATGCGTGATGGCCAAAGATGCCAAGTTATGCATTTCGATGTCAAATGAAATGCAAACCAAATAAACACATAAGGCCCAACCTCTATCACTTGATCAAGAGACAAGGCATGCATGCCAAATGCAACCTAAGCATGTGAGCTAAGTATGCAATATGAGCATGAGGGTAAGCAATATGAAGGTGCAAGCATGTAACAAGTATGCAAGCTAACAAGCATGCAAATGATATGTGACAACATATCAAGCGAACATGTGACAACATGTTAAGTAACTACAAGGGGAATGCATGCCAAATGCAACACAACTTTAAGCAAGCAACAACATGCCATGGGCCAAGTATGTGACAACATAACTATGGGCCAAGTATGCGACAATATGCAAGGCAAATGTACAGACAAGCATTCATGCACACAATGGTCCAAAACTTCAGCATGAGGGAGTAACTTTTAAGGCCAAAACAGTGGCTAATATGCTAAGCACATGAAGGCGAATGTACATACAAGCATGCATAGATACATGGTTCAAGACTTAAGCATAAAGAAGCAACTTTTAAGCACACTTAAAAGGGACAAACATAGGCATACGGCAAGCATACTAAGCTCTGAAAATCATGTTAAGGATGGTGCCAAACCAACTAAACAAGACAAACAAGGCGTGCAACTATGTCCAAAACTCAAGGCAAGCCAAGGGGCTTAAACCATGGCTATATGAAGCAAGTCCCAAAGGGCCATGGGGACTCAAAGCCACCCCAAGGTAGACAAAAACAAGGTCCAAGGCACACCTAGATGGCATCTAAATGGCGTAAGTCTAAAGGCATGCAAAAGGGTCCAAACATAGAGCATGAAACACCAACCTTTTAAAGCATTAAAGGAGCATCAAATGCAAGCATACAAGCATACCACAAGGACTAAAATGATGTTATAAGTGGTGCCAAACCACTGAAACAAGCCAAGTAATGCATGCTCAACACTCGCACACCCAAGGCTAACAAGCCAAAATGCAAGGTGGCTATACAAAGCATGTCATGGATGGCCAAAACAACTCCAAACATACCTTAAGCATACTAAGACATGCATAAAAGCTTCACAAAGCTAGGCCAAAAACATGCTAGAAACAAGGCTCAAAGCACAAAGCATGTTAAGGCAATTCATAGCATTACAAGACAAGTATGCAAAGCAAGCATGGTGTGTCTAAACCAACTTAAAACAATGCTATGTCATGGAAAAATAAGCTCAAATACTAGCTAATACATGGCCAACATGAACTCAACAATGGTGCTCACACATGAGGCTAAAATGACAACTTTCGAAGACAACAAGGAGAGGGGATGGCCCTCTCCTTCTTAGGACTTCAAAGCACCATCCCCACCACTGAAATCCCTGTGGATTTCAGTGGTGAGGAGGCCCAAACAAGGTGCTCCCGGAGCTCACCAAAATTACACAAAATGGGGGTCAAACAAGGTCTAAGAGGGGTCAAACAACCCCAAACAGCAAAACAACCTGAAACAACTATTTTAAGCACTTAAAATTAGAACTTTTATTTGTTATAAGTTAAGCTTAAAAACAGATGCAGGGATGGCTAAAAGCTTATTCAAATATGGGAAATAAAGTGTAAAGTTCTTACCCTTGAAGACCACTTTCTAGAACTGAGCTCCAGCTGCTTCCTCAAGCTCGAATCCACTCAAGAACTCTGAAAATCACTCCTTAGTACCTCAGTAGCTAAAGGAAAGTGAAACTCTAGGTGTTTGTGTGCAAAACTATGAACAAAACACCTTAATACACACACAATATAGAAGAGAGGGAGATATAGAGATAGAATAGATACAACTATGCTAACCCTAATCCAGAGCTCTGGAACTTAACCTTCTAACCCTTGAGGAGGGAGGAGAAGGCCTCCCTTTATAGAGGATCACTCTTGTAAAGCTTACAAAACAAGCTAAGCAAGAGTGAAATGGAGGGGGCGCAAAGTAGGTGCCAGCTAGCACAGCTGGCACAAAATATCTGCCAAAAGCAGATGCACAGTGGTCGGCCAGCCAAAAATGCCAAATTGACCAAATAGATGGTCGACCGACCAAACAGAGTGCCGATCGACCAAACATTTGGCCGATGGCAACAAAACAATGGCCGGTGGCCTCAAGCCATGGCCGGTGAGATGTGGGGATGGCTAACAAGCCATTCCCTGCTCCTCAAAAGCAAAACACAAGTGTTTGGTGCAAAACCAAACACAAAACAGGCAAGTCGAGAGGTCTTGAGGCAAGGCGTGTGGCCGAGACCTCCGAGAACTCAAGACGAACACGAACATGGATGATCAACGAGTGTTCAAATAGTGACGTCCAAGTCTTGAGGACGGTCAAAAATGGGGTGTTTACAGTTGCCCCTCTTTGATAGACTCGGACTTGGGCTCAGATGATGGTGCTGACGATGATGCTCCTGGACCTTCGTCCAGGAAGAGGACGAGGACAGACTCTCAGGCCTGAGATGATCGATCCTGATCCAGATTTTTGCTGCTTTTTTTCTTTTTGTTTTACTCTTTCTTTTTGCTGGTAGCTTGAGTACCTTGTACTGCCGCAGACAGGTTTTATTTTCTTCGAAACTTTGTACTTGAAAAGATGATGAAATGAAACAAACTTTTTGTCTGAAAAAGTCTTACATTTGTGTATTTCATACATCGCATCGCATTGTATCACATCATATTAGACAACAATATAAACGAGATTGATCTTTTGTCTGAAAATCAAACCCTTGTATTGTAATAACCAGGTAGTGAACCAGCTAATGACAAAACAACTCATACAACCTACTGCTCATTCTGAACACACAGCCCATAATACAGTGTTTGGTTTACTTTGCATACAGCCTATACACACAGTTCATACAACGCATTGCGTATTCCGAACTCATAGCCCACAACAGCATATTGCTCATTCTGAATACACAGTTCATCCTGAACTCTGCAGAAGTTGAAACAGACGTAGATGCTCCAAAATTTCTTACTTCGCAATCTGGAACCCAAAAGCTTCAGATAGGTCCAGGTTTTTCTGTTCACACTTATCAGGGGTGGACCCTGCAGTTTTATGAAAGAACCAAATTATGTTTTGCACAAATGTGGGGAATGGCATGGCACTCTGAGTACAAAACGATTTGAGGAAAGGGTTTTCAACCGGGTATTGAGCCTACGACTGAACACAGCGAAAAGGACTCATTAGAGAAAGCAAAAAGGCACTCAACCTAAACAAATCAAGTAACACTCGAGACGACTCAAGACAAGAATCGAGACTGTCAAAACAAAAGGCATGACACACAGATGTGTTATAAAAGACAAGAGACCTCTTAGTTTGCGAGGAGCCAGTTTCTCCAGGTATTGTTTCCCACCCTTTCTCATTTGTGATTCTCACATCACTCGGCCCTTAGGCTCGGTTATTCTCTAAAAAAACCCCCTTTTTGCTCACTTTTCTCTCGACTTACACCTCTCTATTCTTCACTCTCTCATTTCTCATCCCTCCCCAGGTATGGTCGGTGAATAAACAAGAGGTTGTGGGTTCATGCCCAACACTATTAGCTCGCAGTTATTTCCTCCAGTGACGTTTAGTCGATGTTCCTGATAAGGGAGTGGAGTATCTTGATCCATTCCAGTTCATGCTTCGCACTTGGCTCGATGCCTCCTTGCTCGGAGGTTGAGAGGACCTTCAGCCCTTTAATGACAGCTTCAGCTGTGCCCTTTTTGGCAAGTATGTTGGCGATGGGGGAAAGACAGGAAGCCTGACTCAACTGTGCCCCTTAGTTCATCATTTTGACCATTTTTTGTTTTGGTTTTCTACTAAAACAATTTTAACCAAAATGAGAGTTAGATTAACATGCTTGTTCGATTTTCTGATTTAAAATCATGCAAATCAGGCAATGAGCAATGAAAATTTTCCATTTTTGGGTCTAAGAAAATGGTCTAGTTTTGGAAAAGATGGAATAATTTTCAAGAAAATAGTCAACCTCAGTAAAAAAATTCTCAAAAACTATTTTTGCAAATGGTCACTGCTCAACAAGCACGAAACTTACTCTCGAGATGCACAGCCTCGGATCGGAGGCAATGAAAAATTGCCCCTTGTTCCAAAGGGCACATCACGGCAACGGAAAGTTGCCCCTTGTCTGGATAACACCGCAGCATACTGTAGTCAGTCTTCATTAGTGATGATCGCAACCGAACTCTCGGATACAGAGAAGACGAAGATGGTCAAAACCAATACATGGACATAGTCACTTTGAAAGTGCATGGGGCTGGACTTCAGGATGAAGTTGCCTACGCATACCAAACATGGGAATCAAGCCTTACGTAGTTCTGGTTGCGTCACAACCGAACTATCGGATTCAGAAAAGGCAAGGATTATCAAAACCATTACATGGACACACTTGATTTGGAAGTGTTGGTGGCTGGACTTCAGGATGAAGTTGCCTACGTATCCCAAACATGGGAATCAAGCCTTACGTAGTTCCGGTTAAGGTACACTCATGTATTAACCCTCACTTTTTAGGCTCTAACTTTTGCCAAGGCCGCTCTTTGCGGGTTTTCAACCTTGCGAGCTTTATTCTTATTTTCTTTTCAATTCCTTTCTCTTTTTTTTTTATTCATTTTTTTGTATTTTCCTTTTCAAATATTTTTATTCTCTTTTTTTTTTTTCATTTTTTTTTCTCTTCTTTTTTCTTGCTCTAACTTTTGCCTGTGTCGCCCTTCCGGGTTTTCGGCCCAGCGAGCCTCTCAAAGGGTAAAAGTGTAACAAGTCCATGCCAAATGGTTTTAGGATCTCAAAGCCATCCGTATCCCGGGGGGGGGGGGTGGTTGTTGTATTGACTTGCAGAAGGATCCATCTTCGGCACTTCGAGCACATCGGACATTTTTGTCCCTAGTTCAAGGGGTGCTTCTGTTCTAGCTTCGCAAGCTTCTTCTGATGAGGTCTGATCTTGTTGATCTGACTTTCTTGGCCTCTTGTTCGAGGGCTGCTTCAAATTTGGCCACGCAGGCCTCATGTTGTAGTTGACCGTTGAACATTCTGAACTAAGGTCCAAGGTTTGAAAGTAAGGGCTCAAGTTTTGAGGCTGAGAGCGATCCTAAGCTGCACAATCTCAAGAGCGATTCCACACAGGTCTTCGCAGGACTACGCAAAACATTTTGTTTTTGAATTTTTTTTTTTTAAGAAAACAACAAATCGCTCGCGCTGAAGATAGTGCGGAACCAATCTGGATCAAGCCAGGGTCCTTATCAGTACTCACGTTAACAAACATGATTTTAATTATTAAGGGCTTAGCACGCCTCTCTTTCTCTCAAATGATCAAAGTTTTGCAAATCTCGAGGAATTCCTTCCTCTTCGTTTTCATCACCACAGTGTTAAAAAAGTTTTGAAAAACTTAGGTCAATGTAATGAATTCGAGGTGCAGAAGAGTAAGTCAGATGCTCCGCCGTTTCATTCAAATTTTCTGTCACAACTAGCTCGAAGTAGCAATAAGCACGGAAACATGATAGCCGCAGCTGTTTCATTCAGATTTCCTGGTTGCAACTGGCTCCACAGAAGAGACAGACTCAAAAGAAAACAAAAGGGTAATTACAAAACAAAATAATGATATCCGAGGCAAC
Organism: Camellia sinensis; assembly: GCF_055761805.1. Taxonomy (NCBI): domain Eukaryota; kingdom Viridiplantae; phylum Streptophyta; class Magnoliopsida; order Ericales; family Theaceae; genus Camellia; species Camellia sinensis. The sequence continues at coordinate 93,907,892 of NC_138975.1, forward strand.
AACCCTGGAATCACCTGATTTCTATACAATGGGACTGACTCGACACAACATGACAGACCCTTAAGCAAAAAGACTGACTCAGGACAAAGTGACAGACTCAAAACAAAAATAAAGAACTGACTCGACACCCAAGCCAGAAGTTACAAAACTACATTCGCAAATGCTCCCAACAGCGCATGCCAAACGCCACCTCTGAAATACATCGAGCGCCGCCCGCAGGTGGTCCAACCCCTGATCACATACTTGTAGTATCCTCGAAGTCCAAGAACTCAGCGGTGATAGACTTGGCTGAAGTAGGTGGGAGGATGACCTCATTGTCGATCAAATCTTGCACTTCGTGGCGAAGGCGGAAACAACCGTCGGTGCTGTGACCGGTTTGCTGGTGGTACACGTAGTACAAGGTAGCATCATGTGTGAGAGGGAGATTCTTCGGGAGAGGTCGAGGCTCGAGGGGTTTAAGGTGCCCCCTTTCAGCAAGGATCTAGAGCGCCTTAGACAAAGGCATGTAAAAGGCATGGAAGACTCTGCGCCCTCGGGGCAGGTACTTTGAAGTCTGAGGATTCTTGCTAGACACACTAGCGAAAGGGTCGGCAGGCACTACCTTGGCTTTCTGATCTTTTCCAGATGCAGAGTTAGGAGTGGAAGGAACTGTTCTGGCATGACAGGGCCTATCCTGATTTTCGCCTGGCTTGAACTGCCTTCGGCTGGAGTGGGGAAAGCATCATCCACAGTTTTAGTCATGATTGCGAGTACTTGTTGCTTATTCATCCCCCCGGCTTTCAAAGCCTCGACTGCCCACAGCAGTTGTTCAACGGGATCAACATCTGTTCCCACTGTATTCTTACCTCGGGTATCAGCTTGATCGAGGGTTTGGGTTGCTATTGACATGTCATTGCTATAGCTTGAGACAACCTCGGATTGGCTGAGCTCGATCACAATTTGCCCCAGTAGCGGGGGCTCCTGCGATATGACATTCCTAGCATATGATGTAGCTGGTGGCGAAGCCGACATTCCGTAAGCGAGATCAGCCACAGACGTCTGAAGGTCACCAATTATTCCCATCAACTCAAATGTCGTGGGCTCACGAACTTGAAACATCTGGGGTTCCCAGATCGGGCGCGCAACAGGCGACCTGGGTGGATGTGGTACTTCAACATTGGTCTCACTTTGCAGAGTGATTCCTTGGTCTAATGCGGCTGCCATAACCACAATCTCCTCTGAACTTTGGGTCATCATAAGTCCGCTGAACTTGAACGGAGATTATGCAACCGGCGATTGACGGATCAGACGTCTGCCTTGCCTCAGCGAAGGAGAACACCAAATCTCTGAACCTTGAGGGAAAACAAGCAGCATTTCAGCCCAAATGGAACAGACACAGGCGTAGCTGAATAACTGTACTCTACTACTGATCACTGTTCCGTAAAACCACTGCCCCAAAAAACTGAATCTGATACCCGCATATATAACCGATTCCCCAAAACATTGATACTGATGCCCTCAGGCCTGGTACCAAACTTGCAAACTGATATGTGCGTTTTTGTAGAGATACACTCTAAAAGCACATAGCAAGTAAATGAGAACCAAAACACCCCTATGTTGGGGTACGGTTTCCCTGTCCTATTTTGTCAGGAACTAGGGTTTCACTACGCACGCAGCGGTTTCAAACAACCTATAATCGAGTAGCAACCCATCTTAGCTTGGAATGGTCACTATGGATTCCGAATATGCACTAGGTCGAATGGTCAAAAGGGTGCCCCGGTAAAAATTGGGATTTTGTTCCCATCGTGGCAGAGCCTGTAACCGGTCAGCCTTACGGCATGCTTAACAAAGCAAGCCTTCGGCAAACCGTTCAAGAATAGCAGACAGCAAACACCGTGTCCTAGGCGCACCAATGCACATGCAATGCAAAGAAACACATAAGTGTAGTCAAAACAAGATATCATGAGTTCGAGTCAAGCTCTCTAAACTCCCGAGCAGAGTCGCCAGAAACTGTAGACGTCCCCGCTAACGCCCCGGAAGGGAATCCCATTTCGTTCGTTTGGGCTCACTACAGTTTAGGACTCAAATTGCCACGGTTCTAAATCTGAACCAAAGAGTCCAAATCTGGCAAATCGTTCTGAGAAAATAGATTTTTAGAAAGAAGTGCCAAACATGGACTGCTTTGCCAGATACAGAGTCGCCACCTAAATATTTTTTATGGGGGAGTTTAGGAAACCCTGACTCGTTTGCCTATGGGCATGTGTCCGTCATCACCAAAGTTGCCTCGGCTCGGGAACTTGGGTACGATTGGAGAAGGTCAGCTATGAGCACCCCCTCTCGCCTGATCAAAATCGGCCTCTACTAACCATGATATCTATTTTTGAAAACATTATGCGTTCTTGTTCCGATTAATTAGCTAATCTTACTATGTGATGCCCATAACATAAAAGTATAGACTAGATCGCCTAATTTGGAACAAAGCATCGCATATCCATTTGTTTGGAAATCGGTTTGAAATTTGCTACTCGCAAGTAGGCTAAAACATGGATTTCGACGAGTTGTTCCAACTCAAATAATCCAACCTTCACCCACAGGCATTTAGGCAGATATATCACATAAGCATATAGCCACATGGTAAGCATGCTGTCATGTTAACACTTACACTCATGCAAAGATGCTAAAACACAAATGCTTACCGAGTACTCCAAGCCAAAAGAGAAAACATGTTAGCAATCAAACGTATGATCTAAGTCCGTGTTAAATGGCTAATGCATCACAGGCAAAATGCAATCTAGAATAGACTCGGTTAATCCTAGGATGGCATGTGAAATGCAACAGGTAACATGTATTCAAGTTAGATTTGAAATACTATGCAGTTAGCATGATGCGCCGAGCTCGGTGCATGCAATACTGATGAATGAATGCATGCATGCATAGCATAAGGTATGCTAAATTAAATATGCCCTAGTACTAACCATCAAAAGCTGGTAAGTAAAAGGGAGAAAGAAATGGGGGTTAGAAGACATGCACACACACACCCACACTTATTACACATTCGCCCTCGCTCGGAGGGACCAAAAGAATAATACAAATTAATTAACCTACAAGCTAATTAATTATTACAGACCAATTAACTAAGCTAAGAAAGCAATAAAATTGCCTCGGGAAGAGGGTCCAATGCATGCGTGCTCGGGTTTGCTCGGAAATCCGTCACCATGCACAAGCTGCCTCGGTTTACCATGCTCTGCTCTTTTGAAAATTGCATAAGTCCCAAGGAACACTCTTTGAACACTGTGGAGCATCACCGACCAAGGGGAAACATCACTGACCATGGTAGAAGGGTCATCGACCAAATATTCAGCTCTCGGCCTCAAATGTCTGGTCGGTCAGAAATAGAGATGGTCGGCCGACCATGTATGCTTGCAGAATCCTGTTTTGACAGCAGCAGAGGGCAAACATGGCATGGCAATACATTTCAAGCAAATGTTTGCATAGACACCCTCTTTATCATGTTCATGACTCAAAGGAGGATGGTCCTCGACCCTCGGGCCACCAATCCCGCATTTTAATGCGTGATGGCCAAAGATGCCAAGTTATGCATTTCGATGTCAAATGAAATGCAAACCAAATAAACACATAAGGCCCAACCTCTATCACTTGATCAAGAGACAAGGCATGCATGCCAAATGCAACCTAAGCATGTGAGCTAAGTATGCAATATGAGCATGAGGGTAAGCAATATGAAGGTGCAAGCATGTAACAAGTATGCAAGCTAACAAGCATGCAAATGATATGTGACAACATATCAAGCGAACATGTGACAACATGTTAAGTAACTACAAGGGGAATGCATGCCAAATGCAACACAACTTTAAGCATGCAACGACATGCCATGGGCCAAGTATGTGACAACATAACTATGGGCCAAGTGTACGACAATATGCAAGGCAAATGTACACACAAGCATTCATGCACACAATGGTCCTAAACTTCAGCATGAGGGAGTAACTTTTAAGGCCAAAGCAGTGGCTAATATGCTAAGCACATGAAGGCGAATGTACATACAAGCATGCATAGATACATGGTTCAAGACTTAAGCATAAAGAAGCAACTTTTAAGCACACTTAAAAGGGACAAACATAGGCATACGGCAAGCATACTAAGCTCTGAAAATCATGTTAAGGATGGTGCCAAACCAACTAAACAAGACAAACAAGGCGTGCAACTATGTCCAAAACTCAAGGCAAGCCAAGGGGCTTAAACCATGGCTATATGAAGCAAGTCCCAAAGGGCCATGGGGACTCAAAGCCACCCCAAGGTAGACAAAAACAAGGTCCAAGGCACACCTAGATGGCACCTAAATGGCCTAAGTCTAAAGGCATGCAAAAGGTTCCAAACATGGAGCATGAAACACCAACCTTTTAAAGCATTAAAGTAGCATCAAATGCAAGCATACAAGCATACCACAAGGACTAAAATGATGCTATAAGTGGTGCCAAACCCCTGAAACAAGCCAAGTAATGCATGCTCAACACTCGCACACCCAAGGCTAACAAGCCAAAATCCAAGGTGGCTATACAAAGCATGTCATGGATGGCCAAAACAACTCCAAATAGACCTTAAGCATACTAAGACATGAATAAAAGCTTCACAAAGCTAGGCCAAAAACATGCTAGAAACAAGGCTCAAAGCACAAAGCATGTTAAGGCAATTCATAGCATTACAAGACAAGTATGCAAGGCAAGCATGGTGTGTCTAAACCAACTTAAAACAATGCTATGTCATGGAAAAATAAGCTCAAATACTAGCTAAGACATGGCCAACATGAACTCAACAATGGTGCTCACACATGAGGCTAAAATGACAACTTTCGAAGACAACAAGGAGAGGGGATGGCCCTCTCCTTCTTAGGACTTCAAAGCACCATCCCCACCACTGAAATCCCTGTGGATTTCAGTGGTGAGGAGGCCCAAACACGGTGGTCCCAGAGCTCACCAAAATTGCACAAAATGGGGGCCAAACAAGGCCTAAGAGGGGTCAAACAACCCCAAACACCAAAACAACCTTAAACAACTATTTTAAGCACTTAAAATCCGAACTTTTATGTGTTATAAGTTAAGCTTAAAAACAGATGCAAGGATGGCTAAAAGCCTATGCAAAAATGAGAAATAAAGAGCAAAGTTCTTACCCTTGAAGACCCCTTTCAAGAACTGAGCTCCAGCTGCTTCCTTAAGCTCAAATCTACTCAAGAACTCTGAAAATCACTCCTTAGTACCTCAGTAGCTAAAGAAAAGTGTAACTCTAGGTGTTTGTGTGCAAAACTATGAGCAAGTCACCTTAACACACACACAATATGGCAGAGAGGGAGATATAGGATAGAATAGATACAACTATGCTAACCCTAATCCAGAGCTCTGGAACTCAACCTTCTAACCCTTGAGGAGGGAGGAGAAGGCCTCCTTTTATAGAGGATCACTCTTGCAAAGCATACAAAACAAGGTAAGCAAGAGTGAAATCCCTCTATACACGTGTATAGAGGGTGTGCAAAGTGGGTGCCAGCTAGCACAGCTAGCACAAAATATCTGCCAAAAGCAGATGCACAGTGGTCGGCTAGCCAAAAATGCCAAATTGATCAAATAAATGGTCGACCGACCAAACAGAGTGCCGACCGACCAAACATTTGGTCGATGGCAACAAAACAGTGGCCGGTGGGCTCAAGCCATGGCTGGTGAGATGTGAGGATGGCCAACAAGCCATTCCCTGCTCCTCAAAAGCAAAACACAAGTGTTTGGTGCAAAACCAAACACAAAACAGGCAAGTCGAGAGGTCTTGAGGCAAGGTGTGTGGCCGAGACCTCCGGGAACTCAAGACAAACACAACATGGATGATCACCGAGTGTTCAAACGGTGACGTCCAAGTCTTGAGGATGGTGAAAAATGGGGTGTCTACAATAACCTACTCGACATACACGCTTACACTGTTCGCTACGCAATGCTTTTGCCTCTTCACTTTGGTCGTTGCTCACTTTGTGGTTGGGTAACCCCTTCTGTGGGCTGCACATTGTCTATTTAAATGATGGCCCCTTCATTAATTATGAAGTGCATTGCTTATGATATGCCTACGGTCGCCGTCGTCACTCCATCTATTCGGTAGAGGGACTATCAACGGGCAAGGGCAGATATGCATCTATTTGGCGTATAGATATCTCGCCAAATTGTATCTACCCCAACTGACCAGTTGTGGTTTTGCTTATTCGGCGGAGACACTCATGTTCAACTAGGGCAAGGACAGATATGTGAATATATTCGACTTGTCCATCTTTCATTGGATTATTCCACTGCTCTACTTAACCATTGTGAATTTCATTATTTAGTATTGTGCTTTTGCTTATTTGGCGGTGACACTCCTGGTCAACCGAGGCAAGGGAAGATATGTGAATCTATTCGGCTTCAGCTTGTCCATCTTTTGCCGAATTATTCCATTGCCACACTTGACCATTGTGAATTTCATTATTTAGTATTGTGCTTTTGATTATTTGGCGGCGACACTCATGTTCAACCCCGGCAAGGGCAGATATGTTCAATGAATTTATTTCTGCCTTGAGCTTTCATTATTGATTGTGATTTTGCGTTTAGTCGGCACTATGTTCATTATTTGGCATTTTGTTGATTGATGCTTATTATCCACATGGCATTTTCATAATCTAAATGCTACAATATGTACTTGGCCGAATTGACCATTGAAGTTAGCTACTACTAGGCATTTTCATTAACTCATTACCAGAATAGACATTTTTCATTCATAAACTGTACACGTACATGCACCACTTTATCAATGAAAATGGTCTTCATACAAAAAGCATACAAAATGATTACAAGTACATAACAAAAGCAACAAACATCATCAGAACAACAACTGTAAATGATGCTAAATGTCGCCAAACTCCTCTGGATCAGCCTCTAGTGGCTTAACCTTTCATTGCTCGTATGTAATCGATTGATCAAGAGTTACTTTGGCAGCTGCCAAAGCCTTAAGCCATCCATGCTTGAAGCCTCGATTTTTAAACTTTAGCGCTTCAGCTGTATATAGCTCTTTGGCTGCAAGCTCTCTAGCCTCAAATGCTTTGGCTGCATCGGCCTCAGTGTGTTCCTGCACCTTCTTCGCTTCCTCAAGGTTGGCCCTTAATTTGGTGTACTATTTCTTGGCCAACTTCAACTCGCCATCTATAAAGTTCTCTCTTTCTTCGACGGCCTGCCAGAGCAGATCAGCGTGCCTTGTTCTCTCCTGTTCAGCGTCCGCCCTCGCCCGCTCTTCTTCTGCTCTCTTTGATTCGCCCTCAGCCTTCGTCGTCGCCATCATTAAGTTGGCCATTGCTGTTGTGGCCTTGCCTTCCTAATTCTCAAGCTGGCCTGCCATCACACCGAGCTTCTCCACGACGTCGTAGTGATGACGATCGATTTCTGCTATATTGCCTGCCATCTAACAAGCATGATAATCAAAGTCACATTAGTCAGCATAAAAATGGAATTAAAAGATGGATCCATCTGAGTACATGCTACGTACCAATATAGCCGATTAAGCTACCAAGGCAATTGAGACGATGTCTGGCTTGGCATGCAACGCCACTGTGTCTGCCGGAAGTGAAAGCACCGATGCTACACTTAAAGCCACGATGGGATCTTTGATAGCCTACACACTCGACAAAATCGGTGAAATCTTCATCCTTGGCTGGATGATGAACGGCTCAGCCGAATTCAGAGAGAACACCTCCATCCTTTTCCATTTATTAATCGGTTTTTATGATGATTCGGCAAGGGATTCAATGGGGCATTTTTTGCCACTATGATCGGTTTGATTGGAGCCTGAGGTTTCCATTGGTCGCCGATTAGGGACTTTATCAGCCATAATCAATTCATGAGTTGTCTTAGGAATTGCTGCTGGAAGGGGAGTTTCTAGGTCCCCTTCAGTACCACTGGCTCTCCTTCTTGCCGTCATTTTCTCGGCATTTCTTCTTCTGGCAAACTGGGCAAGTGATTCTCCGCCCATCTCCTCAGACTTAGCTTTAGGCAAAACTCCTAATTCGGTGAAGATGTCGTCCTCTGGAGAAGTACCCACCACTTGGCTAGAAGTAGAGCGTTGGCTGTTACCCTTTGGGTTAAGTTGCTCAAAGGCCAACTCAATTTCCCTATTTAATTCTTGTTCTTCCAGATGACCCCCTAGTCCAGTTTCTTTGGCTTCTAAACTTTCTTCTTCTAAATGGCTTTCCGGTCCAACCTCTTCGGCATCTGAACCCTCAAGGCCAATATCCCTTAAGTTCTTGAAGTTGGGGAATATGAGTGCCGTAAGTTACTGTTCTCTCTCGGCACTGGAATATGGTCTGTAGCCGAAAATGTTGAGTAGGTTAGGTCGTATTTTAACAGAATGTGTGCGGTGCGCCCCTATCCTTGAAGATTTGCACGCCTTTTGCATTTAAGGACCATCTTCACCTGATTAAGAACGGTTTCGTTTGCCGACGAAAGACCTCTCTTTAAGTCGTTACCTGCTCACAACAAAACTGGTCGGTCATTTAGCACCGAATAGAACGTTTAACCAAGAGAATTATGTTCGGCCACCTGGCTTGCCTTTCCATCTTGGCACAGGGTCTTGGTGATCTTCTCCCTCACCGAATTCCCAATTGCCTCGGACAACGACAATAACATCGTCAACTCTTTTTCCAGAGCTGGCAAGCATAGTCACCAAATGGTGATCTATGTCCTTGGCTCTAAGAAAATAATGGCCTTGACAACTAGTTGACTTAGCCCTGACATAGCAGTGCCGAATAGTTGGGATTCCCAGGTTGAGCCCAAGTAGACGGTTCAATTCTACTAAACTCATGTTTATACGGTAAAGTTCACATTGGGTTGAGAGAGAATGAGACCCCAGTAACGTAGAACAGCCCTGAGAAATGGATGTTGGGAGAAACAGACCCTACCCTCAACAATTGACAGAAAAGAAAAGATGATAGTGTTTGTATCAGCCTACTCCATATCAACCACAGTGTCTGGAATGAGGGATAAGAGGACGTTGTTTGGGATTGAAAAGTGACAACAGAAGGTGGCGACTCGTTTCTCAGAGAGGAGAGCTTTCAAATGAGTCTCCATTCTAGATGGAGTATAAGAAATAAAAATAAAAACACAGAAAAGGACTGGAATGCGAACAAAGGAGGAAGAGAGAGAGGGACTTATAGGTCAGAGCAAAAGAGCAAAGCGAAAAAGCGATATGAAGCAGAATTAAAAACGCAGGAGTCTTGTGAGGAAGGAAGAACGGTATGAAGAATGCCAAAGAGCCAAGGTTCAACACATACAGAAGGATAGATTTCAAATTGTATTCAATGAATGTCAAAATATGAAGAGATGAGAAGCAATGATGAATTCATATCATGTCTGATCTGACGTATCAATACTAAATGGCATGCGTGCGCCATGTTTCCAACTTTCAAGACCTAATTAACCTATAAGCTGAAAAGTACACACGGAAGTCGACCATGCCAAATAATAGATGTTAATCGGATGTTCGGGGGGCAATTGCGGTGGCCAAATAAATGAGATTTTGAGATTCTTCCGCTGGTCGAATAGAAGTTGGCCCATGTTAGGTCCATTAGCTGGCCGAGGCCGACAACAAGTCGGCCCATGTCAGGTCTAGTAGAGGGCCGTAGCCGAGTACAACCAAGTTAAAGGGCTGTCATAGTTGTGTACCCCATGGGTTGTATAGAAGGCCCAAGAATGAGGAGAAAGCCTAAGACGAGGAAATGGGCCCTAAGAGGGTCCTTGGGGAGCATTATAAAAAGGAGCCATAATCAAAGAAAAGAGGAGAGATAACGAAAAGAAGAAAGAAAAGATCAATGAGAGAGAAATGGAGAATTAAGAAGTTCTGTTTGGACAACAGAGTATTTCTAAATCCATTTCACCACAAATACATATGTAGGCACCCCATTTTTGACTGACCTTAAGACTCAAACGTCATCGATTGAGCGCTCGGTGATCGTGCATGTTGTGCTTGTTTCGAGTTTCCGGAGTTTTCGGCTGAGTGCCTTGCCTCTAGGACTCTGAACTCTTTGTGTTTTTGCTCAGTTTGTGGACCGAACCTTGTTTTGTCTTCCCTGGAGGGAGAGAGAGGTCTTGTAGACCATCCTTTTGTCGTTATAGACCACTTTTTGCGGTTGTAGACCACTTTTCTCGCTTGGAGACTAGTTTTCGATTTTCGGAGCCTTCGGCCGTGCGCCTTGTCTCGGGACCGCTTAACGTTCTCCATTTGGCTTGGATTTCGGACCATGCCTTGCTGCCTTGGCCTAGAGGGCCACTGTGGTCTGAGAGACCACTTTTGGTGCCCGTAGACTAGTTTTTGAGGCTCCCGACTGCGCGCCTTTCCTCTCGGACTCTTGTCTTGCATCCTTTTTGGTTTGTTTTTGGTACAAACCTTGTTTTCCTTGTTTGGAAGGTGGTATACGGGTGGGAGACTAGTTTTTTTCCCTTGGAGACCACTTTCCTTCCTGCCAGCCAGTTTTCTGGTCGGCCACCACACCACTGCCTTGCTTTCATGCTGCAGACCATCTCCGCCCATGGCCGACCACTTTCTTCCCTGGCCGACCACTTCCACTGGTCGGTTGACCAGTGTAAGTAGTTGACCGGCCACTTTAAGTGGTCGGCAGTTTTCCATCACCTTTTTGGAGATATTTTCTAGCCAGCTGTTACAGCTGGAAGGCACAGAAGCCATCCTTTATACACATAGAGGGATGGCTTTAGGGCTAAAGCTTGTCCAACAATCTTGTTGCATGTTTTTCTATATAAGAGAACCTCCCCCCCTCCTTCTCTAGGTTCAGAATTTTGTGCTTGAGAGATATAAATACACATTTGTGCTTCAAAAGTGCCTTTTTATCACACTTTAACACACAAACACATAGTGAAACACCATACTCTTAGAGCTAAGGTCCCTTGAAGTTGTTTTTGAAGTTTTTGGACTGGTTTTGGTCAGAAAAAACTGCTGGAGTTGTTGCTCTAGAGTTATTCTACAAGGGTGAGAAACTAACCTCTTAAACCCTTATTTTTGCTTAAGATTTTGGCGCCCTACTTGCATGTTGTTTTAGACCTAACTTTAAACTACAAAAAGTTCTGATTTTTAGTCCTTAGCATGTTTGTTTGAGGCCTCGTTGGTGTTGGGAGTAGTCTACCCCCTCTTGTGCCTTGTTAGGCCTTGTTTTGAACCTTCTTTTTTAGCTATTGGGACCACTTCCTTTTGGCCTTCTTACCACTAAAATTCAGAGGATTTTCAATGGTGGAAAGGTGGTTTTGAGGTCCCAAATAGACGAGGGTCATCCCCTCTCCGTGTGTTTTGTATGCTTGCCTTGTATGCCTCATGTTTGAGCATGTTTGTTAAGCTTATGTTGACTCCAACTTAGCATGTATTTGGGGTTATTTTGACATGGCATACCACTGTTCTGACTTGGTTTTGTCATTCCTTGCATACCTTATACACTTGTAGTGTAAATCTTGCAAATTAGCTTTGTGTGCTTCATGAAGTAGCATGTCTTTCTAGCTTGCTTTGAGTCCATCTCAGCATGTTCTTGGTGTTGTTTTTCCATGATATACCTCTGTTAAGGTTTGGTTTGATAGCCCCATGCATGCTCCATGCACTTGTAGTGCAATTTCATGAACTAGCCTAATGTGTATCATGCTTTAGACCATCATTCTAACATGATTTTGGCTTAACTTTAAGAAGCTTTTGTTCATGTTTTAGCATGCTTAAGCTCTAATTTGTGTTGTCTTGGTCATACGTGCCATGCTTTGTATAGCTATAGTGCATTTTAGCTTGTTAGCTTTTTGTATTGAGTCCGCTAGCATGCATTGCTTGGCCTATTTGAATGATTTGGCATCATTTTTTATGAGATTTTAGTGCATGTTTCATGGTCATACACTCACATCTTTCACTTATTCCATGCTTTGAAGGGTTGGTTCTTTATGCCTTAACATGAGTCATTGCGTATGCCTTCATGCCTAAGCTTGCGAGCTATCATTTTAGTATGTTTTTGGGGTTATTTTGCCATGATATAACTCTGATTTTTGTTGGCAAAGCCATCTCATGCTTGGTCTTAGTAGGTGTAGTGTAATCCTCCCTTTTGGCCTTGCATATTCCATGCTTCATGCCCTTCATGCTAGATTATTTTGGCTTCCTTCCATACATATTTTAGCATCATTTTGACATGCTTTAGGACTGTTTTGAGTTTTCTTAGCCATATGCTTCAAGTATTGCATAGCTATAGTGCAAGTGCTTATGCTAGTTTCAAGCTTTGGGCACCATAGCATGCTTCATTTGTATCATGTGCATGATTTGGCATCATTTAACATAACATTTCAGAGTGTATAGCATTGCCATGTTCCCATTTATTTCACCCTTTGAGTGCCTCTAAGGGTTGTGCATTGTTGCCTTGTTTGTGGCCTAGCATGTATGCCATCTTGCCTAGGTCCTTGAGCTCCCATCTCAGCATGTTTTGGTCTGTGTTTAGACCTACTTGAGCTCTATTTGTGGCTGGTTCATGCTTTTGTGCCATGTATTGCATGTCCCTAGAGTAGTCCTCTTTGCTAGCTTTAATGCTTAAGGATCCTTGCATGCTTTGCTTGTGTTGTTTGAATGATTTGGCATGATTTCATACTTTATTTCAATATATATAGTGTTGTTACACTTCCATATTTATCACTCCTTGAGCACTCTTGAGGGTTGTGCTCTTAGGCCTAGTTGATAGGCCAATGCATGTGCATGCTTGTATATGCTTTTGTGCCTTCATTTCTTAGCATTATGGCCACTGTTTTGGGCATGGCTGAGGTCTGTCCACATTCGGTTTAAGTCCATTTATCATTGTGTATGCCATGTTGTTTACATGCTTATGTCACATTGCATTGAGTATGCCATGTTGTTCATTGCATTGTGTATGCTATGTTACCTTGCATTGAGTATGCATGCCATTAGCATTGATAGCATGCTCATGTTCTTTGCATTGTGTATGCCATGTTGTTGTTTGCATTGTGTATGCCATGTTACATTGCATTGAGTATGCCATGTTGTTGCTTGCATTGTGTATGGATTGGGTGTTAGTCCAAACACAAGAAACGAGGGACGTTTCATACTTGAAGTGATGAAACGTGCCTCAATTCTCGGTTGTCGACCCTCTTGATCATACATGATAAAGGTCAAAGCTTTATGTGTTTATGTGTGCATTCATTTCATATTGAATTGTGCAATTTGGATTCTCGGCCATCATGCATTGAAATGTGCGATTGGTGGCCCGAGGGTCGATAACCGCACTCCCTTGAGCTTATGAAATGATAGGGAGGGTGGTTGTGCACACATACCTTGCAAATAGATTGCCATGCCCTTTCTTGCTCTCTGTTGTAGCAAACTGGAGAAGTGCAGCAACAAGTGGTCGGCAGACTAGAAAAACTAGCTGGCCGACCACTTTTTCTGGTCTGCAGCAATGGTAATTGGTCGGCCAGTGGCTGGCAACACCCCTAGGTGGTCGGCCATGCTCCTACAGGTCCCCAAGGTGAGTTAGAAGCTTTCTGGAGCTTTGTACAATGTTCTGAGAACAGTTGCAAACAGAGGCAAATCGGGGCATCGCGGTGGATTTCTGAACAAGGCAACCGGGCATGCATGCACTCCTCTTCCCGAGGACCTCTCTTTACTGCTTTCCTTAGCTAGTTTATGCTTTGGTTCTGTATTGAAGTAGTTAATGTGTTTAGCTGCTTATTTGTGTTGTAATAACTAGTTAGCTTGTTAGTTAGCTAGTTTTGTGATGTAATAATTAGTTTAATTAGCTTAAATTAGCTAGTTAGCTTAGTATTCGGACCCTCCGTCGAGAGGGCCAACTGTTATAATAAGCATGCGTGTGTGTGATGCATGTCTTCCAACCTCTATTTCTTTCCCCCTTTTACTTAACCGCTTACGATGGTTAGTTTTAGGACATGTTTCAATTAGCATACTTATGCTTCGCATGTGTGCATTCATTCATCTGTCTTGCATGCACCGGGCTCGGTGCATCATACAAACTGCATTGTATTTCAATTCCAATTTGAATCCATGTACCAAGTTGCATTTGATATGCCATCTTAGAATAGTCGAGCCTATTTTAGTTGCATTTTTGCATGTGTTGCATTAGCCATCTTAACATGAACTAGGATCATGCATGATTTCTAACTAGTTCTCTGTTTTGGCTCGGAGTACACTGTGAGTGTTTACGCTTTAGCATACTGCATGAGATGTGTATGTTGCCATGTTAGCATGCTTGCCATGAGGCTAACTGCTTAAGTGTTTAACTGCATGAATGCCTATGGATGAAGGTTGGATTGCTTGAATTGGAACAATTCATTGAAATCCGCGACTTAGCCTACTTGCGAGTAGCAAACTTCTAACCGTTTTCAAACAAACGAACATACAATGTTTTGTTCTAACTTAGGCGATCTAGTCTATACTTGTATGTTGCGCGCATCACATAGTAATTCTAGGTTAATAACCAGAATAAGCACACATGTGTTTTCAAAAACAATATATCATGTTAGTAAAGGCCGATCTTTGATCGGGCGAGCGGGGGTGCTTATTGTATGACCTTCCCCTCTCGTACCTAAGTTCCCGAGCCGAGGCATCTTTGGTGATGACGAACATGTGGCCTTAGGCACGAGTCAGGGTTTCCTAAATTTCCTAGAAATAAAATATTTAGGTGGCGACTCTGTATCTGGCAAAGCAGTCCATGTTTGGCACTTCTTTATAAAAATCAGTTTTCCAAAACGATTTGCCGGATTTGGGCTCTTTGGTGATCTATCAGTCTTGCATTGCACTTTGCAAGATTAGATTTAGAACCGTGACACGAGTCTGAACTGTAGTAGCTAAGAACAAAACGATTCGTGCCATTGCTGTGCGGAGGGCGGAGTTCTCGGGGCGGTCTATAACATACATCTTACAGTCTTAAACTTGAAGGTTTTGCTGAGATTCTTGAACACAATTTCAGCTCCTTAAGAGTGTTTTGCTTGTGGTTTGTGAACTAAGAAGAACATCCTCTCTTTCAAGAGGTGATCTTTGAACTCTTCAACCATCTCTTCTCTCTCTTTTTCTTGTACTTTCATACTAATTTTTAGAGTTGTTTTTAAGCTTAAAATGTAATTAAAACTTTGTTAAAGTGAGTGAGCTAGCCACCCTTTCATTGGCTAGTTACTTGTTGTGCACCCCTTTGTTTTTCTTTCGTTGTTTTTGCTTTCCTTTCACTTTATTTGGTAAATTCCAATACCTTTTTAGCACTATTTTTAGGTTGTCTTTGTGTGTTATGAATTGAATATGGGCTTATAAAAGGGTCTTAGTCCTCCCCGTTATATGTGCTCTTACTTCCTCTGCTTTGAATATCATATTTAGGTGGCAACTCTGAAATCTGCAATGCATAATGGATTTTCTAGGATTTGACAGATTTGGACTCTCATTTGTCTTTTTCTATTTCACATTGCACTTGTAAAACCAGATTCAGAACCATAGGAGTTTGAATTATAGGGCTATCGTACCCAAGGAGACTAAACCCCTCCGATGGGCATGAAAAACCAGTTACACAGTATCCATGTAAACGTAGGCTCTATAGGCACTACTATTGCCATTTCATGGAAATTTTGTCCATGGGATCGGTATCCGTGTGGTTTTTAGGACTTTCACCATGGACAATCAGGCTAACTTATTTCAACGAGACAACATATACTTCCCAGATTCACCCATTCTCTCAAAATGATAAACATTTCCAATGTATAGACATGAAATAATGCTCGATGCAAATGGATAAGACAATAATTCTACTAATTCTCATGTAATTTCTACAACAATTATAGCTATTCTCTACTGATAGTCCAAAACAGATATTTCTAAACAATAATTTTCAATAATGATAAACTTTCTAAATTTTGAAGATGTGAGTGATAATACATATCCAACTCCACCATCTTTATCAATATCAACCCAATTTCACATTTCCAACATCAATTTCATTTATCCTTTCAAAATCAACATTTGATATATTTAGGGTAAAACCCCCATTTCTTTATAAACCAATTTCAAAGGTAAAAATACACTAATTCATCATAACTCAACAATAAACATATTCTTTTAATCATTTCCAACAAAGCATTTGAAAACCCCTCTTCAGAAAGCAAGCCAAACCATAGGTTTATCCAAAATTCCTCCAAATCACAATGTTGTTTTATAAAGAAACCCCATCTCAAGCTTAGAAGATGAGAGAAAGAGTGAATGAACTTCAACAATGCCCAAACCCAACTTTGTTTGGATCGAAAGGAAGCCCACGACGGGTTTTACCTTTTTAACAAAGGGACACGGGTGAAGAACTCCACGAATCTAGGTATATTTGTAGAGAGATGTAGAGTTTTAGAGAGAGAGGGTGCAGATCTAGGGTCTTTAGAATGTTTAGAGAGGGAGATAGAGAGAGAAGAGAGAGAGAGAGATAGAGAGAGAGAGAGAGAGAGAGATGAAAAAGTGACTCAAAAGTGGCTTTTTATAAACTGATAAATGAAAAAGTGACTCAAAAGTAGCTTTTTATAAATTGATATACGTGCAGATCGCTCGAGCGACCAGACACAAAAAGTTGAACCGCTTGAGTGCATAAAGCTTCGCTCGAGCGAAGAATACCAACTCCCAAAAGTTTTACAGACAGAAGACCACCGCTCAAGCTCAAAAAAGGCCGCACAAGCCAACACCGCTTGAGCGCAAGAAGCTTCGCTCGAGCAAAGAATACCACCTCCTAGTATATTTGTAGACCTGCAAAAGTACTGAGAGTTCACAAAGACCGCTCGAGCGTAAGAAGTGTCGCACAAGCAAAGAAGCAAAATTCTGGGCAACAACAGTTTGAAAAACAAGCTACCAACCTGTTCCAAATGTAACCAACACACCCCGAAAGCCAAACTCAAAGAGAAATAAGAGGAAACAAAACATCAAATGGGCCGAGTCTATACCAAAATCGCTATGACTTCTCCTCCAGAGGAATTTCGTCCCTAAAATTTTAAACCAAACATTAAAACCACATTTAAACCAATTACCACAATGATAGTAATTCAAATTCATCAATATGACCCATCCACCGGTCATCAATTCTCATCAAAATGATAAATGAGTTTTCAATACTGAATATACAATTCACATTTTCAAAACATATGCAATTTTTTTGTTACATTAACATAACGAAGTTTTCAATACATGTTCAAATATCAACAAATAGGTCTGGATACTTCTCACAGACTTTCGTCTCATACTCCTAAGTGGCCTCCTGAACCCCGTGGTGTTGCCACAACACTTTTACCAAAGGAATCGTCTTGCCTCATAAGACTTAGTCTCAAGTGTCTAAAACCCTAACCAGTCTCTCCTCATACGAGGCATCCTCATCTACGTCTAACTCAGTCCAATCCAACACGTGTGAAAGATCTAGCTCATACTTTCGAAGCATACAAGTATGGAACACATCATGAACCCCTGAAAGCTGTGGCGGCAAGGCCAACTAGTAAGCTACCTCCACAATCCATTATAGGACCTCAAAAATGCCTAATAAATCTAGGAGACAACTTCCCACTCTTCCCAAACCTCATCAAATCCTGTCTAGGTGATATTATCAAGAAGACATGATCTCCCACCTCAAAGGATAACGGTCTCCTCCTACGGTCGGTATAGCTCTTCTGACGACTCTGAGCCGTAACCAATCTCTTACGGATAAGTGTAACTTTCTCCATCATTTTCCGAACTAGCTCTAGACCTATCATAGGTGCATCACCCACCTCGGCCCAACACACAGGAGATCTACGCGGTCGGCCGTACAAGGCCTCAAACAGTGCCATACCAATACTCGACTGGAAGCTATTGCTATAGACAAAATCCACTAAAGGAAAGTGCCTCTTCCACGACCCCTTTAAGTCAAAAACACAACACCAAAGCATATCTTCAAGGATCTGAATGATACGCTCTGACTGCCTGTCATTCTAAGGATGATAGGCGGTACTAAAAGTCAATCTAGTGCCCAAAGCATCCTGCAGGTTCTGTCATAGCCGAGCCTTAAAATGCAGATCTATATCTGAAACAATAGTCATAGGGACCCATGAAGTCAAACAATGTCCCTAATATATAGGTCGACAAGAAAATCACTAGAATCATTCTTGCGCATAGGTACAAAGTGCACTAACTTAGTTAACCGATCAACTATTACCAAAATGGCATCATTACCCCATTGAGTCCTTGGAAGAGCCACAACAAAATCCATCGTGACGTGTTCCCACTTCCACTCGGCTATTGGCAAGGGTTGCAACAAAACTGCTGGCCTCTGATGCTCAGCCTTCACTTGTTGGCAAGTAAGGCACCTCGATACAAACAAGGCTACGTCATTCTTCATCCATTTTCACTTAAATTGGTGACTAAGGTCATGATACATCTTTGTGCCTCTCGAATGAACCACGATGTGTGAATGGTGAAACTCTTGGAGTTCCTCCTCTCTGCAAGACTTTGGCACGCAAAAAAGGTCGAGGTATCTAGCACTCCAGTCAGAAAAACGTTCAAGCCCTTCTTAACCTTCCCACTAGAGATCTTCTCCCAGAGGGTTTCTACCTTAGGATCACCCCATTGTGCATCTATAACTTGGTTTACAAGTGTAGGTTGTGCAACTACGGTAAACAAAGCAGCCGGCTCAACGGACTCGCTAAGATGCAAGTCAAACTCGCCCAAAGCGCCCAACACATCCCATTCTTAGATGGAAATACTAGCTAAGATGCTAATGGATTTCCTACTCAAGGTATCGACCACTACATTGGCCTTCCTCGGATGATAGTGTGACTCAAAATCATAGTCCTCCATGAACTCCATCCATCTTATCTGACTCAAATTTAAATCTTTATATGAAAACAGATACTTCAAACTCTTATGATTAGAAAAGACCTCAAATCTCTCACCATAAAAGTAATGCCCCCAAATCTTAAATGGCAAAGATCACCGCCGCTAGCTCTAAGTCATGAGTAGGATAGTTTCTCTCGTGTGTTTTCAACAAATGTGAGCCTTAAGCTACTACCTCCCCCTCCTGTATCAAGACACAACCCAACCCTTCTCGAGATGCGTCACAATATACAGAATAACCCAAACCCCTCTCCAGAATAATCAACACCAGAGCTATGGTAAGTCTAACCTTAAGCTCTTCAAATGATTTCTCATAAGTCTTATCCCATACAAACTTAACTCCTTTCCTCATAAGGCTAGTCAATGGTGAGGCTAATTTATAGAAATCCTTTACAAACCAGCGATAATACCTAGCCAACCCCAAGAAACTACGAATCTCAAAGGCGTTCTTAGGTTGTTCCCAATCTTGCACTGCTTCTATCTTGGAAGAATCTATAGTCACCCTTCCCCAGATACCACATGGCCTAAGAATTTCATTTATTTCAACCAGAATTTACACTTCCCGAACTTAGCATACAATTTGTGGGTTCTAAGCAACTCAAGCACAACTCGCAAGTGTTCCTCGTGTTCCACCTCAGAAGGTGAGTAAATCAAGATGTCATCAACAAAGAAGACTACAAAATGGTCTAAGAACTCACGGAAGATTCGATTCATCAAATCCATAAATAAGGTTGGTGCGTTGGTTAACCTAAAAGCCATCCCTAGGAACTCGTAATTGCCATACCGCATACGGAAGGCCGTCTTCTGGATATCCTCTTCCTTCACTCTCGATTGGTGATAACTCGATCTCAGGTCTATCGTAGAAAAGCAACATGACCCCTTCAACTGGTCAAACAAAACATCTACAACAGGCATTAGGTATTTGTTCTTAAACAGTTACTCGGTTCAAATTCCGATAGTTAATACAAAGTCGGAATGTGCCATCTTTCTTCTTGGAAAACAGAGCCGGTGCTCTCCAGGGCAATGTATTAGGGCAGATAAAACCCTTATCTAACAATTCTTGGAGTTGAATCTTCAACTCACTCAACTCGGTGGGTGTAAATCTATACGGTGCCATAGAAATCGGTGTCATGCCAGGCACTAAATCAATAGAGAACTTAATCTCACGGTGAGGTGGTTAACTAGTGAGATCCTCAGGAAAGACGTCCGGGTATTCACAAACTACCATCGGCAACTCAACTAGGGTCATATCACTCTCAACACCTAAAAATGTAGCAGGAAAGAGATTAAGCTCACCCTGACCATGCGGATCATACACTGGCAACAAAGCTCTATCAACTAAATCCACCAAGAAATAAAAACAATCACCACTCGAGGTATAAATTGTAACCCTCAGATGGTAACAGTCTATAACAGCCCGATAAGATGACAACCAATCTATGCCCATGATAACATCAAAGCTCAACATATCAATCAATGCAAATTCAAAAGGAAGTCGGTGACCGGCAACCTCTATGTCACAACCCCAACACCCCTATTCCAACACGACCTCACCACCAATTGGTGACTTTACCCTGAGTGGAGATGCTAACTAAGCCACTTCTAACCCCAATGCCGATGCAAACATAGAAGAAATAAAATAATGGAATGCATCCATATCAATTAACACATTGGCAATAAAATTACAGAACAAGAAGTTACCTCTCACTACCGAAGGCGATGGCACTAAGTTTGGCGTGGTAATAGTATACACACGTCCTATAGGTCTCTGCTCTAACTACTCAACCCTTAGAGCACAAGTTTGATGCACGGACTGAGCCGAAGAAGCTCCTTGATTGGCCCTCGAGGCATGAGCTGACCTTGTAGACTTATGGCTCTGTGTTTGCCTCGAACCAAATGCACCAGGTGTGCCACCTAACTGAGAGCAAAACCTCCTAACATGCCCTGATTGCCCACACTGATAACAGGTAAGTAGTTGCCCTTTCCCCTAATTTTAGCTCTAAGGACGAGCCGAAGACAATGCAGACTTTTGCCCTCATCCTCTCTGCAGGCAAGCTGGAGATTTGTGGCCCAACTGGCCACACCTTAAACCAGTGAAACCTCCCTGATTATCTCTCATTGAACCCGAACTTAGCACAGGAAAGGTGGATCTAGACTATGCTCCCTAGGACTGCTGTGGGGTGGAATCCCTCTGCCTCTTATTGTCCCGTGTCCCACTCTGAACCTCCTAACTCCTTTTGGAGCCCCTAATCTTCTCCTTCTCTACCTGAACTACGACCACAAGATGAGCTGCCACCTCCACAAGACGTTTATACTCCTTAATCATCGACCCAGCCGCTTTGAAAAGAAGCCCACTCCTCAATCGTTTCTCGAACTCTACACAATGACATTCCTCTGTCATCACGAGTTCCGGTGCAAATCTGAAGAGGCTTGTGAAAGCTGACTCAAACTCAGTTACTGGAAAATTAAGCTACTTGAGCTTCAAGAATTGCTCCTTTAACTTCTCCCTAGCAGTGGAAGGAAAAAACTTGTCCTGGAAGGTGTTGACAAAGGCCTCCCAAGTCACTCTAATGCGCCAACGCGCATACTTCCACCATTGACCCGCTTCTCTCTTTAACTGGAAGGATGCCAAGGTCACTCTCAACCTATCGCCCTCGATGCCAAGCATCTTGAACGTCTTGGCCATCTGCTTGAGCTTTTCATCCGCTTTCAAAAGATCTTCAAGATTCCCCAAAAACTTGTCCAGATTAGATCGGAAGGACACCCTCTTCAAGAATGACAGCCCTACTTCTGCAACTTAGGCCCAGACTTGATTCTTAGCACTGAGAATGTCCATGGATTCCTACAAAGCTCCAGCAATTTCTATGGCCAAAGTGCCCGCGGCCTGTTAACCAATGTGTTCGGCTATATTCGCTTAACCAACCCCTTCCTTCTATGCCAAAATATCATCCGGTATCGGCACCTCCTGCTGTCTAGTCCTGTCATGCCTACTATCACCATGTCCACGTCCTTACATCCTAATAAAGGTAACACAAGAGATTAGCACATTTACAAATGTGCTGAAGCTAACTCACTCGCGTCCTAAAGCGATGGACAATAATTAATTCACTCTACTTCAACATACAATCACATAAACACAAACAAATTTCCTTTCTAGATAATGATCGTCCCATGACGTTGCCGGAGTTCTAGTTAGAAATAGCAGTGATCAAGTGCTCTTCTAACAGATCTCCTAGAAACTCGTAGACCCAATCAACATCTTAGAAACTAAATCCCATACCCATATAATCATATAAGCATGTTATTACATAGCATACCATACATACAAATATCTCTATCAAGAGAGATAAACCTATTGTGGTAAGAACCGCTTCTCACGTACCCAAAGTATTCAAACCCGATACGCTTTGATACGAAGTTGTAATGCCCTAAAAATATAACGATAACTCATGACGTATAATCAAATAAGATAATGCATTTTCAAAATGAATAGCTTTTCCATTCATATATTATTTGAATTATACAAAAGATAACACATGCATTTACACACTCACATGCTCTAACCTTGAATCTGTAGCATGTGTTACAACAGGAGATATGATATGAAAGTAAAACAGATAATAAATTCCCTAAAGGCTTACAACTTTCCAAGACGTTGCTTGGTTACAACAAAATTGGATTTAAATCCAATACAATTAAAGGCCCTTGGCCTGTACAAAACATATACAACAATCAAACAAAATGAAGCTCTTGCTCCAAGTCCTCCCAAGTTATTGCCTTGGCGGAGGCATATCATCAGCACCTAAAAATGTTTTTCCTACATAAGGTGAGCCAAAGCCTAGTAGAAATATCCAACACAGTATATGAATCTTAACAAAAATACAAGTGAATACAAATGTAATGCTCGTGCCAAAATATTTTATATCTTTTTCGAAAATCATGTAATGCCAGGTTAATATCAAAATTCATAAATCCTTTCCTTTACAGTAGAAAACAGTGCAGTGAATCACACATTGAGAAATCTCAAAACAATTCCAACCTTTCACGAAAATTTCATCCGCAGGAAACCGTAAACCGGCACCTGTGTAAATGTAGGCTTTACAAACACTACTATTGCCATTTCACGAAAATTTCGTCCACGGGATCGGCACCCATGTATACGCGCGGTTTTTAGGACTTTCACCATGGACACTCGGACCAACTTATTTCAACGGGACAACATATACTTCTTAGATTCACCCTTTCTCTCCAAACAATAAACATTTCCAATGTATAAATATGAAATAATGCTCGATGTAAATGGATGAGACAATAGTTTCAATTCTCCTAATTCTCATGCAATTTCTATAACAATCATAGCTATCCTCCACCGATATCCCAAAATAGATATTTCTAAACAGATAAATAATTTTCTATAAAGACAAACTTTTCAAATTTCAAGATGTGAGTGATATTACATATCCAACTCCACCATCCTCATCAATATCAACCCAATTCCACATTTCCAGCATCAATTTCATTTATCCTTTCAAAATTAGCATTTGATATATTTAGGGTAAAACCCCTATTTCATTATGAACCAATTTCAAAGGTAAAAATCTATGAACTCATCATAACTCAACAATAAATACATTCTCTTAATTATTTTGAACAAAGCATTGAAAACCCTCTTTTGAAATCAAGCCAAACCCTAGGTTTGTCCAAAATTCCTCCAAATCACAATGTTGTTTTATAAAGACAAATATCTAAGTTAAAAATCATTAAAAAAAAAAAAAGAAATGCGGAGAGTCCTTATCTCAAGCTTTAGACGATAAGAGAAAGAGCGAAGAAATTTCAACAACGCCCAAACCTAATTTTGTTCAGATCAAAAGGAAGCCCATGGTGTGCTCTACCATTTTAACCAAGGGACATGGGTGAATAACCAAAGGGATCTAGGTGTATTTGAAGAGAGAAGTAGACTTTTAGAGAGAGAGAGAGAGAGAGAGAGAGAGAGAGAGAAATGAAAAAGTGACTCAAAAGTGGCTTTTTACAAACTGATATACGTGCAAATCGCTTAAGCGCAAGAAGTGTCGCTCGAGCGACCAGACACAAAAAATTGAACCGCTCGCTCAAGTGAAGAATGCCAACTCCTTGAAGTTTTATAGGCAGAAGACCATCGCTCGAGCTAAAGAAGGGTCGCTCGAGCCAAAACTGCTTGAGCACAAAAAGTTTTGCTTGAGCGAAGAATACCACCTTCCAGTAGTTTTGCAGACCTGCAAAAGTACTGAGACTTCACAAAGACCGCTTGAGCACAAGAAGTGTTGCTCGAGCGAAGAAGAAAAATTATGGGCAACAAAAGTTTGAAAAATAAGCTACCAACCTGTTCCAAACGCAACCAACACACCTCAAAAGCCAAACTCAAAAAGAAATAAGGGGAAACAAGACATGAACAACTATATAAGACAATGAAACCCGGATCCAAAACATCAAATGGGTCAAGTCTAAATCAGAATTGCTATAATACTAGAAATTACAACTATTCCTCATTAAAATTTTGAATTTAACAGAATAAACAGAAAAAAAAATTATAAAAAAATTGGTTCATTTCAAAACAGCCTCTGGCCCATTCATTCATGTCAAAACGGCCTCTAGCCCATTCATTCATGTCAAAACGGCCTCTGGCCCATTCATTCATGTCAAAACGACCTCTGGCCCATCCATTCATTCTTGTCAAAACGGCTTCTGGCCCATTCACTCTATCATTCAGATCAAATTGGCCTCTGGCCCATTCGTTTGGCATAGCAACATTGTCCACCAATCGAATCAATGAACTTATAAAACTTACATAGAAGTAAGTAATTTGGACAACAACATATTTTAGATATCTTTGTTAAGATATTACTCACAGTGATTGGTTGGTTGGTTTTCCCAGGAGCTTGACCCTATACATCACATAGCACATACGGGTCACAAACGATTTAATCCGTTCCTTAATTTACATATTTCTCTTTAGGCTTCATTCTTATCTCTTCAACTCATTTACAATGCTCAATGCATGCCTAAGAGTGCTTACAAGTGAAAGAGGATGGAAAACGAAACACATAACGCATAAACAAAATTTCAGAAAACAGGGTCCCCGCTCGAGTGTGGACTTCCCCGCTCGAGCGGACCCAAGAGGCCTACAGAAGTATTGGCTATGTCAAATTTACGCTCGAGCGTGCATTCTGGTGCTTGAGCGGAAGGCCTCTCTACATGGCTCCCCGTTCGAGTGTGAACTTCCCCACTCGAGCGGACATCTAAGTCTGCAAAAAATACTGGGAGCACGAAATTCACGCTCGAGCGGTGATTTCCCCGCTCGAGCGGACATCAAATTTTCTGGTTTTCCAGCTATGTTCTTGGGCTTCAACTTGACATTCCATCCAACATTTCATGCATGCAATAGCTCAAACTTCAAATACACTTGTACTAACATGGTATAAACCCTAGATTACAACCCAATGAAGCTCAATTTCATGAATCAAACACATGCATGTCCCAAATTGACTCAAACTCATCACCAACATACTAAATTCAAACATTCAAGGTTCATACTTCCATGATTTGCACTTACATGTGGAATATACACAATATCCTCAACTTAATTGGTGAAGAGGTGATCAAATATATGGACTTACACCAAAAAATCAACATGGATCATACACATTGTGCTCAAATATGGAAATTCATAGTAAGTTCCTACATGCATGCATCTATTGACTTTAAATTCAACAAATACAACTCAATTTCCTTATAATCAAACTAATTCATGTTCTTGACCATTAATCAAACTTGAATTCACAATTTATAACATTAAACTCATGAATTTGCTTACCTAGAGGCTCAATTCTTCCAATCTATGGTCAAATTTAGAGTTGGCCTTCAAATATTCAAGCTTTAATGATCTACTTCAGCCCTCTCCCTCTCTAGCCGGCCCTCTCTTCTCTCTTACGGTTAGAATCAGCCAAAATGAAGCTAAAAAGGGAATTTGAGGGTGTAGTGCCTTATTACAACAAATCCCACTAATTCCAATTTAATAATAATAAATAATTGGGCACTAATTCATCAATTTAATCAATTTAATCTGGTCCGAATCAATTTTTCAATTAAACTTCACCGTAGGCTCTAAAAATTATGCCAATCACAATGGCGCAACCCATTTCAGTTTCGGTGGCCGATAGTGCTTTCAATTTAATTTCCAAAATAGACAATCAAACAGATATTGCTACGGTGAACAGATAGAAATTCAAAACCACATATTTTCACATAATGGCACACAAAATCATATTAAACACATAATCACATTCATGTTAAGGACCAATTAACACATTACGGAACATGGATATCATAGTCTTCCCCCCTTTAGCATGTTTAGTCCTCTAAACTTATTTTACCTTCGTTGGGAAACAAATGTGTATAGCGTAGTCGCATTTCCTCCTCTTTTCCCCATGTGGCATCCGTCCTATAGTGTTCTTTCCATTCAACTTTCACCATTGGGATGGACCTGCTTCTCAGTTGTTTCACTTGCAGGTCAACAATTCGTTCCGGCCATTCAGCGTAGTCCATATTTTCATCCAAAGCTACCCGGTGATAATCAATCACATGGAACGGGTCTCGGAGATAACCCCTCAATATCGACACATGAAACACATTATGGATTTGCTCGAATCCCGGTGGTAAAGCAACTCTGTAGGCCACTGGGCCAAGCCTTTCCAGAATCTGAAACGGCCCAATGTAACGGGGCGACAGCTTGCACTTCTTTCCAAACCTGACTTGGCCTTTCATCGGAGAAACACGGATGAACACATGGTCACCAACCTCATACTCAAGAGGTCTTCTCCGAATGTCTGCATAGTTCTTTTGTTGGTCCTGAGCTGTTTTGAGCCTTTGCCGAATAGTTTTGATTTTCTCAGAAGTATCTTGCACAATTTCAGGCCCAAGTAAGGTTCTATTCCTGACCTCTATCCAACAATTTGGTGATCTACACCTTCTACCATACAAAGCCTCGTATGGTGCCATATCGATGCTGGAGTGGAAGCTATTATTATAAGCAAATTCCGCAAGTGGAAAATAGTCTTCCCAACTCCCCTGAAAATCTGAAGCACACATCCAAAGCATATCTTCCAAAGTTTGTATTGTTCGTTCTGATTGCCCATCTGTCTGTGGGTGGAATGCAGTACTGAACCTTAGTTCCGTCCCCATAGCTTCCTGCAAACTCTTCCACAATCTAGATACAAATTTTAGATCTCTATCCGACACAATAAATACCGAAACTCCGTGTAAACGGACGATCTCATCAACATAAATAGTAGCCAATCTATAAGCATTAAATGTAGTTTTGACAGGTAGAAAATGTGCAGATTTAGTCAATCTATCAACTACAACCCAAATAGAATCCATACCTTGAGAAGTCCGAGGTAGGCCAACAACAAAATCCATAGTCACATGCTCCTACTTCCATTCAGGAATAGGGAGAGGTTGCAGTAGACTGCCTGGTTTCTGATGTTCAGCTTTAACTTGCCGACACTGAAGACATTTGGACACATATTCTGCAATCTCTTTCTTCATCTTAGGCCACCAATAGGTCTGTTTCAAATCCCGATACAATTTATTGTTACCTGGATGCATAGCAAATGCTGATTTGTGGGCTTCATCTAAAACCCTCTTCTTTAGTTCCGGAATGCCTGGGATACATATTCGGTTTCGAAATCTCAACACTTCATTTTCAACGCCAAACTTTGGTTTCGGACTTGCCTCAAATTCATCTATCACCTTCTTGAGGAATTCATCCTCTTTCTGTTTCTGTTTGATTTCATCAATGATTGTCGGCTCGGCTGTAATAGCGGCTATCAATCCACCCTGTTCACACATTACCACTTCAATTTCAGACTTCTCAAAATCTTGCAAGATCTCTTTCTGTTCAGTAAGCAAACAAGCCATACTCCTTGTTGATTTTTTCTCAAGGCATCAGCAACTGTGTTAGCTTTCCCGGGGTGATACTGAATCTCTAAATCATAATCCTTTATCAGTTCCATCCATCTTCTCTGTCACATATTCAACTCCTTCTACATGAAGAAGTATTTCAAACTTTTGTGATCCGTGTAGACTTCACACTTTTGCTCCATACCGATAATGCCGCCAAATTTTCAAAGTAAAAACAACTGCGGCCAATTCTAGGTCATGGGTTGGATAATTCTTCTTGTGTGGCCTCAACTGTCGGGAGGCGTAAGCAATAACCTTTCCATTCTGCATTAACACACAACCCAAACCTTTATAAGACGCATCACTGAAAATTACAAAATTCTCCGTAAATGAAGGTAGTGTCAAAATTGGTGCAGTGGTCAATCTTGTTTTCAGTTCATGAAAGGCAGTTTCTCTTTTGTCGTTTCATTCAAACGGTTGTCCTTTTCGTGTCAATTGGGTAAGAGGCACAAATAATTTTGAAAAGTCCTTCACAAACCTCCTATAGTACCCGGCCAAGCCCATGAAACTACGGACTTCTGTTACATTGGTTGGTGTAGGCCAATTTACAATTGCCTCTATGTTCTGTGGGTCCACTGAAATTCCTTCCTTGTTGATCACATGCCCTAAGAAAACAACTTCATCCAACCAAAACTCACATTTCTTGAGTTTAGCAAATAATTTTCTTTTCTGTAGTATTTGTAGGACAATTCTCAAATGATGTTCATGTTCAAGTCTATCTTTAGAATATATCAAAATGTCATTAATAAAAACCACAACGAATTCGTCAAGGTATGTTTTAAAAATTCGGTTCATTAAGTCCATAAATGCTCTCAGAGCATTAGTCACTCCAAATGGGATAACAAGAAACTCAAAATGTCCATACCTCTGTAGACACCTCATTTTTGACCGTCCTCTAGACTTGGACGTCACCGTTTGAACACTCGGTGATCATCCTTGTTTGTGTTCGTCTTGAGTTCCCGGAGGTCTCGGCTACGCGCCTTGCCTTTGGATCTCTCGACTCGATTGTTTTGTGTTTGGGTTTGCACCAAACACTTGTGTTTTTCCTTTGGAGGACAGGGAATGGCTTGTTGACCATCCCCACACCCCACCGGCCATGGCTTAAGGCCACCGGCTGTGTTTTGTTGCCATCGGCCAAATGTTTGCCCGACCGGCCATCTATTTTGGTCAAATTGCATTTTTGGTTGGCCGACCACTATTCATCTGCATTTGCAGATATTTTTATGCCAGCTGTGCTAGCTGGCATACACTTTGCTCCCCTCCATACACATGGAGGGATCTCCCTCTTGACTAGCTTGTTTGGAAAGCTTTACAACAGGGATTGTCTATAAGAGGGAGCCTCTTCTACCTCTATTAGGGTTACAACTTTTTTCCAGAGGGCTCTGATATTAGGGTTAGGGTTTGCATACCCCCCATCTCTACATCTCTCTCTCTTTGGTGTATAAGTGTGTGTTTGGTCTTATTATTGCACACAAACACCCACCATTACACCTTACCTTGGCTACTGAGGTGCTAGGGAGCTGTTCTTGAAGTTCTTGACTGGTTTTGAGCTCAAAGAACCAGTTGGAGCATTGTTTGTGAAGGAGGTCTACAAGGGTAAGAATTTCACCCTTTATTCCCCATTTTTGCATAGCTTTTTAACCTATCTTGTAATTGTTTTTAGACTTTGTGTATAACATATAAAAGTCTTGTTTTTGGCTGCGCTAAATAGGTGTCTAAGAGTGTTTTAAGCTTTGGGGTTGTTTGACCCCTCTTAGGGCTTGTTTGGCCCCATTTTGTGCCATTTTGGTTGAGCTCCAGGACCATCTTGTTTGGACCTCCTCACCACTACATTCTTGAGGGATTTCAGTGGTGAGGATGGTGCCTTGAGGTCCTAGGAAGGAGAGGGCCACCCCCTCTCCTTGTTGTCTTCAAAATGTGCCATTTAAGCCTCATGTGTGAGCACCATTTTGAACTCATGTTGGCCATGTTTCAGTAGGTATTTGATAGTATTTTTCTATGCTTTACCTCTATTTTTACTTGGTTTAGAAACACCATGCTTGCATAGCATACATGCCTTGTAATGCCACGAATTGCCTTTACATGCCTTGTGCTTTGCGACTTGTTTCTAGCATGTTTTCGGCTTAGCTTTGTGAAGCTTTTATGCTTGTTTTAGCATGCTAATGGTTTATTTTTGGTCATTTGGGTTGTCCATGCCTTGCTTTGTATAGCTACCATGTAACCTCTCTTGTATGCCTTAACCATAGACCCCTCTAGCATGCCATCCTTGCATCATTTCAGTGGTTTGGAACCACTTGCCATGCCATTTCAGTCCTTGTGGTTTGCTTGTATGCTTGCATTTGATGCCCCTTTAATGTGTTAGAGGTTTGGTGTTTCATGCTCCATTTTTGTGCTATTGTGTATGCCTCTAGGATTAGATCATTTAGATGCCATCTAAGTGGTTTTTGGGGCCTACTTTTGCATGATTTGAGACTGTTTTGATTCACTTTGATCATTTGTTTCATGTGTCACATGATCATGGTTTAAGTCATTGGGCTAATTCCAAGCTTTTATGCATGCTTTGCTTGTTTTGATTAGTTGGTTTGGCACCTCTTTTTCATGATTTTCAGAGCTTATATTGCTTTCCATATGCCCATGTTTAGCCTCTTTTAAGTGTGCTTAGAAGTTGCTTCTTTATGCCTAAGTGATGAACCATGTTTGCATGCATGATTGTATGTTTAGATACTTGGTTCAGGATATTTTGTTGCATGCTTGAATGGTGTTGCATTTGGCATGCATTTCTTGCTAAGTTGTCTAACATGTTATATGCCTTGCATGTGTGCATGTTGACATTAAACTTTGCATGCTTGTTAGTTGCATCCTTGCATCTTCATTTGCATGCTCATGTTGCATACTAGCTCACATGCTAAGTTGCATGGCATTGGCATGCGTGCTTTGCCTCTTGAATTGAGTATGATAGGGGTTGGGACATTTGTTTGTTTAAGTGCATTTCATTCGACAATGAAATGACACACTTGGTTTCTTAGGCCATCACGCATTGAAATGCGCAATTGATGGTCTGAGAATCGAGGACCATCCTTCTTTGAGTCATAAACATGATAAGGAGTGAGGTTGGTGCAAACATTGCTTGAAATACATTGCAATGCCATGTTTTGCCCTCTGCTGCTGTCAAAACAGGTTGCTGCAGGAAGCTTTGGCCGGCCGGCCATCTATACTGCCGACCGACCAATTATTGATGGCCGAGAGCTCAACAAATGGTCAATGACCATCCAGACATGGTCGGTGGGGTTTCCACCTGGTCAGTGGGGATCCATAATGTCCATGGAGCATACCTTGGGATTTGTGCAATTTTCAGAGGAGCAGAGTAGGGGAAACAGAGGCAACTTGTGCATGGCAGTGGACTTCCGAGCGGAATCGAGGCACATGCATTGGGCCCACTTCCTGAGGCTGCTTTTAATTCTTAATTAGCTTAGTTAATTTGCTTAACTAGTTAATTGTTTGTAATATTTAATTAGCTTGATAGTTAGTTAAATTGCATTATTCTTTCGGTCCCTTCGAGCGAGGGCAAATTTGTAATAAGTGTGGGTGCGTGTGTGCATGTCTTCCAACCCCCACTTCTTTCTCCCTTTTACTTACCTGCTTTGATGGTTAGTATTAGGGCATATTTAAATTAGCATACCTTATGCTATACATGTGTGCATCCATACATTTATCTTGCATGCACCGGGCTCGATACATCATACTAACTGCATTGTATTTCAATTCCAAGTTGAATACGTGTTAGTTGTAACATCTCACATGTCATTCTTAGAATAGCCGAGCCTATTTCTAGTTGCATTTTGCATGTATTGCATTAGCCATCTTAAGCATTAACTAGGGTCATGCATGATTACTAACTAGTTTCTTGTTTTGGCTTGGTGTACTCGGTAAGCTTTTATGCTTTAGCATCTCGCATGAGTGTGAATGTTAACATGATGGCATACTTACCATGTGGCTAGATGCTTATGTGATATGAACTGCCTGAATGCCTGTGGGTGAAGGTTGGATTGTTGAGTTGGGATAATTCATCGAAATCCGTATTTTAGCCTACTCGGGAGTAGCAAAATTCAAACCATTTTCCAAACAAATGGAAATGCGATGCTTCGTTCCGACTTAGGCAATTTAATCTATACTTGTCTTGCCGTGCGCATCACATAGTAATTCTAGGTTAATAATCGGTATAAGAACACATAACGTTTTCAAAATTGGATATCATGGTTAGTAGAGGCCGATCTTCGAATCGGGCGAGTAGGGGTGCTCATAGCTGACCTTCCCCAATCGTACCCAAGTTCCCGAGCCGAGGCAACTTTGGCAATGACGGACACGTGGCCTTAGGCAAACGAGTCAGGGTTTCCTAAATCCCCCCATTAAAAAATATTTCGGTGGCGACTCTGTATCTGGTAAAGCAATCCATGTTTGGCACTTCTTTTCTAAAAATATGTTTTCTCAAAACGATTGCCAGATTTGGACTCTTTGGTTCAGACTAAGAACCATGACATAAAAGGGAGTCCGAACTGTGGTGGCATAAAGCCCGAGGGCGCGTCCACAGTTTCTGGCGACTCTGCTGAGGACTTAGAGTGCTTGACTCAAACTCGTGATATCCTATTTTGATTTCACTTATGTGTTTCTTTGCATTGCATGTGCATTGGTGCGCCTAGGACACAGTGTTTGCTATCTTCCATTCCTGAACGGTTTGCCGGAGGCTTGTCTTGTCAAGGCATGACTATAAGGCTGACCGGATATGGGCTCTGACAGTATGGGAACACAAACCCCAATTTTACTGGGGCACCCTTTTGACCATTCGACCTAGTGCATATTCGGAATCCGTAGTGACCATTCCAAACTAAGACAGGTTGCTTACCCGATTATAGGTTGTTTGAAACTGCTGCGTGCGTAGTGAAACCCTAGCTCCTGACAAAATAGGACAGGGAAACCCTACCCCAGCATACGGGTGTTTTGGTTCTCATTTACTTGCTATGTGCTTTTAGAGTGTGTCTCTACAGGGAATGTGCATATCAGTTTGCAAGTTTGAGTACCGGGCCTGAGGGCATCAGTATCAGTGTTTTGGGGAATCAGTTATATCTGCGGGTATCAGACTCAGTTTTGGGATAGCGATTTTGGGGAACAGTGATCAGTAGTAGAGTACAGTTATTCAGTCATGTCTGTGTCTATTCCGACTGGGCTGAACTACTGTCGATTTTCCCTTTCAGTTCAGAGATTCGGGTTCAGAAACTTGGTGTTCTCCTTCGCTGAGGCAAGACAGATATCTGATCCGTCAGTCACCGTTCAGTTCAGTGGACTTATGATGACCCAAAGTTCAGAGGAAATTGTGGTTATGGCAGCCGCGTTAGACCAAGGGATCATCTTGCAGGATGAGACCAATGTTGATGTACCGCACCCGCCCAGGTCGCCTGTTGTACACTCGATCTGGACCCCCCCGTTGTATCAGGCTCGTGAGCCCACCACGTTTGAGTTAATGGGAATGATCGGCGACCTCCAGAGATCCGTGGCCAATCTGGCCTATGGAATGTCAGCTTCGCCACCAGCCACATCATATACCAGGAATTTTGTACCACAGGAGCCCTCGCTATTGGGGCGGATTGTGATCGAGCTCAGCCAACCAGAGGTTGCCTCCAGCTACTGCAACGATGTGCCAACAACAACCGGGTTTCGCTTTGATGTAGTAACCCAAACCCTTGATCAGGCTGAGGCTAGAGGTAAGAATAAAGTGGGAATAGATGCTGATCCCGTTGAACAAATACTGTGGGCAGTCAAGGCTTTGAAAGCCAGGGGGATGAATAAGCAGCAAGTATTTGCAGTCATGACTAAGATTGTGAATGATGCTTTCCCCACTCCAACCGAAGGCAGTTCAAGCCAGGCGAAAAATCGGGATAGGCCCCGTCAGGCCAGGACAATTCCTTCCGCTCCCAACCCTGCACCAGGTAAATTTCAGAATGCCAAGGCAGTGCCTGCCGACCCTTTCGCTAGTGCGTCTAACAAGAACCCTCAGACTTCGAAGTGCCCGCCTCGAGGGCGCAGAGTCTTTCATGCCCTCTACATGCCTTTGTCTAGGGCATTTCAAATTTTGGCTAAAAAGGGCATCTTAAACCCCTCGAACCCCGACCTCTCCTAAAGAATCTCCCTCTTACACATGACGCTGCCTTGTACTGTGCGTACCACCAGCAAATCGGTCACAGCACCGACGGTTGTTTCTGCCTTCGCTATGAAGTGCAAGATTTGATCGACAATGTGGTCATCCTCCCACCTACCTCAACAAAGTCTATTACCACTGAATTGTTGGACTTCGAGGATACTGCAAGTATGTGATCAGGGCTTGGACTACCTGCGGGCAGCGCTCGGTGTACTTCAGATGTGGCATTTGGTACGCACTGTCGGGAGCATTTGTGAATGCAGTTTTGTAATTTTTGGCTTGGGTGTCAAGTCAGTTCTTTGTTTTGTTTTGGGTCTGTCTCATTGTCTTGAGTCAGTCTTTTTGCTTAAGGGTCTGTCTTGTCGCGTCGAGTCAGTCCCATTGTATAGAATGTCGGGTGATTTTGGGGTTGTCATCTTGAACACCCTTTTGTTTTGTAATTACCCTTTTGCTTTCTTTTGAGTCTGTCTCTGCCGTGGAGCCAGTTGCAACTAGGGAATCTGAATGAAACAGCTGTGGCTATCATGTTTTCGTGCTTACTGCTATTTGAGCTAGTTGTGCCAGAGGATTTGAATGGAATAGCAGTACATTCCACCTACTCTCTTGTGCCTTGAAAATCATTGCATTGACCTAAGTTTTTTAAAACCTTTTTGAACACTGCGGTGAAAACAAAGGGGAAGGAATTCCTCGGGATTTACAAAACTTTGATCAAATTGAGAGAAAGAGAGGCGTGCTAAGCCCTTAATGATTGAAATCATGCTTGTCAGCGTGAGTATCGAGAAGGACCTTGGCTTGATCCAGACTAGTTCCACACTATCTTTAGCGCGAGCGATTTGTCACTTCTTTAAAAACTTTCAAAAGCAAAATGTTTTGCGTGGTCTTGCAAGGACCTGTGTGGAATCGCTCTTGAGATTGTGCAACTTAGGATCGCTCTCAGCCTCAAGACCTGAGCCCTTGCTTTAAAACCTTGAACCACAAGGGGCAACAAAGTCAAATCTTGAGGCTGAGAGCGATCCTAAGCTTGTGAAGCTAAGCCTGTGTGGCCAGATTGGAAGCAGTCCTCGAGCAAGAAGCACCAAAGTCAAATCAAGAAGATCATATCTCATCAGAAGAAGCTTGTGAAGCTAGAACAGAAGCACCCCTCCAACTAGAGGCAAAAATGTCCGATGTGCTCGAAGAGCCGAAGATGGGTCCTTCAACAAATCAATATAACAGTCATTTTCCTAGATTCAGATGATTTCAGGATCTCAAAACCATTTGGCATGGACTTGTTACACTTTTACCCTTTGAGAGGCTCGCTGGGCCGAAAACCTGGAAGGGCGACTCAGGCAAAAGTTAGAGCAAGAGAAAATACAAAAAAAAGAAACAAAAAAAATGCAAAAGAAATGAAAAGAGGAAAATAAAAAAAAAGAAAAAAGGAAAAGAATTGAAAAAGGAAAGAAGAACAAAGCTTGCAAGGTCGAAAACCCGCAACGGGCGCCTTGGCAAAAGTTAGAGCCCAAAAAGTGAAGGTTAATACCCGAGTGTACCTTAACCTGAACTACGTAAGGCTTGATTCCCATGTTTGGGATACGTAGGCAACTTCATCCGGAAGTCCAGCCCCCAACGCTTTCATAGCGACTAAGTCCATGTAATGGTTTTGATCATCCTTGATTCCCATGTTTGGGATACGTAGACAACTTCATCCTGAAGTCCAGCCACCAACACTTTCAAAGTGACTGTGTCCATATATTGGTTTTGACCATCTTCGTCTTCTCTGTGTCCAAGAGTTCGGTTGCGATCATCACTAAGAAGGACTGACTACAGTACGCTGCGGCGATTATCCAGATAAGGGGCAACTTTCCATTGCCATGAGTCGCCATTCAAACAAGGGGCAACTTTCCATTGCCATGCAGCTCTCTTCAAGCAAAGGGGCAATTTTCCATTGCCTCCGATCCAAGGTTGTACATCTCGAGAGTAAGATCGTGCTCGTTGAGCATTGACCGTTTGCAAAAATAGTTTTTGAGAATTTCTATTGAGGTTGACCATTTTCTTGAAAATTATTTCATTTTCCAAAGCTAGACCATTTTCTCCAACCCAAAAAGGAAAATTTTCAGTGCTCATAGCCTGACTTGCATGATTTTCAAATCAAAATTGCACAAGTATGTTAATCTAACTTTCACATTGGTCAAAATTGTTTTCGTAGAAACCAAAACAAAAAAATGGTCAAAATGATGAACTATGGGTACGGTTGAGTCAGGCTTCCTGTCTTTCCACCATCACCAGCATACTTGCCAAGAAGGGCACAACTGAAGCTGTCATTAAAGGGCTGAAAACTCTCTCAACCTCCGAACAATGAGGTATCAAACCAAGTGCGAAGCATGAATCAGAACGGATCAAGATACTCTATTCCCTTGTCTGGGGCATCGACTAAACGCCACCAGAAGAAATAGCCGCGAGCTAACCATATCGGGTGTGAGCCCACAACTTCTTATTCATCCATCAAACACCCCGGGGAGGGATAAAAAAATGAGAGAATAAAGAATAGAGAGGTGTAAGTTGAGAGAAAAAGCGAGCCAAAGGGTTTTAAGAGAAAAACTGAGCCTGAGAGCCGAGTGATGTGAGAATCACACAAATGAGGAAGGGTGGGAAACAATACCAAGAGAAACTGGCTCCTCGTGATCTGAGGTCCACCGTCTTTGTTTACGTCAACCTTTGTTTTGAGTCTTTTCCGAGTGTGTCTCGTTGTGTTTAGGTTGTTTACCTTTTTGTTTCCCTGTTGAGTCGTTCTCGCTATGTCCAGTTGTAGGCTCACTACCTCGGTTTGAAAAACCCTTCTTCAATTTCAAAAATTAATTGTTTTGTGCTCAGAGTGCTGTACCATTCTCCACATTTGTGCAAAAAAATGATTTGGTTTTTTCATACAACTGCAGGGTCCACTCCCGATAAGTGTGAATAGAAAAACTTGGGCCTCTCTAAAGCTTTTGGGTTTCAGATTGCATCTGAGTGTGCTTCAACTTCGGCCGATCCCACTTTTGTATTCCGTCTTTTCAGATTGGACTATTTGTTCAAGATTCGCTGTATGCAGATTAATCCCCAGCAGAGCATGAGCCGAGGGTTTGGACTGAGCAGTGAGTTGTTTAAGTTGTTTTTCTATTAGCTGGTTCATTACCTGGTTATTACAATACAAATGTTTGATTTTCAGACAGGAGATCAACCTCATTTACATTGAGGTGTAACATGGTGCAATGCGATGCAATATATAAAGTGTACAAATGTAACAATTTTTCAGACAAAAAACTTTGTTTCACTTCATCATCTTTTTCAAGTACAAAGTTTCGAAAAAAAAAAAAACCTGCTCGCGGCAGTACAAGGTACTCTAGCTACCCGCAAAAAAGAAAAGTACAAAAGAAAAGAAGAAGAAAAGCAGCAAAAATCTGGATCAATGTCAAGCGGCCTCAGGCCTAAGGGTCTGCCCTCGTCCTCTTCCTGGACGAAGGTCCAGGAGCATCGTCATCAGCGCCGTCATTTGAGCCTGAGTCAGTTCCATCTTCGGTCTCCTCCTCAGATGACACCGCCTCTGCCTCCGCCTCCGTCTCCGTCTCCGCCTCAGACTCATCATCGTCAGGAACTGGTGCCCGTGAACTACTCCCAACATGAGTGCGCCCCACCTTAGTATGGGGGTATACTCTGCCCTCTCCATCTCCCCCTCGAACAGGAACGGATGGTCCAGCTGGAGCACCTCCTACAGTAGGAATCTGGAAGGGATGCTGAAAAGTACAAATGGCAAACGCATCAATATGCTGCAGAATGCAGTATATGAATACAGTGTGAATACTGTGAGCAGTGTATCAGTGTAGAATGCAGTGTATGAATACAGTGTGAATACTGTGAGCAGTGTATCAGTGCAGGATGCGGTGTGTGAATACGTTGTGTAAATACCGTGAGCAGTGTATCAATGCAGAATGCAGTGTATGAGTATAGTGTATGAATGCCGTGGGTAGTGCTGTGAACAGTCTGTGGGCTATAATGTGTCAGATACCGTAAGGGACGTGTATCAAGTGTTGTGTCGTCCATCAGATTGTGTGAAACAGTTTATGTATGGTTTGAGACCGTGGTCAGAAGAACATACTGGAATACTGTAAATGGCCAGAAGGTCGAGGCTCTGCTGAAGCATCCCCATCACTGAGGCGGTCAACTCCAGGGACTGGCGAGTGTACTCAGAGGAAGCCTGCAAAAGTGTTAGAAGCATCAGTATTCTGCTGAATATCAAATGAATTGAAATGAACTAACGGTGTAGAATGCAAAATGCAGTAGTACAAACCGGAGGCAAGCCATAGAACCTGACTAGCTTATGATCAGCCGGAGGGGGAGCAATGGGGATCTGGTAAGTCGCCCCACCACGCCCTCGGTATGTCATCGTCATGGGCAGTGCTGGCCAACTAGCCCCTCGCCCTCTCCGAGCTTCGCTCCTACCACGGGCCCGAGCCACCCGTGGTGCTCCCACTCCCGCTCCTGCCCCTACTCCAGCCGCTGACACCAGAGGCCTCTCTCTCTCTCGGCTCGACAGCCGCTGCTCAAAGGCCGTATGATATACGTCTGAACGTACTCTGAGTAGTCGCCGATGCCTCTGAAGCGTGTCGTATCCCAGCCGATCGTATAGTCGGCCATCTGCTCAGGGGTGAACCTCTCGGTATCCCTCATATGCTCAGGAGGGTGAATCGGGACTATCAGCTCTGGCAAACCCAGGGTCTGGCGTAGGAAACGCTCACCCAGGTACCAAGCCCGATAGACTGGCCCCTTCCAGCAAGATCCTAAAGCGTGCAGTCTCCTCGGTACTGGCAAATCGCTCCCGCATCGCAGCTAGCAATGGAGCCCAAGGCTGCCAGGTGATCTGTAAATGGCATGCAGTTTGCTATCTACTGTTATTGAAAATACAGTGTAAAGCGAAGTTTAAATAAACTCTAAAGTTGAACATACCACCGCGAGTGTGATGGTGTCAAAGTAGCGGCGAAAGAAGATGAAGGTCTCTCGCGGTCTCCGCACTCATCTCACGTCGAAGCGTCGGGAGAATGGAATGACAAGAGGGGTCTCCTCGTCAGGCACTGGCGCAAGCCTCGGAAAGTAGGCGTAGACCTACAACTACAGAGTAAGTATCAGTATGCTTATCAGATAAAGCGAAATGTAGAATAAAGCAGAAATCACAGAGCCGTATATTGTGCAGTGTATTGAGCAGAATGTACAGTGTGTGCAGTGTATAGTTAGTGTAAAACAGAGTATATGTGTGCCGTGTGTGCAGTATACAGCCAGCATGAAGCAGACTACAGTGTGTGCAGTGTACAGAGCATAGAAAATGTAGAGCAAAAATGAAAAACAAAAGAAGAAGACGTACCTCCCAAGCTTGCCAGTAGCCCCCGAGCAACTGCCCGCTGCAACGAGAGGCTGAGCTCATGTATCCATACAAAGTGGCCAAGGCAACGCCACCCCAGTCATAGTGCAGGATCCACGTGACGTCCACTAGTGCACTCAACAAAAAGAGAGGCACGGTGTTCGCCCGATCGGCGAAAATGGTCGTCCCCAGCAGAAACATCAGGAAGCCGCGGGCGTACTGCTCCATCTCCTCCTGAGTCATCAGTGCCTCCTCAGCCAAGGCTGGCTGAACCCTGAACTGGACCTCAAACCATGAATATCTGATGAAGCCGGGGCGTGCGAGAGGGGGCAACTCGCCCAGCAAGTAAATCTGAGCAGCCTCTCACTTGTCCATGTCGTTGTCGAAGGGGATCGGATCACCCCCTACCCCGATGCCGGTGAGCATCGAGAAGTCATAGGGAGTCATCCTCATGTTGCCCGCAACTGAGAAATGGAATGAGTCGGTGGTGTCCCACCACCTCTCCACCAGAGCGGCGAGAAGAGGCCTGCTTGTAGTAAGCCGGGAGAGTCCTCTACAGAAGGCGCTGAAGCTGGCCTGGTCTACGATGTGACGGACCACACCTGGCAACTCCATGTACCAGTCCCGAGCGGCAACGTTCCCATACCCCTAGAAGGCATAGGAATCTCCCTATGTTCAAGCAAAACAGTTGCGAAGCAATATAAAATGTATAGTTCTGAAGAGCATTCAGAATTGGTGACAATACAGCGTGTGTGCACGTTTTAAGTTCAAACAAATATCGGGTGTCGATGTGCTCGAAGTGAACTACGGCATATGATATGCCAGTGTGTTTGAGTGGTTCAGTGCAGAAACAACGTGTGTGCATGTTTTCAAGTTCAAACAAACATCGGGTGCCGGTGTGCTTACAGTGAACTACAACATGTGATGTGCCAGTGTGTTTGGGTGGTTTAGTGACAATACAGCATGTATGGACATGTTCAGATTGAAACAGATATCAAGTGCAAATGTGTTCACAGTCAACTACAGCATACAGTGTATCGGTGTATCTGAGTTAAGCAGTTAAAGAATAGGATCAACTATGGCAGTTAAATATTCTACATTGCGAAAAATGAAACGGGGAAGAATATACCTCGGAAGCACCGTATGATAGATGCGACTCTGGCTAGCGCAGGAGAAGCTCTGAAGGCACCGTCCTGTCAAAACTCCTGAACTGGCGAAGTCCGTCAGGAGGAAGCACATGAATCGCCAGTCGGTAGGTCGTCGGATCGAACGGGCGGACGCTCAAGAGGAGGAGCTCGGCCTCTGGATCCATCTCATGCTCTGGGGGAGTCCCACCGCCTGGAATATCGTTTGCCATCTCGAAGAGAATGTGAAAATGGCCGGGAATGTAGAAACCGAGCGAGAATGCGGAAAGTCAACGGAAAGTCAACCCCAGGGAGGGTGGAAAATGGCCGGAAAAGTCGAAGTGTGGAAAAGGCACGGAAATCAATAAAAACTCGAGGGAAACAAGCCCCGAGTTGTGAAAATCAAGAAAGAGACACCGAAACGAAGTTTTGTTCGGTTCAAAACGTTCGAAACGCGATGGTATACGCGAATCGAATGTCAAAACGGGCCCTAAAACCGAGAAAAAAATGGTGAATGGAAGGGAGAAAAATGCTCTAGAGAGAGAGAGGAAGGATTTTTGCACAAATGGGAATTGGCAAAATAGGGTTTGAAGCGCTATTTTAAAGGACCCGGGGCCAAAAGACCAAATTACCCCGATTCAGGCATGTTTGGCCGGTCGGCCACATTGTTGGCCGGTCGGCCAAATTTTTGGCTGGTGAAACTTTTTGGTAGCCGATGGATAGCCGGTGACCTCCTACAATGGCCGGTGAGCCTCCTACACCCTTGTTTGGGTCGGATGTGTGGTTTGGGGCCTTCATTGCTCAAGACAGTGCAAGAAAGTGCATTTCCGAAGCTCAACCGGTCTCCGTTTTGACCTCAGACCGTGTCTTCTGTGCGTGGCACTCGAATACGGGTGCGATGTATCCTTTTGTATCCTTTTGTCTTTTACAAGATTCGAAAGTTGCCCTACATGTGTCGCTTTACAACACTTTGATATGAACGCGCGTTGGGACATATGTCGTTTTATTTGCATCGTTATGCACATATCTCGCATTGTCATGCATGTCATCATACTTGCATTAGTATGCACATTCTTTGGGTCACGTCGTCAAGCGTGCCTCGTTTGCATTATCACGCATCAAAAGCTGCGCGTTGTCGCGCATTCAAGTTCACATGCATCATCATGCATTTGCATTTCAAAAAACACATGCGTCATTTGCATTCCAAAAAAAAAAAAAAGCATGCATCGTCATGCATTTGCCCTTTCATGCATTTATCATGCATTTCAAAAAACAAAAAATGCATCGTCACACATTTTCCTTTTCATGCATTTGCCATGCATTTCAAAAAAAAAAAAAACAACAAAATAAAAACATGCATTTATGGTATATATCGCATATGTCATGCATCATTGTAAATAGTGCATGTGTCATGCATCATTGCATATAATGCATATGTCATGCATTCCATTGTATAGACTGCATATGTCATGCATCCACTATATATATTCCACCCATTGCATATTGTAAATATTGCATTGTAGCTTGCATGCATTCACTGCATCACCCCCACCTATGGCTTGCGCCTTTCCAGGTTGAGCTTGGTTTGGTATGTGCCGTACTTTTCGCGTTGAAACACAGATCTGAGACTTTCGTGTATGCGCCTATTCCACGCTGGTATGTTGGTTTGAGGGTTGCGGCACCGTTTCTGTGTTAAACGTTGGTTTGTATGTGTGCATGCCTTTCCTAGGCAAAACAAGGTTTGGTCGCGTGCCTTATCCGCTGTGAATACTACATTTGCATCCATTGCAGTTCTCCCCACCAGATTCCATTGTAAATATCCATTGTCTATTGTATATATTGCATTGTAGCTTGCATGCATTTAATGCATCACCCCCTCCATTTACGGCTTGCGCCTTTCCATGTTGAGCTTGGTCTGGTATGTGCCTATATCTTTCACGTCGAAGCATAGTTATGATATTATGTGTACGCACCTATTCCACGCTGGTATGTTGGTTTGAGGGTGATGGCACCGTATCTGTGTTAGACACGGTTTGTATGTGTCCTTGCCTTTCCTAGGCAAGATTTGGTTTGGCCGCATGCCATATCCATTGTATATATTACATTGTAGTCTAATTTTTGCATCTGGCATTAGGATCATTGGTCTTTCCTCAGCGGGACATTTCCCCACTTATGTCATTTCACCCAATTACTTGTTCTTGTCTCCGTCTACATCACTCATAGTTCTGCATGTGTACGCGCCTATTCCACGCTGGTATGCTGGTTTGAGGGTTGCGGCACATTTTCTATGGTAGACGGACTTTGCATCTCCATCATCCATTTGACATCTGTGTGGTTTTGAACCGCTCATGATTTGATCATGATTCAATTGCATTGCATTCTCATTTGCATTATTATATAGTTTTGTATATATCACATATCATTTTGCATTCATTTTGCATGTTATGCATGTTCTAACAATGTTGTACCTGTTGAGTTTTTGTTTTCTTTCAGGCACGATATTGTATGTACGGTTCATTTGAAGCCGGTGCAACCAGATGAACCGCACACGTATTGTATTCTCCGAGTGAGACATATCGAGAGTTGCATAATTCTCTTACATCCTTTCTGCATTGTAGTGTAGTTGGGTTTGTGTTTGCTAGCTTAAAACTATTGCATTGCATGTGCTTCGTTATAGCTTTCTTTGTATGATCATAAGTTATGCTCGGCTTCTTGCATTATCAGTTGCATTTTGCCCCCGCCTTCGGGCGCA
Organism: Camellia sinensis; assembly: GCF_055761805.1. Taxonomy (NCBI): domain Eukaryota; kingdom Viridiplantae; phylum Streptophyta; class Magnoliopsida; order Ericales; family Theaceae; genus Camellia; species Camellia sinensis. The sequence continues at coordinate 93,951,238 of NC_138975.1, forward strand.
TATCTTTATCGTCTTGCATGCTTTGTCTAAGTCTTCAGCCTTGTCAAAAATGGGTTGTCTCTGGATTTTGACACTCACTCCCGTCATTCTTATGACTTCCGAGTTTTGTCAAAGAGGGGCAACTGTAGACACCCCATTTTTGACCGTCCTCAAGACTTGGATGTCACCGTTTGAACACTCGGTGATCATCCTTGTTTGTGTTCGTCTTGAGTTCCCGGAGGTCTCGGCTATGCGCCTTGCCTCAGGATCTCTCGACTCGACTGTTTTGTGTTTGGGTTTGCACCAAACATTTGTGTTTTTGCTTTGGAGGGCAGGGAATGGCTTGTTGGCCATCACCACACCCCACCGGCTATGGCTTGAGGCCACCGGCTGTGTTTTGTTGCCATCGGCCAAATGTTTGGCTGACCGGCACTCTAGATGGTTGACCGGCCATCTATTTTGGTCAAATTGCATTTTTGGCTGGCCGACCACTGTTCATCTGCTTTTGCAGATATTTTTATGCCAACTGTGCTAGCTGGCATACACTTTGCTCCCTTTCATACACGTGTATGGAGAGATCTCCCTATTGACTAGCTTGTTTGGAAAGCTTTACAAGAGGGATTGTCTAAAAGAGGGAGCCTCTTCTCCCTCCATTAGGGTTACAACATTTTTCCAGAGGGCTTTGATACTAGGGTTAGGGTTTGCATATCCCCCATCTCTATATCTCTATCTCTTTTGTGTATAAGTGTGTGTTTGGTCTTATTATTGCACACAAACACCCACCATTACACCTTGCCTTGGCTACTGAGGTGCTAGGGAGCTGTTCTTGAAGTTCTTGACTAGTTTTGAGCTCAAAGAACCAGCTGGAGCATTGTTTGTGAAGGAGGTCTATAAGGGTAAGAACTTCACCCTTTATTCCCCATTTTTGCATAGCTTTTTAACCTATCTTGTAACTATTTTTAGACTTTGTGTATAACATATAAAAGTCTTGCTTTTGCCTGCTCTAAATAGTTGTCTATGAGTGTTTTAAGCTTTGGGGTTGTTTGACCCCTCTTAGGGCTTGTTTGGCCCCATTTTGTGCCATTTTGGTTGAGCTCCGGGCCCATCTTGTTTGGGCCTCCTCACCACTGAAATCTTGAGGGATTTCAGTGGTGAGGATGGTGCCTTGAGGTACTAGGAAAGAGAGGGCCACCCCCTTTCCTTGTTGTCTTCAAAATGTGCCATTTAAGCCTCATGTGTGAGCACCATTTTTGAACTCATGTTGGCCATGTTTCAGTAGGTATTTGGTAGTATTTTGCCATGCTTTACCTCTAGTTTTACTTGGTTTAGACACACCATGCTTGCTTAGCATACATGTCTTGTAATGCCATGAATTGCCTTAACATGGCTTGTGCTTTGAGCTTTGTTTCTAGCATGTTTTTGGCTTAGCTTTGTGAAGCTTTCATGCTTGTTTTAGCATGCTAATGGTCTGTGTTTGGTCATTTGGGTTGTCCATGCCTTGCTTTGTATAGCTACCATGTAACCTCTCTTGTATACCTTAAGCATAGACCCCTCTAGCATGCCATCCTTGCATCATTTCAGTGGTTTGGAACCACTTGCCATGCCATTTCAGTCTTTGTGGTGTGCTTGTATGCTTGCGTTTGATGCCCCTTTAATGTGTTAGAGGTTTGGTGCTTCATGCTCCATTTTTGTGCTATTGTGTGTGCCTCTAGGATTAGAACATTTAGATGCCATCTAAGTGGTTTTTGGGGCCTACTTTTGCATGATTTGAGACTGTTTTGATTCACTTTGATCATTTGTTTCATGTGTCACATGATCATGGTTTAAGTCATTGGGCTAATTCCAAGCTTTTATGCATGCTTTGCTTGTTTTGATTAGTTAGTTTGGCACCTCTTTTTCATGATTTTCAGAGCTTATATTGCTTGCCATATGCCCATGTTTAGCCTCTTTTAAGTGTGCTTAGAAGTTGTTTCTTTATGCCTAAGTGATGAACCATGTTTGCATGCATGATTGTATGTTTAGATACTTGGTTCAGGACATTTTGTTGCATGCTTGAATGGTGTTGCATTTGGCATGCATTTCTTGCTAAGTTGTCTAACATGTTATATGCCTTGCATGGGTGCATGTTGACATTAAACTTGGCATGCTTGTTAGTTGCATCCTTGCATCTTCATTTGCATGCTCATGTTGCATACTAGCTCACTTGCCTAAGTTGCATGGCATTGGCATGCATGCTTTGCCTCTTGAATTGAGCATGATAGGGGTTGGGCCATTTGTTTGTTTAAGTGCATTTCATTCGACATTGAAATGACACATTTGGTTTCTTGGGCCATCACGCATTGAAATGCGCAATTGATGGTCCGAGAATCGAGGACCATCTTTCTTTGAGTCATAAACATGATAAGGAGTGTGGTTGGTGCAAACATTGCTTGAAATACATTGCCATGCCATGTTTTGCCCTCTGCTGCTGTCAAAATAGGTTGCTGTAGGAAGCTTTGGCCGGCCGGCCATCTATACTACCGACCGACCAATTATTGATGGCCGAGAGCTCAACAAATGGTCGATGACCATCCGGACATGGTTGGTGGGGTTTCCACTTGGTCGGTGGTGATCCACAATGTCCATGGAGCATACCTTGGGATTTGTGCAATTTTCAGAGGAGCAGAGCAGGGGAAACAGAGGCAACTTGTGCATGGCAGTGGACTTCCGAGCGGAATCGAGCGCGTATGCATTGGGCCCTCTTCCTGAGGCTACTGTTAATGCTTAATTAGCTTAGTTAATTTGTTGAACTAGTTAATTGTCTGTAATATTTAATTAGCTTGATAGTTAGTTAAATTGTATTATTCTTTCGGTCCCTTCGAGCGAGGGAAAATTTGTAATAAGTGTGGGTGCGTGTGTGCATGTCTTCCAACCCCCACTTCTTTCTCCCTTTTACTTACCTGCTTTGATGGTTAGTATTAGGGCATATTTAAATTAGCATACCTTATGCTATGCATGCATGCATCCATACATTTATCTTGCATGCACCGGGCTCGGTGCATCATACTAACTGCATTGTATTTCAATTCCAAGTTGAATACGTGTTAGTTGTAACATCTCGCATGTCATTCTTAGAATAGCCGAGCCTATTTCTAGTTGCATTTTACATGTGTTGCATTAGCCATCTTAAGCATTAACTAGGGTCATGCATGATTACTAACTAGTTTCTTGTTTTGGTTTGGAGTACTCGGTAAGCTTTTATGTTTTAGCATCTCGCATGAGTGTGAATGTTAACATGATGGCATACTTACCATGTGGCTAGATGCTTATGTGATATGAACTGCCTGAATGCCTGTGGGTGAAGGTTGGATTGTTTGAGTTGGGATAATTCATCGAAATCCGTATTTTAGCCTACTCGCGAGTAGCAAAATTCAAACTATTTTCCAAACAAATGGAAATGCGATGCTTCATTCCGACTTAGGCAATTTAATCTATACTTGTCTTGCCGTGCACATCACATAGTAATTCTAGGTTAATAGCCAGTATAAGAACACATAACGTTTTCAAAATTGGATATCATGGTTAGTAAAGGCCGATCTTCGGATCGGGTGAGAGGGGGTGCTCATAGCTGACCTTCTCCAATCGTACCCAAGTTCCCGAGCCGAGGCAACTTTGGCAATGACGGACACGTGGCCTTAGGCAAACGAGTCAGGGTTTCCTAAATCCCCCCATTAAAAAATATTTAGGTGGCGACTCTGTATCTGGCAAAGCAGTCCATGTTTGACACTTCTTTTCTAAAATTCTGTTTTCTCAAAATGATTTGCCAGATTTGGACTCTGTGGTTCAGACTAAGAACCGTGACACAAAAGGGAGTCCGAACTGTGGTGGCATAAAGCCCAAGGGCGCCTCCACAACCTCGTTCTGAATGCGGTTTTTTCAACATCTTCTGCCTTTACTTTCAATTGATGATACCCAGATCTCAAATCAATCTTGGAAAACACTTATGATCCCCGCATCTGGTCAAATAAGTCATCAATACGGGGTAGGGGATATTTGTTCTTTATTGTTACCTTGTTCAATTCATGATAATCGATACACAAGCGTAGGGTTCCATCTTTCTTATTCACAAACAGTACTGGTGCACCCCAAGGTGAAGTGCTAGGTCGGATAAACCCCTTGTCAAGCAGGTCTTGTAACTGTTCCTTCAGTTTTTTCATTTCAGTATTATCCATTCGGTAGGGAGTTTTAGAAATGGACTGGGTGCCTGACATAGTTTCAATAGTAAACTCTATCTCCCTATGTACCAATTCCCCTAGTAATTCATTTGGAAACACATCTGGAAATTCTCTAACAATAGGGATATCATTCAATTCAGCATTCACAGATTATTCAGACAACACATAGCACAAATAACCCTGACACCCTTTCCTGATCAGTTTGCATGCTTTCATTGCAGATATCAAATAAGGTGGAGGCACTACCCCATTACCCACAAACACAATCTCTTTATGTTCTGGTGGTTTAAACACAAACCGTTTTGTCACACAATCAATGGTGGCACAATATTTGGTCAACCAATCCATGCCCAAAATTACGTTGAAATGCCTAAATTTCAAGGGTAACAAATCTACATATATGATAGCATCCTCAACACGCATATCACAAAACCGGTATATAGATTCACACAACACAGATTCCCCAGATAGAGCAGACACACATAGCAGATATGGCAGTAATTCTAAAGGTCTATTCAGTCAAGATGCAAATGCACATGTCACAAAAGAGTGTGTTGATCCAGAGTCAATTAACACAAAAGCATCCTGATTACATATAGAAATAGTACCTGAGACAACTGCGTTGGCATTCCGTGGATCGCTCGGAACAAGAGTAAAAACTCTCCCTTGTCTCACGGTATCCCCGGTGGTAGCGGATCTCAAAGTATTTCCCGGCTTTGGGATCGATGCAGTTGAGCTAGCAGCTAGCTTTCCACCATTCTGATTATAATCTCGGGCCATATACCCTTGTTTCCCACATTTGAAACAGGCTCCTGACACATGGTAACAAACTCCACGGTGCTTTCTGCTACAAATATTGCACATGGAAGCTGTGTCTCGAGAAGAATTTGAAGTATTTGAGGAGTCCGTATTTTGCTTTTTCGAAAATTTCTTCTTTGAGAAGAAGCCTTGCCTTTTGTTACTTTTCTAGCCAGTTGTTGACTTAGTCTGTCTAGCTATGTTAGCCTCTGATATGATGGCCCTGTCTAGCACCCCAATTTAGGTCTCCAGCTTCAAGACATTCACTCTTTCTAAAATGTCACTTTGAAGCCCACCTTTAAAATGTCTCGCCTTCTTATAGTCACTGTCAATCACGTGTGGTGCGAACCTGGCCAATTTAGTGAATTTGGCCTCATACTCGGCTACAGTCATGCTGTCTTGCCTAAGTTCCATGAACTCTGTTACTTTCCTGTCCCAAAAGCACTGCGGGAAGTACTTGTTATAGAAAATTTCCAGAAATTTTACCCAGTCAACATCCTTATGATTTTATCGCATTAACATCCACCATCTTCTTGCCTCGTCTTCTAGCATAAAAGTGGCTAGAAGTACTTTTTGGGTCTCTGAACACGAGAACACTTCAAATAGTTTCTCAATGCTGAGGACCCATGCTTCGGCTTTCAACGGATCTAGTCTCTCGTGGAACTGTGGCGGTTCCATTTTCTTGAATTCTTTGGTGAGTGCTATTATCCGATCGTTATTCTGATTATCTGGCACATGAGGTGCCAGAGGTGGAGGTGGAGGGTGTGGTTGTTGTCACTGTTGTTGCCACTCCTGGTGTTGCCTCAGCGTTTCTGCCATTTCCTGTATCAGTCTTTCCATTCTGTCTATTCTGGCAATAGAGGACTCCTCTATCTCATCACCTCTTGTTCTCACCATCTGATTAAACTTACATTACACTTTATACAAAAGATACACAAGTATGGATATACTAGGAAGCACAGATATTCAAACAATTGCAATGGAAGCAATTCACAAACTTATAGCACATAATCGTTCATATCAAAACAGTTAGGCATATTATCGATGCTTCCAAATTCATACTTATCACATGAATGCATCCTAGATCTTTTTTAGACGCTTATTGCTCTTTTGGACAAGTGTGTCAGTTATTAACTCGTGCTCTGATACCACTCTGTCACGACCCGAACCCACCCTATGGGTTAAGGCCATAACCGGCCAGTAATCACGAGATTACCTACGGCCTCAAACCAGTTCAGACATAACTCATCAGAGTAAAGGGGCCAAATGGAAGTAATTTCAAAAAAACTTTGTCCCTAGGGCTGTGCTTACATGGCACATCATAACAAACCATACATATGCATATTAATAACTCACAACAAAATACGTACTACACAAGGTTCTGTACATACAGGATCATATAAGTCTAAGTCAACCCAAGAAAACTGTATGCAACATATTCAAAGACTTCGCCCATATAACAAAGTAAAACAGAATGACAAAAGGCGAAGAAGGGTCTCGTGCGTGAGACGCAAGGGCTGACTCTTCAAAACCTTTGTTGTTCCACACAAACATCACTGGGGCTGGGTCTGGACTTCTCATGGCTCACCTACAAACACATGAATGAGTGTGAGCAATAGCCCAGTGAATAATATAAAATAAAGAAGTTATACAAACGATATGTAGAACAACATACTTCAAACAGCCTTGGACCTAATTCATATTTTCATTTATGTCAAATTGGCCTTTGGCCCATTCATTTATTCGTATCAAACTGGCCTTTGGCCCATTCATTTATTCACGTCAAAACGGCCTCTGGCCCATTCATTCATCCGTGTCAAAACGGCCTTTGGCCCAATCATTCATGTCAAAACGGCCTCTGGCCCATTTATTCATGTCAAAACGGCCTCTGGCCCATCCATTCATTCTTGTCAAAATGGCCTCTGGCCCGTTCACTCTATCATTCAGATCAAACTGGTCTTTAGCCCATTCATTTGGCATAGCAACATTGTCCACCAATTGAATCAACGAACTTATAAAACTTACATAGAAGTAAGTAATTTGGACAACAACATATTTCAGATATCTTTATTAAGATATTACTCACAGTGATCGGTTGGTTGGTTTGCCTTGGAGCTTGACCCTACACATCACATAGTACATACGGGTCACAAACGATTCAATCCGTTCCTTAATTCACATATTCCTCTTTAGGCTTCATTCTTATCTCTTTAACTCATTTACAATGCTCAATGCATGCCTAAGAGTGCTTACAAGTGAAAGAGGACAGAAAACAAAACACATAATGCATAAACAAAATTTCAGAAATCAGGGTCCCCGCTCGAGCGTGGACTTCCCCGCTCGAGCAGACCCAAGAGGCCTGCAAAAGTACTGGCTATGTCAAAGTTACGCTCGAGTGTGCATTCTGGCGCTCGAGCGGAAGGCCTCTCTACATGGCTCCCCGCTCAAGCGGACATCCAAGTCTGCAAAAATACTGGGAGCACAAAATTCACGCTCAAGTGGCGGTTTCCCCGCTCGAGCGGACATCAAATTTTCTGGGTTTTCCAGCTATGTTCTTGAGCTTCAACTTGACATTCCATCCAACATTTCATGCATGCAATAGCTCAAACTTCAAATACACTTGTACTAACATGGTATAAACCCTAGATTACAACCCAATGAAGCCCAATTTCATGAATCAAACACATGCATGTCCCAAATTGACTCAAACTCATCACCAACACACTAAATTCAAACATTCAAGGTTCATACTTCCATGATTTGCACTTGCATGTGGAATATACACAATATCCTCAACTTAATTGGTGAAGAGGTGATCAAATATATGGACTTACACCAAAAAATCAACATGGATCATACACATTGTGCTCAAATATGGAAATTCATAGTAATTTCCTACATGCATGCATCTATTGACTTTAAATTCAACAAATACAACTCAATTTCCTTATAATCAAACTAATTCATGTTCTTGACTATTAATCAGACTTGAATTCATAATTTACAACATTAAACTCATGAATTCACTTACCTAGAGGCTCAATTCTTCCAATCTATGGTCAAATCTAGAGTTAGCCTTCAAATATTCAAGCTTCAATGATCAACATCAGCCCTCTCCCTCTCTAGCTAGCCCTCTCTTCTCTCTTAAGGTTAGAATCAGCCAAAATGAAGCTAAAGAGGGAATTTGAGGGTGTAGTGCCTTATTACAACAAATCCCACTAATTCCAATTTAATAATAATAAATAATTGGGCACTAATTCATCAATTTAATCAATTTAATCGGTCTGAATCAATTTTTCAATTAAACTTCACCGTAGGCTCTAAAAATTATGCCAATCACAATGGCGTGACCAATTTCGGTTTTGATGGCCGATAGGGCCTTCAATTTAATTTCCAAAACAGACAATCAAACAGATATTCCTACGGTGAACAGATAGAAATTCAAAATCACATATTTTCACGTAATGGCACACAAAATCATATTAAACACATAATCACGTTCATGTTAAGGACCAATTAACACATTACGGAACAGGGATATCACATGACTAATGTTGTGTAAAGATCTTAGCCATCCAAAACATGTCATGCCAGTACAACATATAAGATTTATAGAGATCAATTTTTATTAATTTTTTTTTTGTCTCTAAAACTATAAATTTTGTTGCACAAAACATTTAGGGACTAATTTTAGTTGTTGCGCGAATATTATCTACTGGATTGTCTAGAAAACTCAAAAAATGAGCTTTTAGAGACAATTTTGAAACTGTAGCTAATAAATGCACTTTTAGGGATAAAATAATTTGGTCCCAATTATTTTTTTTTTTTGAGAATAAAATATTTATTTTTTGAGACAACACTTTTGGTCTCAAAAGGTTAATAATTCATCACTAAATGTCTAATTTTGTCACTCAAAATAAAATAATAACACTTTTAGTTACAAAAATATTTTTCCTAAAAAGTGCTCTAAATTTGTCACTAAAATTTTAGGCCTATTTTGGAAAGTAGGAAAAAATTTCAACCTTTTGACCTTTTTTTTTAAAAAAAAAATGTGTAAAAAGATAGAGAGGTGGTGTGATCCAAATAAGCTAATAAACTAGTAAGCTAACTTATTTCTTGTACGACCACGAAATAATCTTCTCGTATAATCCTGTTGACCAAGTTTGCGCTCCTCAAAATGTCGTCGCTTTGTTACTTGAAAACACACATGACCTAGCCGGCTGGTGTGTGCCAGAAACCCCTCCGATGCTTACGTTAGCAATTAGACAATAGATAATAAGCTCTATATATTTTTGAATAAGAATTGCAATACCTCAAAATAGGTGTAGTCACGAACTTATATAGTTTTCGTGTGGCACAATCCTAGTAGGACTTAACTCTTCTTAGCAGAGTCCTCCTAGGAGTCCCATACTAAAGGATAATGCTTATCCTTAGAACACCCCTTTCACTGCAAGCCAAGTGAGATGGCCTAATACTCTACCTGGCTAACTGTGCCCAACCGAGCTATCTTGTGTAGCTATTCCTCTGACCGAGCTGTACAATCCCTGACCGTTATGATTTATGCTGCCAAGCTACCCTAGCTCGGCCACCATGCCACTCTAGTTTGTGTTACGGGCTACATACGGATAGTGAGGCCCAAACCCATTGATCGCTCCAACAACGACCAACATTGGACCGAGCCATTTGAGTACGTAGCTTGGCCCAATGTATGGCCCGACCTAGGAAGAAAACCTCACCTAGCTCAACCCAATTTGCACACAAATTACCTTCTTAATTGCCCCATAATTCCATCTACGTAATATAATTGGGATTACTGTCTTTCAGCCGAGCTACCGTTATACAAGATAACCAAGATAAAATGCCCACTCGGTCTCATGATCTGCTCAGTTCTAATGAGTCTGATCAATAACCTAGCATGTTTCCATGTTGCTCTGATATCACTGTAATCATGGGACACTTGGTATGCCCCCGCTAGCCTTGTATCCTAGCTACAGCCATCACACACCACCAAAATTTGAAATGTTACTTTTTCCACATATGTAACATCCCTTCCACTGATCCTCCATTGTTTCTCCACTTTAATCTTCGTTCACTCTCCCATTCTAAGCTTCATACCTCCCATTGTTTGCATTCGAGCACCTCATCACCACCTCACGCTTGCTGTCATTGCTGGAACGCTTTCTGTTGATTAGCGTAAGACTTTTCGCTAAAAACCTATAAATTTCTTGCTTTTTCTCATATGTTAGATGAAAATATTTACGGTGTTCTCCATATTCTTGGTGTTTTAGTACTATAGACCTATCACAAAGATACTGAAATAGTGTTTTTAGTATTTTTTTATCTACTAAAACAAGTTTAGAATCGCTGTAGTACCCAGATCACACACCATAGGAAGAACTCCTACCAACGGGTACTGAAACCAAACAGGAACACTGATTTTGATCCAAAATCACACTATAGCCAAGCTAAAAACCTATTTGTACTCACTTAGATGAACTAGGTGCCATAATCTAAATGCAATCGGGCTAACAACTGGCCCTTATTCAGAACTGGGCTAATGCCTTGTACCATAATCACAACCGGACTAAAAAACCTCACCACTCATTTTGGCTATACTGAAGATAGTGCGCATGCTTGCTTTGCCAAGTTAAATTTACTTCGTCTAGACTCTTGCATAGCGCGTTCAACACTTGGGCATAACACGTTTTTTTTTTTCCACCATGCATACTTGACTAGGCCGGCTAGGTACTCTTTACCCACATCACCTAGCGGTGCTGCTGAACCGAGCTATTGGCCCATCTAGCCAACCAAACTACTCCTCATGCCTTGTCTGATTTTAGACCATGGGCAAATACCATTTCATCGTCAGCTCACCAGGTACCATAGCCGAGTTCCGAAGGGATTACAACATTCCTGACAATGTACACCACTCTCTAGCCGAGCTAGATACCATACCTTGGGGCAAGCATGGCTTTGTTCCCTTCACCATGTTGTCTATTGCAGAGGATGGACTAAGGTTTCCCGTCTAGCTTCTCATCTGCGAATTCTTAAGGCAAACTAGGCTCTGTCCCACTCGATTATCTACCAATACCTGTAAGATAGTAAACGACATCACCGAGCTCAACTGCTTTCTCAGTTTGCATCTTGGATTACCTGAGATCTTCCACCAATACTCGCTCAGTCAAAACAATGACGGGTGGGTATACTACCTTAAAGTGAAGAAAGGCTGAGAGAAACTCATCAAACGAATGCCAGACAAAGACTTGCATGACGACGACTTTCTCTAGGTTTCTGGAAATTTTGAGGACCAAGAAGCCCAGATACCGGGCTATAACATAAATTGGAATAAAGGCACAGTTGGTAAGAATAGGTCGGTCATATTCCGTTTCTACTTTCAAGACTACTTGTTGTGCTAACCCTTGCTCTTTTTTGCAAATTTGAACTTGCTCAAGGAGACTACCCCTATGCCAATCAAGACGCACTTCGTGCCGCGCTGCGATACCGGCAAAGGGACTGGTCTGAGCTGCAGCACTTTCAACTGACTTACCGATATAGCAGTAGACCAAAAAGCAAGGTGACTGACTTCCTTTTGGAGCCTTCACCTAAACCAGACCCCAGTCTTCCATAAATCAACCTTATCCCCCTAACTGAAGAGTAAGAAATAGGAAAGAGGAGAGCGGTGCGAGCTCTGATCATCGAGCAAGAACCCACCAAGATCCCCACATAACATCCACTATTCGAGCAGTCGCGCGAGGCTGTTGTCGCCCTCCCCACTATAATGGCATCGTCTTTTCGGTCCAGCAAGCAGGCTCGCACCTCGACTGCCAAAAAACAACGGCTGGAAGAGGAGACTGTGCTTCCAGAGGTCGAGCTTCCTAACTAGAAAACTAACTAGGGAAGTTGTCATTTTGGCCGAGATAACCCTTCTTCCCTACCAGTGTGGGCACCAGTTGTGGCTTTCAAGGGCTGCGCTGTGACCACCGCTGATTTTGTGGTCATCGAAAGAGACCCTCTGTTGGCCTTCAACTTGTCTAAGAGCCTGTGCTTACTGGCTGACATAGAGCACTACGAGTAGCTGGTCGAGCCGAAAGCTATTCAGTCAGCTACCAAGTGTATGGTGCTGGTAAGCTTGGACTCCACATTCCCTTTCCCATTCCTCTTCAACCTTCTGCTCGGTCCTAGCTCATTGTTTGTTGACCAGATTACAAGCCATGTAGTAGAATCACACTAACCATCAACACATGCTGGAGTTGAGAAAAACAGCTCGGGCTGTCGTTGCTGATGTTGGAGCCAAGGCTATTGAGCTAAAAGATCTTAAGGCCAAGCTGGCCGAGCGGAGTGCCGACCAAGATCAATTGGCTTAACTAGTCAACATGGTAGAGGTGGACAAACAAAAAGCTTTGGCCGGAAAAAAAGATCACTATCTTCGTGAGCTTGCCAAGCTAGAGAATAAGAAAGATGCCGAAATAAAAGCTCTTGAGAAGATGGCGGATGCCGACGACCGTGGTTACGCTGAGGGCGAATAAACCTATGTTAAATAATGTGAGGCAGCCAAGGATATCTTCTTCAAATACGACTGGAAGACAGTGGCAGAGAAGCTCGGCCAGGCCCTTCACCCTAAGGTCTTCCTCCATCCTCCTTCTCACTTTATCCTAAGCTATATGGCGGCGTATGCTAGCACCGTGCAACAAAAGTTCTTGCAAGTGGAGAAGGAAGACAATCTGGTGCCGAATGAGCAGAGCCCATTTCCAATTCGGCCAAAAGTGGCAAGCTAGGCCAAGTTAAGCCTAGTTGTTGAAAAAGGGATCACCGATCTGACATTGGACGGCGGTGCTAGAATCGAACTGGGGGGTGCAAAAGTCGGTGTTGGTGCGGATGCTGAGCTAGAAGACTTGTTCGGTTGACTGTGACGTGGTCGCTTTGTAATTCTTTCTTTTGCTTTTTACTTTTTACTTTTATTTTTCTTTTTCTTTTTCCAATGTAACTAGGCTATACGCCCTACCTCGTGTATTTATTTCTTCAGTTAATGAAAAAACTTCTAACTTTTTGCACATTTATTACGTTTCTCATGGAACATTCATACCTCTTTGAATGCATGCTTTACCGAACTAACCAGCTCAGCCATACTTGATCTTGCCAACCTTCTTTGGCCAAGATAATTTTGGTCGAGATAATTATCACGGCTAAAGAGTCCAAAAAATGTATTCGTCAAACCTTCCAACCTTTATTTGGCCAAGATAAACATCTCGGCCAGAGAGTGAAAAACGTTTGTTGGTCAAACCTACCAACCATGTTTGTCCGAAATAAGTATCTCAGTCAAAGAGTGCAAAATGTGTTGGTCAAACCTGTCAACCTTCTTTAGCCTAGATACTCATCTCGACTAAAGAGTGCAAAAAATTTTGTTGGTTAACCCTGCCAACATTCTTTAGCCTAAATACACATTTGGGCCAAAGAGTGCAAAAATTTTGTTGGTCAAACCTGCCAGTCTTCTTTAGCCTAGATACTTCTCTAGGCTAAACAGTGCAAACATTTTGTTGGTCAAACCTGGCAAGCTTCTTTAGCCTAGATACGCACCTAGTCTAATGAGTGCAAAACTTTTGTTGGTCAAACTTGCCAACCTTCTTTAACCTAGATACTCCTCTAGGCTAAAGAGTGCAAAAATTTTGATGGTCAAACCGGCCAACCATCTTTAGCTTAAATACTCATCTTGGCTAAAGAGTGTAAACATGTGTTGGTCAAACCTGCCAACCTTCTTTAGCCTAGATACTTATCTCAGCAAAAGAGTGTAACAATGTGTTGGTCAAACCTGCTAACCTTCTTTAGCCTAGATACTCATCTCGGCTAAAGAGTGCAAAAATTTTATTGGTCAAACCTGCCAACCATCTTTAGCCTAGATACTCATCTCGGCTAAAGAGTGCAAAAATGTGTTGGTCAAACCTGCCAACCTTCTTTAGCCTAGATACTCATCTCAGCTAAAGACTGCAAATATGTGTTGGTCAAACTTGCCAACCTTCTTTAGCCTAGATACTCATCTCGGCTAAAGAGTCCAAAAATTTTGTTTACAAACAGAATAAATACAAGTACTAAAAGAAATTGTATTGGAAAAAATGTCTACTTGTTTAGTGAATGTCAAAGAAAATTACAAGTGTAAAAAACCTAAAAGTAAAATACTTTGAGATTGGCCGTGTTCTATGGCCTTAGGATAGCTCGACCGGCTACGTCTTCGAGGGGGTAAGCTCCTTTTCCTGCTAAACCCATCACTTTGTACGACCCCTCCCAGTTGGGTTCTAGTTTGCCATCCCTAGACACCAAAGTGTTTCCCATTACTTTGTGTAGCACTTAGTCTCCAATCTTGAATTGCCTTGGATGCATTGCCTTGTTGTATTTTCTAGACAATTCATGTTGATGCAAGGCGATATGGATCAGTGCCCATTCTTTTCTTTCTTCAGCAAGATCTAGCTCCAGGGCTATGGCCTTTCCATATAAATCCGGTTCGAAATTTTCACTTCTAATAGTGGGGAGGCCGATTTCCAGGGGGATTACTAATTCCATTCCTTAGGCCAAGGAAAAAGGCGTTTCACCTGTCGACTGCTTGGGTGTAGTTCGGTAAGCCCATAAGACGTGGGGAAGTTCTTCAACCCATTTTCCTTTCGCTTGTCCCTACTGTTTTTCGGACCATCTAAGACTACTTTGTTAGAGGCTTCAGCCTGGCCATTAGCTTGAGGGTATGCCAGCGTAGAGTTGTAGAATTCTATCTTGTGTTCTTCACAAAAAGCCCTAATGATTCTTCCATCAAATTGGGTGCCGTTGTCAGATATCAAGGCCTTAGAAATTCCAAACTAGGTTATGATGTTCTGCCAGAAAAACTTCTTCATGTCTTTTTCTTTGATGGATGCAAACGCCTCTGCCTCCACCCACTTTGTGAAGTAATTTGTTACCACAATAAAGAACTTTCGCATTGCCTGACGCGGTTGGGAGTGGTCTCACTATGTCTAAGCCCCACATTGCAAAAGGCCAAGGACTGGTCAAAGGTAGGAGCACTCTAGCTGGTCGATGGATTTGATGTGCGAACTTCTAACATTTTTCACATTTCTTGAGGTACTTCTATGTGCTTGCTTGCATGTATGGCCACCAATACCCCTGTGAGATAGCTTGGTAGGCCAAAGATCTCCCCCATTGGTGGCTTCTGCAAATACCCTAGTGAATTTCGAACAGGAATGCCTCGACCTTGCTAGGATGGACACACTTCAAGTACGGTCCTATGATGGACTTTTTGTACAGTGCTGGCGACGGAAAGAGCCAAAATTGCTGCGACTCCGTCCAAACCTTGTTGTCCTCCTTCTTGTCCTCTGGTAAAATGCCATCTTTTAAGAACACCACGATGGGTCCATCCAGGAAGGACCTAGCTCGGTGCAGCATGCCTTAGTCGCTTCAAGTTTCTTAATGTTCAGTCTTGGCAGGAAGTCCACTAGCAATGGGTGTGGGATAAATGTGTTTGCCATCAATGCAAAACCGGCCAGTTTATCTACGTTGCTATTTTCTTCTCGGTCAATTTGCTCTATCCTCATGACTTCAAACTTCAAAATCTCTTTTCTAACCAACTCTTGGTACTTGGCCATTCTATCATCCTTCGCTTCATAGTCACCTGATATTTGGTTGACTATTAGTTGGGAGTCACTGTACACCATTAGCTCGGTGGCCTTCATTCGGCTAACAATGCTTCGTACTTCGCTTCATTATTGGACGCTGGAAAACTGAGGTTGATAGCTTGTTCGATGGTCAAGCGATCTGGTGAGAAGAAGACTATTCCAAGTCTTGCCCTGTGCCTGTTGGACTCTCTATCTACAAAGTGCTTCCACATCTCTCATACGAACTACTTCTAATAAGTGGAGGGATTAGAGAACGCTTTAGGATCAGGGATGTTGATGACGCTTTCTTTCAACTTTTTGTTCGTCATTAGGATTTGATCCTCATTGCCTGATTGCCTTGGCACTTCTTATTCAGGCGCGCCCTTGTTTATAGTGGTGCGAGTTGCTCCTTCTCCCCCCAGCAATGGGCTATTGGCACTAGTGGACGATGCAGCCACTGTAAGGCTACATGGTTCCCTGAGTAGTAGAGCAACTTGCTGCGGGGGCTGTAGTATTCCCGTGACAATTTTGCCCCTTTCCTCGGTTGCTTCGGTCAAGTCGATCAAGCAAACATAATGACTTCCTAGAGCAAACTCGGCCACGAAGCCTGCCAAAGCTTGGGCCTTAATTGCAGTTCACCGTTGGAACTTAATGTCGAACTGTCCTAACTCCACGGCCCACTTAAATATTTGCCCCAAAAGGTCCGCCCTTTCAAATAAGGCTTTTAAAGAGAAGGTTGTTAAGACGATCATGTTGTGGGCATGGAAGTAGTGTGACAATTTTCTTAAAGCATTATCAAAACTAAGGCCAGTTTTTGTAATGACAAGTACCTCGTTTCGGAGCCTAACAATGTCTTTCTTACATAAAAGATAGGCAAATGCTGTATTCCCTCGCTGTGTACCTACACTGTGCTAACTGCAAGCTGGGAAACTACCAAGTATAGAAAAAGTTCCTCTCTTGGTACTAGGGTTGCCAACAGCGGTAGAGAGGTCATGTATTCTTTCAAGCTTTCCAGAGCTCGGTTACATTCGTTATCCCACTCAAACTCAGCCTGAAGTGCCTGGAAGAATGGTTGACACTTGTTTGATGACCGACTTATGAATTGGTTTAATGCGGTAGCTAGGCCTGTGAGATGCTATAGTTCCTTGATTGTGTTGGGCCTCTCCAAATCTTGAATGTCTTTGATCTGAGAGGGATCAACTTCTATATCTCTGTTGGTTACTAGAAAGCCAAGAAATTTACCTGATCCCACGCCAAACGCGCATTTGGATGCGTTCAGTCGTAGCTTGTGGGTCTTCAAAATTTAAAACATCTCAGTTAGGTCATTGAGATGGTCTCCATCGTTCTTTCTCTTGACTACCATGTCGTCTATGTAAGCTTCCATTGTTCTGCCTAACAATGGCTCAAACATTTTGGTGACCGTTCATTGGAACATTGCCCCTACATTTTTTAGGCTAAAAGGCATGACCTTGTAGCAATACAATCCCCTAGGTCTTTTGGGCATGCTTTGTTGACTGTCTTATAGTCCACAAAAACATGCCACTTGCCATTCTTCTTTGGCACCGCCATGGTGTTGGAGATCCACTTGGGATAGTGGACCTTTTTGATCGCCCCTGCCTCCAGTAGGTTCCCTACTTCTTCAGTGATTACCTCAGCATAATGAAGTGCCGATCGGCGAGTTCGCTATATACTTGGTCTGGCAGTCGGGGTTGACGTTAAGTTGATGGCAGATGAAATTTGGATCAATGCCTGGCATGTCATACGGTGTCTAGGCAAATACTTCGATGTTAGAGATCAAGAATTCCATGATCTCTATTCTCTCAGCGCTGGATAAAGATGAGCTAAGCAGAAAGAACTTCTCTGGGACCTTTTCATCTATTCTCACCTCCACCAGATCTTCTACGGCCTTCTGTTCAGCTACCTTGCCGATGTCTGCGAACAACTCGTTGCTTTCTGGCTCCTCTACCATTTGCACGAAACCTGTGGTAACACAGCTATCGTTCACCGTCATGAGGCATTGCTTGGACATGATTTTGTCTTCCAAGATTTCTTGATGGTAGGTTGATGCAATCGCTCGTATGGTGTGCAACCATGCTATCCCCAAAATAATGTTGTAAGTAGAATGGACTTTCAGCACCCAGAATTCCACTTGCTTTGTCATTGTCCTCGCTTTGACTGGAAAAATTATCTTGCCAACCGGACATTCTGGCATAGAGTTGAAACCAACTAAAGGAGATATCGCGGGTGCTAAATCTTTGTCCTCCAATTTGAGTTGTTTAAATGTTTCACAGTACATTATCTCGCACGAGCTCCTTTGGTCTATCAGAAAAGGTGATGACGTTTTTCGTTTATGTTTTCTCTTTTTTCACAGTAGGTTGTACACTTAGTACTTCCCTTATGTGCTTCGCCTTCTTGATCATCCCTCTAAGCTCGCAAACTCGCTCAGTTTCGATGATCCCATGTATCACGTTGATTATACCTTGAGGTGGACCTTCGATTGGCATCCCATCTGGCCCATTGCGGTCCTTGGGGCTGGCCGAGCTCCCCTTTCAATGTATTGGTCCAGGTGCCCTGCGGCCACTAACTCTTCCTGATGTTGACTCAGTAGCGTGCAGTTTTTAGTTCGGTGCCCTACTTCACCATGGAAGGTGCACCAATATCTATCATCGTAGCCCCTTTGCGCTTCTCCCAACTTGGTTGGCTGCCGAACGAATGGTTCATCGCGTATCTCACTAAGAATCCGATAGATAGGCTTCTTGACCACTGTGGTGATGGTGGTGCCGACTCTCCACCTCCTTGTCTGGGAGTCCTCACCGTTTGGTTGTTTGCCTCGACCATTTTCGTTCTATCTGTCCTCCTGGCAGACTGTGTTATCTTTTGCCGCAAGTTTTTTGTCCGAGATCACTGTTGTCCCAGACTTTGCCTTGGCACAAGCACCATCCTCATCTACCGCGATGTGCTGGTGCACTCTCTCCTTTAGGGCTTTCATCGTAAGGGGTGGCGTCATTGTCATTGAATCTCTAAACTTATGGCCCACCGATAAACGCCGCTAATACTGTGCGATAACTAAGTTGGAGGGGCAATCGCCTATTTGGTTGAAGGTCTCCTAATAACTGTTGTTGTAAGCCTTCAACATTTCTTTCTCACCTATGTCAATGGCAAGCAGCTGGCCTATCTCGACCAGAGTTATAGTGTGTCTTAAACCTGGTGACAAACGCCTCTGCCAGTTGTGCCCATGAAGTGATGATACCTTCTAGCAACCTCTCAAACCAAGTCAAGCCAAGGTCACCTAAGCTTGATGGAAACAAAATACACTTTAAAGCCTCTTTCCGTCGATATATGGCCATAACTTAGCGAAAGTGAGTCAAGTGCATGTAGCGGTTTGACTTCCCCTTATTGGTTATGAACTTAGGCTGGTTGAAGCCCAAGGGTAATGGTGCGTTCTCTATTGCCAGAACGAACGACGAACTTTTCAACCTTGCTAATGCTTTGTCTGCTGGTTTGTAAGCAAGGCGTGGTATTGGCATTCCAACCTCGACACTTCCATGTGTCCTAGGAGCCAGCTGCTACAAAGCAAATGCCTTTTAGGGGTTGCGATCTTGGGTGTTTTCTTTCCTTTAAGCCCTTTCTTCTAGCACGATTCACAGGTCCACTGACCTTGGCAACTTGGTATGCTGAGAAGTGGTTTGATGCGTATGTAAGGGACGATAACTACTTCCCTTAATGTAAGACCTTTTAGTCCTCGTTCTCTCAAACTTGAAGCAACCAGTCCTGGAAGTTCTTTATCGTGAGTCACCTGCTTTAAGGCTTCTTATTTTAGATTGCAAACACGTAACTTGCCTGTCACGATCTCCTGAGTGGCGAGAATGCATTCTCTTTTCGCCTATTTCCTCTCCTACCACGCCTTTGCCCTTCATCTGGCACTTCATGGTCTCCATGTTAGTCGCCATTTTCTTTATCAACTCGTCTTGCTCCTTCACACGATCCTTCGGAACCTGGGAATCCATCCTCCACCTCTGTCTATCTGGGCTTTGAGAGCGACGAGGACTTGAGCCCTGTTTTTCTTGCATGCCCTTTTGTGGGTTACGTCGCTAGGGATCCAATTCTACCATGGGTGGGACAACAGGAAAATCCTCTCGCCTCCTGTCCCCTTCTAGAGTTTGTCCATCAATAGTAGATTGAGGCAAGTCTTCGTTGTGTACCATTGAAATCAGTTGGAAGAAAACTTAATCAAAAGGTTTGTTCTCTGTGATATTTCCCTTAGATGGTGCCAGTTATACAGGCACAAAATAATCTTCTCGTCTAATTCTGTTGACCAAGTTTGATTATATAGTTCATGATATTGTCCCTAACCTCCATCAGATTAGGATGTCTACTAGAGGTTCCTTGTGATTTTGGTTTTGGCAGTGGTGGGTTTTGTTTAGGCTTGGTAGCAGGGGTTGCATTAGTGTTTTTCTATCTTTGTTTGTTTTGTTGGTTTCTCACCAACGTCCAAGGTGTGCACGCTAGAAAATGATAGGGTTCCCTTCTTAGTGCCAACCTAGTTGGGACTGAGTTAGTGTTCGTGATACTCTTTGCTCTCCCTTCCCCTTTATTGATGTATCTCCATACTTTGTATGCTCATTTCCATCAATAAAGTCTCATTTTGCTGATCAAAATAATAATAATAAAAAGTTTGTGCTCCTCCAAACGTCGTCGCTTTGCTGCCTAAAAACACACGTGAGCTGGCCGGCGGGTGTGTGCCAGAAACCCCTCCGATGCTTAAGTCAGCAAGTAGACAATAGACAATAAGCTCTATGTATTTTTGAGTAAGAATTGAAATACGTTGAAATAGGTGAAGTCACGAGCTTATATAGTTTCCATGTGGCACAATCCTAGTAGGAGTCTAACTCTCCTCAGCAAAGTCCTCCTAAGAGTTCCATACTTAAGTGTAATGCTTATCCTTAGAACACCTCTCTCATTGCAAGCCAAGTGAGATGACCTAATACTCTGCTCGGCTAACTGTGCCCAACTGAGCTACCTTGTGCATCTATTCCTCTGACCAAGTTACGCAATCCCTGGCCATTATGAGTTATACCGCCAAGCTACTCCTAGCTTGGCCATCATGCCACTCTGGTTTGTGTTACGGGCCACAAATGGATAGTTAATCCCAAACCCATTGATTGCTACAACAACGACCAACATTGGATAGAGCCATTTCAGTACGTAGCTCGACCCAATGCGCGACTCGGCCTAGGAACACAACTTCACCTAGCTCGGTCCAATTTGCACACAAATTATCCTTTCATTTCTAATGGCCAAAATAAGCCTAATTTGTTGTAGACTTGCAGTGTAGACAGTTGTCGCAAAAATTTCAAAATATGTTTTGTTGTGTGTAGTATAATTAATTTCTAGCAATTAATTACCCACCCATATAAGCATCCTGCATTTTCTTCTTCATTTAGAAGAGAGAATGAGAAATATATATATATATATATATAGTCATACTAGTGAAAAATGACTGTGTAAAGCACAGACTAGTATGATCTTTTGATTTTAATATTTTATTAAGTTTATAAAATTAAATAAAATTATATGACATTTTTTTAAAAATATTTATTTTATATTTGATCCATTCAAAAAATAATAAAAAATGAATTGTAAAAAAATAATAATTAATCCATAAAAAAATGAAAAAAATAATCATTTCATTGCACTTTATTCCATTTCACTATTTGAAATTTTTCTCCACAAATAAGATTAGTTTTTTTATAAAATTGAATAGAATCAATGATTAAATATATGATAGAAATTTTAATTTTTTTTTATAAAGTACAATTATAGAATAAATAGATGAGATACAACTTTAGTTCAAATGAGTGAATTAATTTTTATTAGGATGGAATAATCGAATGGTGATATTACACGCAAACAATCCTATGGTATCACCGTTAAACCTTGATTTAACTTCATTTGTAAAAAATTATTTTTAGATCTTTGCTAGACACGGGCTACTCTCACGATAAATTTATATTTTCAAAATGCAAATCTTATAACAAATTATTTTGTTTGGTTGAATTTTTTAAAATTAGTTATAGGTGAATTTTCATTGTTTTAATAAACTTTTTCATATTTTTTTCAAATTATTTTTTTTTATGTTTATTCTGTTAAATAAAAAATTCTAATAACGAATAATTGTTATTTTTAATATTGTAAGTATATTTCATATTTTAAACAAATCTCAGGGTGTATTTGTAATTTATCCAAAACTAATATATTTATGTGTTGTAACTAACAATAAATCTTTGCATTATTATGAAAAACCATTTACTCAAATTAATACCACCAAAATTGGTAAATATTACCAAAGAAGGGGATAAAATGGGAAAGTCAAATTGTAGATTACTATTAGTAAATTATAAAAAATAAAAGGGCAAAATAGAAAAGATAACCTCAGGGGTGTATTTGTAATTTATCTAAAATCAAGAGGGCTACTATTAGCACCTACCAATTCTATTTCCACCCTCCTAATTAACTCGAGGAAAATCTTTTCTCAATACACATCCCTATTAGTTTAATTATTAACTAATTTTCCCAATCCACATCCTTAAAATTACAATTAAATCCTTCACTCATAACATGGTACATACACTTTACCCTCAAATACACACACTTTAATTTATCCTAATTTACATTTCTACTTCCGCCCACTTTGGTGAAGACCAAAGTGACTTGGTTCAAATAGAAAAAAAAAAAAGACTTCGTTTAAACAGAAAAAAAAAAAAAAAAAAACTTTGCACTTTTCTTACCTCCATTGAAGACTTGGAAGAGCTCCATTGGATTTCTAATAAACACTATTGAAAACCTTATTTAAGGTAAGAAATCTTTACATTTTATTATTGCATTTATCATTTTGTTATTAAATTGACCATTTTCGGATATCTCTTCACTCCATTGGCATAAAAGCATCGATTTTTCCCTTGCTGCGTTTGCTGTGTAGATCTTGGTGCTTGGTGTTCGAATCCGTGTGTTTAAGTCAACATTTAGTCACCTCATAATATGTATAATTTCGATCAATTAGGCTAAAAAAAATACATAATTTCGCACTTTGATTTCCAAATATATTCTATGTTTACGGTTCAGTTGTTCCGAATAAATGCAATAATTTCGGTAATTAGTTTCCGAAATATTTGTGTTTGTTCGACACTAAAGTTTCAAATGGTTTTTATTTTTATTTTAAATATACGATATAGAAATTTACACCAAGTCACATAGGCCACCAAGATTGGTTTTACTTTTGGTTCTTTTCCAACAATTTTATTTCATAGGTATGTTTATGTATTTATTTTTTATTTTTTCTAAAATTCAATGTATAACAATAGAAACAAAAATCTGTGCAGTATTGGTATTTCCACATGATATTGTTAGCTTAGTAGTTGGGTTTTCAAACATTTTGTTAGCTAAATAGCTGAACAAAACAATTGCATTATATAGAATATTAAAGTTTGAGTTATTTTTCCTTTGGGGTTTGTCCTTTCAAAGCATTGAAATTGGTGCCAAATTTGGTCTTTAGTTGTATACTTATAGCTACAATAAGTTTACAATCAATTGCATGTACAAAGACAAGTGATGGGCAGTCCTTTGATTGTTTGAAAAATGATGTTGGTATTGATTAATAACCATATTGCCTTGGTAAATTGGCCGAAATGAAGTTAATCTATTTTCCGCATGTTGTGAACATCAACCAAACTAATTGGTGAATGGTCTATATAGAATACAAATAGTTTTGCTATATCCATGTTTACATTGTAATTTTTCAACAAATCCTAGTCTAAATCTTTCATAAGTAGTAGGATTATGTATTTAACTTATTTTGTTAATTTTACATCATCCAAATTGTGAATTTAATGGTCTATATCTAGGTATTATATTTCATTAAGGTGGCATGGTTAGGCTACTTATTACCCACATTGATGTGATCCTTTTCTGGGAGTGCTTATTCTGTTTCATTATATTGGGTTGATGAGAACAACTTTCCTTATGCAGATGGATGACGATCCCAGTGAACGTCGGTTAGTAATAGCTTCAAACAGAAGACTCTGTGAATTAGAGAGACATAGACATGGACGTGGACGTAGATGTGCTCGAGTGCATGATGATGGCACGTACATTGCCATGGATGATGATCCTATACATGGTGCACCAATTATGGATGATATTGCTATGGATGATGATCCTACTGGTGATGATGCTGACATTGTTGATGAAGATATCCTTACTCAGCCATTTTCAGGATGGCCAACTGATTCATCAATCCTTAAAAGTTTTAAAAGTCATGTTGCCGCAGCTATTTGGAATGGTGCTGATTGAAGGCAGCCCTTGAAGTGTCATAATCAGTCGTCTAAGATTCGTTCATGGCTGTGGTGGGAACAAGGAAACAACGCTACATTTGTAAACATTGTGGAGCTGTCAGGACTTGCACAATTAGCTCATTGCACCTACCGTTTTGTCGACAAAATTGTAGTGTCCAATTTTGTTGAGAGATGGAAATCGGAGACAACAACCTTCCATTTGACTATTATAGAGATGACTATCACATTGGACGGTGTCACCACTATCCTAGGGCTTCCCATTGTAGGAAAATCTATTAGGCGGGCCATTCGATTAGTAGTTAATACCTTGGAAATTGATGAGCAAGACGTCAGACATGAGATGTGTAGTGCTGGAGGCAATTCAGTGATTCTTGAGTGGCTTGAGTGGAAATTGATGAGCAAGACGTCAGACATTAGCTGACAATCTCCTTGTATATGAATGTCCTTGGAGATGCTCCACAGCTGGATGATTATGCAGCCCGCAAACTACATTCAATGTCTATTCATCGTTTGTTTTCAACTTGAATGCCCTGAAATCAAATGGACATTCGCACTTCTTCGTACCAGTTTGTCTCAATAAGTCTTTTGAGCCATCTTTCAACTTTTTACACAATCTATACTTCCCACTCCGCTCACAAGCAAGATAAATTCTTGGTCTCTTACGACTGCCACCATAGTCCGATGTCCTTATAATAATAACAAAGCCATTTATCCTTCTAATGTCATGTACCCAAGTGAGCAATTCATCTTTCTTGTCGAAAACCTATGTATAATGTCACACAACTTTCATAAGAACAAACTAAACAAACTAACTAATACAAATTACGAACTTATGAATTTTATGTTAAAAGTTACCAGTTTAGCTGTAAAATGACTAGTACAATCCACCACAATATCTAATCGAACCTCAGGTTCTTCAGTGCATGACATATGAAAAGGAGGGGAAAAAAAAATTTAATTTGGTTTTACAAAGCCGAAATAAGTAAAAAAATTTAGAACTAAAAAAACAAAAATAACAAAAAATTTCAGCACTATATATCTGAAAAGATTAATTATATTCAGAACATAAAAACTGAAATAAATTAATAAAATCAGAATTTAAGTGACGAAATATATAAAAAAATATTGGTACTTTTGTATCAAAATATTAATGTTATTTCGAAAGTTGATTTCTGAATTAATTCATAAAATTCGACACTGAGTATCCGACTAAAAAAACGCAAAAAAATAAAAAAAAAAATTACTACACGATTCTACTTTTTCATCACTGATTTTGTTGTTACCATTGCTTGAGTTTGAACTTCCATAGGTTTGCAACTCTTCCATATGAAAATCAGGTAAAAATTGTTGAACTAATACTTAAACGATTTTAATAATCGAGTATAAACATAGAGATAAAAACAATATGAGAGATGGTTTGCGAGTATTGCTCTTTTCAAGTAACAGAGGAGTACAGAGTATGTAACAAGCAAAGTGACCACAATAGAAAAATTAAGGTTTAATTGTTTTCATTCAAAAGGTGTATATTGAGATTTTTTTCTTCCAAAAAGATGTGTATAGAGAATTTATGTATATAGTAAATATTAGGGGTGTTGATAGATGTCTATTATAGTAATTTTTAATTAGGATATAATTTTCATTAAGTTAATTTTTCATTAAGTGTGTTCCCTGAGTTTATCAGGTGGGTTGAAATAGAATTTCCCTAATTTTTTTGGACCCTCCACTTCTTTGAACACCCCAACCACCTTAATGAGTCCCCTCTATTTTCTCATTGAACCCTCCACCTTAATTCCAACTATACCCCTCATTTTTTGAACCCTAACATCTCTTCTGTAATGTACCATACTGCCGGCAGGCACACTCCGCCGGCAAGCCCTTCTCTCTCTCCCCACCGCTTCTTCTTCCTCCCCCTTCGCAGTTACGCCTAAAATCCCCCCTCTCTCTCTAAGCTAATCCTCCATAGTTATCTTCGACTTCACGATCCTTAGTTTTACTTGTATGCTTCAATTCTTCGTTCGATTTTGCTTCGCCACTGTGACATCTAATGGTTTGAACTCCAAAATTGGTGGGAGAGGGTTTGGAAAATTAGGGTTAGGGTTAGAGTCTCATATGTCAATGGTCGTTTAGGGTTTCAGTCTAAGTTAGCAAAATCATGTTTAGAGGTCCAATTTGGTGATGATGGCAGCAGATTCGTTGATCTGCGAAGGAGATCTGGATGATCTCAGATCTGAGGTGATCGATGCGATGACCCAGTGGTGGGGGATTTCTCAGCAATGGGAGAACCTCAATGATGATGATGATGATCTCCAACAGAGATGGCGTCGATGGTGTCTTCTCGTCATAAGAATCTAACGATGTCGACAAATCGTCTCTGTGAAGTTGCCTCGTAGTGAAAAAACGACAGCGGAGGTGAGGAGGCCGGTGGAGAAGGGAGACGGTGGTGAGTAACGTTGAGGAGTGAAAGAGGGTTTGGGACCGGCAGGGGAGAGAGAGAGATCTAAGTGAGTGAGAGGGTAAAAATAGAACATTATGTTTGGACAAAATTGGAATTAAAAAATAAAAGAAATGGGGGGTCCAAAAGAGAAAGGTAGGTGCTAATAGTAGCACTCAAAATCAAAATATTTATGATTTCTAACTGATCAAGATTTTTTACATAATTATGAAAAAAATTTCATCCCAATTAGTACCACCAATATTGGTAAATAATATATACGGAAGAAAAGTGTAATATGAAAAAATTAAAATGCAAGCCTCTATTAATAAATAATTCCAAATTAAAAGGTAAAATTGAAAAAAAAAAATATGAGCCTAAGCAGAAAAATCTTGTATAAGAGGGAAAAAAAGCGTATTTAATGTGTAAGATAAGTATAATGTTTGGAATGACCTAGCTAGGTTAGAGATGGTGGTAATCAAAAGTTTTGTAACCATCATACAACAGTGTTACTGTTTCTCCAAAAAAAAAAAAAGAAAAAGAAAAATTGTTACACAATTACAAAAACTAAATAAAAAATAGAAAAACAAATTTCAAGTACTTTCCTAAGTAGTCTATATATGCCAATCAGTTTTATTATGTAGATATTTATTTCACCAAATCTTAATGTTAATATTTAAGATATTTTATAGACACTTTTATCTTTATAAATATTTTTTGAATGCTTAGCAACTTGGTGATATGAACATTCATATTTTACATTGTGAATGTTCATATTGACAGCATGAATATTCACATAACACAACATTCACACTCTCAACATGAATATTATTAGTTGGGATATTTTTAACGCCCCCAAAATAATACAATAAATACATCCCGAACATATATTAAAAATAGCAAGAATCGAAATAAATAGTCCTTTCATTACATGAAGTTAATAATACAAAAAGGTTTAACATAATTAAATGACCTATTGGCTTACATCTTTCCAAGCCTTGACTTGGTTACACAAAAGGAGACTAGATCTTACACATTTATCCCTAGGCTTTACAAAAATATACAATTCAAATTAAAGAAGCTCTTGCTCCCAGAATATCCCTCCAAGCTAATGCCTTGGTGGAGGTAAGTCACCAACACCTGAAAATGTTGTTTCCCAAATAACGTGAGCCACAGCCCAACAGAAATCATCTAGCACAATATATGAAACTTAGCAAAGGTATAAGTACACTATGCATACACAACGTCAATGATAGAGACACCAATGGTTTATATAATCATAAGGTACCAATTTCCATTCATTTCATTGCATGAACCAGTTTCGCTATCCCTTTAACAATCCAAATGAGACTTCAACTTATTTGTTCTACCATTACATCAACAATGCATGAACACTTCAAACTTTTCTTTCACAGAAATTTTGTCCACGGGCAGTCGTCAAACGAGACCCATGTAAACGTAGGCTATACAAGCACTACAATTGGCATTTTACGGAAGAAACTTCCCATTTTCTAATTATCAACCCAAATATCATTTCCAACGATTGTGACCCAACACCATTTCATGTATTTCATGTTTTAACAACAATCCCTCTTTCCATATATACCCAAACCCTAGCTTTGCTTACACACCCTCAAATCACATCATTGTTACACAAGAATACACATAACTAAGCTAAATATCATATTTAGTTGTAGAAAAAATCCCTACCTCAAAGGAAGAAGTTGAGCCAAACAAGAGAGAAACTCCAAGAATGCCGAAACTCACTTCTATTCGGATCAAAACGTAGATCTTGACGAACTCTACCTTTTTCTCAAAGGCATTAGGGTGAAAAGATCTATGGATCTAGATGAAATCTAAGAGAGAAGGTCAATTCTAGAGAGAGGCTCAAGAACAAGCTTTTTGGAAAGTTTTAGAGAGAGCGATATGAAAAAGTGACTCAAAATATCATTTTCTCAGACTATTATACGCGCAATCCACTAGAGCGTGGAAAGCCCTGCTCGAGTGTCAGATACAAAGTTTTGCTCGAGTGCAAAAGTTGGCGCTCGAGCATGGAATGCACATTTCTAGAAGTTTTGCAGACGAGGGTCCTCGCTCGAGCGTGGAACTAGACTTTCAAGTGT
This sequence comes from Camellia sinensis, assembly GCF_055761805.1. NCBI lineage: Eukaryota > Viridiplantae > Streptophyta > Magnoliopsida > Ericales > Theaceae > Camellia > Camellia sinensis. The sequence continues at coordinate 93,979,762 of NC_138975.1, forward strand.
CCAATGCACTTTCCCTGTATTTCAGAACTACAAAAGAAATGTTGAGAATTGACAAATCCCACTCGAGTGCAAGAATGGCCGCTCGAGCGAAGGAGCAAAATTTGTGAATCCAGCTCGAGCGGAAGAGCCAAAATCTGTGCAAAAAAAAGTTTGGAACAACAAACAACCAACTTGTCCCAAACGCACAACTACAACCCAATAACCAAAATAAAGGGTAGGGCAAGAGAAAGAGATATGAATGACTATTCAAAACCATACCAACCCGAGTCTGAAATACAATAAATAACGGGTTAAAACCAAAATCTCTATAACCTCCCCCCTTAAAGAATTTTGTCCCCAAAATTACAAATCAAATTCAACATCAAAATTAAACCATTCACAATAACGTTATTCTCACACATTTAACACCACGACCTATTTTCCGGTCATCCATCCTCATTGATTCAATACACAAGTCCCATATAAAAAATGAAATTTACAATTTCCCAAAACATATACAATTTTTAAACCAGGGTCCAAGTTGTCAAAATTTTACATGGTATATACAATGCTTTCCAAAAGTGATACAACACCCACAACATTCCATAATTCTCAAAGCATATACAATACTTATGTTGAATACATGTTTCCAAAATGCCCATAACATATACAATGTTTTTCATAAGTTAAAACATATACAATGCTTATATTTCTCATTAACACAATCAAAACGTCAATACATGTTCAGGCACCAACTAACAAGTCCGGATACTTCTCTCGGACTTCCAATTCTCATTCCCAAGTCACTTCCTCGACCCCGTGATGTTTCCATAATACCTTTACTAAGGGAATTGTCTTGCCTCGCAAGACTTGGTCCCACCTATCCAAGACTCCCACCGGTCTCTCCTCATACGAGGCATCCTCATCTACCTCCAAGTCGGTCCAATCCAACATGTGCAATGGATGGATCGGGCTCATACTTCCGAAGCATACTGATATGAAACACGTCATGTACTCCGAAAATTTGTGGCGGTAATGCCAACTGATAAGCAACCTCTCCGACCCGCTCAAGGACCTCAAATGGCCCAATGAACCGAGGGGACAACTTCCCACTCTTCCTGAATCTCATCAAACCCTGCCTAGGTGATACTTTCAAAAACAGATGGTCTTCCACCTCAAAAGACAAGGGTCTCTTCCTACGGTCAAAATAACTTTTCTGACAACTCTGAGCCGTAGCTAACCTTTTACGGATAAATGCCACTTTCTCCGTCGTTTCTCGCACCAAGTCTGGGCCCAACAAAGGTACATCACCCACCTCAACCCAACACATAAGGGATCTACACGTTCGCCCATACAAGGCCTCAAACAATGCCATACAAATACTCGATTGAAAGCTGTTGTTATAGGAAAACTCCACTAAGGGCAGGTGCCTCTCCCACGACCCCTTAAAATCAAGCACATAACCTCAAAGCATATCCTCAGTACTAAAGATCAGTCTAGTGCTGGTCAGTCTAAGGGTGATACGCAGTACTAAAGGTCAGTCTAGTGCCCAAGGCACTCTGCAAACTATGCCACAATTGAGCTGTAAAACGCGGATCTCTATCTGAAACTATTGTCATAGGGACCTCTTGTAATCTCACTATGTCCCTAATATAAAGGCCAGCGAGATAGTCTATTGAATCACTTACACGCATCGCTATAAAGTGCGCCGACTTGGTAACCGGTCAACTACCACCCAAATGGCATCACGAACTTATTGAGTCCTCGGAAGGCCCACAACGAAATCCATTGAGACATGCTCCCATTTCCACTTGGCTATTGGCAAGGGTTGCAGCAAACCCGCTGGCCTCTGATGTTCGGCCTTCACTTGCTGACAAGTAAGGCACTTCGATACAAACACAACTACATCCTTCTTCATACCTCAACACCAAAACTAGCGACTCAAATTATGATACATCTTTGTGCCTCTTGGACACACCGCAAGGCGTGAATGATGAAACTCTCGGAGTACTTCCTCTCGACAAGACTCCGACACAAACAAATGGTCTTGGTAGCTAACACTCGAGTCAAGACACACACTCAAAGCCCTGTTCTACTTTCTCACTGGAGATCTTCTCCTAGAGGGTTTCTACCTCATGGTCACCCTTCTGCGCTTCCAACACTCGATTCACAAGTGTAGGTTATGCAGCCACAAAAAACAAGGCCACAGATTCAACGGACTCGCCGAGGTGCAAGTAAAACTCACCAAGAGTACCCAATATCTCCCATTCCCAGATGGTGATACAGGCCACACTACTAATAGACTTCCTACTCAAAGCATCAGCCACTACATTGGCCTTCCCGGGATGATAATACAACTCGAAGTCATAGTCCTCCATGAACTCCATCCATCTCCTCTACCCCCAATTCAAATCTTTCTGAGTAAACAAGTACTTCAGACTCTTGTGATCGGAAAACACTTCAAACCTCTTACCATACAGATAATGCCTCCAAATCTTCAAGGAAAAAATCACTGCTGCTAATTCTAGATCATGAGTAGGGTAGTTTCTCTCATGTGTTTTCAACTGTCGCGAGCCATAGGCTACTACCTTCCCCTCTTGCATCAAAACATAACCCAAACCTTCTCGTGAGGCATTACAATATACAGAATAGCCGAAATCCCTCTCCGAGATAATGAAAACTGGAATAGTGGTGAGTCTAACCTTAAACTCTTGGAATGACTTCTCACAAGTCTCATTCCATACAAACTTAACCCCTTTCCTCGTCAGTCTAGTCAAAGGTGAGGCTAGTTTGGAGAAATCCTTCACAAATCAACGATAATACCCAGCCAACCCTAGAAAACTACGAATCTCGAACGCATTCTTAGGTTGTGCCCAATCTTGCACTACTTCTATCTTGGATGAATCTACAGTCACCCCTTTTTCGGATACTGTATGGCCTAAGAACTTAACCTCATTTAGCCAAAACTCACACTTTCCAAGCTTAGCATACAGCTTATGGGCTCTAAGCAACTCAAGCACCACTCGCAAGTGTTCCTCGTGCTTCACCTCAAAATGGTGAGTAAATCAGAATGTTGTCTACAAAGATGACTACAAATCGATCTAGGAACTCATGGAAGATTCGGTTCATTAAGTCCATAAATACAACTGGAGCATTGGTTAGCCCAAAAGGCATCACTAGAAACTCATAATGGCCGTACCGCGTACGAAATGCCGTCTTCAGGATATCCTCCTCCCTTACCCTCAACTGATGGTAATTCGATCTCAGGTCTATCTTAGAGAAACAACAAGACCCCTTCAACTGGTCGAACATGTCATCTATCCGAGGAATTGGGTATTTGTTCTTAATGGTAACGCAGTTCAACTTTTGGTAATCGATACAAAGTCACAAGGCTCCATTTTTCTTTTTAGCAAAGACGGCCGGCGCTCCCCAAGGTGAAGTGCTAGGGTGGATGAAACCCTTATCTAACAGTTCCTAGAGTTGAACCTTCAACTCACTCAACTCTGCAGGTGCAAACCGATATGGTGCCATAGAAATTGGTGCCATGCTGGGCATTAAGTCAATGGAGAACTCAATCTCTCGGTGTGGTGGTAAACTAGTAAGATCCTCGGAAAAGACATCGAGGTATTCATAAGCCACCCTTGGAAACTCAACCTGGACTTCATCACACTCACTACTCAAGAAGCTAGCAAGGAGACAACTAAGCTCACTCTGCCCACGCGGATCATATACCAGTGACAAGACCCTATCTACCCAATCTCCCAAGAAATAAAAACAATTTCCGCTCAAGGTACATATAGTAACCCTCTGATGGTAACAATCTATAACAGCCCGGTACGATGATAACCAGTTTATACGCAAAATAACATCAAAACTGGACATATTAAGCAATACAAACGCAAATGGGAGTCATCGACCGGCAACCTCTATGTCACCCTTGTTTCAAGATGAAGCCACTACCAATAGGTGACTCTACACAAATAGGAGATGCTAGCTGTGCCAACTCCATCCCCAAAACCGATGCAAATGCAGGCAAAATAAATGAATGGGATACACTCGTATCAATCAACACATTAGCAATTGAATTGCAAAACAAGAAGGTACCTCTCACTACGGAAGGAGCAGGCACAAGATCTGGCGCTATAACTGCGTACACATGCTCTGTTGGCTTCTGATCTACCTGCTCACCCCTCGAAGCATAAGCCTGTTGCAATGACTGAGCCGAAGAAGCTCCCTAATTGGCCCTTGTAGACGTCCTCGAACGTCCCGAGAGGAATGAATCCCTGCCGTTCTGTTCATTTGTGGGTTTACTATAGTTTGGACTCAAATTGTCACGGTTCTTAATCTGATCTCACAATGTGCAATGTGAGATTGATAAATCACCAAAGAGTCCAAATTCGACAAATCGTTTTGAGAAAACAGATTTTTAAAAAGAAGTGCCAAACATGGACTGCTTTGCTAGATACAAAGTCACCACCTAAATATTTTTTATGGGGGAATTTAGGAAACCCTGACTCGTTTGCCTAAGGCCATGTGTCCGTCATCACCAAAGTTGCCTCGGCTCGGGAACTTGGGTATGATTGGGGAAGGTCAGCTATGAGCACCCCCGCTCGCCCGATCCGAAGATCGGCCTCTACTAACCATGATATCTAGTTTTGAAAACGTTATGTGTTCTTATTCCGATTAATTAGCTAATCTTACTATGTGATGCGCACAACACAAAAGTATAGACTAGATCGCCTAATTTGGAACAAAGCATTGCATATCCGTTTGTTCGGAAAATGGTTTGAAATTTGCTACTCGCAAGTAGGCTAAAATACGGATTTCAACGGGTTGTTCCAACTCAAGCAATCCAACCTTCACCCACAGGCATTCAGGCAGTAATATCACATAAGCACATAGCCACATGGTAAGCATGCTGTCATGTTAACATTCACACTCATGCGAGATGCTAAAGCATAAATACTTACAGCGTACTCCGAGCCAAAACAAAGAACATGTTAGCAATCAAACGTATGATCCAAGTCCATGTTAAATGGCTAATGCATCACAGGAAAAATGCAATCTAGAATAGGCTCAGCTAACCCTAGGATGGCATGTGAAATGCAACAAGTAACATGTATTCAAGTTAGATTTGAAATACTATGCAGTTAGCATGATGCGCCGAGCCCGGTGCATGCAATACTGATGAATGAATGCACGCATGCATAGCATAAGGTATGCTAAATTAAATATGCCCTTGTACTAACCATCAAAAGCAGGCAAGTAAAAGGGAGAAAGAAATGGGGGTTGGAAGACATGCACACCCACACCCACACTTATTACACATTCGCCCTCGCTCGGAGGGACCAAAAGAATAATACAAATTAATTAACCTACAAGCTAATTAATTATTACGAACCACTTAACCAGTTAAGCAAATTAGCTAAGCTAAGAAAGCAATAAAATAGCCTCGGGAAGAGGGTCCAATGCATGCGTGCTCGGGTTTGCTCGAAAATTCGTCACTATGCACAAGCTGCCTCTGTTTACCCTGCTCTGCTCTTCTGAAAATTGCACAAGTCCTAAGGAACACTCTCTGAACACTGTGGAGCATCACCGACCAAGGGGAAACGTCACCGACCAAATATTCAGCTCTCGGCCATCCATCATTGGTCGATCGACACTTTATGCAGTCGACCAGCCATATTTATCTGTAGAATCCTGTTTTGACAGCAGCAGAGGGCAAACATGGCATGGCAATGCATTTCAAGCAAATGTTGGCACAAACACCCTCCTTATCATGTTCATGACTCAAAGGAGGATGGTCCTCGACCCTCGGGCCACCAATCGCGCATTTCAATGCATGATGGCGAAAGAGGCCAAGTTATGCATTTTGATGTCAAATGAAATGCAAACCAAATAAACACATAAAGCCCAACCTCTATCACTTAATCAAGAGACAAGGCATGCATGCTCAATGCAATGCAACCTAGACATGTGAGCTAAGTATGCAATTATGAGCATGAAAGCAAGTAATGTGTACTAAGCACACAACCTAAACAAACAAACATACAAGGCATGTAACAACATGTGCAAGCTAACAAGCATGCAATATGCAATGTGAACATGCAAACATGCAAGACATGTAACATGTTAAGCAACCAAGACAAAAGGAAGAAAACATGCTAAAGATGATGTGATTCAAGCATGCAGCACATACGATAGGCCAAGGATGAAACAACACACAACGCGAGCATGCAACAACATGCAAAGGAGGGACTTACACCAAGATGGACAGCTCTATACTAGGTCCAAAACAGTGGCCAAATACTAAGGAAATGAAGGCCAAAACACATACAAACATGCATGCACACATGGCCCAACTCTTAAGCATAAAGAAGCAACTTTTAAGCACACTTAAAAGAGGATAAACATGGACTAATGGAAAGCATAGCAAGCTTTGAAAATACATGAGGAATGATGCCAAATCAACCTATCAATGCAAGCAAGGCATGCAACTATGTCCAAAACTCAAGGTAAGCCAAGGGGCTTAAACCATAGCTATATGAAGCAAGTCCCAAAGGGCCATGGGGACTCAAAACCACCCCATGGCAGACCAAAACAAGGTCAAAGGCACACCCAGATGGCATCTAAATGGCCTAAGTCTAAAGGCATGCAAAAGGGTTCAAACATGGAGCATAAGATACCAACCTCTTGAAGCATTAAAGGAGCATCAAATGCAAGCATACAAGCACACCACAAGGACTGAAATGATGTTATAAGTGGTGCCAAACCACTAAAACAAGCCAAGTAATACATGTTCAACACTCACACACCCAAGGCTAACATGCCAAAATGCAAGGTGGCTATGCAAAGCATGCCATGGATGGCCAAAACAACTCCAAACAGACCTTAAGCATACTAAGACATGCATAAAAGCTTCACAAAGCTTGGCCAAAAACATGCTAGAAACAAGGCTCAAAGCACAAAGCATGTTAAGGCAATTCATGGCATTACAAGACAAGTATGCAAAGCAAGCATGGTGTGTCTAAACCAATTTAAAATAGTGCTATATCATGGAAAAATAAGCACAAATACTAGCTAAGACATGGCCAACATGAACTCAACAATGGTGCTCACACATGAGGCTAAAATGACAACTTTTGAAGACAACAAGAAGAGGGATGGCCCTCTCCTTCTTAGGACCTCAAAGCACCATCCCCACCACTGAAATCCCTTTGGATTTTAGTGGTGAGGAGGCCCAAACAAGGTGGTCCCGGAGCTCACCAAAATAGCACAAAATGGGGGCCAAACAAGGCCTAAGAGGGGTCAAACAACCCCAAACACCAAAATAACCTTAAACAACTATTTTAAGCACTTAAAATCAGAACTTTTATATGTTATAAGTTAAGCTTAAAAATAGATTCAAGGATGGCTAAAAGCCTATGCAAAAATGGAAAATAAAGATGTAAAGTTCTTACCCTTGAAGACCTTTTTCACAAGGACCACTCCAGCCCCTTCTCCAAGCTTAGATCAACTCAAGAACTCTAAAAATCACTCCTTAGTACCTCAGTAGCTAATGGAAAGTGTAACTCTAGGTGTTTGTGTGCAAAACTATGAACAAAACAACTTAATACACACACAAAGAGCAAAAGAGAGAGAGATATAGAGATAGATAGATACACAAGACCTAACCCTAATTCAGACCTCTGGAACTCTTTTTTGTAACCCTCAAGGAGGGAGGAGAGTGCCTCCCTTTATAGAGGATCACTCTTGCGAAGCTTACAAAACAAGTTAAGTAAGAGTGAAATCCCTTCATACACGTGTATGGAGGGGGTGCAAAGTGGGTGCCAGCTAGCACAGCTGGCACAAAATATCGGCCAAAAGCAGATGCACAGTGGTCGGCCAGCAAAAAATGCCAAATTTACCAAATAAATGGTCGACCGACCAAAGAGAGTGCCGACCGACCAAAGAGAGTGCCGACCGACCAAACATTTGGCCGATGGCAACAAAACAATGGCCGGTGGCCTCAAGCCATGGCCGGTGAGATGTGGGGATGGCCAACAAACCATTCCTTGCTCCTCAAAAGCAAAGCACAAGTGTTTGGTGCAAAACCAAACACAAAACAGGCAAGTCGAGAGGTCTTGAGGCAAGGTGCGTGGCCGAGACCTCCTAGAACTCAAGAAGAACACGAACATGGATGATCACCAAGTGTTCAAACGGTGACGTCCAAGTCTTGAGGACGGTCAAGAATGAGGTGTTTACTGCCCTCGAGGCCTGTGCTGACTATGCTAGCTGGTGACTCTGTGTCTGCCTCGAAGCAGACGAACCAGATGTGCCACCCAATTTTAGGCAAGACCTCTTTAGGTGCCCTGCCTGACCACATTGGTAACAAGTGGGCGGCTGCCCTCTACCCTGACTCTGGCCCTAAGAACGAGCCGAAGACGAAGCTGCGCACTGCCCTTCTCCTCTTTGTGGGCAAGCTGGAGACTTGTGGCCTAACTGGCCACATTTGAAGTAGGTCACATCTCCCTGACCACCTCTCCCAGAACCTAAGCTAGGCACTGGAAAGGTAGACCTCGACTAAACCCCTTGGGACTGCTGAGGGTTAGAACCCCTCTGCCTTTTACTATCCCCTTGACTATCCTGACTCCTCCTAGAGCCCCCCATCTTCTCCTTCTCAGCTTGCATGATCCTCTTGAGATGGGTCGTCGCCTCTATAAGACGCCCATAATCTCTAATCATAGACCTGACCACTCTAAACATGAGTTCAGTCCTCAATCTTTTCTCAAACTCCAGACAGCGGTGCTCCTCAGCCGCCACTAACTCAGGTGCAAACCTAGAGAGGCTAGTGAAGGTGGCCTCAAACTCAGCCACAGGCGTGTTCAACTTCACCAACTTAGAAAACTGGTCCTTCAACTTCTCCATAACAGTGGGAGGCAAAAACTTCTCCTGGATGGCGTTGACAAAAGCCTCCCAAATCCCTCCAATGCATCCACACGCATACTTCCACCACTGGCCCGCATCCCCCTTAAGCTAGAAAGATGCCAAAGTCACCCTCAACTGGTCGTCCTTGATGGCAAGCATCTCGAACATTTTCACTATCTATTCAAGCCACTCATTTGCCTTCAGTGGCTCCTTAGGATCACCAAAAAACTCACCGGATTTGACTGGAAGAATTCCCTCTTCAGAAAGGATGACCCTGCTTCAACGACTTGATTCTCAGCTCCGAGAATGTCCATAGATTCCCTCAATGCTTCGGCCATCTCGTGGACTAAGGTGCCCATTGCCTGTTGACCTACTGGCTCAGCCACGTTGGCCTGACCAACCCCCTCTTCCTGTGCCAGAATTTCATCTGGTATGGGCACCTCAGGACTCCTAGGCCTACCACACTTGCCACCACGACTACGTCCTGACATCCTAATAAAGGTAAGAAGGATAATTAGCACATTTACAATGTGCCGAAGCTAACTCACTTGCGTCCTAATACATTGGACAACAGTAATTCACTCCACATAACCACATAATCACGTAAATACAAATAAATTTCATCTTCAGATAATGACTGTCTCGCGGCGCTACTTGAGTTCCAATTAGAAAAAGCAGTGATCAAGTGCCTTTCTAACAGGACTCCAAGAAACCCGTAGACCCAATCAACATCTAAGAAATTCAATCCCATACCCCAATAATCACATAAGCATGTTTTCATATAAGCACATACTGTTTATACTAAAGTCTCTAACAATCGAGACAAACCCGTTGTGGTACTAACCACTTTCCACGCACCCAGGTATTCAAACCCGGTACGCTTTGATACCAAGTTGTAACGCCCCCAAAATAATACAATAAATACAATCCAAACGTATATTAAAAATAGCATGAATCGAAATAAATAGTCCTTTCATTACATGAAGTTAATAATACAAAAGGGTTTAACATAATTAAATGCCTTATTGGCTTACATCTTTCCAAGCCTTGACTTCGTTACACAAAAGGAGACTAGATCTTACACATTTATCTCTAGGCTTTACAAAAATATACAATTCAAATTAAAGAAGCTCTTGCTCCCAAAATATCCCTCCAAGCTAATGCCTTGGTGGAGGTAAGTCACCAATACCTGAAAATGTTGTTCCCAAATAGGGTGAGCCACAGCCCAGTAGAAATCATCTAGCACAATATATTAAACTTAGCAAATGTATAAGTACACTATGCATACACAACGTCAATGATATAGAGAAATCAATGGTTTATATAATCATAAGGTACCAATTTCCATTCATTTCGTTACATGAATAGGTTTCGCTATCTCTTTAACAATCCAAATGAGACTTCAACTCATTAGTTCTACCATCACATCAACAATCCATGAACACTTCAAACTTTTCTTTCTCAAAAATTTTTTCCACGGGCAACCATCAAACGGGACCAATGTAAACGTAGGTATTTTACGGATATTTTGTCCGCGGGCTAGGCACCCATGTATAATTTTGGGGTTTTCACCCAGGAAACTCCGGTCAACTTATTTATAATGGAGTCCGACCCCTTTCTCCTCCCAAACAATCATTCATACATATGCAATATATTTAAACACAACATCAAACAATGGAGCACATCCCCTTTATATTCCAACACAATCATACGTGTACAATTTATATAAGCATAGTCATATCCATTGTCAAACAACAAGGGATTAGTTTCAATTCCTCATGCGATTTCTACAACAATCATAGCTATCCTCCACCGATAGCCTAATACATTTCTTTCTAAATAAGTATCCAATCTCATCATAGATCATTTATTCAAATTTCCAAAGAATGAGTTAATTTATAGCTCATCCCACCGTTCATATCAATATTCTCTCAATTTCACATTTTCAATGGCAATTTTAATTATCTCTATAAAATAATCATGATAGGCATTTTAGGGAAAAACTTCCCCTTTCCGAATTATTAGCCCAAATATCATTTCCAACCATTGTGACCCAACACCATTTCATGTATTTCATGTTTTAACAATAATTCCTCTTTCCATATATACCCAAACCCTAGCTTTGCTTACACACCCTCAAATCACATCATTGTTACACAAGAATACACATAACCAAGCTAAATATCATATGAAGGTGTAGAAAAGATGCCTCCCTCAAAGAAAGAAGATGAGCCAAACAAGAGAGAAACTCCAAGAACGCTAAAACTCACTTCTATTCGGATCAAAATGTAGACCTTGATGAGCTCTACCTTTTTCTCAAAGGCACTAGCGTGAAAAGATCAATGGATCTAGATGAAATCTAAGAGAGAAGGTCAATTCTAGAGAGAGAGGCTCAAGAACAAGCTTTTTGGAAAGTTTTAGAGATAGAGAGAGAGATTTGAAAAAGTGACTCAAAATATCATCTTCTCAGACTGTTATACACGCAATCCGCTCGAGCATGGAAAGCCCTGCTTGAGCGTCAGACACAAAGTTCTGCTCAAGCATGAAAGTTGGCTCTCAAGTATGGAATGCACATTTCCAGAAGTTTTGCAGATGGGGGTCCCCGCTCGAGCATGGAACTGGATGCTCGAGCGTCCAATGCACTTTTCCAGTATTTCAGAACTACAAAAGAAATGCTAAGAATTGACAAATCCCACTCGAGCACAAGAATGGCCGCTCGAGCAGAGGAGCAAAATTTGTGAATCCCGCTCAAGCGCAAGAATGCCCGCTTGAGCAGAAGAGCCAAAATATGGGCAAAAAAAATGTTTGGAACAACAAGCAACTAACCTGTCCCAAACGCACAAATACAACCCAATAACCAAAATAAAGGATAGGGCAAGGGAAAGAGATATCAATGGCTATTCAAAACCATACCAACCCGAGTTTGTAATACAATAAAAAATGTGTTAAAATCGAAATCGCTATAATATTTCAATAACTATGTCATCCATAGGACTTAATGGAATATAAAAAAAAATAATTTAGACGTATTTAAATATAAGTAGGTGAGAAGAGATTTATAAATAAATTTTGGCTTAAAATATTACAGTACTAGATTATATTTATATTACACTAATTTTAAATATAATCCGTACACGTTACTTTTAAGATAATTTTCAAAATATAAAATCTAAGATGCTTAGTATTTTACTAGTGATAATTGATTATTTCACTGAATGTGTTGAAGTAGTCTCACCTCTATTTTGAAAACAAATCATGTTGACTAATTCATGATAAAAAAAAAAGGCAAACTTCACTTTACCACCCTATAGTTTGGGCCAGATGTGGATTACTCCCTAACATTCGAATATCACAACATAACCCCCTTATGATTAATGGGTTGAAGTGCACAGTTAGCATTTCTATCTAATCTAATAGCTCATGTTGTACACGTGAGTAATATGCAATTGAGCATGAACTGATGATTTTGCCTCCTAATTAAATGACCAAATGCCCCTAGAGTTAGAAATTAAGGCTTACCCAAGAAAATTGCTTTTTTTACTCTCTGTTTCCTCTGTTTGTGGAGTTACAAGCAACTCTACCTAACAAAAATGTCCTCTTCAAGCAGTATAGGTGGTGGAGAAGGACAAATGTTGACGTTCATCAGCAAGAAATGTCATTGTGGGAAAACAATAGCCATTAGAATTGTAGAGTCCGAAAAGCCTTCAAAAGGTAGGTTGTACTATATGTGTGAAAAGGTGGGTTTAGGGAGTTGTGATTTTTGGGCTTGGTGTAACCCAGTTGGATTTGCACCAAGATGAGATTTTTCTTGATAAGAAGCCAAGAGTTGAGGAAGGTGTGCACTTTATTGGAAGACTTATGAAGCTGGAAATAAAGATAAAAGAACCGACCATGATGATAAGGCATCTATGGTGGTCTTGGTTGTGTGTTTCATTAGCACCATGTTAATGTTCAGTATGAAATAAATTTATAAGGTGCATTATGCACTTGATGTAAGTTTGAGATCAATGAAATTATGGTTATGAAATTAGTAATTTTTGATTTTTTTTCCCTTTTACTGCATTCCAAAGCAAAAAATACAAGCAACATGAAAATGCATTGAAAATTATTCCAACACAGGTAACCATGCTGAGTTTAATTCAAAATAATAATAATAATAATTCTGATATTTTTTTACTACATTTCAATTTCAAAAACACAAACAACATTAAAATGCATTCAAACTTATTTCAACATAGGTAACCCTGCTGAGTTTAATAGCAAAACAAACAATTCATTCCAAATCAATGCACTTCAACCAATGGAACAAAAATAACAAAGGACAAATTTGTAATGACGTTGAACCAAAATATCAAAGCACTGATATTTTTCCAAAGCCCAAAACAATACTTCCCAAAAATCTGCATAACAATGCCAAAATGGTCTTTACATCTTCATTACAATGGCCCAAAAGTAATCCATTTACAGAACTATGCTAGATTTCAATACCACAATTGGCAATTAAGGCTAATATCCTAAAAAGTCACAAAATACACATCAACAATTTCACACAATAATTGAACCAATTTTTCAAAAAGCATAACTCTAAGTGTGTGTCTGTAGACACCCCATTTTTGACCGTCCTCAAGACTTGGACGTCATAGTTTGAACACTCGATGATCATCCATGTTCGTGTTCGTTTTGAGTTCCCGGAGGTCTCGGCCGCGCGCCTTGCCTCAAGATCACTCAACTTGTCTGTTTTGTGCTTGGTTGTGGACCAAGGACTTGTGTTTTTGCTTCTGAGGGAAGAGGGTGGCCTGTTAGCCATCCCCTCAACCCACCGGCCATGGCCCAAAGCCACCGACCTTGTTTTCGTTCCACCGGCCAAATGTATTGGTCAATCGGCATTGTATTTGGTCGGCCGACCATTTTCTTGGTTGATCGGCCACTTTTTCTGGCCGAGACATTTTCTTTGCCTTTTTCAGGCATTATGCATGCCAGCTGGTGACCACAGACTCTGCCCTCCATACACGTGTATGGAGGGATTTCATCCTTACACTTAGCTTCCCTTGGAAGCTTGGAATTGGATTTCCTATAAGAGGAGGGCCTCCCCTCCTTTTCCAAAGGTTGAACAATCTTAGATATTAGAGATATATCACTCTCTCTCTATATCTCCTTCTCTCTCTATATTTGTGTGTAATACTGTTCTAAAGGGTGTTTTTGTTCATATTTTTGCACTAAGGCACCTAGTGTTACACTTTCCTTTAGTTACTGAGGTGCTAAGGAGTTGATTTCAGAGTTTTTGAGTTGGTTTTGATCAAAAGGAGGTGTTGGAGTTGGTGTTCTTGAAGTGTTCTTCAAGGGTGAGAAACTACTCTTTTATTCCCCATTTTTGCTTAAACTTTTAGAAATACTTTCATACTGTTTTAAGCTTAGTGTCCAACTGAAAAAAAAGTATGTATTTTCATGCTTGAGATGTTTGTTTAAGGTTACTTTTGGGTCTGGGATTGCCTACCCCGTCTTAGGCCTTGTTTGGCCTTATTTTGTGACCTTCTTCTTGTGCTTTGAAACCCTTTTGTTTTGAATTTTCAGTGGTGGAGAAGTGGTTTTGAAGTCTTGAATGGGGAGGGACACCCCCCTCCCTTTGTGTCTCATTTGCTTGCATTATTGGCTCACCATAATAGCTTGTTTGCTTAGCATGTTTTGGTCCTATTTAAGCAAGTATTTGGTGTTATGTTGGCATGATATACCTCTGTTTTAAGTTGGTTTGTTGGTCTCTTGCATGCACCATGTACTTACCTTGTAATCCTTTCTATTGCCTTAGCATGTATCTTGCGTTTGGACCATCATGCTTGCATATTTTGGCTCAACTCCAAGGAACTTTTAGTCATGTTTCACCATGTTTAAGCTTTGTTTGGTGTTGATTTGATCATATATGCATTGCTTTGTATAGCCTTAGTTCATCCTAGCTTGTTAGCTTTGAGCATCTAAGCCATTAGCATGCATTGTTCATACCATTCTCTTGGTTTGGCATCTTTTGAAATCATATTTCAGTCCATGTAGTGTAGTCGCACACTCATGTTTTTCCATCCTTTCAATGCTTTGAAGAGTTGTTGTTTTGTGCCTTAAGATTGGGTCATTGTGTATGTCTCCATGATTAGGTCTTTGGGGTGCCATGTCATTGGGTTTTCGGGCTTATTTTAACATATTATAACTCTATTTTTCATTGCATAATTCATGCCATGTTCGGTTGTGATTGGTGTAGTGCAATGCATCCTTTGTAGCCTGGTATGCCCTTTGTTTTGTGCCTATCTTTTAGCATGTTTTGGCCTTGTTCCATACATGTTTTAGCTTTGTTTTGGCCTGCCTTGGGACTGTTTTAGATCTCCTTAGCCCTTTGGGGCTTGGTTGATATGGCCATGGCTTGAGCCCCTTGGCTAGTCTCAAATTGTGGGTTCCTTTGTATGCCGTACTTGCATGGCTTGGTTGATTTGGCACCATCCCTTGCACATTTTCAGAGCTTATCATGCTTGTTATTTGTCCATATTTGTCTCTTTTAAATGTGCTTAAGAGTCGACCTTTTTTATGCCTATGTGTTGGACCCTTACATGTGCATGTTTGGATGCGTTTGTCCATCATTCCTTGGCCCTATGGCCACTGTTTTGGCATGGCTGAGGTCTGCCCATTTCAGTTTAAGTCCATTGAGCATGTTTGCTTTTCATGATATTTGCATGCTTGTATTGTATCATGTTTGCATGTTTGGTATATCAGATGATATTTAGCTAATTGCATTACATAACATTGTTGCATACTTGGCGTGCCCATGTTACATTAGCTTAACTTGCATGCTTAGGTTGCATTGCATTTGGCATGCTTGCTACCTTAGTCTTGTGTGCATACTTGAGTTCTATTGCATTTGGCATGCTTAGGTTGTATAACATTGCTTTTCCATGTTGCATTGTATTTGGCATACATGCATTGCATTGCATTGTGTTTGGTTTGGGGTGTCAAACCAAACACGAGGAGCGAGGAACGTTCGTACTTGAAGTGACGGAACGTTCCTCAACCCTTAGTCGCCAACGCTCTTGATCCAACATGATAAAGTGTGAGGCATTCATGTGTTTTTGTGCATTCACTCCACATTGATTTGCACACTTGGCACCTTTGGCCATCATGCATTGAAATGCATGATTGGTGGCCCGAGGGTCGAGCACTACGCTCCCTTGAGTTCATAACATGATAGGGAGGGTGGTCTTGCAAACATTGTCTTGTAAACGCCTTGCCATGCATTGTCTGTCCTCTGCTGCAGCAAAAACAGTAATCTGCAGGAAGGGATGGCCGGTCGGCTATCTTCAGTGCCGGCCGGCTAACTTAATCTAGCCGAGTGCTCCACTTTTGGTCGATGACCATTTTTCCATGGCCGATGACTTCATCTCCTGGCCGGTGACCTCCCACAGTGCTCAAGGAGTGTTTTAGAAGCATCCTAAGGATTTTCACAATTTTCAAAGATGCAAAACAGTGCAAGCAGAGGCAACATGTGGCATGGCAACGGGTTTCCGAGCGAGGCGGTTGAGCATGCATCATTCAATCATTCCGAGGTGGAGCTGCGGCGACCTCCTTTTGTAATTAATTTGTTAATTAATTAAGGGTTTGTTATAATTAATTAGCTAGGATAATTGATTTATTATTCAGTTTGTATTATCTATTCGGACCCTCCGTCGATAGGGCGAATTTGTAATAAGTGTGCGTGCGTGTGTGAATGTCTTCCAACCCCACATCTTTCTCATTTTTACTTACCTGCTTTTGATGGTTATTTTTAGGTCATGTTTCAATTAGCATACTTATGTTAGCATGTTTGCATACATCCATTCGTATTGCACGCACCGGGCTTGGCGCATCATACTAATTGCATAGTATTTCAATTCCAACTTGAATACGTGTATCGAGTTGTCGCATTTCACATGGCACTCTTAGATTAGCTGAGCCTATTCTAGTTGGATTTTGCATGTGTTGCATTAGCCATCTTAACATGAATTAGGATCATGCATGATTTCTAACTAGATTCTTGTTTTGGCTCGGAGTACTAAGTAAGTGCTTATGCTTTAGCATCTTGCGTGAGTGTGAGTGTTACCATGATAGCATGTTTGCCATGAGGCTAACTGCTTACGTGATATAACTGCCTGAATGCCTGTGGGTGAATGTTAGATTACTTGAATTGGAACAATTCATCAAAATGTGTGTTTTAAGCCCACTTGAGAGTGGCAAAATCATATTTTTCTAAGCCCACTCGAGGGTGGCAAATCCACGTCTTAGCCTACTTGCGAGTAGCACCTTCAAACCATTTTCACAAACAAACATGAGATGTTTTGTTCCGACTTAGGCTATCTCATCTATACTTGTGTGTTGTGCACATCACATAGTAATTCTAGGCTAATAACCGGAATAAAGACGCATGTATTTTCAAAAACAAGATATCATGTTTAGTAGTGGCCGATCTTTGATCGGGCGAGCGGGGGTGCTCATAGATGACCTTCCCCAATCGTACCCAAGTTCCCGAGCCGAGGCAACTTTGGTGATGACGGACACGTGGCCTTAAGCAACGAGTCAGGGTTTCCTAAATTCCCCCAAAATAAAATATTTAGGTGGCGACTCTGTATCTGGCAAAGCAGTCCATGTTTGACACTTCTTTCTTAAAAATTAGTTTACCAAAACGATTTGCCGGATTTGGACTCTTTGGTGATTTATCGGTCTCGCATTGCACTTTGCGGGATTAGATTCAAAACCGTGACATTTGAGTCTAAACTGTAGAAGCAAGGCCCTCAGGGCGCGTCTACAGTGTCTACCCTTCCTTAGCTTAAATACAAGCAGACCCTACACTATTGTTTCAATACAAAAACAAAAATAAGAACAACCATGAAATGTTCTAGTTTCACCCACTAGCTAGTTCTTTGGCCTGCCTCCTTCTTCTGATTGTCTCAAGTACAGACGTTATAGAAACAACATTGCCTCTCACATCAGCATTCACTCCAATTCTTCCAACATTGACTGCTATTGCATTAATTGGTCCTCTACCCTTCCTACCAACAGTGACTTCAGGTCTTTTGGCAAGAGCACTTAATGCCTTTCCACCATGGGTTGGTAGTTTTGTGGGTTGCAACAACAATTTCAATTAACAAACTTTCAAGTTACAAAATAAAAAAGTTGAAGTTGTAAACAAGTTAGTTACTTGAGTGGATGACCTACTACTTCTTATCTTCAAGCACTAGTCACTGGTGGCTGAGATGCTAATTGGCCTCCTTTTCCGGTTTGCCTCCCATTGGCATCTGAGGAAAAAAAATTAAGTTAGGAACATACGCAAATTGGGCAAACTAATGTTAGCAATAAATTGTGTATTCATGTTACTTGTTTGGTTGTCATAGGTGGTTAGGAACAATATGATTGGCCCCTGGTGGACACCCTAGTAGACCTTTGCTACAACAAACAAATTAAGTTAACAGCACAAACAAATCTAATAACATGCGTGCAATAAATGAATGCATAAGCATACACCGACCTTCACCATTTTGGACTTAGGATGCAGTCTGTTCTTACATGACCTCTGATTGTGCCCCTTCTACAGACACTTAGCACATGTCACATTGATATTCTTTATTAATGCCTTGTGTGTATTTCTTGGCTCATCTGCATGTCTGTTTCATAACTTCTTTGGTCTTCCTGTTAATTTCTTTGCTTCTAGTGGGTTCAATTTATGGCCACCTTCCTCATACTCATGCATGTTTGAAATAGGGTGTATCATGAATGCATAAGTATCCAAGTACCTAGACTTGGTGTAATATTCATGCACATAGTCTTCTGGCTGCTCGTGATTGATTTGAATGGCACTGATGGCACGACTACAAGGCAAATCAGACAAATCCCATCTCTTGCAACTGCATGTCCTAGTACTTAGGTCCACTATGTACCTCTTTTGAAAATGATCAACCTCAAATTCTGGTTGTCCACACCATGTCGCACAGCAATTCCTTGATTCCACCTTTAACTTCTCAAGTTTGTCATGAATATTGGGACAAATCTGACCAGTGTATTTTTCCATTCTAGTCTTTTTAATTTGGATCATTTACATCAATTTCCTTCTGATCCATTCAAACATGGAGATGATTGGTAGCTCCCTAGCTTATACAATGTAAGAATTGAATGACTCACTCAAATTGTTGACAAGGATGTCACACTTGCTCCTTGGAGAAAAATGTGACCTTGCTTACAAGGCAACCACTCCACAACTGCCTTCCTATTTCCAGTCTTACGATTAGCTTATTTAATCTTCTTCATCTAGTAATTGAATTCATTCATACTTCCTATTGATGCAGTTTTCCAGAACATGTCTTTCAACATATAGCCACTGCATTTTGTCTTGAAGTTATTATACATATGTCTTAGGCAGTATCTGTTATTTGCAGTAGGGTATAACTTTGTAAATGTTTCAACCAACCCCTTCTATCTATCTGATATAAATGTCTACCCCATCTCTTTAACACTTCCAACAGCACGGATCAATTCCTCAAGAAACGAAGACCAAGAGGCTTTACATTCAATCTCAACCAAAGCCACGGCAATAGGGCACATGTTGTCATTTCCATCTCTCCCAATAGTATTGAGTAGCTGCCCTCCAAAAATCCCTTTTAAATGACAACCATCCAATCCTATTATTGGTATACACCCTACTAGAAATCCATTTTTCTGTGCACCAAGTCTGACAGACATTCTTTTTGCCTCAGAACTGTAGTTGCATAATCCCTAATCCTGTGATATTGCTCTGCCAAATCCCCTGTAATGATCTCCCTTTCCTTTGTCTTTGCCCTATAAATTTGAAACCTACTTGTATCCACCATTATCTATCTTCTCACTTTTTCCTTGAAAAAAGCTATGTTAATGTCAGGATCATCTCTCACCTCATCTACAAACTTCTTCCCCAAGTACTTAGAGTTGGCTTGTTTGTTCTTGTTATGCCTCTCACATGTATGTTTCCCCTCTAGAGTTTTGATCTGAAAGGTTGTGGTTCCCCTTAATAGCGAGGCATGTATCCTCCAACTACAGTTATGCCTACAAATAGCAGTGATCATAGCACTCCCATTTCTGATGTACCTTATTCATAACCATTGATCACATCGAACTCCCTTAAATACTCCCTAAAAACTTACGAACTGGAAAACTTCATTCCAACTACAAATTTGGGATCCTTCATCATCACTTCTTTGTATTTAGGGTATCTATCATCAACTTCATCTCTCTCATCTGATGACCCTTTCAGACTAATCAATTCACCATCATCATTAGGATCTATGTACCAACCAACATCATTTGCTTCATTGACTGTGGGTGGTGGTCCTTTCGTTATTCTGTGTGAGATTTCGTCAAATATGTCATCATTGGAACCCTTTAGGTCTTTGCACAACCAACTTTGGTCATCATTTTCCTCTGCACTATCCTCAAAAGTTTCAGTATTACTATATTCTTCACTAACTATAAAGTCCAAATCCTTAGATGAGTCACTATAAGTTCTCTTCTCATCAGCTAAAAAATCATTATCACTCTATGAAATGTCACTCTCATTAGCCTCATTACCTTCTACAAACTTAGTGTCAGTAGTGTACTGTAACTCCTCCTCATGTTATGTATCATTACTTTCATGTGGACTTCCTATATGACTCTCCCTAGCCTAATTCTGACTTGATTTCTCCCAACCCTCAGATTCCTTACCCACATGCTCACTCTCAACTACATCTACACTATCCTCTGAGTCATTCCCAATGTCATCATCAATTATGATGTCAATATCAAGCAGTTTATATCAATAATGTCTGTGTCAGCACCACCTATGGCATTACCACCCTGTTCTACACAATCAATTAGGAATACCTTCTCATGTGTACTATTACCTCTCTCTTGTACACCTTGAGTCTACCTTAGTGCACCATTGGGATTTGACAACAACTCACCATTGGACAACAAAACAATAATAGGATATGCACCTTTCTCCACATAAACTATTACATAATCCAAACCCTTATAAGCCTCAAGCATTTTCATCACATCACATCATTGCAAATTGTTTTCAACCCAACATCTAAACTATAACCAGGCCATGTATAATACATATCTATGTTTGCTCCTTTCCACCAACGAAGTCATAATAAAGGTCTCTTAACTCAAACATGGACATTTTGTCAGGGTCATAGTTAATTATTTGATTCATCCTACCACCCTCATAAACAACATGTGGATGAAACATAAAATGGCCCCTATAGTGCATTTCAATAGTAATGAAATTGTCTGACATTTTCAGCATTCACTCCTAAAGAAGAAAAAACTTCCATAAATACATTTTGGGACCACAACCCTAAACCCTAAACAAACAAATAGTCATGCATGCGACCAACATAAAGTAAAAGCATTTATGAATTTTAGCATTCACTCCTAAAGGGGAAAAAAATAAAAAAATTCTATATATACATTTTGGGAACACTACCCAATTCCCTAAACAAATAAATATTCATGCACAAAACCAACATAGAATAAAATAATAAATGAATAATTGCTAATCTTTAAGTAGATCACACAAAACAAAAAGAGAATATAAAAGCATACATACAATTATGCCAACACTATATGACAAGCATAAAGTACTAGAATACCCAACAATATATCATAAAAACACCAATTCATGTTTCTACTAGGACCACAACACATAACAAACCTTATATAATTGATTAAATATTAGTAAATAATTAAACAAGAAGGAATTTTCACCATTTCAGTGCATACCCCACTTGAAAACGAAGCACAATGACAACAAACAAACAAAACAAATCATTGTCATCATCCACTACAAATAAACAAACAATCAAAAATGCAAATAGCAAAAAGATATGAAGAACATCATCGAACATAGTGTCCATCACAAAAAGTGAACCACTAACAGTACAAAAAAGGGGTAACGTGGACAAAAATTAAGTAACTGATTGAAAAAATACCTTCCAACTTGTTCTTCGTGAACTTTTGGGCTTCGTTTGCTTTGTAAATCTCCAAATCAGTAACTTCGCACCCCTAGTTTGTCGAATCAAACAATCGAAGCCCTACTTTGTCAAATCTAAGCACTAATTTGTTCAATTCAAACACTAATTTGTTCAATCGAAAACCCTAATTTGTTCAATCGAAAACCTAAGTTCTCTTCACTTTTCTTTGCTCAAATGCATGACTATTTGAAGTGAAATGGTAAGAAAGGTTATATATATATATATACATAAGGGCAAGTTAGTTTTTTTACATCTGTCATTAATGGTGTTAACTGTGCACTTCAATCCATTAACCACAAGGGGGTTATGTGGTGATATTTGAATGTTAAAAGGGTAATCTGCACTTGACCCAAACCATAGGGGGGTAAAGTGAAGTTTGCCTTAAACAAATTTATATATAGATATGGAGTACCACGTGAAATGATTTTAAAGAATGAGTCACGTTTCATATGAAAAGTTTTGGATTTTACACCCCACCGGCCCGCGGTCCACTCCAAACCCGCTCGTGGCCCAACTAGTGATCTTGGGATTGGGTCATGTGTTTTTGGGCCCTGACCCGATTGGCCCGACCCCGAAGTCCAGCATATGTAGATACCCCGTTTTGACTAGGCTTAAAACTTAAGAGCTTTGTTTCGAATACCCAATGATGAAAATTGAAATATGTTATCTTATGATTTCTTAGCAAAAAAATTGAATTTAAGTTTTAATTCCAACCTTCACTCGTTTTGGCCAAATTATTTTAGACCTTTTTCATACATAATTTGAGTGCTTTTTTTATATAAATATTTTTATATTTAAAAAACAAATAGAAAAAATGACTATTTCATTGGCGAAATCCCACCCATTCAAATGAAAGAAAAGAAAGAAAAGGAAATAGGATGATATAAGATGGTGAAGAAATCCACCCACCCACCCACATGAAATAAAATAAAGGAAAAGAAAAGAAAATAAAGGAAAAGAAAGAAGAAAATGGAAGATGTCTCCATAATGCACCATCTTTAATATCCACCTTTTTTCTTTTTCTTTTTTATTCTTTTGCATTGGTCTATAAATGGGATTGATCTTCAGAAGATGGAGAGAAAGGATTCAAGGAGGTAGAGAAAAGAAAGAAAAAGAAGGGAAGAAAAAGAGAAGAATTTTTGTTTTCACAAACTCTTGAGGGAGATGAATTGATTTTCAAAAACGCTAAAAATTTTCAATTAACCTTTTTTTTATCCACCGAAATATACCACCCGAAAGTCCATTAAAGCTAAAATTTGAATTTCCTAGCTAAGATTTCAAAATATTTTCCCTAGGCTTGAGGTGCTAGGAAGAGAGTTTGTTAATCAAAATCATTTTCTTTTAAGGGTGGTTTCATCCTCTTTTTATCTTGCCAAACATTATATTTTTAGTGTTTAAATATGTGACGTAAAATTGTGATTTAAGTTGGTTAAGATGTAATTTCTTTAGTAATAATATTATATTATATATTATTATATTGTAATATATATATTTTTGGTGCGGTGGTGGATGAAACCAACATGCCATCTCTAATGCATATATATTATTTATTTATTTTATTATATTTATCATGAAATAAGAAAAATAAAACAAAAATAAAAAGAAACACAAAAGTTTCTCCTTCTTTGCTTCTTGCTTGTTAAAGTGTTCAAATATTATTTGAGGGGAACATAACACAAGGTGAGGCTTTGGCAGAATGGATAGGTTAGGTTAAGGTTCAAGGATGCTAGAGATAAGTTTTGAACTCCTAACCTAGGACTTACCATGAACCTTAACCATTCTACTTAAACCTCACCTTTTGTTATGTTTCCCCTAAAATAATATTTGAACACTTTAAACCAGCAAGAAGTGAAGAAACCCCTAACATAGGATTTACCATGAGCCTTAACCATTCTACCAAAACCTCACCTTTTTTTGTGTTTCCCCTCAAATAATATTTGAACACTTTAAACGAACAAAAAGCAAAGAAGAAGAAACCTCAAACAACTTTTGTGTTTATTTTTATTGTTGTGTTTCTTTTTCTTTTTTTAATTTTATTTCATGATAAATATAATAAAATTAATAAATAACTTATATATACATTAGAGATATGCATGGTGGTTTCATCCACCATCGCACCAAAAATATATATTACAATATAACAATATATAATATAATATAATTAGTAATCTCAACTAACTTAAATCACATTTTTACGTCACATATTTAAATACAAAAAATATGATGTTTGGAAAGATAAAAAGAGAATGAAAGCACCCTTAAAAGAAAAAGATTTTGATTAACAAACTCTCTTCCTAGCACCCTCAAGCCTAGGGAATATGTTTTTCCTTGACGAAATATTCCTTTCTCTAACAAAATATTGAAAAGGTAATTTTAGGCTATTTTTGGGATGGGAAGACTTGTTCCTAACTAGATGGACTATTCTGGATGCAACCACGAGTCTTTTGTGGGATGCTCAAACATACCAAGTGAATGTTTATAGCTTTAGTTTCCCATTTGTACATAATTTTCTTACTGTGTTTTAGCATCCTGCCAGGTGGCTACTTACTTAAATGATATATCTCTATGATTGCCAGTAGATGGAGGTTGTGTTGCTTAATTTGGGATAATATCGATTTTATGCTTGTCAAATCAATTTCCTCGAAGTTTCACATTTTCAAAACTCATTTTAAAAAATGCATGAGATCAGAACATTCCAAAATGAGTGATACAGTCTATACTTGTTTTTTTCACATTGTAAGTTTTGGATTTATTTAATAATCGGAATATGAACATATAAAGTCAATATAAATTATATCATGGTTTAGTAGAGGCTAATCTTTTTGATAGGATGAGTGAGGGTTCTCAATTACTGACCATTCCCCTTTATACCTAAGGTTCCAAACCGAGACATCTTTGGTTACAATGAACAGTGGCCTTGGCACGAGTCATGGTTTTCCTAATTTTGCCAAAAGATTAAGTGGTGACTTTGAGATCTGGTGATGCAGTCCATTTCTGGCAAAGATTTTACAATAAAATAGATTTTCCACAAACGTTGTCGATTTGGAATCTCATCTATGTTTCACATTGCACCTCGGACATGCGACAGTTTCCGGCAACTTTGCTGGGGATAGTAAGAAATCTTGACTCAAACTCCATGACATGAATTTTATTTTCAATTATATATTCATTGCATTTCATGCATTGGTGCGCTTAAAGTCGCCGTGTTGCCCAGGTCGTGATGAGAACACATGCAATCTTTTACCTATCTTCGCGTTACTTATAAGACCTTGCGTTAATACTTCTTAAGGTCCGTCAAAAAGGTAGCTCCACTATTTAAGGTTATTAGACTCATAAGAGAGGCTATATTGACTCTTCGGACTTCATGGGACCTTGGTTATTAACCAAAGGACTCTTCACTAACGTTACCTTGACCTCAACTTCTAGAGTAGAGCTGACATTGTACATATAGTGAACTATAACACCTTCCCAAATTAGGACATGATGCTCTCCAATTTTTAAGATGTGATAATACCATTTGTTTGAATGGTGAAACTCTAGATCATTTCAAAGCTAGGAAATGGTAACCTTACCCCCTATAGGGGTGTTTGTTCTCTTTCTTGCTATGTGCTATGTATGGGATCTATATAAGGGTTCTCAACTTCATATAAGTGGTTCAAACATATCAATTTGGGGCAGCTTGTGGGGCTGAGTTTAGTTTTTAGGTGTGGCATACAATGTTCTAGCCGTGATTAGTTGTGTGAATTGAGTCGAAGTGCTACTGGGATTCTGATTTGGGGTCTTCTTTTTGGTTTCTTTTTGCTAAGTAGTTGTAGCACCATAGCTTTAGGAAAGTTTGATATCCCACAAAGTTTACTAGGATGAATCCATAGAACTTGCGAGATATGAGATCATTTCTGTGATCAGGGAATGACTACATGTTGATTACATTAGCTTTATTTTCAGTAAGGTAGATGGCCTGTACTTAAAGTGGCAATTTGAGAAAAGTTTTATTTGAAGTTCTGAGTTGGATGTTGAGTCTGAGTCTAATTCCACCAAGTCTATAGAGTCGGAATTAGGCTCAAGTCAATCTAGCCAGTCAAAATTTGTTCATTTCAGGTCTTCTTTGTCATTTTCTTTTGAGTTTGTTATAATTGTTAAGTCAGAGTTTCTTTTGAATAAAAATGTTGTAGATTCCGCATACTTCTATGTGCCTTTAGTTCACTGTATTGACCAAAATTTTCAAAATTTTAATGAAAACAAAGAGGAAAAAATTCCTCGAGCTTTAAAAAATTTGATCAACTAAGACGAAGAGAGGCGTGTTAAGCCTTTGACAAATGAGATTGTTTCAGTTATTGTGGGTATTGAGATGGACCCACATTTGGTCCAAATTGGTTCCATGTTGTCTTAAGAGAAATGCAAGCGATTAGTCATTTTATTAAAGTATTTCAAAAAATGTTTTTCTGTGGTTTTGTGAAGACATACCTGGAATTGATCCTGAGATTGTACAACATAGGATCCATTTTGACCTGAAACCTGACCCCTTAACTTTAAAAATTTGATTTAGAGTGTTCAATAATCAACCAAACTATCAGGATTGCATAGCCGAATTTGAAGCAGCCCTAAAACTAGGGGCAATAAAGTTGGATGTGATCAGAGATTCAAACTAGGTCATTTCTCAAGCCAATGGAGACCGAAAAGAAATTCAACTCTCAGAATTTGAAATTTAGTACTAAAGGGCAATCGAGTGCCTATCCACAACCCAGGGACAAATTCAAATCCAATTGGATTGGTCCCTACATCATCAAGACTATGTGGTCAAGAAGAGCAGTCGTTCTCATGGATTTGGATGATTTTGAATTCATACAACCAATCAACGTGGACGAGGTGAAAAAAATATTATCCGTGAGAGGCTCGTTAGGTCGAAAACCTGAAAGGGCAACCCAGGCAAAAGTTAGAGCATGAAAAAATAAAAAAATAATTAATAAATAAATAAATAGAGCTCGCAAGGTCGAAAACTTGGAAGGGTGGCTTTGGCAAAAGTTAGAGCGCAAACGGAGAGTTTTAATACTCGAGTGAGCCTTACCTGTGAACTACATAAGGCCTGATGTCTATCTTTGGGATACGTAGCCAGCTTCATCCTGAAGTTCGGCCCCAACCATTTTCCACTTGCTTATCTTATCCATATTTGATTGGTTTATCCTTATTCAACTTGGCTATACTATCCATGTTTAATTGGGTTATCTTCATTCTGTTTGATTGTCTTATCTCTTCTTCATAGAAGGTTCAGTTGCAAGACAGATCAAGTGGTAATGTAGTGTATCATGCTCAGGTTGTCTAATTTGAGATTGTGCAGCTCAGGGGTTGAATTCATGTCGGTCGGGTAGTGGCAATTTGTGAAAATATGTTTTTGATGAGTTTTAAGAAAATTGACTGATTTTCTTAAAAATTATTCCATTTTACCAAAGACAGACCATTCATGGGATCCAAAATTTTTTTTTCAGTAGTCACAGTTTCGCTTACGTGATTTCAAAACAAAGAATGGAACAAGTATGCTAATCTAATTCTAATGTTGATTAAAAACAAATTACTAGAAAAAGTCAAAAGAACAATCAAAGCAATGAACTATGGGCATAGTCGAGTTAGGTATTTTGTCTTTTCTCGCACTCTCGAAAGTCTTCGTTACCAAGGTCACATTAAACTGTGTCTTTTCAGAACCCTTCAGTCGGCCGGATGATTAACCAGAGGTCGACCGGGCGTTTGACCGGCGATGTTTTTTTGTTTTGTTTTGTTTTTTTTTTTACAATGTTGCACCTGCGATATTCTATGTCTTGCCCGTCATTATTCTACGTGGTCGTGCCTGCGATGTATATAACCACGCCCGCAATGAAGTTTTGTGTCCATTTCATTCCAGTAGGTGTAAATGGGTGTGTTCAGGTCATTTTTTGTGTGTTTTTCTTTCATTAAGAAGAGAATGGAAAAAGGATGAAGTAGAGAAAGTAGGCAAGATAAGACAAGAAGGCTGACATAATCGGTAGACCGAATCAAGGCCAGATCATGTTGTGTCATCTAGGGTTGTAGATGTTGACTTTTCAAATTCAAACACAGCACTCGACACTGTAACATCGCTCGGGGATTACCTGAGCGCGTTAAACAATTTGAACCCTCGATTTATTTGATCTAGTATCATGGGTGCAATATGAAACATAGATGAGAGTCTAGATTTTTGGCAACTTTTATAGAAAATCCATTTTATTGCAAAAATTTTTCCAGAAATTGACTGCATCATCAGATCTTAGAGTCACCACCTAATATTGTAGGAAAATTAGGAAACCTATTGTCGCATAGCCCAAGGGGTACCCAAGTGCACTAAATAGTTCAGTGATCTAGTCTCGCGAGTGCAATGTAAGACATAGATGAGAGTCCAAATCCGACAATTTTTATAGAAAATACATTTTATCACAAAACCTTTGCCAGAAATGGACTACATCGCCAGATTTTAGAATCGTCACCTAATATTTTGGAAAAATTAGGAAACTCACGACTCGTGCCAAGGCCACTTTTTGTCGTAACCAGAGATGTCTCGGTTTGGATCCTTAGGTATAAGGGGGGAAAGGTCATTAATTGAGCACCCCCGCTCACCTGATCAAAAGACCGACCTCTACCTAACCATGATATGAATTTTATTAACTTTATATGTTCATGTTCCGATTATTTAATAAATGCTAAAATTACTATGTGAAGCAAACAAATATAAACTATGTCGTTTATTTTGGAACTGTTTGATTTAATTATTTTGAAAGGGTTTTGAGATTTGTACAGCTCACAATTAAATTGAGCGCACAAACATGAAAAATCAATACTATCCCAAATTGAGCAACACGACCTTCATCCACTAGCAATAATAGAGTTATATCAAGTAAGCAAGTAGCCTCATGGTAGAATGCTTGACATATTTACCAACGTCCCTCGAACAACTATAAAACAAAGGAAAACATACATGATCTTATATACAAAATCCTAATGTAATTCACTCATGAAATGGAACTAAAGATTCGGCTTCTAATATATGATAGACGAGTCATTTCAAGAACATGTGATAGCGCACATAACAACATAAGAATTGATTAAATCCATAAATGAAAATTTAGCTAAATCAAGATACATGAAATATGGATGCAAAGCATGGATATGATGAAAAGAAAAATAAGATGCATATTTACAAATAAGAAAAGCAAGTAAAAGAATGGGATAGAAAGACGTGGGGTGAGGAATTATTTCAACACTTGAATAATTACATATCCGAATATGGGAGAAGGGGAAGAAAATATTACAACAAAATAAAATCTCACAAATCTCTCAAATTAAAAGAAAAATAGAAACTTCACATCTAGATTTTCTTCATTCTGACCTTATGGTTGCATCCGAAAACGGTCTGTTTAGTTAGAAACAAGTCTTTTTGTCTCAAAAATAGCCCAAAATTACCTTTTCGGTGGAATATTCTGTCAAGACATGGAATATTCTGTCCACATGCAGAATATTTCATCAGTGCTGACTGTGGCGTTGACATGGTGGGTTTGCTGACGTGATTGACACGTGGCACTGACTGCACTTGCCCAAAAATGAATTCAATTATGCTGGAGAGAGGTATTGAACCACTAACTTGGGACATACCATAAACCTCAACCATTCTGTCAAAACCTCACCTTGTGTTGTGTTTCCCCCCAAATAAAATTTGAGTGCTTTAAACCAGCAGGAAACAACCAAGGCAGAGACACCTCACACACCATGTATGTTTCTTTTTATTTTCTTTTTCTCTTTTTCTCTTTTTTATTTTTATTCATAATAAATATAATATAATTAATAAATAACATATATATAGATTAGAGATGTGCATTGTGGTTTCATCCACCATCGCACCAAAAATATATATTTCAATATAATAATATATAATACAATATAATTAGTAAAGAAATTACATCTCAACCAACTTAAATCATATTCTTTATATCACATATTTAGGCACATATTCTAAAAAAAAAGCTAAGGAACAGAGGTTCAACATTCCACTTCCACAACCTAAATATCACATATTGAAAATAGTGAAGAAAATATAAGAAAGTAAATGAAAAGAAATCTAAGGAATAGGGGCTTAACCTTCCACTTCCCTAACCTAAATATCACATATTTAAACCGTAAACAAAATACAAGAAAATAAATGAGAAGATTACAAAAATTCACCTTTTGGAGGAAATGGTGAATTTTTCGATTATCAAACTTTGTTCTTTTACACCTTCACGGTAATGGTGTATGCTTTGGAATCTCAAGAAGAAATTCAAGTTTGAGCTTTAATGGAAGTTTTGGGTGGTATATATCAGTGGATAGAAATGTTTAAGATTGGTTGAAACAAAAAATATTTTTTCAAAATTCTCTATTTTTTTCTCAAGACATTGCGGAACAAATTTTTTCCAAAAGTTTCTCTCTTTTGAAATAAAATTTTCTTTCTGAAAATTCTCTCTCTCTCTCTCTGTCTCTCTCTCTCTCTCTCTCTCTCTCTTTTCAAACAACAAAATGAGGTGGTATTTATAGGATTTTTTAATCACCAAAACACATGGCTAGCCATGTGATATTTCCAAAAAACACATGGCTTGCCATATGGTATTTCAAAACCATGTGGCTTGCCATGTGGTATGGGAGCTGATTTTTTTTCAAAACTGCTAAATTTTTCAAAAAAGAAAAAATTCAAAAAAATATTTTGGAACAGGTTTAAAATAATTTCGCCAAAACGGGTGTAAGGTTAGAATTAAACCTTAAACCTGACTTTTCTACTGAGCAATTCATGAAATATCACATTCCAATTTTTATCATCGGGTGTTTAGAAGAAAGCATCCAAGTCTTAAGGCTAGATGCTAAAGCATAACAACTTACATATTTACCGACGTCCCGTTAACAGTTACAAAACAAAGTTAACAAAATATGCATGATCTTATATACAAAATCCTAATGCAATTCACTCATGAGATGCAACTAAAGATTCGGCTTCTAATATATCACATGTGAGCTATCTCAAGAATATGAGGTAGTGCACACAATCATATAAGAATCAATTAAATTAATTAATGCAAATTTAGTCGAATCAAGATGCATGAAACATGGATGCAAAGCATGGATATGATGGAAAAGCAAAATCTGTTGCATATTCCAAACAAGGAAAGCAAGTAAAGAATATGATAGAAAGAAGTAGGGCAACGAATTATTATAATACTTGAATAATTACAAATCGAATGAAAGAGAGAGAATATTACAAGAAAATAAAACCTCAAATCTCTCAAATTATAAGAACAACAGAAACTTCATATGCTTCGGGGACCATCGGAAATTGTTTTGCTCATTATCGAAAGACAGCTCTATTCTGTCTAGAAGAAATTGGCCGACCGAGCAAAAACTTAGCTGGTTGGTCGATTAATTAGTTAGCAAGCCAATTAGGCCTGGCAAAATCTGTTTTCTTGCAACACCAAAAAAGAACAAACAAAGAATATGTGGGTGGCTTAACTAACCACTTCCAGTTAAAATACAACAGATTTATAATATGAATTTTGAAGCAAGAAAACTAAATATAAAAGAGAAAGAAAACTAAATATAGAATAAAGAAAATTTGGAATTTTAACGATAATGTGCTTTGGATTGTTTAATAGTCTGTGTGGGGGAAATTGATTAACTCACTGTTTTTTTCACTGTCAACAACATCCACTCTTTCTTTGATCAAAGTTCTTGAATTTGACTACAATGGAATTTTTGGATGGTTTTGGTAATGAAAGACGAGTTATAACAGTGTATGTAAATGGTAGGCAAATGGAAGTTTTCAACTTAATTTTGACCAACTCTCAATTCAAGCAACACTTTTGCTTCTATCAATCTCTCCCCCATAATCAATCCCCCTTCTAGTCTCTCCCAAAAATCTGATGTTCTTGTATAGGCAATGGTAGAAGGCCTAGTGGAAAAGATAGTGGGAGACAAGAATGGAGCATTAATGAAGATAATGGAGCAAATGGAGAATTAATGGAGCCAATGGAGGCTAAGTGTGTATACATTTCGTACATGATCAAAATATAGGATAGTAAAGTGTCCAACATGCACTAAATAAGAATTATGTTGAAATTGGTTGTTTTTCGATAAATTGGTGTAGCTTGCTTTTCGTGCTCCGTGGAGGGGTTTAGTCTCCTCGGATACGATAGCCCTACAGTTCGGACTCCCGTGGTTTTGAATCTAATTTCACAAGTGCAATGTGAAACGGATAAGCACAAAAGAGTCCAATTTCGGCAAATCATTTTGGAAAATAGAGTTTGAAATAAAGATGCTAAAAATGGACTGCATTGCCAGATTTTAGAGTCGTCACCTAAATATTTTTGAAAAATAAGAAACCCGTGACTTATGCTAAAGGCCAGTAGTCCGTCATTACCAAAGTATCTGGGCTCGGAAACTTAAGTATGAGAGGGGAAGGTCATGAATTGAGCACCCCACTAACCCGATCAAAGATCGGCCTCTACTAATCATAATGTGATTTTTATTTACATTATATGCCCTTCTTCCGATTTTTTGGCTAACATTATTATGTGATGCACATAAGTGTAAATTGTTTCACTCATTTTGGAACATTTTGATTTCATGTTTGTTTTAAAAAGCATTTTGAATATGTACCACTTGAAAAAGTGATCTCATATGTACATCAACCAAATATCCCAACTTTAAGTGAAAAAAAGCCTTCATCCACAAGCATTCAAATAGGTATATTAACTAAGCACTTAGCCTCATGGTAAACATGCTTGATATGGTAACACTAACATTCATGCAATATGCTAAAGCAAAACTGCTTACCTAGTACTCCGAGGTAAGCCAAAGAAAACAAAAATGAGTAGAAAAATGCATGATCCTAAGCAATACAACATGACTAATGCAACGCATACAACATGCAATTAATAGACTCGGCTACCAGTATGGCATGTGAGTCAATTCAAGGCATGCAATAAAAGCACATAATCGAGTAAGGAGTTTGAAATTGACATTGATTAGTATGATGAGCCGAACCCTCATGCGTGCAAACATAGATATAAGTCATGGCATTGACATGAAAATGTAAAACATGATGCTACCATTATAAGCAAGGAAATAAAAGGAAGAAAGAAATGGGGGTTGGAAGACATACATACATTATTACATATTTGCCCTCGCGTAGGAGGGTCTGAATGTCCAAGTGTCCAAATTTTAACAAACTATTACAATACCAAATGAATGAATAAGCTAGATTAATCAATTATTACAAGTTCAAAGGAATCTAAGCAATTAATTACAACACACTACTATTAAAGTACTAATTTTGCAAGCCACAGAGAGTAAATGAGTGCGCATGCATGAATGGGAATATCCACCTGAAAGCACCTCTGTTTTGCTACCAAAACTGTTCTGTCTTGCAGTGAAAGAAATGATCTATTTTAGCCGCAGCCTCTGCTCTATTCTGCAGTAAAAATTTAGGTGCCCGGCCGGCCACTATTTTAGGGGACTGCCTTGCTGCAACAGAAAGGAAACAGAGCACAAACAGAGTATTTGCAGGGGATGTTTGTTCTTTCTGCCTCTCCCTATCATTGAACAAATCAAGGGGTAGACTCGATTCAAAAACCATTAATTGACGCAAACTCGTTGCGTGATGATCTATGAATGGATAGGACAAAGTCTTAATAAATGGAAAGTAAAGACCAACAAAACCTCCTCCCTATCATGGACTTACCTCTCTAGGGAAGTGGTAGACATAGCTTCTCAAGTCATTAACATCATTAATGAGTATGTAATAACGCGAGACACAATAGGTTCAATTAACATCCGATTGAACACAAACCAATTTTATTACTCTTTTTACCATTTTAGTCCAGTTTTATTAACCTCTTTTAATTACCTTTCCATTCTTTAACCATTTAGTCCCAAAATGAGAATTAAGTCCACTAAATGGAGGACAGTGTCAAACAAGAAGTTGTTCTTGACATGAGAGAGACGTAATGCCTTGGTAATGAACCTCCGAAGAGATTAAACCATTAAGCATGGAAGGGTCTCTTTCACATGCCTTAAACAACACTCATTTGAAACAACTCTCAAACAAAGAAAACCAATAAAGGAGGGAGAGTGTAGAGATGGTTATTGCAAGTGTGAACACAAGTATGGAAAGTATAAAATAAAAGCTATCAACTCAAATAAGTTGGTGTCTAAGGCCCAAACCACCAAACCTATGAGGACTACAACACTACAAAGCATACTATACAAAGTACGAATGAAGTAAACACACTAAAACAATCATAAAACTCACAAAAACAGTGCTGGAATTAGTATGAAAAGGCTAGAAATGTGAACTAGAATAATGTAGACATGAAGCTAGTAAGCAAGTCTAAGGAGGGGTGGCTAACCCCTCTACTTTTTGAACCTCAAAATCACATTTTTATCCTCTGAAAAATAGTGGTAAAAAGTTGGAAAAAAGTTAAGAAAGAAGTGGGAAACGCAAGGGCAAAAGCTTAGAAAACAAGGTTCAAAGAAGGGTGGTTAGCCCCTTCACCTTTGATAGCTTTAAGCCACAAGTTTCAGCCCATAAAAGCAATGTAAAACCAATACAAAAACAACAAGAAAAGATATGGGAGAAGTATTGTCAAGAAGGCCAAGGTTATACCTCTTGAAGAGGAGTAACTCTTCGATTCACAAACTCACAAGTAAGCACCCTCAAGAGCTAAAATTTAGACTCAAGAATCTCATCAAGGAGAGCTACAATATTGGTTTAGGTAGTATAGGTAAGGTGCATGTGTGTTACAAGATAGAGAGAGAGAGAGAGAGAGAGAGAGAGAGAGAGAGATTGATTTTCATGAATTTGAGCTCTTGGAATTTTTTCTAACCTAAAAACATAAGGTATGGCCCTCTATGTATAGAACAAATCATGCCTTAGTTGGAAATATCTATATGGAGCCAGCTGGTACAATGCATGTACATGGGGGAACAACTGGAAGCAAAATATCTACCAACCGAGAAACCTGGCCAGCCGGCCAGGTGGGGGATGGCTGGCCACTAATTTCTGGCTAGCCGACCATAGTCAAGCTTGAAAAAAAAAAAAGATTTTGGTGCGAAGGTGGGGCAAAGTTCTAGGCTCTAAAACTCGAGAATCGAGGCTTTTTGCAGAGAAAATTGAACGTATGTTCAACGTAGTATTTCATCATCGGGTTATCAACTTAAGCGCCCAAGTCTTAAGGGCGGTCAAAAATGAGGTGTCTACAGTTACCCCTCTTTGACAGAGCCTAAAATCATGAAATGACATGAGTGAAAGTCAAAGTCGAAAGACGATCCATTTGACACGGCCGCAAGACTTGGGCAAGAAATCAAAATGCAAATACAGTGGTTGAACTCGAAAGTTGCCTACGTATCCCTTTGCAAGGAATTAAACTAGCGTAGTTCAGGGGCGAGATGCGAAGGACATACATAAAGGATGTATTTGAAAGTTAGATTTTTGACCGTCTTCAAGACTTGGATGTCATCGTTTGAACACTCGATGATCACCCGTGCTTGTGTTTGTTTTGAGTTCTCGGAGGTCCCGGCTACGCGCCTTGCCTCAAGATCTCTCAACTTGT
This sequence comes from Camellia sinensis, assembly GCF_055761805.1. Taxonomy (NCBI): domain Eukaryota; kingdom Viridiplantae; phylum Streptophyta; class Magnoliopsida; order Ericales; family Theaceae; genus Camellia; species Camellia sinensis. The sequence continues at coordinate 94,015,331 of NC_138975.1, forward strand.
CTATTTTATGCTTGGTTATGAACCAAACACTTGTGTTTTTGCTTCTAAGGGAAGAGGACGGCTTGTTTGCCATGCCCTCAACCCACCGGCCAAGCCTTGAGGCCACTGGCCCCTGTTTTCTTTCCATCGGCCAAGTGTGTTGGCTGATCGGCACTGTTTTTGGTCGGCCGGCCATTGTGTTGGTCGATTGGCCATTTTTGCTGGCCGAACCCTGTTCATCTGCTTTATGCAGATATTTCGTGCCAGCTGGCATAGCTGGCATCCACAATTAACCCCCTCCATACACGTGTATGGAGGGATTTGCACCCTTTGCTTAGCTTCTCTTAGAAGCTTTAGATTGAACTTGTATAAAGAGGGAGTTCCTCCTCCCTCCTCAGGGGTTCAAAAAAATGGTTCTTGAGAGGATAAATATAGTATTGTATCTATTCTTCTTTGTTTAGCCTTGTCTTGTGCCCAAAAGTGTAGTATCGTCTTACTATTGTACACAAACACACACTAGAACACCATCCTTGGTTGCTGAGGTGCTAGGAGGTTGATTTTAGTGTTCTTGGGTTAGTTTGAACTCAGAAAACCTGCTGGAGCTTCCTTCTTGAAGAGGTTCTACAAGGGTGAGTTCCTTGCTTTAGATACCCCTTTCTTGCTTAAGCTTTTTGCCCTTCTTGCTTATTGTTTTAAGCTTAACTTATAACTGATAAAATTTCTAATTTTTCTTGCTTTTGTTTAAGGTCATTTGAAGTTTGGGGTTGTTTTCCCCTCTTAGGCCTTGTTAGGCCTTGTTTTAGGCCATCCCTTTTGGTCATTGTTCTTTCCTTTGTATGACCTCTCTACCACTGAAATCCAGAGGATTTTTAGTGGTGGAGAGGTGGTTTTGAGGTCCTAAATAGGAGAGGGTCATCTCCTCTCCTTATTGTCTTGAATGTTAGCATAAATGGCTTGTGTTGTAGCAAGTGTGCTTAGCTTGTTTTAGCTTCATTTCAGCAAGTATTTGGTGTTATTTTCCCATGATTTACCTCTATCCAAAGTTGGTTTAGGCATACCACGCATGCTTTGTATACTTGTCTTGTAATCCCACGATTTGCCCTAACATGTACCTAGCATTTAGACTACTATGCTTGCATGTTTTGGCCCACCTCCATGAAGCTTTTAGCCATGTTGTGACTTGCTTAAGCTCTAATTTTGGTCTTCTTGGTCATGCTTGCATTGTTTTGTATAGCTACCATGTATTCTAGCTTGTTAGCTTCGGGTGCTCAAGTCATTAGTATGCTCTATTTCAACCATTTTAGTGGTTTGGCATCACTTGTTATGCTATTTCAGTCCATATAGTATGCTCGTATGCTTGCACTTGTGACTTCTTTAATGCTTTAAAGAGTTGGTATGTTATGCCTCATGAATGTGTCATCATGTATGCCATTGTGCTTAGGCATTTCGGATGCCATCTAAGTGGTTTTTTGGGCTCATTTTGGCATGCCATATCTCTGTTTCCATTGACATAAAACATGTCATGTTTGGTTGTCTTAGGTGTAATGTAACACCTCTTCGGTAGTCTTGCTTGTCTCATGTTTTTGCCCCTTTGTTTTAGCTTGTTTTGGCTTTGGTCATTGCGTGTTTTAGGGTTACTTTGCCATGCTTTAGGACTGTTTTGGGTTATCCTTGCCATATGCTCTTTGTTTTGTGTAGCTTTGGTTCAAGTCCCTTCACTAGTCTTAGGCTTTAAGCCTTGTGCATGCTATGATTATGATTTGTTTATGTGATTTGGTATCACTCCTAGCCTCATTTCAGAACATGCAATGTTGTTACATTTGCATGCTTTTCATTCCTTTTAAGTATTCTCAAAAGTTTTCCTTTGATGCTTAAGTGTTAGGCCAATTACCATGCATGTTTGTATATTATTTTGTCCCTTATCCCTTAGCATATTGGCCATTGATTTGGGCCTACTTGAGAGCTGTCCATATTGGTTTAAGTCCATCCTTTGCATGTTGTTCCATGCTCGCCTTGCATGTTGTCAGATACTTAGCCTATTGCATGTTGTTGCATGCTTAAGTTGTATTGCATTTGGCATGCCCCTTTTGTTAAGTTGCTTTGCATTTTTGCATGCATTGTTCCTTGCATGTTGTTGCATGCTTGCCTCGTATGTTGTTACATGCCTACCTATCTTTAAATGTTGTCACATGCCTTGCATGTTTGCATGCTTATCTAGGTTGCATTGCATTTGGCATGCCTGTTACCTTTAACCTTGTATGGCACGATCATTAACATGCTCATATTGCATTAGCTTTGCTTGCACGCTTAGGTTGCATAGCATTGCATGTGCATTGCCTTGACTCTTGATCAAGCATGATAGAGGTTGGGCCCCTTACGTGTTTTTGTGCATTTCATTTTATATTGAATTGCACACTTGGCTTCTTTGGCCATCATGCATTGAAATGCGTGATTGGTGGCCCGAGAGTCGAAAATCATACTCCTTTGAGCTTTAAACATGATAAGGAGGGTGGTTGTGCAAACATTTCCTTGAAAATGCATTGCCATGCTCTGTTTGTCATCTGCTGCAGCAAAACAGCATTCTGCAGGAAGATATGGCCGGCTGGCCATCCATAGTGCCGATCGACTACAAATTTATGGCCGAGAGCCTTACAATTGGTTGATGACCAATTTCCCTTGGCCGATGACCTCATCTCTTGGTCGATGACCTCCCACAGTGTCCATGAACTGGTTCTGGAGTATCCTCGAGACTTGTGCAGTTTTCAGAGGTGCAGAGTAGTGCAAACAGAGGCAGCATGAGCATGGCGATAGATTTCCGAGAGAAGCCGAGCATGCATGCATTTGTCCCTCTTCCCGAGGCTGCTTTACTGCTTTCATAGCTTAATTAATTTGTTGAATTAGTTAAGTGTTGTGTAATAATTAATTAGCTAGGATAGTTAGTTAATTAGTTGGTTTGTATTATTCTTTCGGTCCCTCCGTCGAGAGGGTGCAATTGTTGTAATAAGCGTGCGTGTGTACGATGCATGTCTTCCAAACCTCCATTTCTTTCTCCCTTTTACTTAACCGCTTACAATGGTTAGTTCTAGATCATTTTTAATTAGCATCCTTATGTTATGCATATTTGCATCATTCATCTGTATCGCATGCACCGGGCTTGGCGCATCATACTAACTGCATCGTATTTTAATTCTAAGTTGAATACATGTATCAAATCGTCGCACCTCATATGCCATCTTAGAATAGCCGAGCCTATTTCTAGTTGCATTTCGTATGTGTTGCATTAGCCATCTTGACATGAATTAGGATCATGCAATGATTACTAACTAGTTTTTTATTTTGGCTCGGAATACACTGTGAGTGTTTATGCTTTAACATCTTGCATGAGTGTGAGTGTTAAGATGACAGCATTTCCATGAGGCTAATTGCTTATGTGATACAAACTGCCTGAATGCTTGTGGGTGAAGGTTGGATTGCTTGAATTGGGACAATTCATTGAAATCCATGTTTTAGCCTACTCGTGAGTAGCAAACTTCAAACCATTTCCAAAAAAATGGATATGCAATGCTTTGTTACAAATTTGGCGATCTAGTCTATACTTGTGTGTTGTGCGCATCACATAGTAATTCTAGTTAATTAACCGGAATAAGAACACATATGTTTTCAAAACAAAATATCATGCTTAGTACAAGCCGATCTTCGGATCGGGCGAGCGGGGGTGCTCATAGATGACCTTCCCCAATCGTACCCAAGTTTTCGAGCCGAGGCAACTTTGGTGATGATGGACACATGGCCTTAGGCAACGAGTCAGGGTTTCCAAAATGCCCCCAAAACAAAATATTTAGGTGGCGACTGTGTATCTGGCAAAGCAGTCCATGTTTGACACTTCTTTCTTAAAAATCAGTTTTCTAAAATGATTTGCCAGATTTGGACTCTTTGGTGATTTATCGGTCTTGCATTGCACTTTACAAGATTAGATTCAGAACCGTGACATTTGAGTCAGAACCGTAGAAGCATGAGGCCTTCCAGGGGGCGTCTACAATACGTTGCGCCAAGCCGGCTACTTTTATAAATCAAGATCATGCAAAACAATGTAATGAAACAATACAACCAGAAATAACAAGATAACAACATTTGAATGAAAGCTTAAATCAAAAGAAAAACAAATCAAACCGTGTCTCACATGGAAAGAAGTGACCAAACAGCATCCAAACACGTCTCACGTGAAAGGAGGACAGGAGATATAAACCAAACTACGTCTCACGTAGAAGGGACATGAGAAAATGCAAGCCAAACTAAGTCTCATGCAGAAAGGATGTAAGGAAATGCAAGCGAAACTATGTCTCAAGTAGAAAGGATGTAAGAAAATGCAAGCCTAACCACATTTCACTTAGAAAGGATATAAGAAAATGCAAGCCAAAATACGTCTCACGTAGAAAGGATGTAAGAAAATGCTAGCCAAACTACGTCTCACATAGAAAGGATGTATGAAAATGCAAGCCAAACTACGTCTCACGTAGATAGGATGTAAGAAAATGAAAGCCTAACCACGTCTCACGTAGAAACGAGAAAATCTCCATGCCAAATTGCATATCACGTAGAGAGAGTGGAGGGTGCAAGCCAAACTATGTCTCACATAGAGAGGGTGGAGGGTGCAAGCCTAACTACGTCTCACGTAGAGAGGGTCAAAGATGGAAACCTAACTACGTCTCACGTAGAGAGGGTCAAAGCTTCATGCCAAACTATGTCTCACGCAGAGGGGGTGGAGGATACAAGCCTAACTACGTCTCACGTAAAGAGGGTCAAAGCTCCATGCCAAACTACGTCTCACACAGAGAGGGTGAAGGGTGCAAGCCTAACTACGCCTCACGTAAAGAGGGTCAAAGCTCCATGCCAAACTGCGTCTCACACAGAGAGGGTGGAGGGTGCAAGCCTAACTACGTCTCATGTAGAGAGGGTCAAAGCTCCATGCCAAACTGCATCTCATGCAGAGAGGGTGGAGGGTGCAAGCCTGACTACGTCTCACGTAGAGAGGGTGTAAGAACATGTAAGCCTAACTATGTCTCACGTAGAAAGGGTCAAAGATGCACAAAAAGTATGATGCATGTGGATGCAGCACACCGTGACGCAATTGATACAACATGATGCAGTATAACAGGTAACAAATTTGAAAAAGATAAACAAAAGTGGTATTACCTCACAAAGATCTCTGATTTACCATTCGGAGGCCTTCAAATGTTCAAAAAGGATACAATTTGCTCAAACTTGAGGTTGGGGCATTTTCCCCTTTAGAGAAATGACGGGACTTGAAACGACGTATCCGGAATCACGTTTTGGAATTTTCTGAAGCTAAAACAAACTCAAAGTCTTTAATTCTTCACTTTAGGATGCATATAGAACTCTCCATGCTCAGAATAGGCAAAGACCTCAATAGAAACCAGCTCTAGACCAATTTCCTGACCGACCGACCACAAGACCTAGACGGTCGGCCACTAACCAGGTTTTGGGGGGCATAAAGGGGAATGTGGCTCGAGTTCTACTTAAAACACAACAAAGCCTCATTTCCTCACTGCACATCATCCGAAAACACCTCCCCCCACTCTAGGTATTTTCTCTCTCTAAATTTGAGGTCTATAAACGTTACCCAATGCCCCACGCAAACTTTATTTGCGAAACACTCGTGGTCCTCTACATTTTGAACCGATTGAAATTTGTTTTCGTTGATTTTTTGTGTTTGTCATCACTTTGGGCTTATTTCCCTTGTGTTTTTATTGGGTTTCGCACTTTTTCCTAGGTTTTGACTGTTTCTCTTTTTCTCTCTTCTAGGGTTGACGTTTTTGGGTTTTCGCCATTTTCTACTGCATTTCTCTATCACGGACAACATTTCACATGGCAGTGCCCTTCCTGAGGTGCTAGTACTTCCACTCGCTATCGAGCTAGAGGAGCCCGTAGCTGATGGGTAGCAGAGGACATTCCCGCTGATCTCAAGAGAGAGGAGATCTACCCTCCAGGGGTTAAGCCCAAGCTACTACCATTGAAATTGAGGCCATTCGACCTGGCCTCAGACACGCGCAATAGCCCCCATCGGTATGTTGCGGTTTGAGGATTTTACGATGGGCGTACTTGAGGAAGTTCTACTAAGGGAGCGGGCCTCCGATCTTTCTCATGATGTCGTGGAGGTAAGAACTTTAATTTTATGTATTTTACTTTCTTGTCATTTCAATACTGCCTTTCATTACTATCTTTTAGTTTGTAAGACAACTGATGCCTTCCTTTTTTCTTTGTCGACATAGGGTGATGTCCGTTCCTGTAGAGGATATGGGGCGGTGATAGCGAGGGCCTCATATCACAAGCTCCCCGTGATCTTGTTGATGAGATGGGCTTTGGCCTATTCTGCTTTGGACTCTCACAACTACTGGCTAGCCAGGCCTTACTCGAAGCTTTAGTGGAAAGGTGGTGGGACACCACTAATTCCTTCAACTTCTCTTCCACCGGGGAGATGACGATGATTCCCTACGACTTCTCCATGATCACAGGGTTGAGAGTAGGGGGTGATCCAATCCCCTTTGATATGGACATGGGCCAGTGGGAGGCGACCTGGGTCTATCTGCTTGGAGCGCACCCTCCTCTGGATAGGCTAGCTATGGTCCGATATAGCTGGTTCCATAATCACTTCCGCGGGCATCAGCCAGAGACACTGGAGGAGGTGCAGTAGTACACACGAGGCTTTTTGATTTACCTCATTGGTACCACCTTGTTTGCAAATAGGTGGAACACCATAGGTTTGTATCTGTTGAGCGCCCTTGTGACGTTGCCCTGAGTGAGATTCTACGATTGGGGTAGAGCTGGTCTCACTACGCTCTACGGATACATGACCTTCGGTTCCTGTGAAAAGGGGAACCAGGTCGATAGCTATTGGAGAGCCTAGGAGGTACACACTGCATTTCATTTTAATTCTTTTCTACTTTACACATTCTGTCTTCATTTCTGTTCACACACTATGCTTTCTGCTTTGCACTTTCGGTCTTTATTTTTGTTCACGGACTATGTTTTTTGTTTTAAACTTTTTGTCTTTATTTCTTTTCACAAACTATGCTCTCTACTTTGCACTTTCTATCTTTATTTCTGTTCATACACAGTTGATTCATAAATTATTCTTGTCTTGCAGCTTTCGGTATACCCGTACTTTCCGACTCTTGCCCCAGTGCCGATGGACGAGATAGCGCTAGTCATGCCCTACTCCCGACGGTACGATGAAAGATGCCGTCCTAGGCGCCGTGATGACATGACCTTTACTTATTATCGTCGGTAATTTGACATAGTGACAGCGCGAGAGGTAGCATTCTCATTTCTGCTCTGTTTCCAAGTTTAATGCTATGGCTCTAATAATTGAAACAAATGACAATGGACAACTATACATTGCCTGTTTTCAGGTAGTGTGGCAGCCCTGGGCAATGATGCCTACCGGAATATGGGACCAGTACGTAGGGTCCTAGGCTACTTCTCAATTTCGGATCCTATTAGAGGGCCCCTTCTATCGAGCTTGGTATCTAGGCAAGCAGTTTGTGCGCCAGACTCTGGGTCTACCTACTCTAGTTGTTCCTGCCCCTCCTCCGGCATCCATGAGGATAGCTGAGAGCCTTCCAATTGATGCTATCATACATTACATGGCAGGACAAGACGCTGATTTCTTTCGTGGAATTAAGGATTATACGGCCTTTATCATGACTCATCTGATGCCACCTTTGTCTGGTGTTCATGTAGGAGACGCTGCAGGTGCCCCTGTGGCTGGAGGTGCCATACATGCAGCCGAGGCTGATATCTGTGAGGCCCCTCCTGCTATGCCCCTAGTTGGTTTGCCAATATTCCGACCATGATCCCATATTGGTGGCTGAACGGAATGACCTATCAAGTTCCAGTTAATGCACCAGAGGGAGAGCATGGATACGTCGAGGACCCTGACGTGCAGCATGTATGTACTTTGCCTACAATTTATAGTTCACATTACCTTTTCTGTATACTGATGTTCAAACTCATTTGCAGGTGCCTCTAGAGTACGTAGACAGCCTTCTCGGATTAGTTGCCTCTGTAGACACCCCATTTTTGACCGTCCTTATGACTTGGACGTCACCACTTGCACACCCAATGATAAACGTGTGTATGCTTGTCAAGTGCTTGAAGTCCTCAACAAAATGCCATAACTTTAAGCCTTCAAACCCTACATACCCGTTGTCTTATTTTTGGACCAAAACCAGAGTTTTACAAGCCTACAACCTCTTTGTGGCCTGCCAGCCCCTGCTATTGGCTTCTAGCCATAACTTTTGGCTGTCGGCCACTGGTGTGGCCTGCTGGCCAGGATTAGTGGCCTACCGGCCACAAGTGTGTTTTGCAGATATTTTCTGCTAGTTGTGCCAGTTGTTCTCATAGATGCATGCATCTTCTTACACGTGTATGTATTGACATTTCTGAGGGAGTTTCATGTTTTTCTATATATAGAAGACCTCCTTTCTTGCTTTCAAGCTTAGAAATTTTTTGGAGCAACCTATTTTTTTTCTCTCTCTCTCTCTCTCTCTCTCTCTCTCTCTCTATAATTATCTCTATCTTTTGCAAATTTCTTGACCGTTTGCCTGTACACTCTAAACCAAACCTTACCATCTTTGAGCTAAGGTATTTTTGAGCCCTCTTTGACATTTTGACGGTGTGTTTGTGTTGAATTGTTACTTGGAAGTGCTCTCATCTTCAAGAGGGATAAGGCTTAATTTGTTTCCTTATTTTGTTTGTTATTTTCTTACTATTTTTCTACTATTTTTTTGGGCTGTGTAAGCTCTGTAATTTTGGAGGGAAACTTGTGGTTCAAGGCGTTATAGGGTGGAGGGGTGGTTCACCTCTCTTTCCACCTTGCTTCTCTAGCCTTTACCCTTGTGTTTCCCACCTTTACACTATCTTTTTTTGAGTTATTTTAGTTGCTAAAATGTTGTTTTGAAGTCCAAAATTGGAAGGGGTAGCCTCCCCTCCTTGTGTCTTTCTTACTAGCTTAGCATGCTCCATGTTTTAGCTTACTGTTCAAGCTATTTTTGTCTTAATTTCAGCATGTTTTAGGACTAATTTAGAACTGTTTTAGGACTATTTTTAAGTGTTCATTGCATTTGAGCATTGTATTGCATGCTTGTATCATAATTGTCCTCATAGGTTTTGGGGTCTAGGCCTTAGCCACCAACCTATTTGAGTTCATAGCACTTATTTATGGCTTATCATACTTGTTTTCACCGCTAATCATCTCTGCAACCTCCTTCCTTTCTTGGCTTTTGCTTTGCTTTGAAAGTTGGTTCAAACTAGTTGCTTGTTTAAAGCATGATTGAGGTCTTGTGCTTAATGGTTTAATCCCTTTGGGGTTGATTACCAACGGCATGAAACTTCTCTCATGTCTAAAATAACTTTTGGTTTGATGCTTCTTTCCATTAGAGGACTTAAAATTCATCTTTGGACTCATTTGATTGAGGAATGGTTGGTAATTAAAATGAAGTAATAAAATTAGGGACTAAAAAATGATGCAAGATAATAACTTGGTTGGGTTCAATCGGACATTAATTGAACCCTTGAGTCTTGGATCGTTTCATACTTGCTAGTGATGTAAACGGTTCAAGTGTCATTGTCAACCACTTCCCTTGATGAATCCATAATAGGGAGCGGGTTTGAGAGTCTTATTTGTTGCATTTATTGAACTGGCACCCTTTGGTTCATAGGCTATCATGCATTGAAATTACATCCATTGATGGTTTCTGAAACAAATTTTGCCACTCCTTTGAGCTGTTTGATGATAAGGAGGGATAAGTTGTGGAAACAATCCTTGAGAATACTCTGTGCTTGCTTTGTTTGCTCTCTGTTATAACAGGAAGAACCAGGCATTAGTGGCTAGTAGGCCACTTTTTGTGGCCAATAGGCCACTACTTGTGGCCGGCAGGCCATCATTTGTGGTCGGTAGGCCACCAATTCTAGCCTGTCGGCCACCTTCGCAAAATCCTGTAGTAGTTCTTTGAATTGAAACAGAGTTGGTTTTGAGATTAAAAAAACAGTGCAAATGTCCTAACTGTGCAACAAAAGCTTCCTGGCAGCAGAACAGTGGCTTTTTTCAAGTGGAAATCTGCCCATGCGTGAGCACTCCTTGCTTCCCAAGGCTATTTTAGTCTAAGTACTTAGCTTAGATATTAATTTTGTAAAGTGTTGTAAATAATTAGTTAATTAGTTAAAATAGTTTATTAATTTGTTGTTGTAATAGTTAGTTAAGTAGCTTAGCTAATTTTATTTTATTTTATTTTATTTTCTTTTTTGTAATGGCTAGTTAATTAGTTAGTTCATTCAGACCGTTCCGCGCAAGGGCAAACAATTGTAGCAATGTGTATGTCTTCCAACCCCACGTTTTTCTCCCTTTAATTTACTAGCTTATGATGGTTAGTCTAGGGTATCATGTTTTGTTTAGCATTACTCATGCTTGCACCCATTTGGTTTGCATGCATCGAGGCTCAGCGCATCATTCTAATTTGCATTGTTATTGCTTACACTTCTTTGAATATGTGCTTAGGCTACATGCCATCAAATTGGTTCATATGCCATATTAGTAGCCGAGCCTATTTAGATTGCATCTCGCATGTGTTGCATCAGTCATATTGCCCAGTTAGGATCATCCATCTTTCTAACTTTAACATCTTTTTTGGCTTGGAGTACTAGGTAAGCCTTTTTTTGCTTTAGCATATTGCATGAATGTGGTTATCGCCATGTCTAACATGCTTGCCATGAGGCTAAATGCTTAAATGATAAACTGCTTGAATGCCTATAGATGAAAGCTAATCGCTTGAATTGGAATAAGTTGAGTAATGTTTATATGCGATCATTCTTTTCAAGTGGTACGTATTCGAAACCATTTTCAAAACAAACATGAATCAAACGTTCTAATTCTTGCAAATTAGTCTATACTTTGTGTGTGCGCACCACATAGTAATGCTAGCTTAATAATCGAAACAAGAGCATATACTGTAAATAAGATTCATATCATGATTAGTACAGGCTGATCTTTTATCGGGCGAGCGGGAATACTCAATTCATGACCTTCGCCTCTCGTACATAAGTTCTCAAGCTGAGACAATCTTGGTGATGACGGACACAGGGACTTTAGCACGAGTCATGGGTTTTCTAAATTTCCCAAAAATATTTAGGTGGTGACTCTGTATCTGGCAAAGTAGTCCATTTTTGACATTTTGATTCAAAATCAATTTTTCAAAAGATTTGCCAGATTTGGACTCTTTAGTGTTTATCTATTTCACATTGCACTTGTGGAATCAAATTCAGAACCAAGGGAGTCTGATACTATAGCTCTAGCCGTCTTCCAAAAGGAGCATAAAAAGTCGAGCCACAGTTTCTGGTGACTCTGTTGGGAAAGGTAGAGAATTGGACTTGAACTTCATGATATGAAATTTTATCTACACTTATATGTTTCTTTGCATTTCATTTGCATTGGTGCACCTAAGTCACTGTGTTTTCCATCTGCTATTCCTGGACAGTTTGCTGGAGACTTGCCTAAAAACTTGCCAAAAGGCTGACCAGTCATGGGCTTTGCCATGATGGGAACACAACCATTGGATCTGGACTACCACTATACCATTTGATCCTCCTTTCACTTCTCGATGTTAGGTGTGAGAGGTATATTCGGTAGTCTTACTGAGGTACGCTTTTGACCATGTGACCTAGTTACATATCGAAAAGCCATAGAGACTATTCCAAACTAGGACAGGATGCTCACCCGAAGTGCACGATTGCATGAAACTACTTGATTGAAGTAGTGAGACCCTAGATCATGTCAAAGCTAGGGTAGGATAACCATACTGCCTCATAGGGGTGTTTTGGCCATCTTTACCTGGTATGTGATATGCAGTGAAATTGTACAGGGGTGCTTCATATCAGTGGTATAGTTGGTATCTATTTTGGGGTAGAATTCAGTATAGAGTACAGTCACTCAGCTGTGATCATATCTGTTCTAGTAAAATTGGGATGAGGTGTTGTCTGTTTTCTCTTTTGCTAGGCATTCCTGGAACCATAGCTTCAGAAGGCTCTGATATCCATTGGCTACTCTGGACTCATGTCGATAGACTTTGTAAGGTCGGGGACCTAGTTCAGGGCAACCAGTGTTTGCTTTACTACCGCCAGTTACAAGGCGAAGAAGGATTAGCTAGAATTCACCAATCTAGTTCTTACAGCAGTCATCCCTCAACTCACCTGTGTCCAGTCTAATTTTGGAACAGTCATCTACTCCTAACCTAGCACGAGACCAATCACCTATTCCAATGGCACAGTATCCCCTAGCCATTATGGAAGAAATGATACACCACCTGCAACAGACAATTGAAACTCTACAGCAAGATGTTGCCCGCCAGGCTAAGGTCATGGCCTGTCAGACCGAGGTTATAACTAGATTACAACAACAACCACCACAGTTGGCTCTAGCGTCTCCATCCCACACACCTTCCACAGATATCCCACCACCCGGAGTCACTACTCATACTGTCAATGTCCAAGAAAATCTGGGTAATCCAACAGAGCCAATCCTAGCTCAAGCCTCCAAAACCCCTGTTTATCAGATTGCTCCGTTTGAGTTTGAGGTTGACCCAACTGTACTCAAGGTCAATAAAATGGAAAAATTGTTCAAGAGAGCACAAGGGGTTAACTATATCCCGGACAAAAAGGATGGGTATACCGATTCTGCAGTGACATTGCCAAATCGGTTCAAAATGCCGTACATTAATCGTTTTGTTAGCTCCAGGAATCTGATGGTCCACTTGTAATTGTTTTCTGATATCTTACGGCCGATGGGCTTAACTAGACCACAGAAGCTATCTCACTTTGGTCACACCATGTTGGGTATAGCGGCTATTTGGTATGCTAAGTTAGAAGATTCTGTCAAACAGAATTGGGCGGAGATGGCCGAAGCCTTCATTGCTCAGTATTCTTACAATACATAGATTAAGGTCACAACTCGTGATCTCGAGGCAACCCGTCAAGAGCCGAAGGAGGGTTTCTCTGAGTTTGTGACTAGATGGAGGACCAAAGCCTCGATGATGACCACGAGACCATTTGAGAAGGATCAGATAAGAACGATTGCTTGAAATCTGCATGGCAAGTTACTGCAGAAGATGATTGTTCTACCTCTATTTACCTTTACCAAGCTTCATGAAATGGGGGTTCAAATTGAGGATGCCATTAGACAAGGGATCATTGTGGAAGATAGTGATCCTTTGAAGAAGAATGTTGTTCACAGTTCCAATGCTACAACTAGTTGTAGCATAGCTGCAAAATGCTCAGAAGTAAACACTGTCACTACTCCCATCAATAGCCAAAAACCCACCACTTTAACTCGGCCCCAAGCCCAAAATTTCCATTCCCTTTACATGAGTCACTCTCAAGCCTTGAAAAAGCTGCTAGAAAAAGGGTACCTAGAGCTCCTAGAACCCTGACCCCTTCCAAATCCTCTTCCACCAAGACATGACTCCGCTAAATACTATGCCTATCATTAACAACACGGTCATGATACAAACCGTTGCATCCACCTCCATTATAAGATTCGGGATCTTATTCACGAAGAGATCGTAGCTCCACCAAAAGGTCCTCAGGCCACCCCTAACCCATTACCTCCATATCTCAATCTAATCCATACACTACCATCCACCTACAACCCTAGCATATATATCATCCTAGCCCATTTACCCAAGCCTGAGGTGTTCATTCCAGAAAGCACAGACTTGTGTATGATGGATGCACTTGAATCCCAATCATCTCAAACCCATGAACCCACTACTTCTGAGCTAATGAGCATGATTGAAGATTTGTAGAAAACTGTAGCAGATTTAGCCTTTGGGATTTTGGCTCCCTCATCGACCACATCACATGCCAAAAATTTCACTTCAAAAGGCTTCCCAATCTTAGGGCGAGCTGCAATTGAAAAGGGCCAACCCAAAGTCGTTTCAAGTTTGGGTGACGACATGTCAACAACAATTGGGCCTCGCTTCAATATAGTCACCCAATCCCTTGGCAAATCTGAAGCAAGTTACAAGAACAAGGCTAGGGCAAGTATTGATCCTTATGAACAGCTTCAGTGGGCTATTGAGGCTTTCAAGGTCAAAGGGCTAAACAAACAACAGGTGCATGCAGTTGTTTCAAAGATTGTGGATGAGACTTTTGTCGTTCAGTTTGGGGGCATTATGAATGCAGGGATAAACCATGAAAAGGGCTGTCGTGTCAAAAACACCGCTTTCAGCTCCAATCCTACATCCATAAGAGATCATCAAACCCAGTCAACTCCTGCTAAACCCTCTATCAATCGTGTCAAGACTAGTAACCGCACCTTTAATCCCCTTTACATGACCTTGTCCAAAGCTCTCCAAATCCTCATAGGACAAGGCTATCTCAAGCCCTTTGACCCTTGGCCTCTCCTTGATCCCCTTCCAACCAGGTATAAAGTTGCCATGTACTGTGCCTTCCATCAACAAACCGGCCACGATTCTAATGGTTGCTTTCGTCTTCACTATGAAATTCAAGACCTGATTGACAATAAGGTCATCAGTCCGCCAGGTCCTACAAAGTCTATCGGCACTGGATCGATGAACTTGGGGGATAATGTGACTATGTGATCGGGAATGAACCACCTGCTGATGGCGCGCACTTTTTAGCACTTTGAAAATGCTGCTTATTTTACTTTTGAACTTGGGTATTGAGTCAGTCTTGTTGTTTTTGTGGACACCCCATTTTTTACGACCCCTTCAAGACTTGGATATTCTTATAGGTACATGGATGTTCTTGCAAGTACATCAGATAATGAGTTTCACTGCCCACCGAACGCTCGAAGTTTGCGGCAGAACGCCACTGGTTTGAGTTCTTTAAACCCAACATCCATTTTGCCTCATCTTTGGATCATGCTTGGGTCTTTTCAAGGTGATGTTTTTGATGGCCTACCGGCCATCCTTAAAGGCTGCCGACCATGGTTTTTGGCCTACCGGCCATTTATCTGCCTTGTCGGCCACCAATGAAGCCTTGCCAGCCATCAGCATTTTTTTTTAGATATTTTGTGATATTTTGTGCCAGCTATTTTCACAGGCTCATGCATCTTGTAACACATGTGTGGCTGGATCTTTGTGAGGGTATTTTGTATTTTCTATATATAGGACCTCTCTCTTGCACGTGGATGGGTTAGAAAATTTGAAGACAAAAAAAAAACTCTCTCTAGCTTGTTTTCTCTACACTTTTGCATACACTTCCTTGATAGAAGTTACTTCTCTTTGAGCTGAGGTTCATTGAGACTTGGTTTGAGCTCTAGCAAGTGGTTTGGGCTTTGATTGTTGCCTATTTTGTGCCTTTGCTTCAAGAGGTATAACACTTGTTAGTTAAGCTTGCTTTCAATACCTTCTTTGCCATCCTTTTAAACTATTTTTGGGGCTAGTTTTGGCATGTAAAAATTTCTGTTTTTCAGCCATAAAAGTGGTGGTTTGAGCCCTTTTGAGTTAGGGGGTTGTCCATCCATTTTTCTTATTAGCTTATTACGCTTTTGTGCCATCTTTTCATCACTTTAAAAACAATTTTTTTGGGCCTTTTAACCACTGAATTTCAGAGGTTTTTTTAGTGGTAAAAACATTGTTTTGAAGTCCAAAATTGGAGGGGTTAGCCTCCCTTCCTTGTATCTTGTTTGCATGCCTAGTTAGCTTCATGACTTAGCATGTTTTTCTAGCTTAACTTAGCTTAAGTCAAGCATGTTTTTGCCTCTGTTTTGACCTGTTTTGGCTCTATTTTGGGCTGGTTAATTCAGTTGAGGCATGTATTGCATAGTTGTAGGGTTAATTCCTTCACTAGCTTGGTGTTTTCATGCTTTAATCATCATTGTTTTAAGTTCAAAGCATGTTTTAGTGTTGTTTTGCACTCCATTTCAGCACTTGAAATCTCTACAACCTCCCTCCTTGCTTCACTCTTTTATTTTCTTTTGAGAGTTATTTCAAACTTAGGATCTTTTAAGCTTAAGATTGAGATTATGCTTAATGGTTTAATCCTCTTTAAGGGTTCATTACAACGGCATGATCTCTCTCATGCCTTAAATTAACCCTTGGTTGACACTTCTTTCACTTTAGAAGACACTCACCAATGGACTTAATCAATTAAAGAATGCATCGGTAATGTAAAATGAGTAAACAAAAATGGCAAGTAAAAGAAGCTAGATAAGCATCTTTTGTGTTGTGTTGTATTGTATGTGTTCGAATCAGACGTTAATTCGAACACAAGGAAAATGGGACATTTCATACTTAGAAGCCATGAAATGTGCCATTTTCCTTGGTCTCCATCACCCTTGATCATGCATGATAGGGTGGTGGTCATTTGGTCGTATTTGTGCATTTATTGAAATTGTACAACTTGGATCTTTGGCCATCATGCAATGAAATTGCTTGATTGGTGGTTTTGGATCCAAGAGTGTCACTCTTTTGAGATTTTGAGATGATAAGGAGGGATACAGTACAAACATACCCTTAGAAAAACCTTTCTTTTGCTCTATTTTGTGCCTTTGCTTTAAGAGTATGGTGACTCAGAGCATCAGTGGCCGGCAGTGCCTCATCAATGGTCGACAAGGCTTCGTTTCTGGCCGGCAGTACACCCGTTTGGCCAGCAGTAACCATTCTTGGCCGACAGGCCACTGATGTCAATCTCAGGGAAGATTTGGTAAGTTGGAGCAAAAGGACTCTAAAGTGTGCTCAATCATGCAAACAAAGCCTATCAAGAACAAAACGGAGGCCTTTTTTTTTGGGGGGGGGAGAAATCAAGCATGTACATTTTCCACTTCCCCAGGCAGAGCAATGGCAGTATAATTTAATGTCTTAACATGTTTAGTTTATTTTCATTTGTGTTGTAATAATTAGTAATTAGTTTGCTAGTTATTCATTTGAATTGTAATAATTAGTCTAATTAGTTTAAATTAGATTAGTTTGATTAGCTTAGCTTAGATTAGATTAGCTTTTATTCATTCAGACCCTCCTCCACGAGGGCATAATGTTGTAATAAGTGTGCATGCGTGTGTGTATGTCTTCCAGCCCCACATCTTTCTCCCTTTTATTTAATCACTTTCGATGGTTAGATTAGGAATCATATTTCAATTAGAATATCGCACGCTTGCATCCATTCACTTGTCTTGCATGAACCGAGGCTCGGCGCATCATTCAAACTACAATGCAATTTCAAATACTTCTTTGAATACTTGTTTAATCACATGTTGTTCAAATCAATCCATATGACATATTAGTGGCCCAGCCTATTAATTGCATATTGCATGTGTTGCATTAGGCATCTTATATAGTTAGGGTCATGTATCTTTCTAACTAGTTTTTGTTTTCGCTTGGAGTACTCAGTGAGTTTTTATGCTTTAGCATACCTGCATGAGTGTGATTGCCATGTTGCCATGATTAGCATGCTTGCCATGAGGCTATGTGCTTGCTTGATAAACTGCATGAATGCCTGTGGATCAAGACTTGTTGTTTGAATTGGAACAATTCAACGAATATATGTTTTAAGCCCACTTTGTTGTGGCAAAATCATGTTTTAAGCCCACTATGTTTGGTGGCAGATCCACATCTTTAAGCCCACTTGAGGGTGGCAAATTCAAACCATTTTCAAAAAACAAACATGAGTTGAATTATTCCAAGTCATGCAACTAGTCTATACTTACTTGTGTGTGCCACATAGTAATGTTAGCTAATAACAGGAACAAGAACACATAATGTTTATAAAAATGCATATCATAATTAGTAGAGGCTGATCTTTGATCGAGCGAGCGGGGGTTCTCATTTCAGGACCTTCCCCTCTCGTACCTAAGTTCCTGAGCCGAGGTAACTTTTGTGATGACGGACACGTGGCCTTTGGCATAAGTCAGGGTTTCCTAAATTTCCCTAAAACAAAATATTTAGGTGGCGACTCTGTATCTGGCAAAACAGTCCAATTTTGGCATTATTCGATTTAAAATCAATTTTCCAAAAGGTTTTCAAGATTTGGACTCTTTGGTGATTATCAGTTTCACATTGCACTTGTGAGACTAGATTCAGAACCACGGGAGTCCGAACTGTGAGACCTTTTTTTCAACCCTTTTCGAAAGGAGGGATGCGGAAAAAGGCGAGCCCACAGTTTTGAGTCAGTCTTGTTGTCTTAGAGTTAGGTGATTTCAGGCGTGTTAACTCGAACATCACATCACTGTCTAGTTTTGTTTGTCTTTTTCACTTTTTGAGTCTATTTCTACTATTGAGCTAGTTGAGTCAGCAGATCTGAATGAAATGACAGTAATTTCACCTACTTCTTTGTGCCTTTAAATCATTGCATTGACTAAAGTTTTTCAAAATTGTTTCTAAATTTGGGATGAAAACAAAGAGGGAGGAATTCCTCGAGATTTGCAAAATTTGATCAACTGAGAGAAAGAGAGGCATACTAAGCCCTTAATAAACGAGATCATGTCTATTAATGTGGGTATTGAGAAGGATCCTGGCTTAGTCCAGATTGGTTCTACATTGTCTTTAGAAGAGCACGAGTGACTAGTCGCTTTATTAAATGATTTAAAAAAATGTTCTGTGTGGTCCTACAAAAACATGCCTGGAATTGATCTTGAGATTGTACAAAATAGGATCACTCTCAGCTTCAAGACTCAACCCTTGATGTAGAATGCTTAAACAATTAACCACAATATGAGGCTTGCATGGCCGGATTCGAAGCAACCCTTGAACTAGAAGCAATAAGGTCAGATGTAATCAAAGGAAGCTTGCATAGATATATTAGAAGCAGCCCTTGAACTAGGGGCAAAAAGGTCTGAGGTGTTCAAAGATTCAAAACTGGGTCATTTCTCAAACCAATGAAGACTAGTAAGAAAGTCAAATCCCATAATCTGAGAAAAGAAAATTTATTGTTGAAGGACAATCGAGTTCCTATCCATAATATTATGGGCAAATGCAAACCTAATTGGATGGGCTCTTACATCATCAAGACTATTTAGTAAGAAACAGCAGCCATTCTCGTGAATTCCGATGCCTTAGAGATCCTATAGCCAATCAACATGGACAAGTTAAACTTTTTTATCCTTGAGAGGCTCGCTGGGCCGAAAACCCGAAGGGGCGACCTAGGCAAAAGTTAGAGCAAGAAGAAAAAGAAAAAGAACAAAAAAAGAAGAAATAAAAACAACGAAAAAAAGAAAAAGAAAAAAGCAGAAGAAACACACACACACAGAAAAAAAAAATAAAAAAAAGAAGAATAAAATGAAGAACAAAGAAAAATGAAAAGGAAAAATAGAGCTAGCATGGTTGAAAACCCAGAAGTGCGGCTTTGGCAAAAGTTAGAGCATAAAAGGAAAGTGTTAATACCCGAGTGCACCTTAACCCCGAGAATTACATACGATATGATTCCCATCTTTGGGATACATAGGCGACTTTATCTTGAAGTTCAACCCCAACCATTTTCAGCCTACTTGTCTTATCCATGTTGGTTGGCTTATCCTTATTCAAACTCAGTTATCCTATCCATGTGCAAATTGGCTCATCTTCGTGCTCATCTCCGTTCAAAATCAATTGTCCTATTCTGTTAGAAGATTCAGTTGCAAGACAAATCAAGTTCAGATTTGAGGCTGTGCGTCTCAGGAGTTAATTCCATGTTGGTTGAGCAGTGGCCATTTGCAAAAATTGTTTTGAGGATTTTTAGTAAAGCTGACTAATTTTCTCAAAAATTATTCCGTATTTGCAAAATTGGACCATTTCTTGGACCCAAAAGGAGGAGAATTTTCAATGCTCACAGCTTGACTTACATGATTTCAAAGCAGAAAGTTGAATAAGCATGCTAATCAAACTCTCATGTGGGTCAAAATTGTTTTAGCAGAAAGTCAAAAATAAAAAATGGTCAAAATGATGAACTAGGGGCACAGTCGAGTCGAGTTTTCTATTTTTTCCCCATTATCAATGCACTCTCCAGAAAGGGCACAACTGGAGCGAGGAGCAGGGGCCAAAAGCTCTCTCATCCTCTATGCAGCGAGGTATCAAGCCAAGTGCGAAGCACGAACTAGAAATAGAGTAGGATATTCGACCCCTCCTCATAAGGTCCACAACTTCCAACTTATCTATCAACCACACTTGGGGAGGGATAAAAAATAAGAGAGATTAAAGAATAGAGAGATGTGCACTAAGAGGAAAAGAGAGGAAATGCCCTTTCAGAGAAAATAGAGATTGAAGGCCCAAGTGATGTGAGAACCACAAATAAGAAAGGGTGGGAAACAATACCTGGAGAAACAGGTTCCCCATGAATTGAGAGGCCTCTCTCCGTTGGAAAGCAAATATCTGAGCGTTGTGTTTGTTGTTTTGTTTGTCTCGATTCTTGCTTTGAGTCGTTGTCGATGTGTTTAGGTTTTTTTACTTTGTTTTTCCATTGTTGAGTCATGGTGTACTGTGGTCAATCGTAGGTTCAATACCTGGTTCAGAACTCATTCTCAGTTCCAATTTCAAGAAAATAAATCGTTTTGTGCTCAGAGTGCTGTCACTCCCAACATGGTGTGCAAAACATGGTGTTCTTTCTTTTATAAACTGCAGGGTCCAATCTCGGTCAAAAGAGAGAGAATTAGAACAAGGACCTATCTGAAGCTACATATGTTTTGGACTGCAAAGCAAAAGAAAAGAGGGAAAATTGGACCATCTGAGTTTGTTTCAACTTCAGCAATTTCTGAGATTGCATTCCGGATGCACCTTCTCAGGCCTTGTCATTTCTCCAAAGTATGAATGTACCTTGACCTTAAGCTCAAGCTTGCTTCAAGTCAGAATCCCAATCAAAGTGCTGTCCCTAAACACCATTCCCCATCAGAGGCATCTTGGCTGTGTTTGCAACGAGTTGCTAGGAGATCAACTGCGACGGTGGAAACTAGAGTTCGAATGGCAATGCCTAGAACACAAAGGTTCAAAATTTCTGAGACTAAAGTCTGGTTTGAATACCCAAGGGTGTATCCCCATCTTGAAATATGTATGGCAGCCCCATAGGTTGAGGTAGCGTGTATGCGCCTCAATTCTAGATACTGAACCAACCTAGTCTGTCACCTTGTTAGAGAATAGGGAAAGTTGTGAATATGATCAGGAATAATAGCGGCATCCGTGGCTTCTACATTCAGAGGTTACCCCTTGTCAACATCTGAGGGCCTTTGAATTGTGAGTTTAAGGTAAGAGTTCAAAGAACAGAATGGGGAGATCCCCGTCAGAGTAGAGCGGTTCATCGCCACTCGCCCCATGAGGTGCTTTCAAAAACAACACTTTGTTTGTTTACTGCAGTTCCTGAGCATCATCCACTGCATACTACCATCACCTTCGTGCAACTATATCATAATCACATCACGTTCATGTATTTATTGCACAAACTTATCATACTCTTTGCATCCATCGCATTATTTCGGGACCTCTTCTCACGATTTCAGCGTGGTTTGAGTGTTCCTTTCCTAACACGATTTCAGCATGTTTGGAATTTATCTCAGGCAAGGTGGAACGCAACCCTGAGTGATTTTCTCAGGACCTCTTCTCACGATTTCAGCGTGGTTTGAATGTTCTGTTCCTCACACGATTTCCGCGTGTTTGGAATTTATCTCAAGACACGTAGAATACGACCCTGAGTGGTTTTCTCAGGACCTCTTCTCACGATTTTAACGTGGTTTGAGTGTTCCTTTCCTCACACGATTTCAGCGTGTTTGGAATTTATCTCAGGACATGTGGAACACGACCCTGAACGGTTTTCTCAGGACCTCTTCCCACGATTTCATCGTGGTTTGAGTGTTCCCTTCTTCACACGATTTTAGCGTGTTTGGAATTTATCTCAAGACGTGTGAAACGCGACCATGAGCAGTTTTCTCAGGACCTCTTCTCACGATTTCAATGTGGTTTGAGTGTTCCTATCCTCGTAAAATTTCAGTGTGTTTGGAATTTATCTCAGGACACATGAGATGCAACCCTGAGCAGTAGGACCTTTTCTCACAAATTCAGCGTGGTTTGAATGTTCATTTCCTCACACGATTTCAGCGTGTTCAGAATTTATCTCAAGCCGCGTGGAACGCAACGCTGAGTGGTTTTCTCAAGACCTCTTCTCACCATTTCAGTGTGGTTTGAGTGTTCATTTCCTCACACAATTTCAGTGTGTATGGAATTTATCTCAGGACGGGTCATGATTTCAGCGTGGTTTGAGTGTTCCCTTCCTCACAAAATTTCAACGTGTTTGGGATTTGTTCTTTCTTCTCTCACGATTCCAGCGTGGTTGGAGTATGTCACCCTATTCATCTGCTACATTACCCATTACATTCATTACATCATATCATTTTATAGCCTGCATCCATTCCATATTAAGCTTAGTTTGGCATGTGTTCATACCTTTCTCTCGTTGAAACATGGTTCTGTCATATGTAAGTACCCATGCTGTGTTGAGGCCAGTATTGAGGGTGTCAACACCTTTTCTATGTTAGACGTGGTTTGTTTTGTGTCTAGGCCTTTTCTAGGTAAAATATGGTTTGGCCTAAGCCTTTTATTTACTTCATCCATTGCATTGTACTTTGTCTTGTTGCATTCAGCATTTAGGATCATTATCTTTCCCTAGCAGATCATTCCTCACTTATATCATACCACCCAAATACTTGTACTCTTTCTGTGAAAAACATATTTTTGCATGTGCCCGCACCCCTTTCACGTTGAAACATGGTTCTGTTATGTGTAAGCATCCATGCTGCGCTGAGGCCAGTATTGAGGATGTAGGCACTTAGCCAGTGTTAAGCGCTGTTTGGTTGTGCCCACTTCTTTTCTATATAAAACGTAGTTTGATTTTGCATTTATGGTATTTGTGTGGTTTCGCATTGTTTGTGGTTTGATTATTTCGTTACATTGTATATCATTACATTATTTTGTTGCATTATGTATCATTTTGCAACTTGCCCCAGAACTACGCTGGTTTGATTCCTGGCAATGGGATACGTAGGCAACCCTCGGGTTCAACCAACTGCATCTGCATTTTGTTTGTTTGTCCAAGTCTTGCTGCCTTGTCAAAATGGGTCGTCTTTGGGCTTTGACATTCACTCACGCCATTTCATGACTCCAAGTTCCGTCAAAGAGGGATAACTGTAGAAATCTCATTTTTTATCGCCCTTACAACTTGCATGTCACCACCTGCACACCCAATGATGAACGTGTGTATGCTCGTCGAGTGCTCGAAGTCCGCAGCAGAATGCCATAACTTTGAGCCTTCAAACCTTACACACCTGTTGCCTTATTTTTGGACCAAAACCAGAGTTTTTCAAGCCTGTAACCTCATGTGGCCTGCTCGCCCCATCTATTGGCTGCAAGGCACAGCTTTTGGCTGCCAGGCACAGCTTTTGGTTGCCAGCCACTAATGTGGCCTGCTGGCCAGGATTAGTGGCCTGTCGGCCACAAGTGTGTTTTGCAAACATTTTCTGCCAACTGTTGGCACAAATGCATGCACCTTCTTAGACGTGTGTGTATTGATATTTATGAGGGAGTGTCATGTTTTTCTATGTATTGAAGACCTCCTCTCTTGCTTTCAAGGTTAGAAAATTTTTAGAGCAAATTGTTTTTTCTCTCTCTCTCTCTCTCTCTCTCTCTCTCTTTATAATTCTCTCTGTCTCTTGCAAATTTCTTGAACCTTTGCTCATACACTCTAAACCAAACCTTTCCATCTTTGAGCTGAGGTACTTTTGAGCCCTTTTTGAGCTTTTGAGGGTGTGTTTGTCTTGAATTGTTGCTTGGAAGTGCTCTCCTCTTCAAGAGGTACAAGGTTTTTTTTGTTTGTTATTTGCTTACTGTTTTCGTAATATTTTTCTACTATTTTTTGGGCTGTGTAAGCTATGTAATTTTGGGCTGAAACTTGTGGTTTAAGGCCTTAAAGGGTGAAGGGGTGGTTCACCTCTCTTTCCATGGTGCTTCTCTAGCCTTTACCCTTGTGTTTCCCACATTTACACTATCTTTTTTTAAGCTTTTAAATATTGATTTTCAGAGTTATTTCAGTCACTAAAATGTTGCTTTGAAGTCCAAAATTGAAGGGGGTAGCCTCCCCTCGTGTTTTGCATACTAGCCTAGCATGCTTCATGTTTTAGCTATTTTTGTCTTAAGTTCAGCATGTTTTAGGGCTAATTTAGCACTGTTTTAGGATTGTTTTTAAGTGTTCATTGCATTTGAGCATTGTATTGCATGCTTGTAGTGTAATTGTCCTCGTAGGTTTTGTGGTCTAGGCCTTAGCCACCAACCTATTTGAGTTCATAGCACTTTTTTATGGCTTTCCATACTTGTTATCACCTCTAATCATCTCTGCAACCTCCCTCCTTTCTTGGTTTTTGCTTTGCTTTGAAAGTTAGTTCAAACTAGTTACTTGATTAAAGCATGAGATTAAGGTCTTGTGCTCAATGGTTTAATCCCTTTGGCGGTTCATTACCAACGGCATGAAACTTCTCTCATGTCTAAAACAACTTTTGGTTCGATGCTTCTTTCCATTAGAGGACTTAAAATTTATCTTTGGACTCGTTTGATTAAGGAATGGTTTGGTAATTAAAATGAAATAATAAAATTGAGGACTAAAAAATGATGCAAGATAATAACTTGGTTGGGTTCAATCGGACGTTAATTGAACATGTGAGTCTTGAATCCTTTCATACTTACTAGTGATGTAAATGGTTTAAGAGTCATTGTCGACCACTCCCCTTCATCAATCCATGATAGGGAGGGTGTTTGAGAGTCTCATTTGTTGCATTTATTGAACTTGTGCCCTTTGGTTCATAGGTCATCATGCAATGAAATTGCATCCATTGATGGTTTGGGGATAAAATTTTGCCCCTCCTTTAAGCTGTTTGATTATAAGGAGGGGTAAGTTGTGTAAACAACCCTTGAGAATACCTTGTGCTTGCTTTGTTTGCTCTCTGTTGCAGTTAGAGCTGTGCAAAATACTGCCCAATCCGCTAAAACCGCACCGATCTGCATCTATCCGCATCCTTCTAACTGCTAACCACGGTTTAAACTTTAAAATTTAAAATCCGCCAACCGAACCCCTCTGCTCCGCTGTAGTTAATACATATATATTTTTTAACATACAGTGAAATATCAATGTAAAAATGAGTGTGAGAAAGATTTAAGATATAAAATTTATTACAAATTAGTGGTTATATATATGAAACATATTATTACATTGTGTTATATATCTAAAAAATATTATACAAATTAGTGTTATATATCATGTAAATTCATGATAATTAGTTAGAATATTCTTCAATCTGCCAATCCGCCAAAAACCGCCAAAACCGCAAATTGTCAATCCGCTAATCCGCCAACCCGCCATTTGGTTTGTAATTTTACTCTCAAACCGCCTGAACCGCACCGCGCACACCCCTAGTTGCAGCAGGAAGAACCAGGCATCAATGGCCGGCAAGCCATTACTTGGGGACCGCAGGCCATCATTTGTGGCCAACAAGCCACCACTTCCAGCCGACCGACCACCTTTGCAAAATCCTGTAGTAGTTCTTTGAATTAAAACAAAGTTGGTTTTGAGATAAAAAAATAGTGCAAATGTCCTAACTGTACAACAGAGGCTTTCTGGCAGCAAAGCAGTGGCTTTTTTTTGGTGGAAATCAGAGCATGCATGAGCACTCCTTACTTCCCGGGGCTGTTTTAGTCTAAGTACTTAGCTTAGATATCAATTTTGCAAAGTGTTGTAAATAATTAGTTAGCTAAAGTAGTTATTTAATTTTGTCTTGTAATAATTAGTTAATTCGCTGGAATAGTTCATTAATTTGTTATTGTAATAGTTAATTAAGTAGCTTAGCTAAATTATTCATTTTTTTTTGTAATGGCTAGTTAATTAGTTAGTTCATTCGGAACCTCCCGCGTGAGGGCAAGCAATTATAATAATGTCTATGTCTTCCAACCCCACGCATTTCTCCCTTTTATTTACTAGCTTATGATGGTTAGTCTAGGGTATCATATTTTGTTTAGCATTACTCATGCATGCATCCATTTGTTTTGCAAGCACCGAGACTCGGCGCATCATTCCAATTTGCATTGTTATTGCTTGCACTTCTTTGAATACATGCTTAGGTGTAGACACCCCATTTTTGACCGTCCTTAAGACTTGGACGTCATCGTTTGAACACTCGATGATCATCCTCGTTCGTGTTCATTTTGAGTTCTCGGAGGTCTCGGCTACGCGCCTTGCATCAAGATCTCTCAACTTGTCTGTTTTGTGCTTGGTTGAGGACCAAACACTTGTTTTTTTTTTTGCTTCTATGGGAAGAGGGTGGCTTGTTTGCCATACCCTCAACCCATCGGCCAAGGGTTGAGGCCACCAGCCTTGTTTTCTTGCCACCGGCCAAATGCTCCCTTCCATACACATCTATGGAGGGATTTGACTCTTGATTTAGCTTGCTTTGGAAGCTTTGTTACTGAACTTCTATAAAGAGGGAGCTCCTCCTCCCTCTTGAGGGGTTCAGAAATTTGCCTTAGAAAAGATAGATATAACCTTGTATCTATCTTGCCTTGTTTCTCCATTTTGTGCTTCAAAAGTGAGTTTTTGTCTTACTTTTACACTTGAACACGTAGCATTACACCATCCTTGGGTTATTGAGGTATTAGAGGGTTTTTATTAGGGTTCTTGAGCTGTTCTTGATCAGAGAAACTTGTTGGAGCCTTGTTTTTGAAGAGGTTCTACAAGGGTGAGCTTCTTACCTTTAGATACCCCTTTTTTGCTTAAGCTTTTATCCTATCTTGCATCTGTTTTTAAGCTTAACTTATAACTGATAAAATTTTTGTTTTTAAGTGCTTAAAATAGTTGTTTCAGATCACTTTTGTGTTTGGGGTTGTTTACCCCCTCTTAGGCCTTGTTTGGCCTCATTTTTGTGCCTTTTTTGTTTGCTTCCGGACCACCTTGTATTGGCCTTCTCACCACTGTTTGAGGTCCTAAGAAGGAGAGGGCCATCCCCTCTCCTCGTTGTCTTCAATACTTGTCATATTTGCCTCATATGTGAGCACCTTTGTTAAGTTCATGTTGACCATGTCGTAGCTGGTATTTGTGATTGTTTTGCCATAATATAGCACTGTTTTGACTTGATTTAGACATACCATGCATGCTTAGTATACTTGTCTTGTAATCCCATGATTTGCCTTAACATGTACCATGTTTTAATATGTCCTTTTGGCATGATTTTGGCTCAACTTCATGAAGCTTCTAGCTTTGTTTTAACATGCTAAAGCTCTAATTTTGGTTGTTTTGGTCATCCATGACTTGCTTTGTATAGCTACCATGTAATCTAGCTTGTTAGCTTTGAGGGTTCAAGCCATTAGCATGGCTTATTTGGATCGTTTTAGTGGTTTGACATCACTTGTAATGGTATTTCAGTCCATGTTTCATGCTTGTACACTCACACTTATCACCCCTTTAATGTCTTAAAGAGTTAGCGTCTTACACCTCTGTGGAGAAGTGGTTTTGGAAATACTTTTCAGATCCTGGGAGACGCTAGTGATCCTCAGCTAGTCACCTGAAAAGACACAAACACTCCGGTCGGGGGTGCCGTAATTAGCCCTTCGACGGACAAGTCAGTTTTTCTACTCAAAATAGCTTGTTTACTAAGTTAAGCAAAAAGTGATTGTTACATACATTTCGAAATCTGTGGTTCTTGCATTTATACTTGCTTATTGGGCCTCGAGGCTTGAGCCTATTATCCCATTCCCCTTTTATGAATTCGGAGCTATTGATCTCCAGCTATTCGACCTTCCTAACGCATTCAGCATCCTAGTCATGCAATATGGAGCCGAATAATATCTGATTTCTAGGGTACGCATCTTCCGACTCTTCTATTTATTCGGCTCGCACAATTGCCCCCCAGCACTTTACCAACGACAGTTGGCTGGAGTCCTTGGTTCCGAATTTCGAAAAGTCAGAGCCAAAATTTGGCGATTGGCCTCATCCTCATGCGGATATCTAAGCGCAAACCTTTCGGTTGTCGTGTTGACTTCTCGCCCCCTCGTACGTGTCTATTTATTGCAATTTAAAATTTTGACGTCCTTTCGAGTATGTATTTTATGACGCTCGTCGCTGGATTGCCTTTTGAATCATCCCTACAACTCTCTTCTCCGATATCCTCTCCGTCCTTTGTAAGTTCTCTCCTTCCTTGCTTCGAAGACTCTTTCTAGTTTATTCCTTCCTTGGCATATTCTTATAAACTGTGGGGTATGGCGAAACATTTAAAAAACCTTCTTTCGTCAGATCGAATTGCTGGCTTTAAACGCCATTTCTCCATTCCTGATGATGTCCGTCTGTCGTTTGTGGCAGACGGCACTCTTGATATCGAGAGGGAGGACAAAACCACGATTGTCTTTCCTTTTTTGTTAATCGCAGAGGGTGGAGTCTGTTTCCCCTTCACCCGTTTCTTAGGGCTGTGCTTCGCCATTGGGGTTTAATCCCTTCCCAATTCAATGTGAATTTCTTTAGAATTATAATGGGGGTTATAGCGCTCAATCGTTGCCTTAGAATTAACCTTGGCATTCCAGCCATCCGGCGTTGCTATGCCTTGGCTAAGTCTTCTGGTTGGCACGGGCGTTTCTTCCTTAGGGCCATGGATATTAACCATCAGCTAATTACTATGCTTTCCAGTTCTGGGAAACGAGTTGATGATGTTATGGTCGTTGTCCAGGGTAACTAGGAATTTGGCGAAGGGGAGGATCATGTCAACCCTATTCCTAGACGGATGGGCGAGCCAGGTGGCCGATTGCCTTCTCGCTTTTATTATTTGTTCATTTTTGTTGTAAAGCCTCTTCTTTGAAATGTTACGGCTTGGCTTGTGTAGGGAACGATTTGAAGAAAGTCCTGTCTTCTATTGACGACGTCATTCTTTCGGATATCAAAGTCTCGCTCAAGTATTTCGGCCGTCGAAGTCTTTAGAAACAAGGGAGAACAGCCCACGTTCTGCTTCGTTATGAGCCGACATATACGACTTTCTCGGCGACGAAAAATATCCCAGTTCCGGAGGGCGAAGATTCTCTTATCGCTCTTATTTTGTCCGACTTCAAAAACTTGAGGCAGGTTAGTTTTGAAGGGTCTGATTCGGAGCGGGATGTAGCTAATGTTACCGAATCAGATTAGTACGAAATCGAGTCTGACGAGGTATTGAATTTGGCCGATCCTCCATCCACTTCGGGCCAAGGGGATCTTTCACTTGACGGCGTTTTTCATGGCTTAAAGGATCTTCCCGCCGCAGGCCCCGAAGACATGGCCGAGTTAAGCCTGACAAAATTCGCCAGGAAGGCGAATACGGAAAGGTTGGCCGCGCGGCGAAGAGCGGAGGCCCTTCCATCTGAAGTACCACCCGCCACCGAATCTCAACTCTCCCTGCCTGTTAACGAATCAGAGTCCTTGCGCATTATTGAGGTGGAGACGGCAAAAAATGGGAATGCCGAATCTACTTTGATCGTGCAGGCCGGCCAAGAAGTTAAGGAAGAGGCAAAAAAATGCCCGGCCGAGTTTGAGGCCGGCTTAGAAGAACAAGGCGGCAAAACGTCCCCGATTAGAGGGATCGAATGTGATCGTTCCTTTTGTCATTCAATCGATGATAAAAAACATCCGGTTTTCTTCTGATGCTTCGGTGCTTAAAGATCTAGAAGTCGCATTCAGCTTGGCTACGTTCATGTCGTTGCCGTCTGACAGGGAGGCTATCCGGGTGGAACCAGATCTGAATGCAGCAGCCCTAGCCGCCCAATCGGCACTTTTGGTACATATTTGGACTTTGCTTCAATTAATCCAAATACTGTTGAAGTTATGGTTTTAAATTCTTGTTTTGCAGACCGTCGGAAGGATAGCCGATATGGGCCATCACCATTGCGACGCCGTCAAACAGATTGGTCGTTTACGAAAGAAAGTTGAGGGCCAGAGGAGAAAGGCCGAGGTCGAAGCTTTGAGGGCGAACAAGGAAGCCTCAAGGGCCGAGGTCAAGGTGGAGAGGGCTCATAGCGCAGATCAATTGAGGTCGGATGCCCGGAAAGAGGCGGACGCGAGCGAAGATGCGCTCAAATTGGCCTAGAAAGCGGTCTCCAAACTGGAGGCTTAGTTAGCTGAAATGAAGGCGGCGAAGGAAACAGCCGACTCGAAGGCGTCCAAAGTATTCGAAGCCGGGAAAAATGCTGGACTCCCCGAGTGTTTGGACCAAGTCCCCAAGTTTGAAAATCGGGAATTCAAACATGGCTGGCACAAAGCCCTTGCTGTTGCTAAAGTTTCATTGATTATGCCAATACCATATGAGCAAGTGGATGTTGAGCCATTGGAGTCTGATTCCGATGACTGATCTGGGCGACTGACATAGTTTTTAGCATGTCGAATGTATTTTTACAGTTTTTAATTTGGTAATTTTCACGTGATGCTACAGTCATAGTTTTTTACTAGGCACTTTCATGCGGGCTTGTAGCTTTTTGTTTAGTAATTTGCGTATATAAAATTTCATGAGTTGTGCTCAACTTGGTAAAGAAAAAGTTGTTGATGAATGATATTACTTTCAGTTATGGTTAGATCGGCTGCATAGCTAAGGTATTTGGCTGACTAGATTAGTAAATCTGCCCTTGCCTTAGCCAGGGCGCGAGCTTGCGAAGCCAAATGGGCCTAACTCGTGGGCTGGCTGAGGCACAGATTGATCGACGTTTGCGCTTGAAAACATGGCCGACCAGATTAGTAAATTTGCCCTTGCCTTAGCCAGGGCGAGAGCTTGGGAAGCCGAATGGGCCTAACTCGTGGGCTGGTCGGCGCTTGCGCTTGAAAACATGGCGGACCAGAATAGTAAATCTGCCCTTGCCTTAGCCAGGGCCCAAGCTTGCGAAGCTGAATGGGCCATACTCGTGGGCTGGCTGAGGCACAAATTGATCAGCGCTTGCGCTTGAAAACATGGCCGACCATATTAGTAAATCTGCCCTTGCCTTAGCTAGGGCGCGAGCTTGGGAAGCCGAATGGGCCTAACTCATGGGCTGGTTGAGGCATAGATTGATCGGCGCTTGCGCTTAAAAACATGGCCGACCATATTAGTAAATCTGCCCTTGCCTTAGCCAGGGCGCGAGCTTGGGAAGCCGAATGGGCCTAACTCACGGGCTGGCTAAGGCACAGATTGATCGGAGCTTGCGCTTGAAGATATGGCTGACAAGATTAGTAAATCTGCCCTTGGCTTAGCCAGGGCGCGAGCTTGGGAAGCCGAATGGGCCTAACTTGTGGGCTGGTTGAGGCACAGATTGACCGGCATTTGCGCTTGAAAACATGGCCGACCAGATTAGTAAATCTGCCCTTGCCTTAGCCAGGGCGTGAGCTTGCGAAGCCGAATGGGCCAAACTCGTGGGCTGGCTGAGGCACAGATTGATCGGTGTTTGCTCTAGAAAACATGGCCGACCAGATTAGTAAATCTGCCTTTACCTTAGCTAGGGCAAGAGCTTGGGAAGCCGAATCGGCCTAACTCGTGGGCTGGCCGGCGCTTGCGCTTGAAAACATGGCGGACCAGATTAGTAAATCTGCCCTTACCTTAGCCAGGGCGCGAGCGTGCGAAGCCGAATGGGCCTTACTCGTGGGCTGGCTGCGGCACAGATTGATCGGCGCTTGCGCTTGAAAACATGGCCGACCAGATTAGTAAATCTGCCCTTGCCTTAGCCAGGGCACGAGCTTGGGAGGCCGAATGGGCCTAACTCGTGGGCTGGCTGAGGCACAGATTGATCGGCACTTGCGCTTGAAAACATAGCCGACCAGATTAGTAAATCTGCCCTTGCCTTAGCCAGGGCCCAAGCTTGGTAGGCCGAATAGGCCTAACTCGTGGGCTGGCTGAGGCACAGATTGATCGGCACTTGCGCTGGAAAACATGGCCGACCAGATTAGTAAATCTGCCCTTGCCTTAGCTAGGGCGCGAGCTTGGGAAGCCGAATGGGCCTAACTTGTGGGCTGGCTGAGGCACAGATTGATCGGGGCTTGCGCTTGAAAAAATGGTTAACCAGATTAGTAAATCTGCCCTTGCCTTAGCCAGGGCGCGAGCTTGCGAAGCCGAATGGGCCTAACTCATGGGCTGGCTGTGGCACGGATTGATCGGCACTTGGGCTTGAAAACATGGCCGACCAGATTAGTAAATTTGCCCTTGCCTTAGCCAGGGCACGATCTTCGGAAGCCGAATGGGCCTAACTCGTGGGCTGGCTGAGGCACAGATTGATCGGCGCTTGCATTTGAAAACATGGCCAACCAGATTAGTAAATCTGCCCTTGCCTTAGCCAGGGTGCGAGCTTGCGAAGCCGAATGGGCCTAACTCGTGGGCTGGACAATTGTCATCCGTCTTTTGACGTTTGGGATTGTTGACATTGCCTCGGGAGAGCTGCATACATTGAAGGATAAATGGGGCGGGTGCACGCCAGAGGCCCTGCTTATTTCCTTCAGGCAACTTGGGAGGGACGAAGATTGGCTGAATTAGACGTCGCAATGAGTCGCAATAGCGAGCCTATGCGTATGGGAAGAAGAACGTCCAAGGATCGGGAAACACAGCAGCTCCTTAGTCGTCGAAACAGATCGCCCCGAAAGGACAGGCAACAACGGGGAAATTATCCGCGCCCGCGACCGAGAATCGAGCCCGATGCGACGCCACGACCGTTGAGTTTTGCGATTTTTGTGAGGAATAGACCGATGACGGAGGCGGATTCTATCATTAAAGACCCAGGTGTGGCAGTCGAGTTCGCTCGATAGATCTTCCTACCGGAAGTCCAACAATCGATGGTCGGACGTCAAGATTTTGAAGTATTTCGAGACGACATAGATGGGGCCGTGAAAGGACTATGTACTGCTTACGAAGTCGGCATGCATTTGGGGGAAGCGTGATGTGAGAGTGAGAAAAAGGATGAAAGGAATCGTAGTCTGGAGATTCGCGCAGAAAAGGCTGAGCTTGAGCTTTGGGAGCTGAAGAATGTTCAAACGAGCGCGTCGGTGGCGGCCGATCAATCTAAATTGGTCGTTGAGGAGAGAGTGACCCAATGGACCTCGGGTTATGAAAAGGGGTTTCAGGACGGCCTGAAGGTCGGGATAAAGAAGACCAAACAAGACCTTGCCGAGGAGGTCTGCCGATGTGAAAATCGTGGATTCAAGCACGGCTGGATCAAGGCCCTTCAAACCGAGAAGCTCTCGAAGCCGTGGGCATTGATTCGGCTTTGCCCCTGTACCATCGTCACTACTTACCCTATTCCGATTTCGAAATTGAGAAGAGCGACGATGAGGGTGCCGAATAAATAGACTTTGGAACGCGAGAAGAGACTTTGCGTCGAACAAATAGAATTTCTTTTATTTTCAATGTTCGTGTTTCGTCTTGAAATGTTATGTGCTTAATTAAACGTATTATTTCAACTCACTGGCAAGTTTTGTGTTGCGTAGTGCAAATGTTTAAACATGCATTGACCGGCTCGAATTAAGAACAATTCTTAGTGAATATTTATTCGGCCAGTGAAGTGGTCCGAATGCATCTCTCACAAAGGCTCCGAATCCGGAGACTATTTTGGCCAATCATGATATCCACGAAGGGCGCTCCGAATTCGGAGTTTTAATCGGGCTTAAGAGGCTTAATCCGCCCTAAGATGTCATGCGCCAAAAGGGGCTCCGAATTCGGAGACTTTAATTTGGCCAATCATGATATCGACGAAGAGCACTCCGAATCCGAAGTCTTAATCGTCCCTAAGATGCCATGCTCCAAAAGGGGCTCCGAATCCGGAGACTTTAATTTGGCCAATCATGATATCCATGAAGGACGCTCCAAATCCGGAGTCTTAATCGGCCGTAAGGTGTCATGCACCAAAAGGGGCTTCGAATCCGGAGACTTTAATTTGGCCAATCGTGATATCCACGAAGGGCGCTCCGAATCTGGAGTCTTAATCGGCCCTAAGGTGTCATGCACCGAAAGGGGCTCCGAATCCAAAGACTTTATTGTGGCCAATCGTGATATCCACGAAGGGCGCTCCGAATCCGGAGTCTTAATCGGCCCTAAGGTGTCATGCACCGAAAGGGGCTCCGAATCCGGAGACTTTATTTTGGCCAATCGTGATATCCACGAAGGGCTATCCGAATTCGGAGACTTTATTTTTGCCTCAGAAGGCTTAATCGACCCTTAAAGGCTTGGGAGCAAGCTTGAGAAAACGAGAAGCTTTGTATTCTAATAATGGAATATGTGCAAGTATCAAGCCCACAAGTCGGGTCAATGATAGAATTTACATAAATGTGTTGAATTCCAAGGCCGTGGCAGGCTTCTTCCTGACATGTCTGAGAGCCAGTATGCCCCTGTTCCTGCGATGGATTCTATCTGATAGGGGCCGTCCCAGTTTGGACCCAATTTTCCATCGGCTGGTCTCCGGTCGGCTGGAAGTACCTTCTTTAGGACCAACTCTCCTGGCATGTATCGGCACAACTGAACTCGTTGATTATACGACTTGGCGAGCTGCTGCTGATACCATGCCATGGATTCCAGGGCGCGGTCTCTTTGTTCTTCGATTAGAATCAGATCCAGGACAAGCATCATGTCGTTTCGGCCTGTATCAAAAACTTGTGATTTCAGAGTTGGGAGGCCGATTTCCAGGGGTAAGATTGCCTGGGTTCCAAAGCATAGATCAAACGGCGTTTCTCCAGTGGATCTCCTCGGCGTAGTACGATGAGCCCACAATACACTCGGCAATTCTTCGACCCATTTGCCTTTAGCTTTTTCCAGCCTCTTTTTGATGCTGTCCAAGATGGATTTGTTAGAGGCTTCAGCTTGACCATTGCTTTGGGGGTTGGCCGGTGTAGAGAAGTAAGGCCGAATGCCATATTTGCTGCATAACTCTCGATATACGTCACAATCGAACTGGGTGCCATTGGCTAAGATGAGAGCTCTCGGAATGCCGAATCGTGTTATGATGTTTCTCCATACAAAGCGTTTAATGTCGGCATCTCGTATATGTGTTAAAGCCTCTGTTTCGACCCATTTTGTAAAGTAATCTATCGCGATGATTAAGAATCGCTGGTTCCCTGGGGCCCTCGGCAATGGTCCTACGATATCAAGTCCCCACTGAGCAAACGGTCAGGGGCTGGTGATAGAGTTCAACCCTTCGGCAGGCAGATGGGTTAATGGGGAGAACTTTTGGCACTGTTCGCATTTTTTTACATAACTCTCCGCATCAGCTCTCATTGTCGGCCAATAATACCCCTGTGTTATTGCTCGATGGGCCAGGTAGCGTTCGCCAGAATGGGCACCACAACTGCCTTCATGTATCTCTGTCAGAAGCTCCTCCACTTTGTCGAGGTGCACACATTCCAAATATGGACCAGAGAGGGACTTTTTATAAAGCCCTCCTTGCGGATCCAGATAGTATCGTAGGGCTTTATTTCGCAGCTTGTGTGTTTCTTTTTTTTCTTCTAGGAGTCGTTCAGAAGAGAGGAATGCAGCGATGGGGTCCATCCAGCTTGGTACGGATTCTATAACGTTGACATGGATTTCTTCCGAAGGGCTAATACTCAGCTCCGGGATGAAACCTACTTCGATGGTCCGTTTGATCTCAGAATTGATGGCGGAGGCTAGGCACGCCAAGGCATCCGCGTGTGTGTTCTGGTTGCGTGTTATTTGGTTCAGTTTGTGATGGTCAAATTTTGCCAGCAAGGAATTGGCAGGTTTCATGTAGGCCGCCATACGGTCATTTCTTGCCACGTACTCCCCTTGTAGCTGACTGATTACCAATTTTGAATCACAAAACACAAGCAGACGCCGAGCGCCGAGAAGGTGCGCATTCCGCAGGCCGGCTAGAAGGGCTTCGTATTTGGCTTCGTTATTTGATACTTCGAAGCCAAGCTTGACGGCCTGCTCAATTACTGTGCCGTCTGGAGACATGATTACAACTCCGGCGCTACTACCCCTTTGGTTAGACGATCCATCACAGTATAATTTCCAAATATCCCCGACATAAATTCTCCGGTTCGGCTTTGGTTGAACTTCAGCCTTTGGTCAAACTTCGTCAGGTTTGAGGTTGACAAGCTCGCCGGTGAATTCGGCAACAAAGTCGACCAACACCTGCCCCTTGATTGCGGTTTTAGGTAAAAATTGAATGTCGTATTGACCTAGTTCAAGAGCCCATTTTGAAACACGTCGTGATGCTTCTGCACTCCGTAGTACTGA
Organism: Camellia sinensis; assembly: GCF_055761805.1. NCBI lineage: Eukaryota > Viridiplantae > Streptophyta > Magnoliopsida > Ericales > Theaceae > Camellia > Camellia sinensis. The sequence goes on from NC_138975.1 coordinate 94,051,542, forward strand.
TCGAAGGGGATAATCTGTTAGCACCCTAATGCAATGTCCCTGGAAGTAATGCATCAGTTTTCTTGCCGCCATGACTAGGGCTAAAATGAGTTTTTCCAGTGAAAGGCAGCGTGTTTCGGCGTCAACCATTTTCACTGGCCATTGCTCCCCCTCCTCCTCTTTTAGCAGTACGACCCCTTGATTGCGATTTTACGTAAAAAATGAATGTCGTATTGGCCGAGTTCAAGAGCCCATTTTGAAACACGTCCTAATGCTTTTGCACTCCGTAGTACTGATCAGAGGGGATAATCTGTTAGCACCCCAATGCTATGTCCCTGGATGTAATGCATCAGTTTTCTTGCCGCCATGACTAGGGCTAAGATGAGTTTTTCCAGTGGAAGGTAGCGTGTTTCGGTGGCAACCATTGCCTTGCTCACATAATACACTGGCCGTTGCTCCCCCTCCTCCTCTTTTAGAAGTACGGTGCTGACGACCCTATTGGAAACTGCCAGATATAGAATGAGTGGGTCACCAACGGCGAGTGTTGTCAAGAGAGGTACTGAATGGAGGTAGGTCTTGAGTCCGTTGAAAGCTGTTTCACATTCAGCGGACCATTCAAAAGCCTTACCCTGCCGTAGTCTCTGAAAAAATTGTCGGCAGCGATCTGTAGACGGGTTGATGAACCTGTTGAGCGCAGCGGCCATCTCCACCAACTTTTGGACTTCTTTTACTGAATGGGGGAGCCGAGTTCCAAGATTGCTGTGACTTGCCTCGGGTTGGCTTCGATTCCTCGGTGATTGACGATGTAACCTAGGAATTTGCCAGAGCCGATTCCGAACGCACACTTAGAAGCGTTCAGTTTCATTCTGTATTTGTGTAAGATACTGAATGTCTTTTCTAGATCGGCTATATGATTCTGTTCTTCTTTGTACTTGACCACCATATCGTCAATGTATACTTCCATAGTGTGGTCGAGTGTAGACGTCCCCGAAGGGCCCGGGAGGGAAATCCTGTTTTGTTCATTTGGGCTAACTACAGCTCAGGACTCAATGTCACGGTCCTATATCTAATCTCGCAGAGTGCAATGCAAGACCGATGAATCATCAAAGAGTCCAAATCCGGTAAATTGTTTTTGACAATAGATTTTTTGAAAGAAGTGCCAAACATGGACTGCTTTGCCAGATACAGAGTCGCCACCTAAATATTTTATTTTGGGGGAATTTAGGAAACCCTGACTCGTTGCCTAAGGCCACGTGTTCGTCATCACCAAAGTTGCCTCGGCTCAGGACCTTAGGTACGATTAGGGAAGGTCACTTCGTGAGCACCCCCACTCGCCCGATCAAAGATCGGCCTCTGCTAACCATGATATCTAGTTTTGAAAACATTAGGCGTTCTTATTCCGGTTATTAGCCTAGATTTACTGTGTGATGCGCACAGCATACAAGTATAGACTGGATCGCCTGAATTGGAACGAAACATCTCATGTTCATTTCGAAAATGGTTTGCTACTCACAAGTAAGCTAAAATGCAGGTTTTGCCACCCTCGGGTGGGCTTAGAAAAGATGTTTTTGCCACTATCTGGTGGGCTTAAAACTCACAATCAATGCATTATTCCAATTCAGATAATCCAACCTTCACCCACAGGCATTCAGGCAGGTATATCACGTAAGCACATAGCTTCATGGTAAGCATGCTATCATGGCAATCACTCACACACATGCAAGGATGCTAAAGCATAAACACTTACCGAGTACTCCAAGCCAAAACAAAAGCTATGTTAGAAATCTATGCATGATCCTAACTATACAAAAATGCCTAATACAACACATGCAGGAATGTAACTACAATAGGCTCGGCTATTCTCAGATGGCATATGATGATGCTACAACTAACACGTATTCAATTTGGAATTGAAATACAAATGCAGTTAGTATGATGCGCCAAGCCCGGTGCATGCAATACAGATGAATGATGCAAACATGCTATCATAAGTATGCTAATTGAAACATGCCCTAATCTAACCATCATAAGCTGGTAAATAAAAGGGACAAAGAAGTAATGGTTGGAAGACATACATCACATGCACGCACACTTATAACAACATTGCCCTCGCTTGGAGGGTCCGAATAAATAATACAGTCTGAATAAATAATTACAATCCAAATGAATGATTAAATATTACAAAATCCTAATTATTTAACAAATTAAATAGGAAAGCAAATAAACTAGCATGCAAACTCATGGACCGCCTCAGCTCTGTTCCGAATGATGAAAGATGCATGCTCGAGTTGCCTTGAGCAGAAATCCATTGTGATGCCCCGATTCGCCTCTATTTGCAATTAACCCCGGAATGCTATGCAAGGCTTTAAAAAGTTGCTGACTTCTGATTTGCTGCAGCAGAGAGCAAGAAAGGGGCCTGGCAAAGTATTTTCACATATGTATGCACACCTCGATCCTCATGCCACCAATCACACATCTCGATGCACGATGGCCGAGGAGTCGAATTGCATGACTCGGTGTGAAATGAATGCACATATAAACACAACAAGGCCTAGACTCCATCATGGTTTGTCCGGAGTGTCGGCAACTGGGATTTGAGACACGTTCCATCACTGGGAGTACGAAACGTCCCTCGTTTCCTATGCTCGGGCTAACTCCTATCCCAAACCTAATGCAAATGAGATGGCATACACAATGCGACTAACATGTAACCTAGCATACGCAATGCTATGGACTAAAATGGCATATAAGATGCACGTGATGTAACATGGCATACACAATGCTCTAACATGCAACCTAGCACACACAATGATATGGACTAAAATGGCATACACGATGTATGATGGACTTACACCAACATGAGTGGACCTCAGCCACACTCACATCAGTGGCCATATGATGGAAATGAGACAACCGAAACACATGCAAACATGCACGATGCAAGGGATCGATCCTAAGGCATCAAATGTCATTCTACCAAAGCACGGAAAAGGATGCAATATGGCATACAAACACACAAATTTCAGATATCCCTTCCGGAGTAAGGCCTCTAGAGCCTTTGACAAAGGCATATAAAGTGGGGTAAAAACCCTCTTGACTCGAGATGGATATTTGATATTTTGTGAGCAACTTCCGGACGCACTGGTGAATGGGGTAACTGTTTTTGATGCGGTGGTGGTAACCATACCCACTTCAGAAGATCTTGCAGTTGCATCACCACTGGTGGTCGCATTCAAACTGCGGGAAAATGCCCTCCTGGGCTGCTCCTTCTCCTAGTCAATGAGGCCCTGCTTCATAGCATCCTTAATTTGTACTCCCATCTGTAGACACCCCATTTTTGACCGGCCTCAAGACTTAGACGTCACCGTTGGAACACTCGGTGATCATCCATGATTGTGTTCGTCTTGAGTTCCCGGAGGTCTCGGTTGCGCGCCTTGCCTCAGGATCTCTCGACTCGACTGCTTTGTGTCTGATTCTGCACCAAATACTTGTGTTTTGCCTTGGAGGGGCAGGGAATGCCTTGTGAGGCATCCCCGCACATCACCGGCCATGACTCGAGGCCACCAGCCAGTGATTTTATGCCATCGGCAATATATATTGCCGGTCGGCATTCTTTGTTTCCGATCGGCCATTTATTTTGTCAAAATGGCAATTTTGAATGGCCGATCACTGTTCATCTACTTTTAGTAGATATTTTGTGCCAGCTGTGATAGCTGGCACCCACTCTGTTCCCCTTCATACACGTGTATGGAGGGATTTCCCTCTTGGATGGCTTGTTTTGGAAGCCTTACAAGAGCGAGTTGCCTACAAGAAGAGGCTTCCTCTCTTGGCATTAGGGTTAGAAAACATTGTTAGAGAAGCTCTGGTTCTAGGTTTAGGGTTTTATATCTATTCTATATCTATATCTCTCATTCTCTTGTATTGTGTGTGTTTAAGCCTTAGTTTTGTACACAAACACCTACTACTACACCTTTCTCTTGGAACTGAGGTTCTAGAGGGTTGTTTTTGAAGTTTTGAAGCCTGGTTTGGACCTAAGGGGACTGCTGGTCCACCATTTGTGAAGAGGGTCTACAAGGGTAAGACTTTTGTCCCTTTTTACCCCATTTTTGCATAGCCTTTTAGCCTATCTTGCATCTGTTTTTGAGCTTAGTGTATAACATAAAAAAGTTCTGTTTTTAGGCCCTCTAAATAGTTGTTTGAGGTTGCTTCAAGCTTTGGGGTTGTTTGACCCCTCTTAAGCCTTGTAAGGCTCCATTTTGTGCCATTTTGGGTGAGCTCTGAGACCTTGGTGTTTGGGCCTCCTCACCACTGAAATCTTGAGGGATTTCAGAGGTAAGGATGGTGCCTTGAGGTCCCAAGAAGGAGAAGGCCACCCCCTCTCCTTGTTGTCCTTGAAAAGGGCCATTTTTAGCCTCTTGAGGGAGCATATAGTTTGAGTATGTATTAACCATGCCTTGACTGATTTTTATGCTTATTATGCCATGATATAGCATTGTTTTAAATTGGTTTTGGTACACCATGCTTGCTTAGCATACATGCCTTGTAATGCCATTTTGTTGCCTTAACATGCCTTAGGTTGTAAACCATTGTTCTAGCATGCTTTAGGCTTGGCTTTGTGAAGCTTTCATGTTTATTTTGCCATGTTTAAGGTCTGTCCTTAGTTGTTTGGGTCGACTTTAGCATGCATTGCATAGCCCCTTTGCATTTTAGCTTGTAGGCTTCAAGTATGTGAGTGTATAGCATGCATTACTTGCTTTGATTTAGTGAGTTGGGACTATTTTCCATGTCATTTTAGTCCACTTAGCATTCTTGTATACTTGCATTTCATGGCTCTTTGATGTTTCAAGAGTTTGTGTTTCATGCTCCTTGAAAGTGCATTTGTGCATGCTTCCATGTGTAAGTCATTTAGATGTCATCTAAGTGGTTTTGGGGGTTCATTTTGACATGCTAAAACCTTGATTTTAGTTGCTTAAATCATGCCATGTTTGGTCTTCATAAGTGTAGTCCAATGCCTCTTTGGTGAGCCTTAGGCGTTGGGCTTGGTTGCATGATATGCTTGCTTTGTTTAGTTGGTTTGGCACCTCCTATAGCATGATTTTCAGAGCTTCATTTGTATGTTAATTGTCCATGCTATGCCTCTTTTAAAGTGCGCTTAAAAGTTGCCTTTATGTGCTTAAATGTTGGTCCATGTTGTCATGTATGCTTGCATGTGCATTTGGCCTCATTTCCTTGGTTGATGGCCACTGTTTTGGGCTTCCTTAAGGGCTGCCCAAACGAGCTTAAGTCCATCCTTTGCTTGTTTGCATGTTTGCTTGCATACTTGCATAAATGCATTGTATGCCCATGTTGCATGCTAGTTCACATGCCTAGGTTGCACTCCATCTAGCATGCATGCCTTGTTCCTTGATTTAGTGATGGAAGTTGGGCCTTTGTTTGTTGGTTTGCATTGCATTTGAAATCAACATGCATAACTTGGTCTCTTGGGCCATCACGCATTGAAATGCGCGATTGATGGTCCGAGAACCAAGGACCATGTCCCTTTGAGTCATAAACATGATAAGGGATATGGTTTGTGCATACATTGCTTGAATTGCATTACCATGCAAAGCTCTGTCCTCTACTGCTGTCAAACAGATTCTGCAGGAACTTTTTGTCGACCGACTTCACAGAGTGCCGACCGGCAATCCATCGGTGGCCGATGGATTCATTTTTGGCCGATCGACACCAAATCACAGCCGATGATGATTCCCTCCAGCCGGTGGCATTCCCCAACATCCAGTAAGCACATCCTGAGACTTTGGCAGTCTTCAGAGAAGCAGAGTAGGGAAAACAGAGGCGGCTTGTGCATGGCACTGGACTTCCGAGCAAGACCCGAGCATGCTTGCATTAGACCCTCTTCCCGAGGCCCCTTTTTTTTATTGTTTTTCTTAGCTTAGTTAATTTGTTAATTAATTAGGTGATTTGTAATAATTAATTAGCTTGTGAGTTAGTTAAACTGTATTATTCTTTCGGTCCCTCCGAGCGAGGGCAAATTTGTAATAAGTGTGGGTGCGTGTGTGCATGTCTTCCAACCCCCACTTCTTTCTCCCTTTTATTTACCTGCTTTTGATGGTTAGTATTAGGACATGTTTACTTTAGCATACCTTATGCTATGCATGCGTGCATTATTCATTAGTCTTGCATGCACCGGGCTCGACGCATCATGCTAATTGCATAAGTATTTCAAAATCTAACTTTAATACATGCTACTTGTGCATTTCCACATGTCATTCATAGACTAGCCGAGCCTACTCTAGTGACATTCCGTATGCGTTGCATTAGGCATTTAAACATGGACTTGGATCATGCATTGATTGCTAACAAGTTCTTTGTTTTGGCACGGAGTACGATATAAGCTTTCATGCTTTAGCATACCGCATGTGTGTGAGTGTTGCCATAATAGCATGATTACCATGAGGCTAGATGCTTATGTGATATAAACTACTTGAATGCCTGTGGGTGAAGGTTGGATTGTCTGAGTCGGAATAGCTCATTGGAATCCGTGTTTTAGCCTACTTGCGAGTAGCAAATTCCAAAACATTTTTCAAAACAAACGGATATGCAATGCTTATTTCCAATTTAGGCAATTTGGTCTATACTTGTTTGCTGTGCGCATAACATAGTAATTCTAGGCTAATAACCGGAATAAGAACACATAACGTTTTCAAAAACGGATATCATGCTTAGTAAAGGCCGATCTTTGGATCGGGCGAGAGGGGGTGCTCATAGCTGACCTTCCCCAATCGTACCCAAGCTCCCGAGCCGAGGCAACTTTGGTGATGACGGACACGTGGCCTTTGGCACCAAGTCAGGGTTTCCTAAATTCCCCCATAATAAAATATTTAGGTGGCGACTCTGTATCTGGCAAAGCAGTCCATGTTTGGCACTTCTTTTTCAAAAAAAATCTGTTTCTCAAAACGATTTGCCAGATTTGGACTCTTTGGTTCAGATTAAGAACCGTGACACAAATTGAGTCCAAACTGTAGCACGAAGGCCTCACGCGGGCGCGTCTACACCATCTCATGCAAATATGAAAAGGTAGAAAAGGGGAGAACAATCATTTTTTGCATAAGCTTGGGCTGGAGATTGCGCACAATCATCCGAATCTGATCTTTGTCAGTGGGCCTAGTGGTCATCATTGAGGCCTTGGCCCTCTACCGGGTTACGAAGTCAGAAAAACTCTCATTAGGCTCCTGTCTAGTTGTCTCAAGATCACGGGTTGTGATCTCGATCTGTGTATTATAGGAGTACTGAGCGACAAAAGCCTCGGCCATCTCATCCTAATTCCTCTTAACACCGTCTTCCAGTTTTGCATACCACATGGCCGCCACACCCGACAGGGTCCGACCGAATAAAGAAAGCTTCTGTAGTCTGGTGCGGCCCATCGGCCTTAATATGTCTGAAAACAGCCGTAAGTACACCATGGGATCCCCGGACCCGTCAAAGCGGTCAATATGTGACATCTTAAATCTGTCCGGCAGTGTTACGGTCGCATCGGTATACCCATCCTCAATGTCCGAGATGGACTTGACACCCTGAGATTTCTTGAACAGCTTTTCAAGCTTGCTCACCTTCAATGCTGTGGGGTCCACCTCGGACTCAAAGGGAGAATCCGGCAGGTGGGTGGGTGATTTGGATAATTGGGGTAGGATTGGGAGCGGAGTCGGTCTTGTCAGAATGTCCGTATCTCCCTAAACATTTGGTGCCTCCTCGGGTGCTGGAACTCCTGGTGGGGGAGGGGTTTGGTGCGAAGCAGATGCTCCGGTTTGCTGCTATAACCTGGCGATCAACTCTGCTTGTTGAGCCATGACCTCGGCCAGTTGTTTGGTAAATTCAGCTTGACGAACAGCGTCCTGCTGCATGATTTTCATACTTTCTTGGAGTTGACGCATCATCTCCTCCATTCCTGCCATATTGCCCTGATCTAACTGATCTCTCGGTATATCTGTCTCTGTAAAAATAGATATCTCAACTCAACTGCGCACAGGTGAGGTGGATAATGACTGCTAATCCGAAGACTATTAAACTGATGATCTGTGCCTGACTGGCCTTTTTATCTTGCCTCTAGCGAAGGAACACTGATTTGCCCTTGAACTAAATCTCTGACCTGACAAAGTCTATCAGCACAAGTCCGATGAAGGATATTGGAGCCTTCTGAAGCTACGGTTCCAAGACTACCTAGCAAAAGAGAAAACATGCAGCATCTCAGCCTGATTTCACCAAAACAGATATGAGCAGCCGAATAACTGTGCTCTCTACTGAATTTTGTCCAAGATTCTACCTGTAAACTGATACCCTCAGGTCAAACTGATTCCCAAATACTGATGCCCGTAGGCCTGATACCCAGACTTGCAAACTGTTACATGCATTCCTGTAGGGATAGACCCTAAAAGCACATAGCAAGCAAGTGAGAGCCAAAACACCCCTATGTTGGGGTAGGGTTTCCCTGTCTTATTTTGTCAGGAGTTCGGGTTTTACTACGCACGCTGCGGTTTCAAACAACCTATGATCGGGTAAGTAACCTGTCCTAGTTTGGAATGGTCACTATGGATTCTGATATGCACTAGATCGAATGGTGAAAGAGGGTGCCCCAGTAAAACCGGGGTTTGTGTTCCCGTCGTGGAAGAGCCCGCAACCGGTCAGCCTTATGGCACCCTTCTCGAAGCGAGCTTCCGACAAACAGTTCAGGAATAGCATACGGCAAACACGGTGTCCTAGGTGCACCAATGCAAATGCAATGCAAAGAAACACACAATTGTAGTCAAAACCAGATATCACGACTTCGAGTGAAGTTCTCTAAATCCCCAGCAGAGTCGCCAGAAACTGTAGACGTCCCCAAACGCCCCGGGAGGGAAATCCCGTTTTGTTCATTTGGGCTCACTACAGCTCAAGACTTAATGTCACGGTCCTATATCAAATTTCACAGAGTGCAATGCAAGACCGATGAATCATCAAAGAGTCCAAATCCGGCAAATTGTTTTGGAAAACAGATTTTTTGAAAGAAGTGCCAAACATGGACTGCTTTGCCAGATACGGAGTCGCCACCTAAATATTTTATTTTGGGGGAATTTAGAAAACCCTGACTCGTTGCCTAAGGCCACGTGTCCGTCATCACCAAAGTTGCCTCGGCTCCGGAACTTGGGTACAATTGGGGAAGGTCACTTCGTGAGCACTCCCACTTGGCCGATCAAAGATCGGCCTCTACTAACCATGATATCTAGTTTTGAAAACATTATGCGTTCTTATCCGGTTATTAGCCTAGATTTACTATGTGATGCGCACAACATACAAGTATAGACTGGATCGCCTGAATTGCAATCAAACATCTCATGTTTGTTTTGAAAATGGTTTGCAACTCGCAAGTAGGCTAAAATGCAGGTTTTACCACCCTCGAGTGGGCTTAGAAAAGATGTTTTTGCCACTATCTGGTGGGCTTAAAACTCACAGTCAATGCATTATTCCAATTCAGATAATCCAACCGTCACCCATAGGCATTCAGGCAGGTATCACGTAAGCACATAGCCTCATGGTAAACATGCTATCATGGTAGTCACTCACACACATGCAAGGATGCTAAAGCATAAACACTTACCAAGTACTCCAAGCCAAAACAAAAGCTATGTTAGAAATCCATGCATGATCCTAACTATACAGAAATGCCTAATGCAACACATGCAGGAATGCAACTACAATAGGCTCGGCTATTCTAAGATGGCATATGATGATGCTACAGCTAACACGTATTCAATTTGGAATTGAAATAGCCCGGTGCATGCAATACAGATGAATGATGCAAACATGCTATCGTAAGTATGCTAATTGAAACATGCCCTAATCTAACCATCATAAGCTGGTAAATAAAAGGGAGAAAGAAGTGGGGGTTGGAAGACATACATCACACACACACACACTTATTACAACATTGCCTCGCTCGGAGGGTCCGAATAAATAATACAGTCTGAATAAATAATTACAGTCCGAATGAATGATTAAATATTACAAAACCCTAATTATTTAAGAAATTAAATAGGAAAGCAAATAAACTAGCATGAAAACTAACGGACTGCCTCAGCTCTGTTCCGAATGATGAAAGATGCATGCTCGAGTTGCCTTGCGCAGAAATCCATTGCGATGCCCCGATTCGCTTCTGTTTGCAATAAACCCCGGAATGCTGTGCAAGGCTTTAGAAAGTTATTGACTTCTGATTTGCTGCAACAAAGTGCAAGAAAGGGGCATGGCAGAGTGTTTTCACATATGTATGCACACCTCGATCCTCATGCCACCAATCACACATCTCGATGCACAATGGCCGAGGAGTCGAATTGCACGACTCAATGTGAAATGAATGCACATATAAACACAACATGGCCTAGACTCCGTCATAGTTAATCCGGAGTGTCGGCGACCGGGATTTGAGACATGTTCCGTCACTTCGAGTACGAAACGTCCCTCGTTTCCTGTGCTCGGGTTAACTCCTATCCCAAACACAATGCAAATGAGATGGCATACACAATGCGACTAACATGTAACGTAGCATACGCAATGCTATGGACTAAAATGGCATATACGATGCACGTGATGTAACATGGCATACACAATGCTCTAACATGCAACCTAGCACACGCAATGCTATGGACTAAAATGGCATAAACAATGTACGATGGACTTAGACCAACATGAGTGGACCTCAGCCACACTCACATCAGTGGCCATATGATGGAAATGAGACAACCGAAACACATGCAAACATGCACGATGCAAGGGATCGATCATAAGGCATCAAATGTCATTCTACCAAAGCACAGAAAATGATGCAATATGGCATACAAACACACAAATTCCAGCTCTGAAACATGATATAAAATGGTCCCGAAATATGCAAACATGGCACACAATGCAAGCTAGGGGGCCTGGGTACCAAAACTAGTGAAGTGCGTTACTCTAGAGGTACCCAAAACAATGCACTAATGGAAAAACCAACCCCAAATAGACCCTAGGCAGGTCTGAAACAGTGGGGAAATGACCTAAAATGATGGTTCGGAATGCAATAAAATGGAACTCATTCAATGGTCGGTAAATGAGGCATACAAGCCCGACTCTCAAACGCATTTAAAGAGTATAAAACATGACAATATGGCATTCAAAAAGCTCTGAAATATGATGTATAATGGCTCCAAAACAAGGAAATATCTCAGTATATGCATATAATGGACCCCGAAACTCAACGCTAAGCAAGTGTATTGAACCACAAGCATGCAAAACAAGCACCATTCGACCATGAGACCCAAAAACAGAGCTAAAGCAGTCCAAAATATGCCTAAGATTAGTTTAAGGCATGGCCAAAAAGTGCTAACATGAAGGGCCAAAACAACATGCAACATAGGCTAGTAAGCATGGTTTTCACTACATGTATATGAAGCACAAGAGAAGTCACCAAACCAGCAAAAAATAGAAACATGGCATGTCAAATAAACCCCAAAAACCCATGTAAAATCAGTCAACACATGCTAGAATGAGGTGCTCCTTTGAGAGGCCAATAAGAGGGTTGTTCAACACATACAAGATAGACATGCAACATGGAAAACCCACCTCGGGAAATCCATTATGAGGGTCCTAAAACTCACCAAAAAGGCCCTGAAATGCGTCAATGAATCATGCAATGAAAGGTCCCTTTGAAAGGCCTTGAAGAGGATTGCTCCACACATGCATGAGGGACACAAATATGGCCAAAAGGGCTCTGGAAAGAGCTAAGGAAGACCTTAAAACTCACCAAATAGGGCCTGAAATGTGACTTTGATACATGCAAATAGGGGCTCCTTTGTAAGGCCAACAAAGCTGGTAAAGAGAACAAGGGGTGAGAGGGTCACCCCTCTCTGATTTTGAAGCTCAAAGACACATGTTAGCCACTGAAAATCCATTAGATTTCAGTGGCCAAAAGGCCAAACCGTGGCCAACACAAATGCTGAAATGCATAGCCCTAAACATGAGGAAATGATGCATGCAAAGGGGAAGATGACCCCAAGCAGAAAAATGACCTTGAACAAACTTGAAGAGAAGTTCAAAATAAGACTTTTTTCAGTTTATGTCGAAGCCCAAAAATTCTTGCAAATAGAGCTAAACTATGGAGCAAAACAATGTCAAAATGGAGGAAATAGAGACTCACCCATGTAGCACAGCAATGCAGCAAGCTCTGGATCAAGAAAGTGAGTCTTCAACCTCTAAAAATCAGCTCCAAGATGTTTGGATGGATGGTGGAGGTGTTGTGCTAAGGGTTGGTGTGCAAATGGCCAAGAATGATGGAGTTTAAAGCTTGGGATGGAGAGATATGAAGAGTTGTATGCAAAATGCCTTAACCAAATTCTTCAACCCTTGCAAATGGAGATGAGGGTTTGTTTTATAGAGGGAGAGAGCCAAGGCCTCTTGGTGAGGCCTCAAGTAAAAAGGCCAAGCTTCTAAAAGAAGCTAAGCAAAAGGGTCAAGCTTCCTCAAGAAGGTTGGCAAAAGAGTCAAGCTTCTCTTAGTAGCTAAGCAAAATGGTCAAAACCTCCTTAAGAAGACAAACAAAAGGGTCAAAATCTCAGAGGATGGGTCAAATGCATCACAACTGGCACAACTGTGTTGCACTCAAGAAGGCCAAAAAGCAGAAGGCTGGCCGACCAGCCAAGGTGGTCAGCCGACCACTCCCCTTGGTCGGTCGACCAGGGGTCAAAAGGGTCAAGGTGAAATGCTGGTCGGCCATACCAGAAAGGTGGCCTCCCAGATGAGTACAACACAGCTGTATGGTTAGAGACCAAAAATTGTGGCCCAAGAGAGGAAAACCAGCTTTCTAGCAAGGTTCAAAAGGGTCAGGAAGAAAAGCTGGTCGGCCTACCCATATTGGTGGCCTCCCAGATGAGTACAACACAATGGTCGAGCTTCCTCAAGAAGCTTGACAAAAGAGTCAAGCTTTTCTTAGAGGCTAAGCAAAAGGGTGAAAACCTCCTTAAGAAGACAAACAAGAGGGTTAAAATCTCGAAGGATGGGTCAAATGCTTCACAGCTGGCACAGCTGTGTTGCACTCAGGAAGGCCAAAAAGCAGAAGGTTGGCCGACCACTCCCCCTGGTCGACCGACTAGGGGTCAAAAGGGTCAATGTGAAATGCTGGTCGGCTATACCAGAAATGTGGCCTCCCAGATGAGTATAACACAGCTGTATGGTGGGAGACCAGAAATTATGGCCCAAAAGTGAGGAAAACCAGCTTTCTGTCAAGAAAACTGGCTGGAGGAGAAAAAAATGATTTCCAAAAGAATTGCTGGTATCCCACTATAATACCACCTTCTAAACAATGAAAATAGGATCCACACCATAAATGAACCCTAACCGATGCAAAACGAGGGTTTGGGGGCCAAAACACGCGGCCCGGGGCCTCGAAAATAGGCTGTTAGGTACCGGAAGTGGTATGTGACCACGAAGGTGGTCTCTCGGGCCACAGTTTCCCTCAAAAGAGAGGAAACAAGGTGTGTGCCAAAAATCGGAGCAAACGGAGGTAATTAAGCGGTCCCGATTTGAGGCACAGGGCTGACGGCTCCAAAAATCGAAAACTGGTCTCCAAACAGGAAAAATGGCCTATGACCACGAAACGTAGCCTACGGACATTGAAAGATGGTCTATGTGACCTCTCCCTCCCTTCAGAAAGAGAAAACAGAGAAAACAGGACCTGGTTCGCAAACCAAGGCAAAGCACAAAAGATCACCGAAGTCCGGAGGCAAAGCTCGCAGCCGAGACTCTGAAACCTCAAAACGAGCACAATATGCATCATCACTGAGCACTCAATCGATGACGTCTGAGTTTTAAGGTCGGTCAAAAATGGGGTGTCTACACCGAGTTACTCTTTGAACATGGCGGTGACCAGTCTTTCGTAGGTTGCCCCTATATTCTTCAGCCCAAAAGGCATAACTTTGTAGCAGTAGGTTCCTCTTGGGGTGAGGAATATAGTTTTGTCCCGGTCATCTGGATGCCTGGCGATTTGATGGTAGCCTCTGTAAGCATCGAGGAAGCTCATGCGTTGATGGCGTGCCGTCGCATCGACAAGCTGGTCGATTCTGGGTAGAGGAAAACAGTCTTTGGGGCAAGCTTTGTTCAGATCTGTGAAATCGACGTACACTCGCCAAGTCCCATTTTTCTTCTTCACCACCACTGTATTGGAGAGCTACGTACGGTACGTGACCTATCTAATTGCCCCGGCGTCAAGCAGTCTCTATACCTCCTCAACAACGGCGGCAGTGTGCTCCACGGCTGACCGCCGACCTTTCTGGATGATCGACTTACATTTGGGATCGACATTCAGATGGTTCTGTGAAACTGAAAGGTCTATTCCCGGCATTTCGTACGGAGTCCACGCAAAGACGTCGAGGTTGTTGAGCAAGAAAGAGATCATCTGCTGCCTGTCGGCCTGATTCAAAGAGGCGGCGATCATGAAGAACATGTCTGGGCTTCCATCGATGTCAACTCGGTCTAAACCTTCTATGGCCTTCTCATGTGGATGTCGCCCAACGTCATCAAGGATCTCCCGATTCGGCACCTCAATGGAGTTTACTTGCAGTTCCTTTGGCGTTTTGGCAGCAAGGTGATAACATGCTTGTGCCGATTTCTAGGAGCCATGGATTTGCTCAATGCCGTGTTCTGTTGGGAAACGTAGTAGTTGATGATAGGTGCTTGGGATGGCCTGCAAAGTATGCAACCATGATCGCCCCATGATGAGATTGTACGGTGATGGTAGCCTGACGACCAAGAATTCCACATCCACCGTTCTCGAACCTACTCGAACGGGTAAGCTAATCTTTCCCAATGGGTACTCTGGATTGGCACTGAAGCTGAATAGTGGATAAGGAGCTGGAGTCAGGTCTAACTCATTGAATCCGAGTTTGATGGAGGTTTTGTAATAAATAACCTCCGAAGTACTGCCCTGGTCGATAAGAACGCGTTCGATAGTGAAGCGGTTTACGCGTAGCTCAACAACCAATGGATCGATGTGAGGGAGTGTTAAGCCGATCAAATCAGAGTCGTCAAAGGTGATACTTGGCGTTTCTCGGAGCCGTTTTGCGGGCATGAGTTGCTGTTGGGGGCCTGGATGTGATTGGATCGTATGCACGGCTGGGGTTGTTAGCAGGCTATATATCATGTGGACGGTGTCAAGCGGAAATCCATCCTTCGGAAGGGCAGGTGTTTTGATCGCACTCCTCTAGACACATTGTTGGAGACGTTCGTCCTTTGCCAACTCCTTAAGATGATCTGTTGAGGCATAGCAGCCGTCAGTTTCTTGCTGTCAGGCTCAAGATCGTCGATCATCTACCCTCGGGGGTCGCTCAGAAGCCTGGCGCACTGGTTGTTTGGATTTTGCTATTTCCGAGGCCAGATCGCGACTAAGGCATTCTTTTTCAGCGATGATGTTGTCCAACCACTGTTTGGTTTGCCTAGCTTGTGCCATGGTCGCTTGTATTGTCTTTTGCGTTGGGTTTAAAGATAAGCAGAGGTCCAAGGCAAGTCCAAGCGAGTTTGCTGGAGTGAGGTCATCTCTCTGTGTGGCCTTGTCAGTGGCTATCGGAGGATCTTCAGTCACGCCTGCCATGGATGTATTCAAGTAATCCCATAGACGGCGCCAATTGCGGAGAAGTGGCTTTGGAAATACTCTTCAGATCCTGGGAGACGCTAGTGATCCTCAGCTAGTCACCTGAAAAGACACAAACACTCCGGTCGGGGGTGCCAGAACTAGCACTCCGACGGACAAGTCAGTTCTTGTACTCAAAATAGTTTGTTTACTAAGTTAAGCAAAAAGTGATTGTTACATACATTTCTAAATCTGTGGTTCTTGTATTTATACTTGCTTTCTGGGCCTCAGGGCCTGAGCCTACTTTTATCCCATTCCCCTTTTATCAATTCGGAGCTATTGATCTCCGGCTATTCGGCCTTCCTAACGTATTCGGCATCCTAGTCACGCAATATGGAGCCGAATAATATCTGATTTCTGGTGTACGCACCTTCCGACTCTTCTATTTATTCGGCTCCCACAGCCTCATGAATGTGTCATTGCATATGCGACCACACATTAATCTTTGGGATGCCATCTAAGTGGGTTTTCGGGCTCATTTTGGCATGCCATAACTCTGATTTTGGTCACTTAAACCAGGCCGTGTTTGGTTGCATTAAGTGTAGTGTAACACATCCTTGATAGCCTTGCATGTCTCATGCTTTTGCCCCTTTTGATTTAGCTTGTTTTAGCATTGGTCATTGCATGTTTTAGGCTTGCTTTGCCCTGCTTTAGGACTGTTTTGCCTTTTGTTTTGAGTATCTTTGGTTCAAGCCCCTTCACTAGCCTTAAGCTTTAGGCCTCCTTGCATGCTACACTCGTTTCGTTTGGTTGATTTGGCATCACTCCTTATATGATTTCAAAGCTTAATACATTGCCATATTCTCATGTTTACTACATCTTGCTCATGCTTGAAGATTGTGCATCTTTGCCTAAGTGTTGGACCCTTTGCATGTGCATGTTTGTTTTGCATTTCCATGCTCCCAATTCATGACTATTGGCCACTGATTTGGACCTATTTGAAGGCTGTCCATCTTGGTTTAAGACCATCCTCGCATGTTGCATGCTTGCCTTGCATGTTGTCACATGCTTGTTGCATATTTGGTAAATTGCATGTTGTAGCATGCTAGTTCAATTGTGCCTTGTTGTATACTTGGTCCATGACATGTTGTTTGCATGCTTACCTATGCATATTGTTATGTGCTAATTGCCTTGTCTAGCATTGTTGCTTGCATGCTCATTAGTTTGCTTGCATGCTTAGGTTGCATAGCAATGTGTATGCATCCCTTGCCTCTTGGTCAACCATGACATGTTTTGTATGCCTTTCATTTGATATTGAAGTTGCACACTTGGCTTCTTTGACCATCATGCATTGAAATGCGTGATTGATGGTCCGAGGGTCGAGGACTATACTCCCTTGAGCTCATGACATGATAGGGAGAGTGGTCGTGCACACATTGCCTTGATAATGTATCATCATGCTCTGCTTGTCCTCTGTTGCAGCAAAACAGCATTCTGCAGGAATAAATGGTCGACCGACCATCTTCAGTGGCAGCCAGCTATTCATTTTTGGCTGAGAGCTCCACTTTTGGTCGGTGATCATGTTCCCATGGTCGCTAACTTCATATCTTGACCAGTGAACACCCATAGTGATCAGGGAGTGGTTCAGAAGCATCCTTGAGACTTGTGCAGTTTTCAGAGATGTAGAGCAGTGCAAAACAGAGGCAACATATGACATGGCGATGGATTTTTGAGCGGAGCCGAGCAATCATGCATTTGTCCCTTTTCCCGAGGCTGCTTTACTGCATTAGTAGCTTAATTAGTTTGCTTAATTAATTAAGTATTGTGTAATAATTAATTAGCCTATTAGTTATTTAATTAGTTAAATTGTATTAGTCTTTCGGTCTCTCTCTCAAAGAGAGCAAAGGGTGGTAATAAGCAAGCGTGCATGTGATGCATGTCTTCCAACCTCTACTTGTTTCTCCCTTTTACTTAACCGCTTACGATGGTTAGTTCTAGGGCACGTTTCAATTAGCATCCTTATGCTATGTATGTTTGCATCATTCATCTGTATTGCATGCACCGGGCTCGGCGCATCATACTAACTGAATTGTATTTCAATTCTAAGTTGAATACGTGTATCGAATCGTCACATCTCACATGCCATTTTAGACTAGCCGATCCTATTCTAGTTGCATTTTGTATGTGATGCAATAGCCATGTTAACATGAACTAGGATCATACATTGATTGCTAACATGTTCTTTGTTTTGGCTCGGAGTACACTGTGAGTGTTTATGCTTTAGCATCTTGCATGTATGTCAGTGTTAACATGATAGTATGCTTGCCATGAGGCTGATTGCTTATATGATATAACTGCTTGAATGCCTATGGGTGAAGGTTGGATTACTTGAGTTGGAACAATTCATTGAAATCCACATTTTAGCCCACTTGCGAGTAGCAAACTTTAAACTATTTCCAAATGAACGGATATGCGATGCTTTGTTCCAAATTAGGCGATCTAGTCTATACTTGTGTGTTGTGCACATCACATAGTAATTCTAGCTAATTAACCGGAATAAGAGCGCATGTGTTTTCAAAAACAAGATATCATGTTTAGTAGTGGCCGATCTTTGATCGGGCGAGCGGGGGTGCTCACAGATGACCTTCCCAAATCATACCCAAGTTCTCGAGCCGAGGCAACTTTGGCGATGACGGACACGTGGCCTTAGGCATGAGTCAGGGTTTCCTAAATTTTTCCAAAAATAAAATATTTAGGTGGCGACTCTATATCTGGCAAATCAGTCTATGTTTGGCACTTCTTTCTTTAAAATCAGTTTTCCAAAACGATTTTCCGGATTTGGACTCTTTGGTGATTTTTCAGTCTCGCATTGCACTTTGCGGGATTAGATTCAGAACCGACACATTTGAGTCCGAACTGTGGTGGCATGAGGCCCTCGGAACGCGTCTACATTAGGCTGCATGCCATCAAATTGATTCATATGCCATATTAGTAGTCAGCCTATTTAGATTGCATATCGCATGTGTTGCATTAGTCATATTGCCCAGTTAGAATCATGCATCTTTCTAACATTATCATCTTTTTTGGCTTGGAGTACTGGGTAAACCTTTACGCGCTTTAGCATATTGCATGAATGTGGTTGTCGTCATGTCTAACATGCTTGCCATGAGGCTAAATGCTTAAATTATAAACTGCTTGAATGCCTGTGGATGAAGCCTAATTTCTTGAATTGAAATACTTTGAGTAATGTTTATATGCGATCACTTTTTTCAAGTGGTACGTATTCGAAACCATTTTCAAAACAAACATGAATCAAGTGTTCTAATTTTTGCAAATTAGTCTATACTTGTGTGTGTGCATCACATAATAATACTAGCCTAATAATCGAAACAAGTGCATATAATGTAGATAAGATTCATATCACGATTAGTAGAGGCCGATCTTTGATTAGGTAAGCGGGGATGCTCAATTCATGACCTTTCCTTCTCGTACCAAAGTTCTCGAGCCGAGACAATCTTGGTGATGATGGACATGGGGCCTTTGGCACGACTCATGGGTTTCGTAAATTTCTCAAAAATATTTAGGTGGCAACTCTATATCTGGCAATGCAGTCCATTTTTGGCATTTTGATTCAAAATCGATTTTCCAAAAGATTAGCCGCATATGGACTATTTGGTGTTTATCTATTTCAAATTGCACATGTGGAATCAGATTCAGAATCGCGGAAGTCCGATACTGTAGGGCTAGTCATCTTCTGAAAAGGAGCACGAAAAGTGAGCTACTGCCTTCCTAGTTCAGATGGTGCAGCGGAGGGAGGCACTGCTTACTCTCCACGGTATCCAGGTATTTTCCCTTCTCTTATACTCTAACTTGCACTGATTCATACCTATTCAAATTCTACATTATACTACTCTGATACTCTGTGCTGCTCTACACTAATTTTTCACTTTATTGATTTCTTGTTCCTTGTTTTTAGCCTCCACCTGCACCAGTGGCACCAGCGGCACCAGCGGCACCAGCAGCATCAGCCACATCTCCTCCAGCGACAGGCAAGAGAGGCAGACAGGCCCCAGTACGCGGCTAGGATGAGAGTAAAGGCAAGGGTTCCCAAAGTGAGAGCGCCGCCGCCCTTGAGTGGGGATGACACCGAGTCTAGCGGCACTGAGGAGGTAGCAAGCGAGCGGTCCGAGTCTGAGAGCGGGGATGATGATGCCAGCTCTAGGTCGAGGAGCAGAGAGGATGATTCTGGCTCTGAGTTCGATTCTTCTGATGATAGTTGTGCCAATGGAGACAATTTCCTTGAGTCCCCTCCACGGAAGAGGACGAAAAGGGCCTCTTGAGCTTGACTTTGATTTTGTATTTTCTTTTTCTTTTTCTTTTTCTTCTTTTTATGTTGGTAGTGTAGCACTTGTATAGCTTCAAATAGGCCTTTACTTTTATTTTGGGAAACACTTGTACTCTTTCTTTTGCAAAGACTATGATCGGGCTATAAAAAACATGCAGTGTTATAAAAGAAATTTTGTTTTTACATCTCGAGCATGGCACCACTTGCATAAAATTGGAACTGAATGTGTAAAATGCTTGTATTTGAATGATGTTCGTAACTAGATATTGTGCTGACAATCGACCAAAATTGTAAAATACAACTCGATAAATAAAAACAAACAAAAAACAACTTTAAAATAGTTATTTATACTTGCTGAAAATAAAAGGACTTAAAACAAGAGTTCAAAGCGAAAAGACCAGAACAAGACAACACTGCCCAACTGCCTGGCCAACAGAAGTGGTTGGCCACCCACTTAAGGGACAACCGACCAGAAAAAGTGGGTGGCCGGTCGGCCAAGTGTTGTGGGTGGATAGCTGACTGACAACTGGCATCCACTCACACAACCTTATCCTCTATAAACGATCCTGATTCACTGTTTCTTTGACAAAACTCCATTCTTGCTGTTGTTTCCTTTGAAAATGGAGATATTTCTTGCCGAGAGGCTTAAGGATTAGATAATCACTTTGGATGGCATGGAAAAGGTAAATTTCTAGGGTGTCGACATAAATGCGCTTTTTCTGTTGAGTTGTACTTCGTTTTGTTTTCCGTTCCTTCACGCCACGGTCCAATGTTGGAACCCGGTTACACCTGTATTTCGCTTCGGAGCACAAGAAATGTTCCCTACACTCGAGGAATTTCAGGCTTTGATGGAGTCTGGGCATGATGAGGAAATTATACCTCATGCCTGTTTTGGCCATGCACGGGCTCTAGAACGGATGTGTGGGCTTACTTTGCATGAGGCTCAGTCTCCGGCTCACAACATGGAGTTAGACATTCCCAGTTTGATACATTTGTTTTCTAGCATTGGAGACAGAGGTGACCTTCTCTGGTGAGGTTATTGTCAACATGCCCTCTGTTTGTGTTTGTTTGCACATTTCCTTCTTGCCTCTAGTTACGGCAGAGCTAGCATTAGTTTGATCGAAGTGGCCCAATGCCTGAAGGAGGTTAAGAGTTGCATTGGCTTCGCACTGGCCGAGACCTTGATGGGTTTAGATGCTTTTCATCGGCGAGAGACCACTCGATTTGCAAGGAGTCCACTACTTCATCAGGTATTGTTTCCCACCATTCTTCTTATTTATGATACTCACATCACTCAGCACTTATTATCTAGTTTCATCTCACAACCCTTTCCTTACTTTTCTCTTAACACACGCCTTTCTATTCTTTAATCTCTCTTATTTTTATCCTTCATAGGTGTGGATAATGGATAAGCTGAAAGTAGTGGACCCTTGTCCTGTGTATTCGGTCAGAGCCTACTTTTTTCGCCAGTGACTAGTGAACTTTCCTTCAGAGGGTTTGTGGTGTGACTGGATGTACGGTAGATCTGCAGCTGACATCACTTGGCATTGCCCCTAGCTTCATATGGGGGAGATGGGCTACAGTATGTCCTGACAACTGAGTACACAGTTGATTGGCCTCACGCACTATGTGTTCTATTTTCCATTCCAGTTCAAACGCCAGTTTTGGACATGATCAAACTTTTACAGAGGAAGAGATAGGATACCCGGCTCCATTTCCCATTCGTGATTCGCACTTGACTCGGTTCCTCACTACTTAGAGGACACGAGAGCTTCTAGCCCCTGCAGTTAGCTTCAGTTATGCCCTTTCTAGTGAGTGCTTGGTTTGGCTCGAAGACGAGGCACATGTTGGGCCATCTTTAGCTGCAGAGACCTCCACGAGTGTGAGCAGAAGACATCGGATGTACTTATGTTGCAATCAATAGAATTAAAGTTGTGATGTAAAAGTAACTTATCTATGCCCCTAGGTTATTACTTTGTCTTTTCTTTTCGAGTTTTATGATGTAAAAGTAACTTTGATTTAATCAGAAAGTTGGAGAATGTACTTATGTTGCAATAAATGGAATTAAAGTTGTGAATACTAAAAATTTTCCTTTTTGGTCTAAAACGGTCTATGTTGTAAAAGGTAAAATTTTGAGAAAAATCAACTCGTTAAAACTTTTCAAAATAATTTTTGACAACAGTCATCACCTGACACACACGGAATCAACTCTTAAGAATTTAGAAGATCATAACTGTTCAGAACTGCATTCAGCATCACTATTTTCTCTTGTAACTAACCCTTCTGCCAAATGGATGTAACACAACCAAACTGAAAGATGGATCGATCAAATGAACAGGACAGTTGAGTTGGAGATGATTATGGCCGAACTTTGGCATGAAGTTGCCTATATATCCCAAAGACAGGAATCAGGCCTTATGTAGTTGGGTTTGGGTTCACTCGAGTATTAACTATCTCCTTTTGCGTCTAACTTTTGCCAATGCCGTCCTTTCATGTTTTCAGCCTTGCGAGCTCAATTTTTCTTTGTTTCTAATTTTTCATTCTATCACTTTTGCCTAGGTCACCTGTTCAGGTTTTCGGCCTAGCGAGCCTCTCAGGGATAGTATTTCTTCAACTTGTCCATACTGACCTGTTATGAGAACTCCAAGCCATTCTAATACAAAAGGATAATCGCTCCTCCTGAGCAAATAGATTTTATGATGTGAGGACTAGTCCAATTGGGTCTGAACTTGCCCCTAGGGTCATAGATGGGGGCTCGGTTATCCTTGAGCACCATATCTCCTTCTTTGAGATTTCTAGATTTAACTTTCTTGTTGAAGGCCCTGGTAATTCTATGCTGGTACCCTTGGATGTGATATAATGCCATTAACCTTTTCTCGTCAAACAACATGCATTCTTCGAACCTGCTCTACTGCCAATTTGCCTCCGCTATCTATCACTCAGCCATAACTCACAGTGATGGTACTTCAATCTCAATTGACGAATAGCTTCCATCCCATATACCAGAGAATAGGGGGTAGCCCCTGTAGATGTTCGAATTGACGTTCTATAACCCCAGAGTGCAAATGGCAGTTTATCTGGCCAGTCCTTGTAAGTCTAAACCATCTTCTGGAGGATGTTCTTGACATTCTTGTTAATGGCTTCAACGGCTCCATTAGTCTGTGGTCTATATGTTGATGACTTATGAAAAGTCACATTGTATTTCTCAAGAAAATTGACTACCTCTTTCTTGAAGTGCGAGCCATTGTCCAAGATGATCTCGTTTGATAGCCCCGTGCTTGCAGATGATGTTGTTCTTGATGAACTTGGCTACATGCAACACCTTCAACACAGTGTAAGACTGAGCTTCCACCCACTTGGTAAAATAGTCGATCGCCACCAAGATGAACTCATGTCCATTTGAACCCTTTGGCGAGACTGCCCAGTGGCATCAATTCCCCAAACTGAGAAAGGCCATGGTGATGTCATGTTGGAAAGCTTTGACAGTGGTATGTTCATGCGATTAACATGAATTTGACATTTATGGCATCGCCGAACAAAACTAATACAATCCTCCTCGATAGTTGATCAATAATAGCCTTGCCTGAGGATTTTCCTAGCCAGCATCACACCATTTACGGTGCTCCACACTCTATCCCAAGAATGGCCTCCATGAGATGCTTCGACTCCTCTTCTTCAACGCAGAGCTTGTGCATTCCCAGATAACCTCTTTTGTACAGCTTATCCCCGTAGATGATGAACTGGACAGCCAAAAGCCGTATTTCCCATTTATCTTTAGCATTTGCCCCTGGTGAATATGTATCCTTTTCCAAGAAATTCCAAATGTCGCAATACCAGGGGTTCTAGTCTTGAACCTCATCTATCACAGCAATGGTCTCATAATTAGACGCATCTTGACTCCATGTGGGATGTCTACCATGGAAGATAGAGTTGCTAATGCATCAGCGAACTGGTTGTTCTCCCTTAGCAGATGTGTAAACATCAGCTTTTCAAACCTTAGAATTAGAATGTCCAGGGTCTGATGATAAACCTTCATGTTCTCTTCCTTGACCCTCCAGTTTCCGTTGGCTTGAGAAACAACCAGGTTCAAGTCCTCGATGACGTCCAACCTTATTGCCCCTAGTTTTAGGGTAGCTTCCAATCCAGCGATACATGCCTCGTATTCTAATTTATTATTGGACACTTTGAATTGGAGTTTGAAAGCTAAGGGTATGTGGGAATCATTGGGTGCTATGACCAACACACCTATCCCATAACTATACTAACTAGATGCCCTATCAAAGTACATTGTCCATGTTTCCTCTCTTATCTGCAGAATCTCCTCATCTGGGAATAGTTACTCAACTTCTTCATCTTCTTCTACTGGGTGGTCTACTAGGAATTCCTCTACTACTCTCCCTTTGATTTATTTGTGCGTGACATATTTGAGGTTAAACTCAGAGAGGAGAAGGCTAGCCTACCCATAAGTGCTGGTTTCTCATAGAGATATTTGATGGGATCTAATCTTGAAACTAGAACTACAGAGTGAGCTAACAAGTAGTGCGTTAAATTCCTCGTTGCCCATACCAAAGCTAAACAAGCTTTCTCGATGGGAGTATAGCGGGTCTCGTAATTCAACATCTTCTTGCTTAGATAGTAGATGACCTTCTCTACTTTAGCTTCTGATTCTTTAGCCAACATGCACCCTATGGTCGAATCTGTTACCGAAAGGTACAAGATTAGCGGCTTTACCGGTTTTGGTGGTGACAATACAGACAGATTCTGAAGGTACTGCTTAACCTGTTCAAAGGCAAACTAACATCGATCATCCCATTGGAACTTCTTCCTGTACTTCAACAAAACAAATAGTGGTTCACCAGTCAAGGCAGACTTCTCTCTGTCTTTTGGTGCCACCTGTAGACACCCCATTTTTTACTGCCCTTAAGACTTGAGCGCCATTGATTGCTTACTTGATGGTCCAGGCAATCTTGTGCAAAGGGTTCGATTTCCTTGGCAAAGAGAGAGTCAAATCCCAAACCTCACACCCAATTTTTGGACCAAGACTTTTTGACCAAAGATTTTAGACCTTAAAACCCTCTCTTTCAAAATATTTTGAAAGAAAAAAGTTTCTATGATGTTCTGAACCTCGCATTTCAAGAATGTTGCGTTTTTCAGTAAACCGAGCAAGGACAAAGTGGAAATATATGGAAGAGAGGTGAACTTTTCAAAAAATTCTTCCAAAACATCTTGTTTAGAGGTTTGGAGTTGGAGAAAATTGGAGGAGAGGGAATAAACCAAGTTGGGGAAGAAGTTGGGCATGAATCGTTAAGAGAGAGTCGAGCAGCCCTCACTAAATCAGACCTATCCATTGGTACACTTAGATCTCAGCTATGAGGCCACCATCGTTGGAAAGTGGACTTTCGGGGCTTCAACTGTCTTTCAAATGCTCCAGATGTCTCTGTATCAGATATTTCGACCCAAGGCTCTCTTTTTCCTATATATAGAGGCCATATCTCTTATATTGCAAGGTTAGCAAATTTTGGGAGCCTCTTTCTCTCAGAATCCTCTCTTTCTACATATCTCTTTCTCTAGAATTCTCTCTCTCTCTCTCTCTCTCTCTCTCTCTCTCTCTCTCTCTCTTCTTTATGCTTAAAAGATAGAATTCTCTACACATTTGCATACAACCCCTTAACCAAATTGGACCACCTTGGAGCTGAGGCATCTTGGGGCTTATTTTAGGCTGTTGAAGGCTTGTTTTAGCTCAGATAGTGGTTGTTTAAGTGTTATGCTTCAAAGGTATAAGACATACCTTCTTCAAGCTTATTTTGCACACTTGTTTTACCACCTTTGCAAACTATTTTTAGCCTGGCTTTCAACTACAAAAACCTCTGTTTTTAAGGTTTAAAAACGGTGGTTTAAACCCTTTTGGAGTTAGGGTTGGTCCACCCTTCTTGTCGCTTGCTTGCTACGTTGTTGTGCCATCTTTCAAAGTTGTTTTAAATCAAACTTTTTGGCCTTTCTAACCACTGAAAATCAGAGAATTTTCAGTGGTAAGAAACATGTTTTGAGGTCCAAAATAGGAGGGGGTGGCCTCCCTTCCTTGTGTCTTGTTTGCTTGAGTAGATAGCCTAACATGTGAGCATGTTTTTCTACCATTTTGTGACTTGATCTCATCATGTTTTTGCTACTTTTTTTACTAGCTTTTACTCTATTTTGAGTTGGTTTGGCCACTTGAGGCTTGCCTTGTATGCTTGTAATGCAATTGTGCTTAATAGACTAGTTTGTGCCATGTGTTGGCCTTTCATTCTAGATCTGTTTTAGCTTACTTCAAGCATGTTTTAGGACTTTTCTTAAGTTGTTTTAGGACTGTTTTGGACTTTTGTCCCTCATGAACCACGTTTTGAATAGCTATAGTGCAAATGGCTTCACTAGTTTAGTGTTTTAAGGCCTCTAGCATGAAGTGTTTGAGTTGATTACATGTTGTAGCATCATTTTGCATATGATTTCAGTGTGTATAGCCTTGCCACACTCTCACATACTTCACTCTTTCATTGCTTTTGAGAGTTGTGTTTTGAGCCTGGCTTGCGAGCCAATGCATGAGCATGTTTTTATAGCTTTTTGTGCTTTAATTCCAGCATGATTTGGCCACTGATTTGGCATGTTTAAGCTTTGTCAAGAGCTAGTTTGATCATTTGAGCTAGGTATTGCATGCCTCCAGTGTAGTGCTCTTCACTAGCTTTGTTGTTTTTGGCTTTTAACATGTTGTGCATGTGTTGCTTGCATGTTGTAGCACTATTTTTCATGCCATTTCAGCACTGACAAATCTGCAACCTCCCACCATTCTTCACTTTTTAATTTGTTTTGAAAGTGGCCTTGAGCCCCTTGTTGGCTTGAGTGTGGAATTGAGGCTCTTATGCCTAATTGTTTTAATCCTCTTTTGAGGGTTTCTACTAACCAACAGCATAAGGCCTCTTTCATGCTCAAGGTACTTGTGGCTTAGGCCATCTTTCCAATTAGAGGACTTTCACATTGGACTTAATTGGTTAAATGATTAATCGGTAATGTAAAATGTGTAAACAAAATGAATCAAATAAAACTTGACCAAGATAAGCATATTGTGTTTGCATTGCATTGTGGTCAATCGGACGTTATATTGAACTCAGGGTAAATTGGTCCATTTCATACTCAAAGTGATGAAATGAGCCAATCTCCTTTGTCTCCATCACCCTTGATCATGCATGATAGGGTGGTGGCCATTTGAGTCTTATGTGTGCATTCATCAAGCTTGTACAAGCTTGGTTCTCGACCATCATGTATGAAAATGCTTGATTGGTGGCTTAAGAGCCAAGTGCCACACCCCTTTGAGCTTGAGAAATGATGAGGAGGGTGGCAATACACACTTTTCCTTGCAAATACGTTGTTGTGCCTCTGTTGCTCTCTGTTGCAGTAAAAATAGAATTTTGAAGAAAGGGGTGGCCGACCGGCCACTTGAGGCAGCCGACTGGCCATTGAACTAGACAACCGGCCAGTGTTTGTGGCCAACAACCACCTTTTGTGGCCGACCGGCCACCAATCAGTTTTTGTGCAAAAAAGTTCCTGTTTTGGAGCAAAGGTAGTCTAGAAGCTGGTACAGTGTTCAGAGATCAAGGCAAGCGCAAACAGAGGCAACCGATGGCAAGGCGACGGATTTTTGGGAGGAAGCCAACCGAGCATGCATGTCTCCCTCCCCCGCGTGGTCACTTTATCGCTTTATTAGCTAGTTGTAACTAATTAATACATGTGCTGTAATTAATTAGTTTAATCTGTTTTCTAATATTTTAATTAGCTTAGCATAGCTAGTTAATTTGTGTTGTAATAATTAATTAGCTATAATAGTTAATTAGTTGGTTTGTAATAATTATCTTAGCTTAGTGTAGCTTAGCTTATTTATTCGGACCCTCTTTCGAGAGGGCGCAATATTGTAATAAGTGTCTGTGCGTGTGTGCATGTATTCCAACCCCACTTCTTTCTCCCTTTTTCTTAACCGCTTTCGATGGTTAGTTTAGGGCACGTTTTGTTTAGCATACCCTTATGCTTTGCATGTTTGCATCATTCATTCGTCTTGCATGCACCGGGCTTGGTGCATCATTCAAACTGTATCGTATTTCAATATTTCTTTGAATATGTGTATCAAATTGTTGCATTCATATGACATCTTAGATAGCCGAGCCTGTTAGTTGCATATTGCATGTGTTGCATTAGGCATTTTGCATAGTTAGGATCATGCATATTTCTAACTAGCTTTAGTTTCGGCTCAGAGTACACTGTAAGTTTTATGCTTTAGCATACTTGCATGAGTGTGAGTGTTGCCATGATAGCATGCTTGCCATGAGGCTATGTGCTTATTTGTTAAAACTGCATGAATGCCTGTGGGTGGTGGCTTTGTTGCCTGAATTGGAACAATTCGATGATTATGAGTTTTAAGCCCACTTTGCGAAGTGACAAAATCATGTTTTAAAGCCCACTTGAGGGTGGCAAATCCGCGCTTTAGCCCACTTGTGAGTGGCACTTTCAAACCATTTTCGAAAACAAACATGAGTTGTTTTGTTCCAATTCTCGCGATTAAGTCTGTACTTGTATGTGTGCATCACATAGTAAAGTTAGATGGCGCGCGAAGAAAGTCGGGTCTACATTTATGTGTTTCTTTGCATTGCATTTGCATAGGTGCGCCTAAATCACAGTGTTTGCCATTTGCTATTCCTAAACGGTTTGCCAGAGGCTTGCTTGGAAAAGCGTGCCGTAACGCTGACCGGTTACAGGCTCTACCACAATGGGAACACAAACCTCAAATCTGGACTATCGTTGTACCTTTTGATCCTACTTTCACTTCTCGGCATTAGAAGCGAGAGGTATATTAGGTGGTCTTGCTGAGGCACCCTTTTGACCAATTGACCTAGTTGCATATCGAAAGCCATAGAGACTGTTCCAAACTAGGATAGGTTGCTCGCCTGAATGCAGGATTGTATGAAACCGCATGCGTGCGTAGTGAACCCCTTGCTCCTAACAAAAGTAGGACAGGGAAACCCTACCCCATCATAAGGGTGATTTGGCTCTCATTTTAACTGGTACGTGCTTTAAAGTGAACTGTACAAGGATGTGCATATCAGTTGCCAAGTTGGTATCTATTTTGGGGCAGAATTCGGTAGAGAGTACAGTCATTCAGTGTTGCTCATCTCTGTTCTAGTGAAATCAGACTGAGATGTTGTCTGTTTTCTCCTTTGCAAGGTAGTACTGGAACCATAGCTTCAGAAGGCTCCAATATCCCCCGGGTACTCTGGACTTGTAACGATAGATTTTGTCAAGTCATAATTGGCTCAGAAGTAACCTGTGTTAACCTCACCCCCACCGGTTACAAGATGAGGGAGGTTCAGGTAGAATTCACCAATACAGTTTTTACAGCAATCACCCCTCAATTCACCCGGGTCTAGTCTGGACTGGGAACAGTTGTCTGCATTCAGCTCAGCACGAGATCAATCAGCCATTCCCATGGCTCAATATCCCCCAGCCAGTGTGGAAAAACAGATACAACACCTGCAATAAACAATCGAGGCACTGCAGCAGGACGCAGTTCGTCTGGCTGAAGTCACAGCTCGTTAGGCCGAAGTGATAACCCGGCTACAACAACAACAGCCATAGCCGGCCATGGCTTCTACATCTTATACACCTCCTACGGGTAACCTGACACCCGGAGCCACTGCCCATACTGCTAATGTCCAAGAGACTCAGGTCAATCCGGTGGAACCAATCCCAGAACAGGCCTCGAAAGCTCTTGTCTATCAAAACGAAGCTCCGTTTGAATTTGAGGTTGACCCAACTGCACTAATGGTCACTAAATTGGAGAAGTTATTCAAACAAGCACAAGGAGTGAACTCCATCCCGGATTTAGAGAACGGGTATATTGAATCTACAGTTACCTTACCAGAGCGGTTTAAAATGCCGCATATCGACCGCTTCGATGGCTCTGGAGACCCAATGGTGCATCTCCGCCTATTTTCTGATATCCTAAGGCCAATGGGTTTGAACCCAGCCCAGAAGTTGTCTCTCTTCGGCCGAATTATGTCTGGGATTGCCGTAATCTGGTATGCTAAATTAGAGAACTCTGTGAAACAGAACTGGGAAGAGCTAGCTGACGCCTTTATTGCTCAATACTCGTACGACACATAGATCGAGGTCACAACTCGTGATCTCGAAGTCACCCCCAAAGAGCCAAAGGAGGGTTTCTCAGAGTTCGTGACGAGATGGAAAGCAAAAGCCTCGATGGTGACTACAAGGCCTTTCGACAAAGATCAGATCAGGATGATTGTTAGAAATCTGCATAGCAAGTTGCTGCAAAAAATGATTGTCCTACCTCTTTTTAGCTTCCCACACCTTTGTGAAATGGGGGTTTAAATCAAGGATGCCCTCAGACAAGGGATCATTGTGGAAGATATTGAGCCTGTGAAGAAAATGTTGTTCACAGTTCCAATGCTACTACTGATGGTAGCACAGCTGTGAAATGTTCAGAACTAGACACTATCACCACTTCCCTCAATGTCCAAACACTAACTACTTTAACTCGGCCCCCAGCCCGAAATTTTCATCCTCTTTACATGAGTCTCTCTCATGCTTTGAAAATGCTGCGAGAAGAAGGGTACCTAGAGCTCTTAGAACCTTAACCCCATCTAAATCCTCTTCCACCAAGATATGACCCAGCTAACTATTGTGCCTATCATCAACAGCACGGTCATGATATGAACCGTTGCATTCACCTCCGTCATAAGATTCAGGATCTTATTGACGAAGAGACCATAGCTCCACCAAAAGGACCTCAGGTTAGTACTAACCCGTCACCTCTACATCTCAATTTAATCCATACACTCCCATCCGCCTACAACCCCAGCATATACATCACCCCGACCCATCTACCCAAGCCTAAGGTGTTTATTCCAGAAAGCATGGACTTATGCATGATGGATGCACTTGAACCCTAATCATCTCAAACCCGTGAACTCACTACTTTTGAGCTAATGAGAATGATTGAAGACCTTCAGAAAACAGTGGTAGATCTGGCCTTTGGGATATTGGCTCCGTCATCAACCACATCACATGCCAGAAATTTCACTCCAAAAGGCACCCCAATCTTGGGACGGGCTGCATTGGAAGAAGGCAAATCCTTTGGCGAAGTGGAGGCAAATGGCAAGAACAAGGTAGGGGCAGGTATTGGTCCCCATGAACATCTTCAGTGGGTTGTTGAGGCTTTGAAAGTCGAAAGGCTGAACAAACAGCAGGTGCTCACAGTTGTTGCAAAGACTGTGCATGGCACTTTGGCCACTCAGGATGAGGGCATTTCAAATCAAGGGGCAAGCCAAGAGAAGGGCTGTTGTACCAGAAACACACCTTTCAGCTCCAATCCTGTACTTGGAAAAAATCAGCAAACCCAGTCAACACCTGTCGACCACTTTGCTGGTACATCCAACACTCCATAAACCTCGAAGTACCAACCCCGAGACCAGAGGGTCTCCAATTCCCTCTACATGACTTTATCCAAAGCTCTCGAAATCCTTATAGGGCAAGGCCATCTTAAACCCCTTAAGCCTCGGCCTCTCCCAGAACCCCTTTCAACTAAGCATAATCCGGCCAAGTACTGCGCCTTGCATAAACAAACCGGCCATGACACTGACCTTTGTTTTCATCTTCGCCATGAAATACAAGATCTGAGTGACAGCAAGGTCATCGTCACACCAGGTCCTGCAAAGTCTATTGGCACTGGATCAGTGAACTTGAGGGATAATGTGATTATGTGATCGGGGGATGAACCACCTGCAGATGGTACTCAATTTACTCCAGATATGGTGGATGGCATGCACTGTTTTGAGCAATGTGCAAATGCTCTTTATTTTACTTTCTGACTTAGGTATTGGGTTGGTCTTGTTGTGTTGAGTCAGTCTTTTTGTACTAAGTTAGTCGAGTCTGTCTTGTTATATCAAGTCGGTCCTGTTGTGTTAGAGTCGGGTGATTTCGGGGGTGTGACCTCGAGCATCACTTGTTTGTTTTGTGTTTGTCTTTTATACCCTTGCTTTTGCATCTGCTTCTGCCATTAAAGCCAATTGTGCCAGAAGATCTAAATGAAATAGCAGTGCTTTTCACTTACTTTTCTGTGTGTTGAAATAATTACATTGACCTAGGTTTTTCAAAATTTTTTGAACACTGTGATGAAAATGAAGAGGTAGGAATTCCTCGGGATTTACAAAAATTTGATCAATGGAGAGAAAGGCAGGCTAAGCCCTTAATGAATGATGTCATGTTTGTTATAGTGAGTACTGAAAATGATCCTAGCTTGATCCAGATTGGTTCTACATTATCTTCAGCGCGAGCGACTAGTCGTTTTCTTAAAAGATTTCAAAAAATGTTTTGTGTGGTCCTGCGAAGACATGTATGGAATTGATCTTGAGATTGTGCAGCATAGGATCACTCTCGGCCTCGAGACTCGACCCATTTTGCTTTCAAACCTTGGACTTTGATTCAGAATGTTCAACGGTCAACCACAATGTGAGGCTTGTATGGCCAAATTTGAAGTAACCCATGAACTAGGGGCAATGAGGTTGTATGACGTCAAAGGAGGCCCGCCGGCCAGATTTGAAGCAGCCCTCAAACTAGGAGGAAGAACGTCAAATTGAGAAGATCAGATGTTATCAAAGGAAGCTTGCGAAGCTAGATCAGAAGCATCCCTTGAACTAGGGGCGAAAATGTTAGATATGCTCGAAGAGTGAAAGATGAGTCATTTTTCAAGCTAATGAAGACTGGCCTGAAAGCCAAATCCGAGAAATGGAGAGAAGAAAATTTATTGTTGAAGGACAATCGAGTTCCTATCCACAACACTAGGGGTAATTTCAGACCACGATTGGATGGGCTCCTACATCATCAACGAACAACAGCCATTCTCCTGGATTCAGATGGCTTCGAGATCTCAAAATCGATTAACATGGACAAGTTAACCCTTTTTATCCTTGAGAGGCTCGCTGGGCCGAAAACCGAGAAGGGTGGCCCAGGCGAAAATTAGAGGAAGAGAGAAAAAAGAAAGAACAAAAATGAAAAAAAAAAAAGGAAAAGAAAAGAAAAGAAAAAAAGAAAAAAAAAACAGAGCTCGCAAGGTTGAAAACCCGGAAGGCTGGCTTTGGCAAAAGTTAGAGCGCAAAAGGAGAGTGTTAACACCAGAGTGAACCTCAACCCGGAACTACGTCAGGCTTGATTCCCGTGTTTGGGATACGTAGGCAACTTCATCTTGAAGTCCGGCCCCAATCCATTTTTTTAGCCTGCTTGGCTCATCCATGTTGATTGGCTTATCCTTGTTCAACTCGACTATCTTATCCACGTGCAAATTGGCTTATCTTCGTTCATACTCGGTTGTCCTATTTCGTTGGAAGATTCAACTGCAAGACAAATCAAGTTCAGATCTGAGGTTGTGTATCTCAAGAGTTAATTCCATATTGGTCGAGTAGTGGCCATTTGCAAA
Source organism: Camellia sinensis (assembly GCF_055761805.1). Taxonomy (NCBI): domain Eukaryota; kingdom Viridiplantae; phylum Streptophyta; class Magnoliopsida; order Ericales; family Theaceae; genus Camellia; species Camellia sinensis. The sequence goes on from NC_138975.1 coordinate 94,085,001, forward strand.
AACAACTTTTGAGGATTTTTAATGAGGTTGACTAATTCTCTAAAAAATTATTCCATTTTTTTTCAAAAATGGACCATTTCTTGGACCCAAAGAAAAGAAAATTTCCAGTGCTCATAACCTGACTTGCATGATTTCGAATCAGAAAATCGAACAAGTATGTTAATCTGACTCTCATATTGGTCAAAATTGTTTTAGTAGAAAGCCAAAAACAAAAAATGGTCAAAATGATGAACTAGAGGCACAGTTTGAGTCAGGTTTTCTATCTTTTCCCCATTGTCAACATACTTGCCAGAAAGGGCACCATACATGCTAGAAAGGGCACCTTGTTCGCCAGAAAAGGCATAACTGAAGCTAACAGCAAAAGGCTAAAAGCTCTCATATCCTCCAAGCAGTGAGGTATCAAGCCATCTGCGAAGCACAAACTAGAATGGAGCAGGGTATTCCACTCCCTCATCTGGACAGGTCTAATCACATTCAAGCTAAGCCAAGGACATCGTCAACCGATGTCAATTGTGGATTGCAGATCTGCTGCACATCTAGTCACACCATAACACCTCTGTGGGAGAAGTTCACGAGTTATGAGCGAAAGAAAGAGAATCTAATAGAATACTAGGGGCAAGAGCCCACAACTTCCTGTTTATCCATCTTTAGCTGCAGAGACCTCCATGAGTGTGAGCAGAAGACATAGGATGTACTTATGTTGCAATCAATGGAATTAAAGTTGTGATGTAAAAGTAACTTATCTATGGCCCTAGGTTATTACTTTGTCTTTTCTTTTCGAGTTTTATGATGTAAAAGTAACTTTGATTTAATCAGAAAGTTGGAGAATGTACTTATGTTGCAATAAATGGAATTAAAGTTGTGAGTACTAAAAATTTTCCTTTTTGGTCTAAAACGGTCTATGTTGTAAAAGGTAAAATTTTGAGAAAAATCAACTCGTTAAAACTTTTCAAAATAATTTTTGACAATAGTCATCACCTGACACACATGGAATCAACTCTTAAGAATTTAGAAGATCATAACCGTTTAGAACTACATTCAGCATCACTATTTTCTCTTGTAACTAACCCTTCTGCCAAATGGACGTAACACAACCAAGCTGAAAGATGGATCGATCAAATGAACAGGACAGTTGAGTTGGAGATCATTACAGCCGAACTTTGGCATGAAGTTGCCTGCATATCCCAAAGACAGGAATCAGGCCTTACGTAGTTGGGTTTGGGTTCACTCGAGTATTAACTATCTCCTTTTGCGTCTAACTTTTGCCAATGCCGTCCTTTCATGTTTTCAACCTTGCAAGCTCAATTTTTCTTTGTTTCTAATTTTTCATTCTATCACTTTTGCCTAGGTCACCCGTTCAGGTTTTCGGCCTAGCGAGCCTCTCAGGGATAGTATTTCTTCAACTTGTCCATATTGACCAGTTACGAGAACTCCAAGCCATTCTAATACATAAGGATAATCGCTCCTCCTGAGCAAATAGATTTTATGATGTGAGGACCAGTCCAATTGGGTCCGAACTTGCCCCTAGGGTCATAGATGGGGGCTCGGTTATCCTTGAGCACCATATCTCCTTCTTTGAGATTTCTAGATTTAACTTTCTTGTTGAAGGCCCTGGTAATTCTGTGCTGGTACCCTTGGATGTGATATAATGCCATTAACCTTCTCTCATCAAACAACATCCATTCTTCGAACCTACTTTACTGCCAATTTGCCTCCGCTATCTATCACTCAGCCATAACTCACAGTGATGGTACTTTAATCTCAATTGACGAACAGCTTCCATCCCATATACTAGAGAATAGCGGGTAGCCCCTGTAGATGTTCGAATTGACGTTCTATAACCCCAGAGTGCAAATGGCAGTTTATCTGGCCAGTCCTTCTAAGTCTAAACCATCTTTTGCAGGATGTTCTTGACATTCTTGTTAATGGCTTCAACGGCTCCGTTAGTCTGTGGTCTATATGTTGATGACTTATGAAAAGTCACATTGGGCAGTCCTTATCAGAGCTCGCAAGGTTGAAAACCCGGAAGGTCGGCTTTGGCAAAAGTTAGAGTGCAAAAGGAGAGTGTTAACACCCCAGTGAACCTCAACCCAGATCTACGTCTGGCCTGATTCTCGTCTTTGGGATACGTAGGCAACTTCATGCTAAAGTCCAGCCACAATCCATTTTTTAAGCCTGCTTGGCTCATCCATGTTGATTGGCTTATCCTTGTTCAACTCGACTATCTTATCCATGTGCAAATTGGCTTATCTTCGTTCAGACTCGGTTGTCCTATTTCGTTGGAAGATTCAACTGCAAGACAAATCAAGTTCAGATCTGAGGTTGTGTATCTCAAGAGTTAATTCCATGTTGGTCGAGTAGTGGCCATTTGCAAAAACAACTTTTGAGGATTTTTAATGAGGTTGACTAATTCTCTAAAAAATTATTCCATTTTTTTTCAAAAATGGACCATTTCTTGGACCCAAAGAAAGGAAAATTTCCAGTGCTCATAACCTGACTTTCATGATGTCGAATCAGAAAATCGAACAAGTATGTTAATCTGACTCTCATATTGGTCAAAATTGTTTTAGTAGAAGGCCAAAAACAAAAAATGGTCAAAATGATTAACTAGAGGCACAGTTTGAGTCAGGATTTCTATCTTTTCCCCATTGTCAACATACTTGCCAGAAAGGGCACCATACATGCCAGAAAGGGCACCTTGTTCGCCAGAAAAGGCACAACTGAAGCTAATAGCAAAAGGCTAAAAGCTCTCATATCCTCCAAGCAGCGAGGTATCAAGCCATTTGCGAAGCACGAACTAGAATGGAGCAGGGTATTCCACTCCCTCATCTGGACAGGTCTGATCACATTCAAGCTAAGCCAAGGACATCGTCAACCGATGTCAGTTGTAGATTGCAGATCTGCTGCACATCTGGTCGCACCATAACTCCTCTGTGGGAGAAGTTCAGGAGTTATGAGCGAAAGAAAGAGAATCTAATAGAATACTAGAGGCAAGAGCCCACAACTTTTTGTTTATCCATCAACCACCCAGGGGAGGGAAAAAAAAAATAAGTGAGATTAAAGAATAGAGAGATGTGCATTGAGAGAAAAAGTGAGAAAAGGGCTTTTTCAGAGAAAAAGAGATTGAGTACCAGAGTGATGTGAGAATCACAACTGAGAAAGGGTGGGAAACAATACCTGGTGAAGCTGTGGGCTCCTTGTGAACTGAGAGGTCTCTTTCCATTGGAACACATTCAATTGTTATGTTTGTTGATTTTGTTTGTCTCGATTCTTGTTTTGAGTCGTTTCGAGTGTCAATGGATGTGTTTAGGTTGTTTAGCTTTGTCTTTCCCTTTGTTGAATTGTGGTGTGCCGTGTTCAGTCGTAGGCTCAATACCCAGTTAAGAACTCATTCTCGATTTCAAATTCAAAAATAAATCATTTTGTGCTCGGAATGCTGTACCGTTCTCATGTATGTGCAAAACAGGATTTGTTCTTTCATAAAACTGCAGGGTTCAACCCAGGTCATGTGAGAACAATAATACCAGGACCTATCTGAAGCTACATGGGTTCCCGACTGAAACCAAAAGAAAAGAGAGAAAATTTGGAGCATCTGAGTTTGTTTCACCTTCAGCAAATTCCGAGATTGCATTCCATATGTACCTCCTCAAGTCATGTCAATGATCTGAAGTATGAGTGTACCTCTACCTCAAGCTCAAGCTCAAGCTCAAGCCTGCTTCAAAGCTAGAATGGCGATCAGAAGTGCTCTCCCTAAGTACCATTCCCTGTCAAAGACACAATGCCTGTGTTTGTAATGAGTTCCTCGGAGACCAACTGCGACGGTGGAAACTAGAGTTCGAATGGCGATGCCTAGAACACAAAGATTTGAAATTTTTGAGACTAAAGTCTAGTTTAAATACCCAGGGGTGTATCCCCGGCTTGAAATCAATATGGAAGCCCCATAGATTGAGGTAGCATGTATGCGCTTCAATTCTGGATACTAAACCAACCTAGTCTGTCACCCCGTTGGAGAATAGGGAAAGTTGTGAATATGATAAGGGAGAAAAGCGGCATCTGTGGCTTCTATACGCAGAGGTTACCCCTTGTCAGCATTTCAGGACCTTTGTACTGTGAGTTGAAGGTAAGAGTTCGAAGAGCACAAGGAGAGATCCCCGTCAGAGTAGAGCTTTTCATCACCAGCAATAGATCCGGCTCATATTTTAAAATCAGCTGCCTAAATTGGCCTAGATCTCCCCGATCCATTTCCAAAGTAATTCAAACTCCCCCATTATTTTGGCTTATATAATTTCCCGCCTGCGCTTGCCTTTTTAGATTTTTAATCTTGGTCGCAGATCTGGGAGCGGCGCTTGCCTTTTTGGATTTTTAATCCTGGCTGCAGATCTGGGCGCGGAGCGGAACCCCTAGACGACAACACGCCGCGAATTGCGAAACAGAGCACCAATTGGGGGACGACACGTAGCGCGGCGGGAGCGTCCCAGGTAATATTATTGGGACGCTCCTGGGCACCTATATAACTTACTCCCTAACTCTCTTCCACCAATAAAGTTTTTCAGGGAGTGACTTGCGTCATCCGAGAGAGTAAGTGACGTCATTTGAGAGTGAGTTATGGCATCAATGCGACGTTGTTTTAGAGTCCAAAACAAGAACATCTTCCTCACATATGCCCAATGTTCTATACCTAAAGAGAGATTGTTAGAGAAATAATTTTGGAAATTCCAGAATTCGAGCAGTTCGCTCAAGAGATGGAAGTGTCGCTCGAGCGTACATTTCAAGCTCCTAGTAGTTTTTCAGACAATTGCACAATAGCTTGAGCAATCGATTGTGCGCTCGAACGAACCCACTTTTACTCAATACTTGGCTCGAGCGACTATCGAGCGACCGTCAAGTGTGAAAGTCAAGTATCCAGTACTTTTGCAGTCTTTATAGATGGCTCGAGCGACACAATGTGTGCTCAAGTGACCCCTTTGCATGTTGTTGGACCGCTCGAGTGACAAAGTGTGACCTCGAGCGAACACCCTATTTTCAGTAACTTTCAGAAAGCTTTCATAAGTGCATCATTGCATCCTCGTGATTTTTAGAGCATTATTAGATATTAATTAAGACGTTAATAATAAGGAATTGATGTAGAAACATACAAGAAGAGAATTGAATTGAGATTAAACCTAAATCGAAATGGAACCTTATTGTGTTTTCGTTATGTATTTTGTATAGGTGGACGTCCGAGGCCTAGCGACGATTTAACCTACTGTGAGTAGTAACTTTATAAAGATACGTTCAAACTATATTTGCTTTCAAAATTATCATATGAATGGTTTATTGGAATGTTGTTTACCTTTAATGAACGAAGTTCTTCTTTGAATTATGTTCGTGACAGCCAATAGTGAGGCCCTTACTTGGGGGAAACAATATCATGGCCCATTAATAATATGCCCTTGCCTGGGGGAAACAATACCATAGCCCATTGATTAATTGGCCCTTGACTGGGGGAAACTATACCATGGCTCATTGGTCGTGGGGAAACAATATTGTGGCCCATTGAATTAATTGAAACACAGAGATCTCTGATGTTAGACCTTTGTGGTCACATTGACTATGGAGCATTGATTGACTCTTGTGGTCCTATTGATTGACCCTCGTGGTCCCATTGATCGACCTTTGTGGTCCCATCGATATCAAAATATTGTTACTTTATTGGATGTATCATTTGAAAAGACTATTGCTATTGTGTTATCGGATCACTGTGAATTGAATTCAAATGGGAATCGTATCGAAATATTATTGAACTTCATTCATCTAACTCCTTTATTCTGTTATTACTCACCGGGCGCTAGCTTACTATTTATATGTATATGTTGGTGAGCAAATTGGGCATCAAGGATAGAGAAGCCTCGGAGTCTACCCTGGTGTCATTCGGTTTGAAAGCTCGCTAGTTGGAGCAAGCTTGGGCTTAAGTGGAACCAAGCAAGATGAAATCCCTATTGTTATACACTTTTTTATTTTGTATTTTTGTTTTGTTACTTGGTGGTTATTTTGAACTTAAATCTATGGATGTTTGAATTATGTACTAAGTGCGAAAAATGTACTGTGATCGATGAATGTACATATGTAAGAGTGGCTGTACAACTATTATATAAGGTTTTTGATGTGCGCACAGCTCAATGGTTCATCTTCATGTCTCATATTTTTCCGCTAAGCCCCGTAAATTATATTGAGATTGATCTTGTTTATTGAGGCCACAGGTAATTTCAGGATTACTAGCCGGTCATGGTACTAAACCTACAGAGACGGGTTTAGGTTGTGACACTTTTCTTCTTTCCCAGTTGAAACCAACCCCTTATTTTGTATCGAGGTACGGTCTGGTCTTGCTTGTTGGTTAAAACCCTTTTCTTCTTGAAATCAATCCCCTATTCCGTATTGAGGTACGGTCTAGGTCTCGCTTGTTGGTTAAGACCCTTTTCTTCTTTTTCGGTTGAAACCAGCACCCTATTTCATATTGAGGTACAGTCTAGGTCTCACTTGTTGGTTAAGACCCTTTCCCAGTTGAAATTTGCCACTTTCTTCGTATTGAGGTATGGTCTAGGTCTCGCTTGTTGGTTAAGGCCCTTGTCTTTTTTCTTGGTTGAAATCAATCTCCTATTTCGTATCAAGACACGGTCTAGGTTTCGCTTGTTGGTTACCCCGATTAAAACTAGTCTCTTATTTCGTATTGAGGTATGGTCTAGGTTTCACTTGTTGGTTAACTAGTTACAACCAGTTTCCTATTTTGTAATAAGGCATAGTCTAGGTGTTTCTTATTAGTTAAGACCCATTTCCCCTTCACCCAATTAAAACCAGTCCCCTATTTCGTATTGAGGTACGATCTATGTCTCACTTGTTGGTTAAGACTCATTTTTGCTTTACTCGGTTAAAACCAGTTCCGTATTTCATATTGAGGTACAGTTTAGGTTTCACTTGTTGATTAAAACCCTCTTTTCTCCTCTCAAGTGAGTGTGTTTGGATTTTACCCTTTATTATGCTTCATATCATTTGCACGAGGCTTGTCTTGCATATTACTTATTACATTGCATTGCATAAATCATGAACTTTCAAATAGAAGAAAAACAAAACCATCTTTGCGAAGCATGTAAGTCCAACTTTCAATTGTATTTTGAGCATGTCATTGCCATGCTGCCCATGAACTATGCTGGTTTGATTCTTTGCAAAGGGATACGTAGGCAACTCTCTGTTCAACCAACTACATTTTCATCTTGTTTGTTTTCCTAATTCTTATGGCCATGTCAAAAGGGTCATCTTCGGGCTTTAACAGTCACTCACGTCATGAAATGACTTTGAGCTTTGTCAAAGAGGGGCAAATGTATACACCCTATTTTGACTGGACCTAAGTGTAGCACTTGTATCCTTTAAAGCTTTTGGGAAGTGTATTGAATCCTTTATTTTATTTTGGAAATCTTTGGTGTTGTTATATCTTGGTTTTAGAGGAGTACAAATCAATTTAAACTTGTTGGGATTGTTCATTCACGCTTGTTTACGTTGAAAAGTTGTTTGGGAACTTAGAAATCTTGTTCTGGGGTCGACACTTGCCTTTTGTTGTTAGCTTCAAGGGTCGACATCGGTTTGGGAAGGGTCGACCCTTGTCTATTACTGAATCTAGAATTGGCTGCTGAAATTTAGTGTCGACACTAGGGATTCCAAGGGTCGACCCTTGCCTGCTACACACATTAGTGTCTCAACTTTTCTTCCTAAAGGGTCGACCCCTGTGTGTAATTTTCAAATTTTTGGGTCAGTTTGGGCCCTAATCTTTGGGGGGTTTTGACTTGTTCTTTTCATTTGACTTTGGGGTTATTGTTCTATTAGTTCCTAGCCACTACAAACAGGTTCCAAAACACTTTCCTCTCATTACTTTTCCTTCTCTTTTTCTCTCCAACCGTGACTTCTCTCTTCTCTCTTTAAACCTAACTTTTTCACACTTAGATCTTCAGATCTACACACCTAGAGCCATCTCTTCACCTTGGTCTGTTGGGAAAGGTTGTAGATCTTTTCAAGGGATTTCTATTGATCCGAGTAGTTCATGGTTTCATCGCTGGTGATTTTTGAGTCGTCTCCTCTTCGCTTAAAGAGGCAGGGATTTCTTGCTCCTCTTCAATACTTCATCTATAGATAGTTATGTGGTACATTTTTACTACGAAAATGCCATGTATATTGGAGTTCTTTTTGAAAAATCATATGAAAGATATTTAGGGTTTGTGACTTGGGGGTTGGAAATTATTATATAAATTGTTGTTTGGGTTCTTTGGGGAATAGTTTAGCATGTTGATGTTGAGAGGGAGAAAAAGATCTAATTTAATATTATAGACTTAATGGATTAAAGATGAGAGAAAGTTGTGTAATATTTTATGCTTGATTATATGGATTGTGTGATTGTGTTAATTGATAAAAAGGTGGATTAACCATAGTATTGGAATTATTCTTGATTAATCATGTTAATTTGAGTTGAGCTATGACTTTGGCATTCGTGGATTTGCTTTTCTAAAGCAAAGGGTATGGATTTTGGTTTTGCAAAACAAGGAGAATGGATTTATTTTTGTAAATTAAAGAGGATGGATTTTGGATAAAGATTTGAACATGTTAACTTGGAAAGCAAAAGAGTTGATTTTCATAAGAGAAAGAGACCATGGCATATTGTAAATCTAGAATTGATGCTTGCGGATGGATTTTAAAGCTTTTGATTATCGTTATTATCATTATTGTTGGGACATAAGGTCAAGCGAACATCGGATTATTGTATTATGTGTGTTTAAATATTTATGCTTAGAGGTTTTGTCCTTGGTTATCGGTGGAGGATGATATTGTGATGTTGAATAGATTATGTGTATGTAGTACACTCGGTTTATTTATATTTGTTGAATTATGTGATGGTTGGGAATGTGCCTGCGCTTCGAATGATGGGTGCCATTACCTTCCAGCTAGCACCTAGAGAATTGGCCGCGCTTAGAATGAGAGGTACCGGTACCTCCAAGCTAGCGCCTGGAGAACTTGGCAGAGGTACCATTACCTTCCAGTCAGTGTTTGGTAAATTGGCAGAGGTACCATTACCTTCCAGCCGATGTCTAGTAAATTAGCAGAGATACCATTACCTTCCAGCTTGTGTCTGGTAATTTGGCATTTCGTTATGGAAAGATGTATCCTTGGTTTACCATGCTTAAGGCACGTAGAGCCAAATGTATTTATCATTATTGTCTCTGTGTATCTGTGTATATTATGGGTTATGATGGTTATGGTTCACTACAAGAAAAAACATTTTTGGCGACCATTTTTGGCTACCAAAACAAATTTAGTCGCCAAAAGTGTGGGAATTGGCTACCAAAATTAATTTTAGTCGGCAAAAGTCAACTTTGTAGCTACTAATTTTTTTTAGTAGGGGAATGTTAATTGTTGGCGACTAAAATAAATTTAGTAGCTAAAAATATTACAATTGGCCACTAAAAAAATTTTTAGTAGCTAAACATATCACAATTGGTGACTAAAATAAATTTTAGTAGCCGTAGGGGCACCTTTAGCTACTAAATTGTTTGGTAGCCGAATGAAAATTAAAAAATTTATTTTTGATCTTCGGCGACCAAAATTTTGGTCGCCAAACATATATTTTCTGCGACAAAATAACGTTTAGTCGCTGTAGACCTACTTTTGGCTACTAAATTGTTTGGTAGCCGAATGAAAATTAAAAAATTTATTTTTGATCTTCGGCGACCAAAATTTTGGTCGCCAAACATATATTTTCAGCGACAAAATAACGTTTAGTCACTGTAGACCTACTTTTGGCTACTAAATTGTTTGGTAGCCAAATGAAAATTAAAAAATTTATTTTGGGTGTATTTTGTGATTAAAAATTTAATATAATAAACTAGTAATAAATTAATTAAATCCACTTGGCCCATGATTTCTTCATCTGTCTTTATCTATGACAAAATATACATAGTGCATGTTCTAAAATTCTAAATCAAATTGATTAGTGCCTAGTTAGTCATGCAGGAGTCCCAAAAAAAAATTAACTATATTTTACAATATAAGAATATAAGAAAATATAAGAAAATTTTTAAAATATAAGAATATAATATAATTAAAATATATAATTATAAAATTTTAAAATATATAAGAATTTATTATTATCTGTCATAAAATTTTAAAATATAAGAATATAATATTTTAAAATATATTATTATATTTTTCAGTAAAAAAACATATTAGGACAAATATTTAAGGTAATTTAATATTTTTAATTTATATTTAGTCGGAAAATAATTTAGTAGGTATTTAATTTACTTTTAGCGACCAAATATTTGTCGGCACGCTACAAGAAATTGCACTTTTGGCCACGATGTCCATTTCTCATGGGCAAAACTATATTTAGCGACGATAACACTATTCGTCGGTAAAATTTTTTCTAGTGAAATGTGGGGGTTTAGTGATTTGTGTTTTTATTATAATTTTTCAAAGAGTTTTAAATATTCTAGTTATTGAATTGTAAAATTAAAGTGATTATTGAATTAGATCACAAAATGAACTCATTAAGCCCAAACACGCTCTTAAGTTGAGATGGCAAATTTGAGATAATTTAAACTTTTCCTAAGAATATTAGATTATCAATTTTAATATGTTTGGTTTTATTTTCAGAATCTTGTTTCAATTTTTTTTTTGAAAAACTGAAAACAAAATTTGGTGAAAAAATAAAAAAAATAATTATTATTTTTGTATAATTTTATCTTTTAGGAAGTCATAAATAATTTTAAAAAATTTTAAAATATATTTTTGATTTTTATAGTTCTCAAATTAATTTTAATTTTGAAAAAAAAATTATTTTTATTTTTCTTTTTTGGGTGATCTGCCTCTAAAAATTGAGGCGATGGTACCTCTTAAAATTTCCTCTTTTTTTCTAAGATAGGTAAACCCCTCTTTTGTTCACTAATTTATCTCTCTCTCTCTCTCTCTTTCGTTCTGGAAAAACACACAAGTGAGTTCAAAGAATACAATCAAGACCCTTTCTCAATCTCTCTGCAAATTCGTGGACTTCTCTAATGGCAAGATCCAATCAAGAAGCAATTGAGACCTTCATGAGCATCACTGGCCTGTCCGAGTCAGTTGCCTTGAAAAAACTCGAGGTGAATTTTTTATTTTTTTTGTTTTTTCCCCATCATTTAGCGATCGAAATTCGCGATTAATGTGATTGTTTATTGGAGTTTCAATATTTTGTGTATGTGTTGCGTTGCGTGTTGGGTTGTTGGAATTAGCTTAAAGTTAGGATTTTTTTTAAAATTAAAAAAACTGCTTCGATTGTGGATTTAGTTTGTGAGTGTTGTTCTATTCTTATTATCATCTGTAAAATGATTAATTTTCTAAAACCATCTTTCTAAAATGAATTTTCTAAAATGATTAATTTTCGATTGTTGGGTTGTTTCTTTCTTTCTTCATTCCATCTCTTTCTTAACTTCAGTTTTCTCTATTTTAGCAACGATTGACTTTACTGCAAACTCTTTTATATCAGTTTGGTGGGCAACCACCAAGCCGGTAAGTGATTTTAATTTTAAATTTGTTTGGTAACAGAAGCTAACTTCAAGCCTAGCAATCTTATCGTTACTAGTTCCTTTATCAATGTACCCTTATTTTTCATATAGTAGTGCACTATTTTTGACGCAATCATTATGCCCATGTTAGTGTCCAAATTATTTGAACTTTGCCTTTTCTGATTTAATACACCTTTATGACAATCATATACAGTTTTGGTGATTAGAATTTAGCCCATTATTGTCTTGTTTTGTTGATATGAAATTGCACCATTGCAAGGAAGCGGGTCAAACTGTTGGGGGAAGAGGTACTTATCTGTGGAACTTGAAATTCTTATTATATATATCTTTTACCATTATGCTCAATAGTTTAAAATCCAACTTTTTATTCTTTGGCCTCACTTGAGATGCCTGCAATAGACTTCCTTCAGTCATGTAATTGGTTTGTTGAATGTCGCTTAATTACAGCGGAGCTTGTCATTTATGTTGTCACCTTGTCTTGCAACATCTATTTCAAGTTTAAAATTCTTTGCAAACCCCATGACCGCGCATCCTTAGCACTGTCGGTCCCCGTACACTGTAAATCAGCACCATCACAGCCACTAACAGGTTCGCTCTCTTTCTCACTCCCTTTCACTCTCTTGCTCTATCGCTCTCTGTCTCGCTCTCACTCACTTTCTCTCTCTCTCTCTCTCTCTCTCTCTCTCTCTCTCTGTACCCCTTCCATTTCCCCAACTGTGAACTATTTCTCTCTGGTTGTTTATTCTACCCATTCAATTTAATTTTGCCTTCATTTCTGAAATGGGTTTGTTTGAAGTGGTTTCATTACTAGAGTTTTATGGGTTTGATGTTGTAAATGGGTTTGATTTCATGCCATTTTGTGGATGATGACTGTGTTTTCATATATAGATTTCTCACATCACTTCATTAGGTGTGTTGACGTTATCATCCATTTGGTAGACTTATCTTTTCTTTTTGTTCGTTTTTTTATTTTTTACATGACTGTTGACTTCTAACTCTGTACCATTTTGTTCTAGCTTTCTGCTTTGCTTTCTGACAAAGGACTTAACATCCGTGAGGCACACGTGTTCTCAACTACTGGTGGTTATTCTTTGGATGTATTTGTGGTGGATGGATGGCCTGTTGAGGTATTTCTTAAAATCTTTTATAACATCTTTATACTAATATTGCTTTGCTTTTGTGCTATTCTGTTTCCCATATTCAAATAGTTTGGATCCACTTCTTCTAAAAATGTTTATGCCATTGTTGTCTCTATCTGTCATGGTACCTGCTTTTCTCACTGTAGTGTATTCTTTCCCCAATCTTTCTCTCAAAAAAGGCATAGAGAAAAAGTAATAGAAGAAATCAAAATAATAGAATCCTACACACTGTTACTTCTCATGTTGTATGATAATTAATGTTCTCTTAAGAAATCAAAAATGCTTATTTTACTGATATTACATCTCATCTGGATGGTTGTGGAGACTAGCTGTGCTTATGCCGGGACAGTGAGGCCCTGTAATAAGGAGCATTGTGATTATATTTGCTTTATGACAGGGGTTTGTGGTGAGTCCAAACGTTGCTGACTTTGCAATGTTGTGGTCAGGATACAAAGGGATTATGTGAAGCTATGGACAAAGCAATTGCTAGAAATGAGGTAACTAATTTGTTTCCATTCTATGATTAATTGCTCCTCTATCCAAATGTCCTCGAGTTTATGGGCTTTCTTGGACCAGATTCAACTAATGATGGTATCTAGTGACAATTGAATCCAGTATTTGAGTATTGACTTGCTTAAAAGTAGTTATATTGCTATATGCTTTGATAGCTTTCCTGTTGGATTGAAAGTTTTTTTTTTATTTTTATTTATTGTATTGTGGTTTGGTTTGCAGACTAATAAGGAACACTGTTGGAAGTGGATCATTCCCACTGCAATTGCGGATACACTGTCATAAGCATGAATTGTCTTATTGAGATTGTCTACATCTCAATCCATGCAGTTTCCTTCAATTTGGTATGGCCATACTCTAATGTTGAACGTGTGCTGAGTTAAAATGTGTTTTTGTTTTCACAATTAATTGAGGTAGAATTTCACTTGTCTTGTGTAATTATTATTTATATTACGCGATGCAGTACTAACATAACAATATATGTACTTGTTCCCCAACAGAAACTGCACAATGCAATTAAGTTGGTACAAACCCTATTAACAAAGTTGGCTTTCCATTGGCTGGAAATTAAACATATCAGAATTTAATAATTAGATAATGTAAACATAATTATAGAGCTTTAGGAGGCATGTTGGTAGTAAAGATATCTAAGCTTTCAAAGGGGGCATTGATTCCAAAAACTCAATTGGGAAATTTATCGTTTTCTTGTTTTTGAAATGTAGAATTTTATCTTCTTTTTGAAAAAAAAAAAAAGAATTAATGTCCCATTGAATGAATTCAAAAAAACTAGTATTCATGTCCTCCTGTCATACTTTTATATGTAATTTGATTTGAATCACTCTATTGTTATGGTTGGGAATAGATAAAATCAAAGTTAATTTTAATTGATTGTGTAGAATTAAAATTATGTCATAAAATTCTCAACTCAACTTTTTGAATGATCCCATTGAATGAAATATCTAACTACGCTAGTTCTACTATACGATTAATATATACCTTAATATACTCGAGGTGAGATGTACAGTATTTATCAAGCTCCACAAACTTAACATATTACATACTAGATAGGAAGAAAATTATTGAAAAAAATTAAACTTGGAATAAAAAATTTGAAGTCCTGTATAGGAGTAATTTGGGTATGTAAAACTGTGTCATATATATGTGTGAAAATAGATATATATATATATATATATATATATATATATACGTGTTGTAGAATCTTATATACACTTAACAATGTATATAAGTGTTGTAGAATCTTATATTCACTTTCCTTCTACAAACGCAAGATCCAAACACAGGGTTGGTATGTGCCATTAGTTAACATCTGTCACCCTGTTACATCTTCGCTAGCAAGAGCAATGTTTAGTTTTTTACATGAACATTAGTTATTTTGTTGTTAGAAATTAACACTTTTTTTTTTCATCCCCCCCTTCCGCTCCCCTCTCCTCATTTTTGGGAGCTCACTGATTCAGGGATTTCTGTTTGCATGTCTTGATAAGACTCACATACTTGAAGTTCTTCAATCCATAATCTCTTTTCCTCAACTTATGATCTCTTTGCATGATCCTATCAGTTAAAACACTATTTTGAGTTTGTTGTAAATTTCATAAAGATTCTAGTATACACGCGTGACTACTGGAGCTTTAGTTAAATTCTAACAAACTAACTATAGCAAACCTAACCATAACAGTCTGACTAAACTATAGTTAAATTCTAACAAACTAACTACCTAGCCTTGATAATACACATGACTGCTGGAGCTTTTGCTTTGAAGTTGCTGGTTGCTATTCTGCTCTGCTATGGCTGAGATGCAGCTGCTCTGCTGCTGTAGCTGTGGCTGAGCTACTGCTGTTGTTGTGAGCCTGAGCAGCTGCTGCTGGAGTTGCTTGAGTTGCTATCTTATCATATTGATGGTTTAAGGTCCTTAGGCTATCCCAGATAATTTTGCAATTCTCAGAGGTAAATTAAATTGGTTGAATGAATCAATTATATAGATGTTTCCATTCCTTATCACTACTTTCATAATGTGCAGAATTTCTTCCTCGTGGAGAGCATTTTCATATTTCATAGCAAGTGTACGTACTTTTTATATTTTCACATTTTCATATTTCATAGCATGTGTAAGAAAATGAATTATTTCAGATGTACGTACTTGATAAGAGGGCGACCCAAAGAAACTAGCAGCGAACATAGAAATTGTCTAAAGTAGGGCCTTAAGGTAAAATTATTTAAATTTGGAATGGCTAAAGGCCAAAGTAAAATTATATATCTTTTCAAGGGAAATAATACTTCTTTTTATTATAAATTACTCAAGAATTATTACTGATAAGTTTATTTGAATGAATGTACTTATGAATGCCTTGGTCGATAATTACATGATTCTGAATGCCTTGTTCGAACAAGATGTGTGCAACTTTTTGTGGGTATTGATATGTTGGAAATTGTTCCATAGTGGCAATGGAGGAAGGGGTGGTGGGGAAGGGTATTGCTGGTGGTTGGTTTACATAGATATACATGTGTTTGTGTGTGTGTGTGTGTGTATAGGGGTTTAGTTCAGAAGAGAGGAAGAAGATTGGGGTATTTTCATCAATTCAAAGTTTCGTTAATACATATTAGCGGTGTGTTTTAATCCACAAACAATTAGAGGTTACGTGCTTATTTCCAAATGACAGGGGCTTGTGTGTACATGGCCCAAACCACAGGGGCTACATTTAGTTCATCATGAGGAAAAACCAAATCTGAAATTTGGAAAATTAATGAGTACCTGGTTGCATTATTGGAGGTGTGAATTACAAAAAAAGAGAAATATACAATTGGAGGTGTGCAATTACAACATGAAGCATTTACTTTATTTTTAATCTATTAACCTTAGGATGCTAAATTGTTATTTTTATGAATTATTATGCAGGTTCTAAGAGGTGGTATGAGAGAAAATATTTGAATCAACTATTGCAATTGTAGATATTACTGCTTATGAACGCGAGAAAAAATAGATTGTTACCTTTCCATTTTTCCCAGGTCCCAGCAGATGGAATCATAATTTATGGTCATTCTCTTGCCATCGATGAATCTAGCATGACTGGGGAAAGCAAGATTGTAAGTTATTTAGAATCAACACAAAATGGGGATTGTTGATGGCAAGTATCACGGAAGTATTTGAGCATTTAGTTTTTTATGTGATTTATTTAAATTAATTCACCATCAAAAAAATATATAAATGTGTATGTATCATATTTATAATCACCTAATTTCAAATTCAACCCAGTGGGATTCATTTTATGTCTTTACTCATTTCAGCTGTGCTCTAGCAACAATGAATTGTACTCTCCTTCACAAGCTCTGGTCAGGACCCATATGGTGTGGAAGAAGGACAAGAAGAGAATCAGGAGAGTGAGGTGCACCTGCTATTTCCCTTCCCACTGTAGGTATCCATAGTGTGTGTGTGTGTGTGTGTGTTGGGTGGGGGTAGCCATCCTAACAATAACTCTTTGGTCCTTGTGGAAAGTCAGAAATGAATGTATATTTAAGAATGAAGCACCAGAATTGTATATTTTACACTCCAATTTTGTTTACTAATTTTAGAATTGATTATCAGGTTGATATTTTGTATTACATATGTCGAATGGAGGGAATATATTTTGTATTACATATTTTGTATTACTAAATTATTGAGGTTGGAATATACTTGGGTTGTATGGAATTTGTATTACATATGTGGAATGGAATGGAATTGGATGTCGAATGGAATTTTTGGCATGCACATTGTCCAATGGTTGATAATATATATTTAGTATTGATGGATTTTGTTGTTTATACATTGTATAGGTTGTACTAATAATGGATACAGGTGGTTTAGAAATTTAAAAAAAAAAAATTCTAATATAGTATTTGGCTACTAACTATTTTGGTAGCCAAAAACTATTTTCAAATGTTTTGGCCACTAATAATGTAGTAGGAAAATGAATAAAAGTTGGCATCCTTTGGCGACTAAATGCCATGGTCGGCAAATAGTGCAATTAGCGACTAAAACTTTAGTCTCTAAATAGTTCAAATTAGTTTTGTTATAACTTTCGGCGACTAATATTTTGGTCGCCAAAAATATAACTTTTGCCGACTAACCCAACTTTAATAGCCAAATGTTGACGTTTGGCGACCAATAATTTAGTAGCTAAAAATTAGCTTTTCGGTGACTATTTTTTTAGTCGCCAAAGGGTCACATTTGCCGACTACACAAATTAGTAGCCAAATGTTACATTTTCAGCGACCAAACTTGCGTTTAGTCACTGAAACATTCGCCGACAGGGTTTAGGCGACTAAGTTGGCGACAAAAAAATTTAGTCGCTAATTGGTTTTGGCGACTAAAAAGTGACCTTTGGCGACTAAGATTTTGGTCGGCGAAAGTCTAATTTCTTGTAGTGGTTCAGGAAGGCTGAGTTATCTCATTTGTTGAGTAGATAGTTGTTCGTTGCCTATTGTTTTCCTTTCGTTATTAGATGTATATATGTATAGATATTAATATGTATAAACCGGACGTAGGTACTGTATTGAGATTGTGAATAATGTGAAAGACATCGAATACTTGTGAACATGTTTCACAAAGGCAAACCAGGTGTAAGTCTGGAAAGTGGGAGAAAATGTAATGGGCTTTGTGAATTTGTTTTCAAGAATTTGTTATTGTCATATGAATTTTGGTAAAAGGTAACAAGAAGAAAGAAAAGTGAATTGTTTATGTTGTTGAATGAAATGAATGATTTTGAGAAAGGTTCTTATATAAGTATATTTCTGTATAAACCATCACATTATGTATATGATACGATTTAAAGCATTAATGATAATAGTTATCTGTATGTTATTATTGTTTAGGATCGTATTGGGATCCTTACTGGACTTTATGTTCATCCCAAGTTGCTAATCCTTTTTCAGGTGAACGTCGAGAAGTTTTTCAAGATCGAGCATCTTCTTTATGTGTTGGCCACGGGCCTTTTATTTATGGGTGGAATGCCATTGATGCAAAAGGGTTAAACCCTTTCTTTTAATTTAAAAGATGTAAGCCTAAAGGCAATTTATTTATTTTTAACTCATGTCGCATTTACTTCATATCCAAATGAGAGAACCTTTAATAATAGTACTCATTATTGTATTGAATTTCTGTACATGATCTCTGAAATTGTGTTATAATAAAGGATTTGGTAATGGCATCCGTTGACATAAAAAGTGGGGCGTGACACTAAGACTTAGGCACTTACTTTTGATTACTTGACAATGAAAATAAGAATGTGTCTCTCTAAAAATCCTCAATAAGAAAGGTGGAATTTGAATTTTTTTTCCAACCCTCAGCTTGTTTTTGTCAAGTGTTTCTGTTTTTGTCAAGTGTTTAAGTCTTGTTCAATACTCTTTTTCGAAACTTTCTTTTCATGCTTTGTTCTGAGTATTTCCGTAATGTTTTGAGAATCATTTTTAACTTCAAAATGAAATGTTTTCTCAGGAGATTGAGCAAAGAATGATAATTCTGTTGAAAAATCTTGTTTCATGCAAAATAGTCAGGCCAAGGCCAAGGCCAATATGTTGGCCGGCCGACCAACTCTTTGGCCGAGCAGAAAAATTAATTGGCTGGCCGGCCAATTGTAGACACCCATTTTTGACTACCCTTAAGGCTTGGGGGCCTCAAGTTGATCACCCAATGATGAAATACTACATTGAACATACACTCAATTTTCTCAGCAATAAGCTTCGGTTCTCGAGTTTCAGAGCCTAAAACCTTGCACCACCTTTGGACCAAAACCTGTTTCTTTTTCAAGCCTGACCACCTAGAGGCCTGCAGGCCAATAGGTGGCCAGCTGGCTAGAAATTAATGGCCGGCTATCCCACACCTGGCCGGTCGGCTAGGTTTCTCGGTTGGCAGATATTTTGCTGCTAGCTGTTCCCTTATGTGCATGCATTGTACCAGCTGGCTCTATATAGTTATTTTTGACTGAGGCACCCATTTTTCTATATATAGAGGGTCGTACCTTATGTTTTTTGGTTAGAAAACAATTCCAAGAGCTCAAATTCTTGAAAATATATATATATATATATATCTATCTTGCAACACACATACACCTTACCTATACTTCCTAAACCAATATTGTAGCACTCCTTGCTGAGATTCTTGAGTCTAAATTTCAGCTCTTGAGGGTGCTTACTTGTGAGTTTGGGAATCAAAGAGTTACTCCTCTTGAAGAGGTATAACCTTGGCCTTCTTTACACTACTTCTTCGTAGCTCGACTTTTTCATGCTCCTTTTGAAAGACGAATAAGCCCTACAGCATCGGACTCCTGCGGTTCTGAATCTGATTTCACAAATGCAATGTGAAATAGATAAACACCAAAGAGTCTAAATTCGAAAAATCTTTTGGAAAATCGATTTCGAATCAAAATGCCCAAAATAGACTGCTTTGCCAGATATAGAGTCACCACCTAAATATTTTTGAAAAATTTTGGAAACCCAAGATTGTGCCAAAGGCCATTAGTCCGTCATCACCAAATTGTCTTGGCTCGAGAACATAGGTACGAGAGGGGAAAGGTCATGAATTGAGCACCCCTCTTGCCCTATCAAAGATCGACCTCTACTAATCATGATGTATTTTTTATTTACATTATATACTCTTGTTCCGATTTATTAGCTATTTTTACTATGTAACATATACACAATTATAGACTAATTTGCAAGAATTAGAACATTTGATTTCATGTTTTATTTGAAAATTGTTTTGTGAATTTGCCACTTGAAAAAGTGGGCTTAAAATGGACATTATCAAACTATCCCAACTCAAGTAATTAGCCTTCATCCACAGGCAATCAAACAACTATATCATTTAAGCAATTAGCCTCATGGAAGTATGCTTTGACATGGTAACAACCACACTTATACGATATACTAAAACTCAAAAGTGCTCACCTAGTACTCTGAGCCAAAAACAAAGCAAAATAATTAGAAAAAAAATACATGCTCCTAATTAATGCAATATGACTAAATGCAACACACACATTATATATTTTGTATGCTTGGCTATGAGCATGAGATATGATTGCATTCAAGACATGCGGTAAAACACATATTCAAGTAATGAATTTGAACATTGATATTGGGTTAGTATGATGAGCCGAACCTTGGATGCATGCAAGACAATGGATGCAACAGTTAAGAATGCTAATTTGAAAAAAATGATGTTCTATTCTAACCATCGTAAGCAAGTAAGTAAAAAGCAGAAAGACGTGGGGTTAGAAGACATACAACTTATTACACATTTGCCCTCGTGCAAGAGTGCGAATCAAAGTCCGAAAGTCCAAATTAACTAATTATTACAGAACCGGTTGAATAAATAAGCAAAGAATTAACTAGCCAACTACTCTATTACAACAAGGAAAACAATGAGAATGAGAAATAAACTAGCTATCTAAGATAATTAGCTACAACAATTACAAATGATAATTTCAACACTCATAATTAAGAAGACAAATTATAACAATAATAAATAAACTAATTAATTACAACAATACGCGGAGCATTAGTTTATAATAATGATGTAAGCGAGGATGCGCAAGGGTTTCATGCATAGTGTCCAAGAACAACTTTGTCTACCTAGGCTTGCTATGTTTCATCTTCAGCCACTTCCCTCTGTTTTCTACAAAATACACTACTAACCAAACATTGATGATCGGCTGGCCCTCAATGAAGCTTGGTCGGGCCTAAAAAAGGCCGGCTGTGCCTTAATTTCATGCAAAATTCTGTTTGTGCTCTGAACTGAAAACAGTGCAGACAAAGTTGTTTTGAACTCTATTTGTCTCTTTCATACTTCTTTGTCATGGGAAAGACAACCCTTGACACAATGGATGCGGCATAACGTCTGGCCGAACCCCAAGCAATATAACGCATTTTCTTTACATGGGTTGATTCATTTTAAGCTAGATTCATTAGTTGTTGCTACCCTTTAATCCATTAAGTCCAAGATAATTGTTACTTCCATTAAAGATTACGTCCACTAAGTGAGAAATATGTCAAACGGGAGATGATTCTCAACATGAAAAAGAGACTACGCCGTTGACAATGAACCTCCGTAGAGATTAAGCCATAAAGCATAGATCTCTAGTTCATGTTTTGAATAACTGTCAACCGATTGAAATAACTCTCAAATGAAAGAAATGAATAGCAAGTTGATTATTAAAATGAGGTTCTTAAACATGGAAATTAGTTAAAGAAAAGCTTATAACAATATTCAACAAGCTGTGTATACAAACTTATAAGACAACAATCAAGTTAATCAAAACATGAACTAACTAAACAACCTAAGACAGCCCTAAAACAGCCCTTAATGGATGAAAAATAGTGGCTCAAAGTGCATGAAAAGAGCTTAAAAGGTTAAACAACAAAGAGAGAAAACAAAGCTAGTAAGAACAAGGAGGGGTGTCTAACCCTTCCACTTTTGAAACCTCGAAGAATGATTTTTAGCCCTTTGAAACTCTGAAAATCAATTTAGAAAGCAAAGAAAAGGGTGTAAAATCATGGGTTTGAGCTATAGGTAAAGGTGAAAGAAAGAGTGTTAACTCTCTCTACCCTTTTAGTAGCTCTCCTAACCCGAACTTAAGCACTTGGAAGAGAATCAAAGCAACACACAACTACAAGAACTAGATAGCAATAGATAGAACAAGAAGTAAAAGAGAGGATGACAAGCTTATACCTCTTAAAGAAGTGAGCTTTTATTTATGAATCAAACTAAGTCCCAACACACTCTCAAGCTTGAATTATGGTGTTCAAGGCTCAACCAAGGTTCCTAAGCTAAGGTGTGAAGGTGTATATGATGTATGTATATAGGTTCAAGGTGATAGGCTTGCTCAGAGGGTTGCTTGCACAAGAAGAAGGAGAATACGGAGCTCTTAAGAAGGTGTAGAGGATTTTTAGAAAATTTTCAACCGTCAAAACAAAGATATATGGTCATTTTTATAAAATTTGAGCAAGAGGGGTCATAAATATCTTCAAAAATGGACAACTGGCGGGATCCCACCCAGAACAGTGTTTCTCGCTACTAAGGCATGGCCGGCCTTCAATAGCCATGGTCGGGCCTCACCTATTTCTCTACTTCAAACATAGCATAGGGTGGTACCATGTATAAAAATGGATTTCTTGGGTATAATCAGTGGGAATATGGGAGGTTTGGGATTGTTTCGGAGCTTAAACATGGCCCCTTTGTTGAGACCTCGAACCACACACAACACCACTTTCATCGTCGAGTGTACTAGGCAAAGCGCTCGAGCCTTGCGGGCGGTCAAAAATGGGGTGTCTACATTCTTCCTTTTCTTTTCTTGTTGTTTTTGTACTGGTTTTACACTGTTTTTATGGGTTGAAACTTGTAGCTTAAAGCTATCAAAGGTGGAAGGGCTAACCCCTATTCTTTAAACCTTGTTTTCTAAGTTTTTACCCTTGTGTTTCCCACTTCTTTATCAACTTTTTACCACTGTTTTTTAGAGTTTTTAAAAAGGATAAAAATGTGGTTTTGAGGTACAGAAAGTGGAGGGGTTAGCCAGCCCTCCTTAGGCTTGCTTACTAGCTTCATTTCTCCATTATTCTAGTTCACTTTTTCTAGCTTTTTCATAGTAATTCTAGCACTATTTTTGTGAGTTTTAGGACTATTTTAGTGTGTTTACTTCATTCGTGCTTTGTATAGTATGCTTGTAGTGTTGTAGTCCCTATAGGTTTGGTGGTTAGGCCTTAGACACCAACCTATTTAAGTTAATAGCTTTTATTTTATGCTTTCCATACTTGTGTTCACACTTGCAATAACCAACTCTGCATTCTCCCTCCTTTCTTGGTTTTCTTTATTTGAGAATCATTTCAAACGAGTGTTGTTTAAGGCATGTGAAAGAGACCTTTCCATGCTTAATGGTTTAATCTCTTCGGAGGTTTGTTACCAAGGCATTACATCTCTTTCATGTCAAGAACAACTTCTTGTTTGACACTTCCCTCCATTTAGTGGACTTAATTCTCATTTTTGGACTAAATGGTTAAAGAATAGAAAGGTAATTACAAGAGGTTAATAAAATTGGACTAAAATGGTAACAAGAGTAATAAAATTGGTTTAAGTACAATCGGACGTTAATTGAACCTATTGCGTCTCGCGTCATTACATACTCATTAGTGATGTTAATAACTCAAGAAGTGATGTCTACCACTTCCCTAGAGAGGTTACTCTATGATAGGGAGGAGGTTTTATTGGTCTTTACTTTCCATATATTGAGACTTTGTCCTATCGATTCATAGATCATCACGCAATGAGTTTGCGTCAATTGATGGTTTGCGAATCGAGTCGTGCCTCCCTGGATCTGTTCCATGATAGGGAGGGGCAAAAATGACAAACATCCCCCAGAAATGCACTGTTTGTGGTTTGTTTCTTTTCTGCTACAGCGGGGCAGTCCCCCAAAATAGTGGTCAGGCGGCTACCAGTAGACACCCCATTTTTTACCGCCCTTAAGACTTGGACGCGACTGATGGTTTTGAAAGTTGTGCAGTGCAAAGGGTCGATTTCTTCGGCAAGAGGAGAGTCAAATCTCAACTTCGTACCCCTTTTTGGACCAAAAAAATCTTGATCAAAAGATTTTAGACCTTAAAAGCCTCTCTGTCAAAACGTTTTTGAAATAAAGTTTTTACGATGTTCCGAGGCTCGCATTTTGTCAAACGTTGCGCTTTTCGGTAAACCGAGCAAGGACAAAGTGGAAATGAACAAAAGAAAGATGAAATTTTGAAAAATCTTTCAAAAACACCTTTTCTAGGGGTTTGGAGTCGAAGAAAAGAGGAGAAGAGAAAGCAAAACTAGTTTGGCAGAAGTTCGGCATGAATCCGGATAGGACCAAATCTGCGGGGCTTCACCGAAACAGGCATAACTCTTTGCCCAGGAGGAATTTTAATGCAAGGCTAGAGCCATTGGAAAGATAACTTCTGGGGCTTCAATGTGACCACATGGAAAACCAGAAAATCAGAAGGCCGACCAGCTTTTTTGGTCAAAAGTGGTTCAGCATGAATCCGGGAAGGAGAGAAAACATCCGCGCGGATTCACCGAAACGGACATAACTCTTTGCATAGGAGGAATTAAGATATGAGGCCACCACTGTTGGAAAGCTTACTTCCGGGGCTTCATTTTTCACTCAAGAATCTCCTAAGGACAAGTCCGGGTGGGGGAGATATGGCTGGTTGAAATCCATTTGAACCGAATCTACGCGGCTTCACCAAAACTGGCATAACTTTTTGCACAGGAGGAATTTTAATGCAAGGTTTGTGGAATTGGAAAGCTAACTTCAAGGGCTTCATAAACGACTAGCTTTGGGGCTTGAACCTTTTGACCCCTGGTCCTCCGACCAGGGGGAGTGGCCGGCCGGCCACTTGAATTGGCCAGCCTGCTTCTTGCTTTTTGCCCTCTCTGAGTACTTTACAGCTGTGCCCAGCTGGGGGGCATTTGGTGCATCCTCCATACACGTGTATGGAGGATCTTTGAAGCTTCCAAGAGAAGCTTTGACCTCTCTTCTTTATAAGAGAGGCCCTCCTCTTCATATCTAATGGTTGAAAAAAATTTCTTAAGGCATATAACCTCCCTCCTCCGTTGTCACTACTCAAAGCCTTCAAACACACTTGTTCTTGGTTATTTTACACTACAACTCCTAGCCAACCACCTCCACCATCCATTCTAGCCCCTTGAAGCTGATTTCTAGAGGTTGAAGGTTCACTAACTTGGTCCAAAAGCTCCAGCTTTGCTGCTCTTCAAGGGTAAGTGCCTATTTCCCTTAAACTTGCATTTTTTTTGCATGATTGGTTAGCCTTATTTACAAGTATTTATGGGCTTTCACATAAACTGAAAAAGTTCTTATTTTGAGCCCCTCTTCAACTTTGTTTAAGGACACTTTGCTATTTGAGGTCATCTACTTCCCCTTACCCTCTATCTCTCTTTTAGGGCTATTTTTGCATCATATTTTATCCCTACTTGTGAACATTTTAGAGAGTTGTCATAAACTGAAAAAGTTATTATTTTGAGCCCCTCTTCAAGTTTTATTCAGGAAATTTTTCTGTTTGGGGTCATCCTCCCCTATGCATGCTTCATTCCTTCATATTTAAGGCTATGCATTAGAGCATTTGCATTGGACTTGTTTTGGCCTCTTAGCCACTAAAATCCAGGAGATTTTCAGTGGCTTTGATGAGGTTTTGAGCTTTGAAATCATAGAGGGGTGACCCTCTCACCCCTCATTTTCTTTACTAGCATCATTGGCTTTCCAAAGGGGCTTTATTTTGCATGCATTGAAGTCACTTTTTGGGCCCAATTTTGTGGGTGTTAGGGTCTGCCTTAGGTTTTTCTACGGCCCTTTTGATCATATTTTATGTCTATAGTGCATGTGTAGAACAATTCCATTCAAGGCCTTTTGAGGGGGCCTTTCATCGTATGCTTCCTTGACTGATTTCAGGGCCAATTTTGTGAGTTTTAGGGCTGTCATAACTCATTTCCAGAGTTGGTTTGGTCATGCTAAGTGTTTATCTCATATGTGCTTAACAACCCCTTGAACGGCCTTCCAAAGAAGCCCCTCATTTTTGCATGCATTGGCTGCATTTCAGTGATTATTTGGGCATATTTTGGCATGTTTTATTCACTGTTTTTGGCTGGTTTGATGAGGTCTCATTTGCTTCATATATATGCCTTGTAAACCAAGCTTGCTAGCCAATGTTGCATGCTATTTTAGTCCATCATGTTAGCTTTTTTTGGCCATGCTCTAAACTAGAAATGTGCATGTTTTGGGACTGTCTTGGCTCTGTCTTTGGACTTCATGATCAAATAATGCTTCCTTTGTATACTTGTGGTTCAATGCATTGGACTAGTTTTGAGTTTCGGGGCTTATTCCATGCATCGAGTGCCATATTTCCATGTTTCGGGACCATTTAGCATTCTGTTTCAGTGCTGAAAATTACATGTTTGATGCCATGCTTCATCCTTGCCATGTTTTGGTAGAGTGGCATTTAATGCCTTAAGTTCGGTCCTCGGTTTGCGTGCATGTGTGCACGCATTTCGGTCATCTCATTTTCATCTTATGGCCACTGATGTGAATGTGGCTGAGGTCTACTCGTGTTGGTGTAAGTCCATCATGCATTGTGTATGCCATTTCATAGCAATGCGTATGCTAGGTTGTATGTTAGTCGCATTGTGTATGCCATCTCATTTGCATTATGTTTGGGATAGGAGTTAGCTCAAACACGGGAAACGAGGGACGTTTCGTACTCCGAGTGACGGAACGTGTCTCAATTCCCGGTCACCGACACTCCGGATTACTCGTGATGGAGTTTAGGTCTTGTTGTGTTTTCATGTGCATTCATTTCACATCGAGTCGTGCAATTCGACTCCTCGACCATCATGCATCGATATGCATGATTTGTGGCACGAGGGTCGAGGACTACACTCCCTGAAGAGTAGTCATGCATACATATGTGAAATACTTTACCATGCCCCTTTATTGCTCTCTGTTGCAGTAAATCAGAAATTAGCGACCTTCTGGAGTGTTGCGCAATATTCCGAAAACAATTGCAAACAGAGGCAAACCGGGGCAACGTAATGGATTTCAACGCAAGGCAACGCGAGCATGCATCATTCATCATTTGGAATAGAGCTGAGGCCGTCCATGGATTTGTGTGCTAATTTACCTGCATTCCTAGATTAATTTGTTAATTATTAGGATTTTGTATTTATTCGGACTATACTATTTATTCGGGCTTCATTATTCTTTCGGACTCTCCGAGCGAGGGCAATGTTGTAATAAGTGTGCATGAGTGTGATGTATGTCTTCCAACCCCACGTATTTCTCCCTTTTAATTACCAGCTTATGGTGGTTAGATTAGGGCATGTTTTAATTAGCATACAGTATGATAGCATGTTTGCATCATTCATCTGTCTTGCATGCACCGGGCTCGGCGCATCATACTAACTGCATTGTATTTCAATTCCGAGTTGAATACTTGTTATTTGTAGCATTTCATATGTCATCTTTAGAATAGCCGAGCCTATCTTAGTTGCATTTTTGCATGTGTTGCATTAGGCATTTCTGTATAGTTAGGATCATGCAGGGATTTCTAGCAAAGCTTCTGTTTTGGCTTGGAGTACTCGGTAAGTTTTGTGCTTTAGCATCCTTACATATGTGTGAGTGACTGCCATGATAGCATGCTTACCATGAGGCTATGTGCTTATATGATATAACTGCCTGAATGCCTGTGGGTGAAGGTTGGGTTATTTGAATTGGAACAATTCGCCAATTGTGAGTTTTAAGCCCACTTGAGAGTGGCAAATCATCATGTTTTCTAAGCCCAGCTGAGGGTGGCAAATCCACGTCTTAGCCTACTTGCGGGTAGCACCATCAAACCATTTTCAAATAAACAAACATGAAATGTTTTGTTCCAATTCAGACGACCCAGTCTATACTTGTATGATGTGCGTATCACATAGTAAATCTAGGCTAATAACCGGAATAAGGACGCATAATGTTTTCGAGACTAGATATCATGGTTAGTAGAGGCCGATCTTCGATCGGGCGAGCGGGGGTGCTCACGAAGTGACCTTCCCCAATCGTACCCAAGTTCCCCAGCCGAGGCAACTTTGGTGATGACGGATACGTGGCCTTAGGCAACGAGTCAGGGTTTCCTAAATTCCCCAAAATAAAATATTTAGGTGGCGACTCTATATCTGGCAAAGCAGTCCATGTTTGGTACTTCTTTCAAAAAATCTGTTTTCAAAAAATGATTTGCCGGGTTTGGACTCTTTGATGATTCATCGGTCTTGCATTGCACTTTGCGAGATTAGATACAGGACCGTGACATTGAGTCCTGAACTGTAGTGAGCCCAATGAACAAAACAGTGGGGATTTCCTCGCCGGGACATTCGGGGACGTCTATAGTTTCTGGCGACCCTGCTGGAGAATTAGAGAACTTGACTCGAACTCATGATATCTTGTTTTGATTACGCTTATGTGTTTCTTTGCATTGCATTTGCATTGGTGCGCCTAAGACACTGTGTTTGCTGTATGCTATTCCTGAACGGTTTGCCGGAGGCTCGCTTTGCGAAGCGTGCCATAAGGCTGACCGGTTGCGGGCTCTGCCATGACGGGAACACAAACCCCGGTTTTACCAGGGCACCGTTTTTTACCATTCGACCTAATGCATATCGGAATCCATAGTGACCATTCCAAAATAGGACAGATTGCTTACCGGATCATAGGTTAATTGAAACCGTTGCGTGCATAGTGAAACCCTAGCTCCTGACAAAATAGGACAGGGAAACCCTACCCCAACATAGGGGTGTTTTGGCTCTCACTTGCTTGCTATGTGCTTTTAGGGTGTGTCCCTACAGGAATGCATGTAACAGTTTGCAAGTCTGGGTATTAGGCCTGCGGGCATCAGTATCTGGGAATCAGTTTTACCTGAGGGTATCAGTTTACAAGCGGACTTTTGGGCAGAATTCAGTAGACGGCACACTCATTCAGCTGTGCTCATATCTGTTTAGGTGAAATCAGGCTGAGATGCTGTCTGTTTTCTCTTTTGCTAGGGTAGTCTTGGAACCATAGCTTCCGAAGGTTCTAATATCCCACGAGTACACCAAACTTGTGTTAATAGACTTTGTTGGGTCAGAAATTCAGTTCAAGGGCAATCAGTGTTCCTTTACCAGAGGTAGGGTGAAAAGGTCAATCAGGCACAAACCACCAGTACAGTAGCTACCAGCTCAGTGGTCTTTGAACAGTCAGGTTGAGATTTCGTGTCTACTGCAGAGATAGATATACTAGTGGTTCAATCAGATCAGGACAGTATGTCAGGCTTAGAAGAGATGGTGCGCCAACTCCAGGATAATATGAAAGCCGTGCAGCAAGACGCTTCCCGTCAAACGGAATTCGCCAAGCAACAGGCCGTGGTCATAGCCCAACAGGCAGAGACAATTGCCAGGTTAGAGCAGCAAATTGGTGTATCTACTTCACACCAGGCTCCTCCCCCACCAAGAGTTCCCATACTCGGGGAGGCAACCCACGTTCAGGATGATACAGACATTCCAGGTGGGCCAGCTCCCCCCCCCGGTTCTACCCCAGCTATCTAAAACACTCACCAACCTACCAGACTCCCCCTTTGAGTTCGAGACGGACCCCACAACATTGAAAGTGAGCAAGCTTGAGAAATTGATCAAAAAGCCTCAAGGGGCCCACTCTATTCCTGATATAGAGGATGGTTATACCAACTCAGTGGCGACCTTGCCGGAGCAGTTTAAAATGCCGCATATCGATCGGTTCGATGGCTCTGAAGACCCAATGGTGCACCTCCAACTATTTTTTGATATCTTGAGGCCAATGGGTTTGACCACAGCCCATAAATTGTCACTATTCGGCCGAACCCTGTCTGGGATAGCCGCAATTTGGTATGCAAAATTGGAGAACTCTGTGAAACAGAACTGGGAAGAGCTGGCTGAGGCCTTTATTGCTCAATACTCCTACAACACACAGATTGAGGTCACAACTCGTGATCTTGAAGTCACCCGCCAAGAGCCAAAGGAGGGTTTCTCAGAGTTCGTGACGAGATGGAGAACAAAGGCCTCAATGATGACTACAAGGCTTTCCGACAAAGATCAGATCAGGATGATTGTTCGGAATCTGCATGGCAAGTTGCTGGAAAAGATGGTCGTTCTACCTCTGTTTACCTTTCCATCCTTTCATGAAATGGGGGTTCAAATCGAGGATACCATCAAACAAGGGATCTTTGCAGAAGATAATGAGCCTTTGAAGAGGAATGTTGCTTGCAGTTCCAATGCTACTACTAATGGTAGCATAGCTGTGAAATGCTCAGAAGTAGACACCATCACCACTTCCCTCAATGGCCAAAAACCAACCCCTTCAACTCGGCCCCAAGCCCGAAAATTCCATCCTCTTTACATGAGTCTCTCTCAAGCTTTGGAAAAGCTACGAGAAGAAGGGCACCTAGAACTTCTAGAACCCCAACCCCTTCCAAACCCTCTTCCACCAAGATATGACCCAGCTAAATACTGTGCCTATCATCAACAGCACTGTCATGATACGAACCGTTGCATCCGCCTCCGTCATAAGATTCAGGATCTTATTGACGAAGAGACCCTAACTCCACCAAAAGGACCTCAGGTTAGTACTAACCCGTCACCTCTACATCTCAACCTCATCCATATACTGCCGTCCACCTACGACCCCAGCGTATACATCACCCCGACCCATCTACCCAAGCCTGAGGTGTTCATTCCAGAAAGCATGGACTTATGTATGATGGATGCACCTGGACCCCAATCATCTCAAACCTGTGAGCCGACTACTTCTGAGCTGAAGAGAATGATCGAAAATCTTCAGAGAACTGTGACAGATCTGGCCTCCAGGACATTAGCTCCGTCATCAACCACATCACATACCAGGGAGTTCATGTCAAAAGGCTCTCCAGTCTTGGAACGGGCTGTATTTGAGGAATGCCAATCCCTTGGCAAAGTGGAGGTGAGTGGAAAGAACAAGATAGGGGCGGACATGGATCCCCATGAACATCTTCTGTTGGCTGTTGAGGCTTTGAA
The DNA here is from genome assembly GCF_055761805.1 of Camellia sinensis. Classification (NCBI taxonomy): domain Eukaryota; kingdom Viridiplantae; phylum Streptophyta; class Magnoliopsida; order Ericales; family Theaceae; genus Camellia; species Camellia sinensis. The sequence goes on from NC_138975.1 coordinate 94,115,846, forward strand.
AGCCGAGGTACTGAACAAAGAACAAGTGCTCGCAGTTGTTGCAAAAACTGTAGACGACATTTTTGCCACTCAAGTTGGGGGCAGTTTGATTCAAGGGGCAAGCCGGGAGAAGGGCCGTTGTACCAAGAATGTTCCTTTCAGCTCTAATCTCGTGCTCAGAAGAAATCAGCAAACCCAGTCAGCGCCTGCCGATCCCTTTACTGGTGCGTCCAGCAAAAATCCACAAACCTCGAAGTATCTACACCGAGCACAGAGGGTCTTCCATGCCCTCTATATGCCTTTGTCCAAAGCTCTCCAAATCCTTGTTGAACAAGGCCATCTCAAATCCCTTGAGCCTCGGCCTTTCCCGAACCCTCTTCCGGCTACGCATGATGCTACCCAGTACTGCGCGTACCATCAGCAAACTGGCCATACTACCGACAATTGCTTCCGTCTTCGCCATGAAGTACAGGATCTATTTGACAACGGGGTCATCCTCCCGTCGAGCTCAGCAAAGTCTATCGGCACTAGATCGGTGAACTTGGGGGATAATGTGATGTGATCAGGGAATGAACCAGCTGCGGGTGGCGCTCGATTAACTCCAGACGTGGGAATGGCACGCACTGTTTTGAGCAATATGCAAACACCAGTTTTTGTGTTTTCTGACTTGGGTATTGAGTCAGTCTTGTTGTTTTGTATAGAGTCAGTCTTTTCTTACAGAGTCAGTTGGGTCTGTCTAGTTGTGCCGAGTCAGTCCTGTTTTGTTGGAGTCTGGTGATTTTAGGGGTGTTACCTCGGACATCACTTACTTGTTTTGTGTTTGTTTTTTCGTTTTCTTTTGAGTCTGTTTTTGCCGAGGAGCTAGTTGTGCCAACAGATTTGAATGAACAACAGTGATTTTCACACTCTCGTGTTTGCTTTTGCCTTGTGCCAGTTGTGCCAGAAGTTCTGAATGAAATAGCAGTGCTTTTCACCTACTTTTCTATGCCTTGAAATCATTGCATTGACCTAAGTTTTTCAAAACTTTTCAAACACTGCGATGAAAACGAAGAGGGAGGAATTCCTCGGGTTTTGCAAAATTTGATCAACTGAGAGGAAGAGAGACATGCTAAGCCCTTAATGAATGAAATCATGTTTGTTAATGTGAGTACTGAGAAGGATCCTGGCTTGATCCAGATTGGTTCTACATTGTCTTCCGCGCAAGCGATTAGTCGCTTTCTTAAAAGATTTCAAAACAAAAATGTTTTGCGCAGTCCTGCGAAGACCTATATGGAATCGCTCTTGAGATTATGCAGCTTAGGATCGCTCTCAGCCTTGAGACTCGACCCCCCCCCCTTTGCTTTCCGACCTTGAGCCTTAACTCAGAATGTTCAATGGTCAACCGCAATGTGAGGCCTGTGTGGCCAAATTCGAAGCAGCCCTCGACCTAGAGGCAGAAAAATGTCCGATTGTGCTCCAAGAGCCGAAGATGGATCATTCCGCAAATCAATGAAGATCGGCAAGAATGCCAAATCCCAGAAGGGAGGAAAGAAGAAAATACCATTGAAGGACAACTGAGTTGCTATCCACAACACTAGGGGCAAATTCAGGCCCCATTGGATGGACTCCTACATCGTCAGCGAACGGCAGCCATTCTCCTGGATTCAGATGATTTCAGGATCCCAAAACCATTTGACATGGACAAAGCTACATTTTTACCCTTGAGAGGCTCGCTGGGCCGAAAACCCGGAAGGGCGACCCAGGCAAAAGTTAGAACAAGAAAAAAAGAACAAAAAGAACAAAAAAAAGAAAAGAACAAAAAAAAAAAGAAAAAAAAAAGAAAAGAGAAAGAAAAGAAATGAAAAGAATTGAAAAGAAAAGAAGAACAAAGCTTGCAAGGTTGGAAACCCGGAAGGGTGGCCTTGGCAAAAGTTAGAGTGCAAAAGGAGAGGTTAATACCCGAGTACACCTTACCCTGAACTACGTAAGGCTTGATTCCCATCTTTGGGATACGTAGGCAACTTTATTCTGAAGTCCAGCCGCAAAACACTTCAAATTTGACTATTTCCATGTGATGGTTCTGATCATCTTCTGTATCCGAGAGTCTGGTTGTGTTCGTCGCTCTGAGGACTGACTACAATGCATTGTGGTGCCGTTCAAACAATGGGCAACTTTCTGTTGCCATACAATGTGCTGCGGTGCTATTCAAACAAGGGGCAACTTTCCATTGCCATGCAGTGTCCTTAAGATGAGGAGCAGTTTGCCATTGTTATGGATCTGAGGTTGTGCATCTCAAGAGTAGGTTCCGTGCTTGTTGAGAAGTGACCATTTGCAAAAACAGTTTTTGAAAATTTTTACTGAGGTTGACTAATTTTCTCGAAAATTATTCCATCTTTTTCTAAAACTTGACCTTTTTCTTGGATCCAAAAAAAGGAAAATTTTCAGTGCTCATAACCTGACTTGCATGATTTCAAATCAAAAATCGAACAAGCATGTTAATCTAGCCCTCATTTTGGTTAAAATTGTTTTAGCAGAAGCCAAAAACAAAAATGGTCAAAATGATGAACTAGGGGCACAGTTGAGTCAGGTGTTCTGTCTTTTCCCCATTGTCAACATACTTGCCAGAAATGGCACTCTACTTGCCGGAAAGGGCACTGTATTCGCCAGAAAGGGGGCACAGCGAAAGCTAACAGTGAAAGGGCAAAAAGCTCTCACATCCTCCAAGCAACGAGGTATCAAGCCAAGTGCGAAGCACGAACTGGAATGGGGCAAGATATTCCACTCCCTCATCTAGACAGATCTGATCACGTCCAAACTCCCCAACAGAGCCTCGTCAACCGATGTCAGCTACAGATTTGCTACACACCCAGTTGTAGCACAATTCCTCTGTGGGAGGAATTCACTAGCTGTGCGCAGAAGAAAGAGAATCTAGCAGAATGCTAGGGGCAAGAGCCCGCAACTTCTTGTTTATCCATCAACCACCCAGGGGAGGGATAAAAAATGAGAGATTAAATAATAGAGAGATGTGCGCTGAGAGAAAAAGTGAGGAAAAGGGTTTTGTGAGAAAAGCCGAGCCTGAGGGCCGAGTGATGTGAGAATCACAAATAAGAAAGGGTGGAAAACAATACCCATAGAAACTGGCTCCTCGTGCACCAAGTGGTATCTTGCCTTTGTAACACAGCTGAGTGTTGTGTCTGTGTGTTTTGTTCGTCTCGATTCTTGTTTTGAGTCGTTTGAGTGTCAATAAATGTGTTTAGGTTGTTTTACCTTTGTTGAGTTGTGTTTAGGTTGTTCTACCTTTGTTTTCCGTTGTTGAGTCGTTTTGGCTGTGGTCAGTTGTAGGCTCAATACCTGGTTAAGAATTCATTTCTCAATTTCAAAATGAATCGTTTTGTGCTTAGGAGTGCCGTGTCGTTCTCCACATTTGTGCAAAACAAGATTTTGTTCTTTAAAAAAAAACCGCAGGGTTCTACCCAGGTCATGTGAGAACAGTAAAACCAGGACCTATCTGAAGCTATATGGGTTCCAGACTGCAAAGCAAAAGAAAAGAGGGAAAATTTGGAGCATCCGAGTTTGTTTCAACTTCTACAGGTTCTGTTTTTGCATCCCGTCTTTTCTGATCAGACTATCTATTCAGACTGAGCTGTGTGCCGAGTAAATCGGATACTGTGTTATGAGCTGCGTGTTTAGAATGAGCAGTGTGCTGATACGAGCTGTGTGTTCAAAGTGAACAGAATATTGTGTTGACTGTTTCACTGTTTCAAGCCAGAATGGCGATCAGAAGTACTCTCCTTGAATACCATTCCCCATCAGAGTAAAGCGGTTTACCGCCACTCACTTCATGAGGTGCTTTCTAGAGTACCGCTTTGTTTGTTTATTGCATTCCCTTAGCATCAGGTTCCACATTACTTGTAACATATACTGTATGATCATACTTATTGCATTCATTTGCATCTTGTATTATCTCTTATTGTTTATCCTTTTACGCCGGGCAACATTTAGGATCGTGGTCCCCCAGGACTTAACTTAGGATGCGTAGAATGTACTCCTGAGTTACCTGACCTCTTCTCATGATTTCAGCGTGGTTTGAGTGTCCGTTTCCTCACACGATTCCAGCGTGTTTGGAATTTATCTCAGGTTGCATTGTGTACGCACCTGGGCGGTTGTTTTCGCACCTCTTCTCACGATTTCAGCGTGGTTTGAGTGCCCGTTTCCTCACACGATTCCAGCATGTTTGGAATTTATCTCAGGTTGCGTTGTGTATGCACCTGGGCGGTTGTTTTCGGACCTCTTCTCACGATTTCAGCGTGGTTTGAGTGTCCCGTTCCTCACACGATTTCAACGTGTTTGGATCTTATCTCAGGTTGCGTTGTGCGCGAACTTAAGCGGTTGTTTTCAGACCCCTTTTCACAATTTCAGCGTGGTTAGAGTGTTCTTTTCCTCACACGATTTCAGCGTGTTTGGAATTTATCTCAGGTTGCGTTGTGTACGCACCTGGGCGGTTGTTTTCGGACCTCTTCTCACGATTTCAGCGTGGTTTGAGTGTCCCGTTCCTCACATGATTTCAGCGTGTTTGGATCTTATCTCAGGTTGCGTTGTGCGCGCAGTTGAGCGGTTGTTTTCAGACCTCTTCTCACGATTTCAGCGTGGTTAGAGTGTTCTTTTCCTCACACGATTTCAGCGTGTTTGGAATTTATCCCAAGTTACGTTGTAGACGCGCTGGGCGGGTTGTTGGACCTCCTCTCACGATTTCAGCGTGGTTTGAGTGTCCTGTTCCTCACACGATTTCAGTGTGTTTGGATCTTATCTCAGGTTACGTTGTGCGCGCACCTGGGCGGTTGTTTTTGCACCTCTTCTCACGATTTCAGCATGGTTAGAGTGTTCTTTTCCTCACACGATTTCAGCGTGTTTGAAATTTATCCCAGGTTGCATTGTAGACGCGCTAGGCAGATTGTTTTTGGACCTCCCCTCACGATTTCAGCGTGATTAGAGCCTCCCCTTCCTCACACGATTTCAGTATGTTTGGAATTTATCTTAGGTTGCGTGGAACGCGCTCCTGATTGATTTTCTTTATTCTTCCTCCACTCACAAGTCCAGCGTGGTTGGCGTATGTCACCATTTTGCATCTATTGTACTCTCTGTTGCATCGCATCTATTATCTATTGCATCACATCTATTACATCCATTGCATCGTATCTGTTTTATTGTCTGGTCTAGGAGACCTTAAATCCTCCGGTCTAAAGAGACCTTAAATCCTGTATCATCATTCGCGCTGTTTTGCGCATCGTACTTGCATTTCATCGCACTATCTTGTGCACTCTCTGGTCTAGAAGGCCTTAAATCCTCTAAAGGTGCAATTCCTTTGGTGTTTGTCGTACCCGAACGACTTCTGGTGGTCTGGTATAGCCACCTGCCTGTGTTTGCGGTGAGTTCTTAGGAGACCAACTGAGACGGTGGAAACTAGAGTTCGAATGGCTCGTGCCTAGAACGCAAAGGTTCGGGATTTTCGAGACTAAAGTCTGGTTTAAATACCCAGGGGGATATCCTCGGCTTGAAATCTATATGGCAGCCCCATAGATTGAGATAGCATGTATATGCGCCTCAATTATGGATATCGAATCAACCTAGTCTGTCACCCTGTTGGAGAATAGGGAAAGCTGCGACCATAGTCAAGGAGAAAAGTAGTACCGGTGGTTTAACTGAGAAGAAGAGGACGATTCCCACATCAGCATGAGGTAGGACATTGCCGAGGCAAATCATTGCCAATTGCCCCTGTAAGGTACCTCCCTTTTCCTAGCTATCACATTGCATTTTAGTCATTATAGTGCATCGCATAAATCCTGAATTTTCAAACCGGCTTCGCTTAGCGTATAAGTCCAATTTTCAAACCGGCTTCGCGTAGCGTATAAGTCCAATTTACAAACCGGCTTCGCGTAGCATATAAGTCCAATTATCAAAATCTTTCTGCATATCATTTTGCATCTTGCCCCTGAACTACGCTGGTTTGATTCCTTGCAAAGGGATACGTAGGTAGTCTGCGGGCGCACCCATTTATTTGTCTGTATTTTGTTTGTTTGTCCAAGTCTTCGGCCTTGTCAAAAATGGGTCGTCTCTGGGTTCTGACATTTATTTGTCTGTATTTTCTTTGTTTGTCCAAGTCTTCGGCCTTGTCAAAAATGGGTCATCTCTGGGTTTTGACACTCACTCCCGTCACTTCTTGACTTCTGAGTTCTGTCAAAGAGGGGCACCAGTAGACACCCCATTTTTGACCGCCCTTAAGACTTGGACGCGACTGATGGTTTTGGAAGTTGTTAGTGCAAAGGGTCGATTTCTTCGGCAAGAGGAGAGTCAAATCTCAACTTCGTACCCCTTTTTGGACCAAAAAAATCTTGATCAAAAGATTTTAGACCTTAAAAGCCTCTCTGTCAAAACGTTTTTGAAATAAAGTTTTTACGATGTTCCGAGGCTCGCATTTTGTCAAACGTTGCGCCTTTCGGTAAACCGAGCAAGGACAAAGTGGAAATGAATGAAAGAGAGATGAAATCTTTGAAAAATCTTTCAAAAACACCTTGTCTAGGGGTTTGGAGTTGAAGAAAAGAGGAGAAGAGAAAGCAAAACTAGTTTGGGAGAAGTTCGGCATGAATCCGGATAGGACCAAATCTGCGCGGCTTCACCGAAACAGGCATAACTCTTTGCACAGGAGGAATTTTAATGCAAGGTTGGAGCCATTGGAAAGCTAACTTCTGGGGATTCAATGTGGCCACATGGAAAACCAGAAAATAGGATGGCCGAGCAGCTTTTTTGGTCAAAAGTGGTTCAGTATGAATCCGGGAAGGAGAGAAAACATCCGCGCAGCTTCACCAAAACGGACATAACTCTTTGTACAGGAGGAATTAAGATATGAGGCCACACCATTGGAAAGCTTACTTCCGGGGCTTCATTTTTCACTCAAGAATCTCCTAAGGACAAGTCCGGGTGGGGGAGATATGGTTGGTTGAAATCCGTTTGAACCGAATCTGCGCGGCTTCACCAAAACTGGCATAACTTTTTGCACAGGAGGAATTTTAATGCAAGGTTTGCGGAATTGGAAAGCTAACTTCAAGGGCTTCATAGATGACCAGCTTTGGGGCTTGAACCTTTTGACCCCTGGTCCGCTAACCAGGGGGAGTGGCCGGCCGGCCACTTGAACTGGCCGGCCTGCTTCTTGCTTTTTGCCCTCTCTGAGTACTTTACAGCTGTGCCAGCTGGGGGGCATTTGTTGCATCCTCCATACACGTGTATGGAGGATCTTTGAAGCTTCCAAGAGAAGCTTTGACCTCCCTTCTACATAAGAGAGGCCCTCCTCTTCATATCTAATGGTTGAAAAAAATTTCTTAAGGCATATAACCTCCCTCCTCCATTGTCACTACTCAAAGCCTTCAAACACCCTTGTTCTTGGTCATTTTACACTACAACTCCTAGCCTACCACCTCCACCATCCATTCCAGCCCCTTGAAGATGATTTCTAGAGGTTGAAGGTTCACTAACATGGTCCAAAAGCTCTAGCTTTGCTGCTCTTCAAGGGTAAGTGCCTATTTCCCTTAAACTTGCATTTTTTTTTTGCATGATTGGTTAGCCTTATTTACAAGTATTTATGGGCTTTTACATAAACTGAAAAAGTTCTTATTTTGAGCCCCTCTTCAAGTTTTATTAAGGTAATTGTTCAGTTTGGGGTCATCCTTCCCTATGCATGCTTCATTCCTTCATATTTAAGGCTATGCATTAAAGCATTTGCATTGGACTTGTTTTGGCCTCTTAGCCACTGAAATTCAGGGGATTTTCAGTGGCTTTGATGACGTTTTGAGCTTTGAAATCATAGAGGGGTGACCCTCTCACCCCTCATTTTCTTTACTAGCATCATTGGCTTTCCAAAGGGGCTTTATTTTGCATGCATTGAAGTCACTTTTTGGGCCCAATTTTGTGGGTTTTAGGGTCTGCCTTAGGTCTGTCTGGGGCTCTTTTGATCATATTTTATGTCTATAGTGCATGTGTAGAACAATTCCATTCAAGGCCTTTTGAGGAGGCCTTTCATCGTATGCTTCCTTGACTGATTTTAGGGCCAATTTTGTGAGTTTTAGGGCTGTCATAACTCATTTCTAGAGTTGGTTTGGTCATGCTAAGTGTCTATCTCATATGTGCTTAACAACCCCTTGAATGGCCTTCCAAAGAAGCCCCTCATTTTTGCATGCATTGGCTGCATTTCAGTGATTATTTGGGCATATTTTGGCATGTTTTATTCACTATTTTCAGCTTGTTTGATGAGTTCTCATTTGGTTCATATACATGCCATGTAAACCATGCTTGCTAGCCAATGTTGCATGCTATTTTAGTCCATCATGTTAGCATCTTTTGGCCATGCTCTAAACTAGAAATGTGCATGTTTTGGGACTGTCTTGGCTCTGTCTTTAGACTTCATGATCAAATAATGCTTCCTTTGTATACTTGTGGTTCAATGCATTGGACTAGTTTTGAGTTTCGGGGCTTATTCCATGCATCGGGTGCCATATTTCCATGTTTCGGGACCATTTAGCATTACGTTTCAGTGCTGAAAATTACATGTTTGAATGCCATGCTTCATCCTTGCCATGTTTTGGCAGAGTGGCATTTAATGCCTTAAGTTCGGTCCTCGGTTTGCGTGCATGTGTGCACGCATTTCGGTCATCTCATTTTCATCTTATGGCCACTGATGTGAGTGTGGCTGAGGTCTACTCGTGTTGGTGTAAGTTCATCATGCATTGTGTATGCCATTTCATAGCATTGTGTATGCTAGATTGTATGTTAGTGGCATTGTGTATGCCATCACATTTGCATTGCGTTTGGGATAGGAGTTAGCCCAAACATGGGAAACGAGGGACGTTTCGTACTCCGAGTGACGGAACGTGACTCAATTCCCGGTCGCCGACACTCTGGATTACCCATGATGGAGTCTAGGTCTTGTTGTGTTTTCATGTGCATTCATTTCACCTTGAGTCGTGCAATTCGACTCCTCGGCCATCACGCATCGATATGCGTAATTGGTGGCACGAGGGTCGAGGTGTAATAACCCGACCCTCGTACATGTTCTCTGTTATGTTTTCGGATCCTCTTTTATGATTTCGAATGCTTATTGTGAAATCCTATGAGGAATTAAAGTTAAATAAGTGAACCATATGTTTAAAGGAAGTCTATATGTTCAACAAGAAAAGTATCTGTAACATTGGAAGGTTTGAATCGAAATTGGAGGCCTTAAGGGCTTAATTATCTGAAATTGATTTTATATATGTGATCAGCATAATTTTTGGGTAATATTAGGCATTTTTGGGAAATTTCAATTTCAGATGTTTAAACGATTACTTTTTGTCCTTATTCAATCAATATATCTATATATATTTATAAGCTTCTCATAGAGTTAAAGACTTAAGACCTACCTCATAAAATGTTCTCTGGGACTAAAGTGTTGAGAGGAAGAACAAGGAAGCCTTGAGAGGGATTGAAGCTAAGGTAAGTTCAACTTCCCCTAGTCCAAACCTCTTCCCCAAGGTGAAATAGGAAGTTTTGATATAGAATGATCTAATTGTGATGGAGGTCTTGTGTGTGTGTGTGTTGAAATTTTGGTATGTTAATCCTATCATCATGTGTTTCCTTCATTATCAAGTTGGTATTCATTATTATGAGCATGATTTTGTGTATCTATGTTATGTTATGTGCATGTGAAACTAAGAACCTCAAGACATGGAAGTGTGTTTATGAGTTTCAACTTTTGGTCCATTGAATTGAGTTGTGTGCATGGATTTAATTCAAGCTAGAGTATTGTATATTGTACCTTAAATTTCATGCTTTTTGAACCATAATTTGGCAATGAAAAGATCCATTTTAGAGTTTTGCAAACACTCCCAAAAGAATGGGATTTTGATGCAAATTTCAGACCAAAACAGGGGAATCGCCGCACGTACGGGAGTCACTGCCACACGTGCGGCAAATGCTGAAAATTTTGGGTTTGGTTCTGCTTAAAAGGCATGTGCGGGGGCATTCTGCCGCACGTGCGGGGGGGGGGGGAGTTTGCCGCACGTGCGAGGCTCACAGCCGCACGTGCGAGGCTCACAGCCGCACGTGCGGCCCATGCTGAAAAACGTGGATCGCTCCGTTTTGCATGTAGAACCCTCTAATGTTGGTGGAATATGTATTTGATGCCTTTTAATATGTATAAATTCCTTCGAAGTAAAACGAAACAGAAAGTAATTTGATATGAAAAGGAAACTAAATTGTAAAGGTTGAATGTGTGCAAGGCACACTCCGGGAGGAACAAGCACATCATCACAACACTGTGAGTAGTAGTATCATTATCCGCTTTACATATGACTAATGATTTTCATTAGCATTTCGTTTACGCAACTATGTTAATGTTTCAAGTATGTAAAGAAAGAAATGGGAAAGATAAAATATCTTCCTTCTATAAGACTCTGGGCCTACGGCCATTCAATATAAGTTGTTATGATATGAAACAAAGTGCTACACGGAACTAAGTGCTACGACGTGAGCCACCTCTAGAATCCGTGTGAGACACCTCTTGAGTTCGTATAAGTATATTCAAGGGCTTAACGCCAAATTATCCAAGGGCGTAATACCACCCTAATTAAGGGCTTTACGCCACTATGTTTAAGGGCCTTGTGCCACCATGTTTAAGGGCATCATGCCACCATGTTCAAGGGCATCATGCCACCATGTCCAAGGGCTTCAAGCCATTATGATTTAAAATGTGATATGTTAAGCTGTTATGTTCAAGACTGGGCCTAAGGCCGTTATAAGATGAACACAGAATCAGGCTAACTATGTGACCTCTGCACTTCCATATGTATTGATATATGTCATGTTTCAAGTTGAGCATTGCTTCTTTTATGTATTACTATTCACTGAGCCCGGCTCACTCTCTGTTATGTCTGTTTCTGTAGGCAACCAACCAGGTGGTCAATCCTAACCCATGACGCCCGGTTTCTTTTGTCAACCTTCATGTATCCAGGCACTTACGAAGCCACTTATTTTGTGAAGTTTATTAAGACAATTGGCTTACTTCTTGACCATCCTTCCAAGGTTGAATGTATATAACTTCAACAGTTTTGTACCTGCCCGATTATAGGGCTGGGTCTGTATATGTGTTTGTGAATAAGTACTGCTAAGGAATATTTTTGGACTTTATCGGCCTATCATGGTGCATGTGATGTATGCGATCCTGGCATATTAGAAATAGCTCAATGGAGTTTGTTTGGTTTAATATTCTTTTAATATTTTGTGCTTCCGATAAGGCCCCATATGCTATATATACCAGGTTATATGTCTGTTTTTGAATGGGTCATGCTCGAACTTTGAGGGGCAAGTTTGGGGTGTGACACGAGGACTACACTCCCTGAAGAGTAGTCATGCATACATATGTGAAATACTTTGCCATGCCCCTTTGTTGCTCTCTGTTGCAGTAAATCAGAAATTAGCGGCCTTCTAGGCCGTTGCGCAATATTCCGAAAACAATTGCAAACAGAGGCAAACCGGAGCATTGTAATAGATTTCAACGCAAGGCAACTCGAGCATGCATCATTCAACATTTGGAACAGAGCTGAGGCCGTCCATGGTTTTGCATGCTAATTTACCTGCTTTCCTAGATTAATTTGTTAATTAATTAGGATTTTGTATTTATTCGGACTGCACTATTTATTCGGGCTGTATTATTCTTTCGGACTCTCCGAGCGAGGGCAATGTTGTAATAAGTGTGTGTGAGTGTGATGTATGTCTTCCAACCCCACGCCTTTCTCCCTTTTATTTACCAACTTATGATGGTTAGATTAGGGCATGTTTCAATTAACATACAATATGATAGCATGTTTGCATCATTAATCTGTCTTGCATGCACCGGACTGCTCGGCGCATCATACTAACTGCATTGTATTTCAATTCCGAGTTGAATACTTGTTATTTGTAGCATTTCATATGTCATCTTTAGAATAGCCGAGCCTATCTTAGTTTCATTTTTGCATGTGTTGCATTAGGCATTTCTGTATAGTTAGGATCATGCAGGGATTTCTAACAAAGCTTCTGTTTTGGCTTGGAGTACTCGGTAAGTTTTGTGCTTTAGCATCCTTACATATGTGTGAGTGACTGCCATGATAGCATGCTTACCATGAGGCTATGTGCTTATATGATATAACGACCTGAATGCCTGTGGGTGAAGGTTGGGTTATTTGAATTGGAACAATTCGCCAACTGCGAGTTTTAAGCCCACTTGAGAGTGGCAAATCATCATGCTTTCTAAGCCCAGTTGAGGGTGGCAAATCCACGTCTTAGCCTACTTGCGGGTAGCACCATCAAACCATTTTCAAATAAACAAACATGAAATGTTTTGTTCCAATTCAGGCGACCCAGTCTATACTTGTATGCTGTGCGCATCACATAGTAAATCTAGGCTAATAACTGGAATAATAACACATAATGTTTTCGAAACTAGATATCATGGTTAGTAGAGGCTGATCTTTGATCGGGCGAGCGGGGTGCTCACGAAGTGACCTTCCCCAATCGTACCCAAGTTCCCGAGTCGAGGCAACTTTGGTGATGACGGACACGTGGCCTTAGGCAACGAGTCAGGGTTTCCTAAATTTCCCAAAATAAAATATTTAGGTGGCGACTCTGTATCTGGCAAAGCATTCCATGTTTGGTACTTCTTTCAAAAAATCTGTTTTCAAAAAACGATTTGCCGGATTTGGACTCTTTGATGATTCATCGGTCTTGCATTGCACTCTGCGAGATTAGATACAGGACCGTGACATTGAGTCCTGAACTGTAGTGAGCCCAATGAACAAAACGGGGGGGATTTCCTCGCTGGGACGTTCGGGGACGTCTACACCACCTAACCATCCAACCGACCACTTTTTCTGGCCGGCCGGCCACTTAATTTTACACAGGCAGTGCCATTTTCATGGCAGAACATAGCAGAGGCTGGGGCTAAAACTGATCATTTTTCTAACAGTAAAACATAACAGTTCTGGTAGCAAAACAGAGGTGTTTTCAGGTGGATATTCCCTTTCATGCATGCACACTCCTTTACTCACTGTGGCTCATAAAATTAGTGCTTTGATAGTAGCGTGTTGTAATTAATTACTTAGATTCGTTTGAACTTGTAACAATTGGTTAATCTAGCTTATTCATTCATTTGGTATTGTAATAGTTAGTTAAAATTTGGACACTTGGACATTCAGACCCTCCTTCATGAGGGCAAATATGTAATAATGTGTGTATGTCTTCCAACCCCAATTTCTTTCTCCCTTTTATTTACTCGCTTATAATGGTAGCATCATGTTTTACATTTTAACGTCATTGCCATGACTTATATCCCTGTTTGCACACATAAGGATTCGGCTCATCATACTAATTCATGTCAATTCCAAATTCCTTACTCGAATATGTGCTTTTATCGCATGCCTTGAATTGACTCATATGCCATACTAGAGCCGAGCCTATTAATTGCATGTTGTATGTGTTACATTAATCATGTTGCATTGCTTAGGATCATGCATTTTTCTACTCGTTTTTGTTTTCTTTGGCTTACCTCGGAGTACTAGGTAAGCAGTTTTGCTTTAGCATATTGCACGAATGTTAGTGTTGCCATATCAAGTATGTTTACCATGAGGCTAAGTGGTTAGTTGATATACCTGCTTGAATGCTTATGGATGAAGGCTTTTTTTCACTTAAAGTTGAGATATTTGATTGATGTACATTTGAGATCACTTTTTCAAGTGGTACATATTCAAAACACTTTTCAAAACAAACATGAAATCAAAATGAGTGAAATAGTCTATACTTCTGTGCATCACATAGTAATGTCAGCCAAAAAATCAGAACAAAAGCATATGATGTAAATAAAAATCACATCGTGAGTAGTAGAGGCCAATCTTTGATTGGGTGGGTGGGGTGCTCAATTCATGACATTCCCCTCTCATACCTAACTTCCTGAGCTGAGACACTTTGGTAATGACGGACTAATGGCCTTTGGCATGAGTCATGGGTTTCCTAAATTTCCCAAAAAAATTTAGGTGGCAACTTTGAAATTTGGCAATGCAATTCATTTTTGGCATCTTTAATTCAAACTCGATTTTCTAAAATGATTTGCCGAAATTGCACCCTTTTGTGCTTATCTGTTTCACATTACACTTATGGAATCAGATTCTGAACCATGGGAGTTCGAACTGTAGGGCTATCGTATCTGAGAAGAGTAAACTCCTTCGAGGAGCACGAAAAGTAAGCTACAGTTTTTGGCGACTCTGCTAGGGACTTAGAGGACTTGACTTGAACTTCATGATGTTAAATTTTATCTAACATATATATGTTCTTTGTATTACATTTGCATTTTTACTCTAAGTCACTATGTTTTCCATATGCTATTTCTGGACAGTTTGCCAGAGACTTGCCTAAAAGCTAGCCAAAAGGCTAATCGGTCGTGGGCTCTGCCATGTTGGAAACATAACCCTTGGATCTGGATTACCGTTGTACCGCTTGATCCACCTTTCACTTCTCAGTGTTAGGTGTGAGAGATATTTTAGGTAATCTTGCCGAGGTTTCCCTTTTGACAGCACCGACACAGATTACCCAACAATCACCTATCCATTCTCACCAAATTAGTTCACCAGCATCTAACTCTCTGAGTACAGAAGAGGTTGCTGCCATGATGGCAACATTCCAGCGAACCATGGACACCTTGAATCGAAGGATAGCCACTCAAGATGAAACTATTGCTAACATGCGACGCCCATCTGGGGCCTCGGCGTCCACTGTACATCCGGTCTCGACTGCTCATCCGAATCTTGATCCACCTCCACCAATGGAAAACCCTCAGGTCCCGGATCCTCGGGAGATGTTTGCACACGCTCCAACTTACAGGCCTCTGGCATAGCGCCATACGGGACTCCTTCCCTTTGACATCAACGATATTAATCCAGCTATGATCAAAATTGCCAAGCTAGAGAAAGCACTGAAAAAATCCCAAGGCTTTAATTCCATTCTAGATATTGAAGATGGTTACATCGAGACTTCGGTCAAACTGTTGAAAAAATTCAAGATGCCTCAAATCGATAGATTTGACGGTAGTGGGGACCCCATTGTTCATGTTCGCTTATTTTCGGATGTTCTGAGGCCAATAGGCCTAACTCGGGCTTAGAAATTGCCTTTGTTCGGAAGAACTCTATCAGATGCGGCTGCTATTTGATACGCTAAATTGGAGGACTCTACTAAACAAAATTGGGAGGAACTATCTGAGGGGTTTGTCAACTAATATTCATACAATACTTAGATAGAAGTAACCATCAGTGAGCTAGAATCGACTACCTAGAACCCTAAGGAACCCTTTATTGACTTTGTTGCCAGATGGAGGGCAAAATCAGCCAGGATGACGAATAGGCCATTATAAAGGGAGCAAGTCTGATTAGTGGTTCAGAAGCTCAAACTGGATATGTTACAAAGAATGA
Source organism: Camellia sinensis (assembly GCF_055761805.1). Classification (NCBI taxonomy): domain Eukaryota; kingdom Viridiplantae; phylum Streptophyta; class Magnoliopsida; order Ericales; family Theaceae; genus Camellia; species Camellia sinensis. The sequence continues at coordinate 94,131,322 of NC_138975.1, forward strand.
TTGTGGCGCCATTGTCTACAGTTGCTTCTCTATATCCGATGGGGGTTCAAATTGAAAGTGCATTCAAGAAAGGTATCATCCAGAGAAATACTGAACCTACAAAGAGGCCATTCACCAAGAGTACCAAAGCTAGCAGTAGCACTATTCCTCGGCCCGCAGAAATCAGCATCGTCACCAGAGCAGCCAACATGTCCAATCCCTTCATCAGTACAACTTCACAACCCACCGACCCAAATCGAAACCAAAGAACCTTTACCCCTCTTCACATGAGCCCAACCCGTACTCTTAAACTGCTGATGGAAAAAGGGCACCTCAAATCCCTCGACCCTCAACCTCTCCCTGACCCACTCCAACCTAGACACGAGCCCACCAAGTACTACATTTTCCATCAATAGCACGGTCGCCCTACTGATCGTTGCTATCACCTAGGTCATAAGATCTAGGATCTTATCGACAATAAAATCATAGCTCCACTCACAAAATCAAATGTAACCACCAACCCGCTTCCTGCCCATAATCGAGTCCCCTTGCCCAGAAACATTAACCTTATCCATACACTACTGCCTACCTTTAACCCTAGTGTATATATCACCCCATCCCATCTACCTAAGCCCAAGGTGGTTATTCCGGAAAGCACGGATTTGTGCATGATGGATATAACACCTAAAACCAAATCAGGGCCTGTGGTGGTAGAGGCGGAGGAGAAGAAGAATGCACTAAAGAAAGGGTTGTCCAACACCTAAGTTATAGAGAAGAGGGCCTGACTTGTAGAAGAGTATGACCCAAGTAGATACATTGTGGCTACTGACCAGCCAAAGCCTATAGTCATACCACCAAACTCTCTCAATAACAACGCCATTGAGGAAGATGAACTAAGGAAAAATCAGAATGATTAGCCTAAACAAGGCCTTAATGACTTGGCAGAATTAGAGGAGGACCTGGCAAAACTGGAGGTAGATCTGGAGAACCTCTACTTCTTTGAAGAAGAGGATGTGGGTAGTGTACAGATTGTGTGGTGGGATCCAAGCCAACCCTAATCCAGCAATGGGTGGTTAACCTTAATGACTTGGCATAATTAGAGAAGGACCTGGGAAAATTAGAGAAAGATTTGGAGAACCTCTACTTCTTTGAAGAAGAGGATATGGGTAGTGTACAGATTGTGTGGTGGGATCCAAGCCAGCCCAAATCTAGCAACAGGTGGTTGAGTGAAGAGGAATCAAATACGGAGGATCAAATGAAGAGAGATTTGAAAAGAGAGGAGGTGGGTGATAATAGTAAAGCTGTGGTCGTACCTGGGGTTGAGGCTGTGCCTATGCCTGAGGCCATGCCTATAACTGACGAGGAACAAGAGTTGGAACATTTCCAAGAAGAAAGAATAGAGGAAATCCACAGAAAGATAGCCCTAGAGCAGGAAAAATGGAAGAGAAAAGAAGGGACCAAGACAGCAGTGAACGATGTCCAAACCATGGAGAGGCCCATGTGGAAGCCTGGTGATAAGGGAAAGATGCCAAAGAAACTCAAATAGTATCGGAAGATAGAGATTGAATTAGCTACAGAGGAGGAGTGGTATGCCAATGAAGAAAGCGATGTGAACTTGATCCGAGTGGAGCCCGATAATGGTCTGGCAATGGCTGGAGGGGAATGGTGGGATGACAGTGATCTAAGCCATGCTTATATTCATGAAGGGGGGAAAGCGGATACCCTTAATGATATGTGGTATACAAACGAGATTAATAACATGACCTGAAGTAGTCGGTATTTCAAACTCCCGGCTCTAGATCAGCCAGAATCCTCAGGGAAAGAGCCTGAAAAATCAAAGGAGAAGGATGTAGAGGAAGATCTGGTCTTGAAACAACTCAAGAAGATTCCGGCAGACATATCAATTTGGGGGCTGCTAATGGCTTCTCGAGAGCATAGGTGTAGACGCGCCCCGAGGGCTTCATGTTACTACAGTTCGGACTCAAATGTGTCGGTTCTGAATCTAATCTCGCAAAGTGCAATGCAAGACCGATAAATCACCAAAGAGTCCAAATGCGGCAAATCGTTTTGGAAAACTAATTTTTAAGAAAGAAGTGTCAAACATGGACTGCTTTGCCAGATACAGAGTCGCTATCTAAATATTTTATTTTAAAAAAATTTAGGAAACCCTGACTCGTGCCTAAGGCCACATGTCCGTCATCACCAAAGTTGCCTCGGCTCGGGAACTTGGGTACGATTGGGGAAGGTCATCTATGAGCACCCCCACTCGCCCGATCAAAGATCGGCCTTTACTAACATGATATCTTGTTTTTAAAAACACATGCGTTCTTATTCTAGTTATTAGCCTAGAATTACTATGTGATGCGCACAACACACAATTATAGACTAGATTGCCTAAGTTGGAACAAAACATCTCATGTTTGTTTGAAAATGGTTTGAAGGTGCTACTCGCAAGTAGGCTAAGACATGGATTTGCCACCCTCGAGTGGGCTTAAGAAAACATGATTTTTCCACTCTCAAGTGGGTTTAAAACTCGCATTTCGACGAATTGTTCCATTTCAAGTAATCCAACCTTCACTCGCAGGCATTTAGGTAGTTATATCACATAAGCAATTAGCCCCATGGCAAGCATGCTGTCATTTTAACATTCACATACATGTGAGATGCTAAAGCATAAACACTTACAGTGTACTCCAAACCAAAACAAAGAACATGTTAGTAATCAATGTATGATCCAAGTCCATGTTAAGATGGCTAATGCATCGCATACAAAATGCAACTAGAATAGGCTCGACTAGTCTAAAATGACATGTGAGATGCGACAATTCGATACATGTATTCAACTTAGAATTGAAATACAATGCTGTTAGTATGATGCGCCGAGCCCGGTGCATGCAACACAGATGAATGATGCAAACATGCATAGCATAAGGATGCTAATTGAAACATGCCCTAGAACTAACCATCGTAAGCGATTAAGTAAAAGGGAGAAAGAAGTGGAGGTTGGAAGACATGCATCACACATATGCACGCTTATTACACAATTGCACCCTCTCGACGGAGGGATCGAAAGAATAATACAAATTACATGATAAACTAACTAACAAGCTAATTAATTATTACACAACACTTAACTAATTAAGCAAATCAATTAAGCTATGAAAACAGTAAAAACAGCCTCGGGAAGAGGGGTGCATGCGTGCTCGGACGGCTTCGCTCGAAAATTCATCGCCATGTCACATGTAGCCTCTGTTTACACTGCTCCGTACCTCTGAAAACTGTGCCAACTTCTGTGACACTTCTGAACCAGCTTGGGGACTTTCTGAGAGTCCATCAGCCAAGAGATAGGGCCATCGGTCATGGGAAATTGGTCATCAACCAAATGTAAAGCTCTCGGCCAACAATGTTTAGCCGACCGACACTGAAGGTAGCCGACCGGCCATATCTTCCTGCAGAATGCTATGTTGCTGCAGCAGAGGAAAAACAGGAGCATGGCAATACATTTACAAGGCAATGTTTGCACGACCACCCTCCTTATCATGTTTGAGACTCAAAGGAGTGTAGTCCTCGACCCTCGGACCACCAATCATGCATTTCAATGCATGTTGGCCAAAGGAGCCGAGTGTGCAATTTATATCAAATTAAATGCACACAACACATAAGGGGGCCCAACCTCTATCATGCTTGATCAAGAGGCAAGGGATGCAAACATGCAAGCAAAACTAATGCAACATGAAGCATATCAAGGACAATGCCATACAAGGCTAATGGTAATAAGCATGCCAAATGCAATGCAACCTAAACAAGCATGCAAACATGCAAAGCATGTGGCAACATTCGAGGATAGGCAAGCATGCAACAACATGCAAAGGACAATACATGCAAACATGCAAAGCAACTTAACAAAAGGGGCATGCCAAATGCGATATAACTCAAGCATGCAACAGCATGCAATAGGCCAAGTATGCAACAACATGCAAGGCAAGCATGTAACAACATGCGGAGATGGTCTTAAACCAAAATAGATAGCACTCAAATAGGTCCAAATCAGTGGCCAAAATGATGCGACAAAGGCATGAAATACACATATAAACATGCATGCTAATGGTCCATTACCTTAAGCATTGTAGAGAAACTTTTAAAAATGCTTAAAGGGAGACAAACATGAATATTAGGCAAACATGTTAAGCTCTGAAACCATGTTAGGAGAGGTGCCAAACCGACCAAAGTACAGGAGCAAAGCATGCAAGAAAGCTTAAAGCTTGAAACTAGCCTAAGGGTTCAAAGCAAGGCTATACAAAGCAAGCCCCAAAGGGCCAAGAGGACCTAAAACAGTCCTAAGGCAGGTCCAAACAAGACCGAAAGCAAGCTCGAAACTAGCCAACACAAGCTAGAACACAATGCCAAAACATGAGGCATGCAAGGCTACCAAAGAGGGTGTTACACTACACCTATCAAAACCAAACATGGCATGATTTAAGTAATGAAAAACAGAGTTATGGCATGTTAAAGTAAGTCCAAAAACTCACTTAGATGGCATCCCAAAGACCTAAGCATGATGGCATTCATAATGGCACATCCATGAGGAATAAAATACAAACCCTTCAAAACATTAAAGGAGTGACAAATGCAAGTATATGAGCATACTATATGGACTGAAATAACATAAGTGATTCCAAATCACTGAAATGAGCCAAGTAAAGCATGCTAGTGACTTGGACACTCAAAGCTAACATGCTAAAATGCATGGTGGCTATACAAAGCATGGCATATATGGTCAAAACTACTGAAATCAGAGCTTAAGCATGTTACAACAAGACAAAAAGCTTCATGGAATCGAGCCAAAATCATGCTAGAAACATGGCTTAAAGCATGATGCATGTTAAGGCAAATCATGGGATTACAAGACAAGTACATGAAGCATGCATGGTATGTCTAAACCAACTTAAAACAGTGCTACATCATGGTAAAACAAAGCCTAATTTATACTGAAATGAAGCTAAAACAAGCTAAGCATACAAGCTACCAACATAAGCCATTTATGCAAGCTATCAAGACAACAAGGAGAGGGGATGGCCCTCTCCTATTTAAGACACCAAAACCACCTTTCCACCACTGAAAATCCTCTGGATTTCAGTGGTGGAAAGGTCATGCAAAGCTTAAATCAAGGGCCAAAAGGGATAGCCTAAAACAAGGCCTAACAAGGCCTTGGAGGAGGTAAACAACCCCAAACCTCAAAATAACCTTAAACAAAGTTCAAAAGCAAGTAAAAACAGAACTTTTATCAGTTAATAGCTAAACTTAAAACAATAAGCAAGAAGGGCTAAAATCCTAAGCAAGAAAGGGCTACCTAAAGCAAGAATGCTCACCCTTGAAGAACACCTTCGAGAACACCACACCAGCATCTTTCTCTGATCAAAACCACTCCAAGAACCCTAACAACAACTCCTTAGAAGCTTAGCAACCAAGGATGGTGTAATGCTAGGTGTTTGTGTGCAATAATGTGAACAAAACTCACTTTAGGTCACAAATACACACACAAATGATAGAGATAGGGAGATATAGAGATAGAGAGAGATACAACTTTCTAACCCTAATTTCAGAACCTCTGGGAAGGGAGGAGGAGCTCCCTTCTTATAGAATTCAATTCCAAAGCTTCTTGGAGAAGCTAAGCCAAAGGGAAAATCCCTCCATACACGTATGGAGGGGGGGATTGTGCATTCTAGCTATAACAGCTGGCATAAAATATCTGCAAAAAGAAAATGAATAGGGTTCGGCCAGAAAATATGGCCGATCGACCAACACAAGGGTCAATCGACTAAAAGGAGTGCCGATCGGCCAACACTTTTGGCCGATGGCAAGAAAACAGGGCCGATGGCTTCATGCCTTGGCTGATGGGTTGAGGTAATGGACAACAAGCCACCTTCTTCCCTCAAAAGCAAAAACACAAGTGCTTGGTCCACAACCAAGCACAAAACAGACAAGTTGAGAGATATTGAGGCAAGGCGCGCGGCCGAGACCTCCGGGAACTCAAAACGAATGGATAATCATCGAGTGTTCAAACAATGACGTCCAAGTCTTGAGGACGGTCAAAAAAGGGGTGTCTATAGTAGGCAAGCGCTGCTAGAGGCAATGAACCGAATGAAGCTACCTATCGACATCATCATTGACCAACTGGTGTCATTGGTTACATCAGGGGATGTTTGTTCGGTGTTATCTTTTATAGATAAAGAGTTGTCACCTGAGGGTGCGAACCACCACAGACCTGTATATGTGACCCTAAAGAGCCGGAAGAAGTGGATCGCAGTGGTACTAGCGGATATCGGCTCGGGAATTAATGTGGGTCCGGCAAGGACCGCTTACGCTATAGGTTTAAAGCCAGCTGACTTCATACGCACAACTTAAGCTGTTCGAGCCTATGACATCACCAGCTGAGAAGTCACGGGGACTTTTAAGAGCCAAATATTAATCGGCCTGTCTGAGTATGAGGTTGAATTCAATGTTACAGACGTATCGACAACTTTCAATCTACTCCTAGGAAGGCCTTGGCTATATCAGATGAGGGAAGTGTCATTAACAGTTCACCAGCTAGTGAAATATGCATTTAAAGGTGGGATTGCTACTATCAATGGTAATTTTGCAATCCATCCTCCGTAGGGAACAACCACGCCTCTGTTAGAAATAATACATGGGAAAGAGGATGTGTTCCTCTCCAGCTTCTCCTTGGCAGGGGCCTAACTGGTCCAATCTATCATGGTGGAAGATAATGAGAACTATGTGAGCACCCAATCCATTTACATGATGAACAAACAAGGGCATATTCTTGGATCGAGACTGGGCAGGAGTGGCATGCAAGGTAGTACTGTTGCCAGAGAGATAAGTCACAACCCCCATCCTTTTAGGCTGGGGTATAAGCCTACTATCGAAGACTGGAAAAGAAAGAGGAATGAGATGAGAGGGAGACTTAAAAGAAAAATGGTCGGGAGGCCATATGAACTAGTCCATAAGCGAGGTCGGGGAACCCTAAAGGGACGCTTTGTCTGCCAAGGGGAAGATTTCCCATTTTTTACATTCCTGGAGCCATGGGAAGATTTCCCATTTTTTGCATTCCTGGAGCCCGGGATTTGAGATTTTCTTTGGGTACAAGTTACCAGAAGATGATGATGAGAAGATTAACCTGAGCATCAATACAGAGCAAGGCGGGACTGCAAGCTTAGGTTTCGACGAAGAGGAGCAGCTAGGGAAGGCATTGGTTAACCTAGTAATGGATTCTAATGTTGGGACTAAGTCTGTTAACTTAGGGGGATAGTATTAATATCTCCATGATTAGGGATATACCAGCTGCAGATTTCTCCTTCCTCATCGTGGATGTGCCCGAGGCTTTACGCCTAGTCTGGCAATTTGAGAAAGGCACTACTGGCAGTTCGGAATTGAATAACAAGTCCGAATCTGATTCCACCGAGTCTATGGAGTCGGGATCCAATTCGACTTCTTCTGAGGAGTCTGAGTCTAGTACTTCCAGGGGTGGTAACCCGGATACGAAAGTCCTGTCTAGGTCTTCTTTCAGTTTTTCTTTTGAGACGACTGTAACCGAGGATCCTGGCTTTTTGAATGGGAATGCAGTAGATTTCACTTGCTTCTCTGTGCCTTTAGATTGTTATACTAATCATGATTTTCAAAAGTTTGACTTAAACGAAGAGGAAAAAAATCCTCGGGCTTTAAAAAATTTGGTTGACCAAGAGAAAGAGAGGCGTGTTAAGCCCTCCATAGATGTAAGCATAGCATCTCCGCCAGTTTTGTTTCACAAAGTTCCCCAATTTAGCATACCAGATTACTGCAATCCCAGACATGGTTCGGCCGAAGAGAGACAACTTCTGGGTTGGGGTCAAACCCATTGGCCTTAGGATATTAGAAAACAGGCGGAGATGCACCATTGGGTCTCCAGAGCCATCGAAGCGGTCGATATGCAGCATTTTAAGCCGCTCTGGTAAGGTAACTGCAGATTCAGCATACCCGTCCTCTAAATTCGGGATGGAGTTCACTCTTTGTGCTTGTTTGAATAACTTCTCCAGTTTAGTGACCTTAAGTGCAGTTGGGTCAACCTGAAATTCAAATGGAGCTTCGGTTTGATAGACAGGAGCTTTCGAGGCCTGTTCTGGGATTGGTTCCGCCGGATTGCCCTAAGTCTCTTGAACATTAGCAGTATGGGCAGTGGCTCCGAGTGTCAGGTTAGCCGTGGAAGGTGCTTAAGATGCAGAAGCCGCGGCCAGCTGTGGCTGTTGTTGTTGTAGCCGGGTTATCACTTCGGCCTGACGAGCCGTGACTTTAGCCAGACGAACTGCATCCTGCTGTAGTGCCTCGATTGTCTGTTGCAGTTACTGTATCTGTTCTTCCACACTGGTTAGGGGATATTGAGCCATAGGAATGGGTGATTGATCTCGTGCTGAGCTGAATGCAGACAATTGTTCCCAGACCAGACTAGACCCAGGTGAATTGAGAGGTGATTGCTGTAGAAACTGCACTGGTGAATTCTGCCTGAACCTCCCATGTCTTGTAACCGGTGGGGGTGAGGTAAACACAAGTTGCTTCTGAACCAATTTTGACCTGACAAAATCTATCGAAACAAGTCTAGGGGCCTTCTGAAGCTATGGTTCCAGGACTGGCTTGCAAAAGAGAAAACAGACAGCATTTCTGCCTGATTTCACTATAACAGATACGAGCAACGCTGAATGACTGTACTCTCTACCGAATTCTGCCCCAAAATAGATACCAACTTGGCAAGTGATATGCACATCCTTGTACAGTTCACTATAAAGCACATACCAGTTAAAATGAGAGCCAAAACACCCTTATGATGGGGTAGGGTTACCCTGTCCTAGTTTTGTCAGGAGCTAGGGGTTCACTACGCACGCATGCGGTTTCATACAATCCTGCATTCGGGTGAGCAACCTGTCCTAGTTTGGAACAGTCTCTATGGCTTCCGATATGCAACTAGGTCTATTGGTCAAAAGGGTGCCTCAGCAAGTCCACCTAATATACCTCTCGCTTATAACACCGAGAAGTGAAAGAAGGATCAAATGGTGCAGCGATAGTCCAGATCTGAGGTTTGTGTTCCCGTTGTGGTAGAGCCTATAACCGATCAACCTTGTGGCATGCTTTTCCAAGTAAGCCTCTGGAAAACCATTCAGGAATAACAGATGGCAAACACTGTAACTTAGGTGCACTGATGCCTATGCAAATGCAATGCAAAGAAACACATAAATGTAGATAAAACAATATATCATGAGTTTGAGTCAAGTTCTCTAAATCCCCAGTAGAGTCGCCAGAAACTGTAGACCCGACTTTCTTCGCACGCCCCTCTTTCGGAGAGCTGCAAATTGGTTTCCTACAGTTCGGACTCCTGTCACAGTTCTGAATCTAATCTCACAAAGTGCAATATGAGACTGATAAACACCAAAGAGTCCAATCCGGAAAATCATCTTGAAAAATCGATTTGGAATCAAATAATTCCAAAATTGGACTGCTTGGCCAGATTACAGAGTCGCCACCTAAAAATTTTATTTTGGAAAATTTAGGAAACCCTGACTCGTGCCAAAGGCCACGTGTCTGTTATCACCAAATTTGCCTCGGCTCGAGAACTTGGGTACGAGAGAGGAAGGTCTTGAAATGAGCACCCCCACTCGCCCGATCAAAGGATCAACCTCTACTAGGCATGATATGTTGTTTTATAAACCTCATGTGTTCTTATCCGGTTATTATCTAACTTTACTATGTGATGCACACATACAAGTATAGACTTAATCGCGAGAATTGGAACAAAACAACTCATTCTTGTTTTCGAAAATGGTTTGAAAGTGCCACTCACAAGTGGGCTAAAGCGCGGATTTGCCACCCTCAAGTGGGCTTTAAAACATGATTTTGTCACTTCAAAAAGTGGGCTTAAAACTCACAATCATCGAATTGTTCCAATTTAGGCAACAAAGCCACCGCTCACAAGTATTCATGTAGTTTTAACAAATGAGCACATAGCCACATGACAAGCATGCTATCATGGCAACACTCACACTCATGCAAGTATGCTAAAGCATAAAACTTACAGTGTACTCCGAGACGAAACAAAAGCTAGTTAGAAATATGCATGATCCTAACTATTCAAAAAGCCTAATGCAACACATGCAATATGCGATTAATAGGCTCGGCTATGTAAGATGAATACAACAATTTGATACACGTATTCAAAAAAGTATTGAAATACGATGCAGTTTGAATGATGCGCCGAGCCTGGTGCATGCAAGATGAATAAATGGTGCAAACATGCAAAGCATAAGGGTATGCTAATCAAAATGTGCCCTAAACTAACCATCGAAAGCTGTTAAGTAAAAGGGAGAAAGAAATGGGGTAGGAAGACATGCACACACGCACGCACACTTATCACAACATTGCGCCCTCTCGAAGGAGGGTCTGAATAAATAAGCTAAGCTACACTAAGCTAAGCTAATTATTATAAACTAACTAATTAACTATTCTAGCTAATTAATTATTACAACACAAATTAACTAGCTATGCTAAGCTAATTAAAATATTACAAAATAGATTAAACTAATTAATTACAACACATGTATTAATTAGTTACAACTAGCTAATGAAGCGATAAAGTGGCCTTGCGGGCGAGGGAGACATGCATGCTCGGTTGGCTTCCTCCCGAAAATCTGTCGCCTCGCCATCGGTTGCCTCTGTTTGCACTCGCCTTGATCTCTAAACACTGTACCAGCTTCCAGACTGCCTTTGCTCAGAAACAAGAACATTTTTGCACAAAAACTGATTGGTGGCCGGTCGGCCACAAAAGGTGGTTGTCGGCCACAAACATTGGCCGGTCGGCTAGTTTAATGGCCGGTCGGCTACGTCAAGTGGCCGGTCGGCCACCCCTTTTTTCAAAATTCTATTTTTGCTACAATAGAGAGCAACAGAGGCAAAACAATGTATTTGCAAGGAAAAGTGTGTATTGCCACCCTCCTCATCATTTCTCAAGCTTAAAGGAGTGTGGCACTTGGCTCTCAAGCCACCAATCAAACATTTTCATGCATGATGGCCGAGAAACCAAGCTTGTACAAGTTTGATGAATGCACACATAAGACTCAAATGGCCACCACCCTATCATGCATGATCAAGGGTGATAGAGACAAAGGAGATTGGCTCATTTCATCAGTTTGAGTATGAAATGGACCAATTTACCTTGTGTTCAATATAACGTCCGATTAAACACAATGCAATGCAAAGACAACATGCTTATCTTGGTCATGTTTTACTTGATTCATTTTGTTTACACATTTTACATTACCGATTAATCTTTTAACCGATTAAGCCCAATGTGAAAGTCCTCTAATTAGAAAGATGGCCTAAGCCACAAGTACCTTGAGCATGAAAGAGGCCTCATGCTGTTGGTTAGTAGAAACTCTCAAGAGAGGATTAAAATCATTTGGCAAGAGAGCCTCAATTCCACACTTAAGCCAACAAGGGGCTTATGGCCACTTTCAAAACAAATTAAAAGTGAAGAATGGTGGGAGGTTGCAGATTTTTCAGTGCTGAAATGGCATAAAAAATAGTGCTACAACATGCAAGCAACACATGCACAACATGTTAAAAGCCAAAAACATCAAAGCTAGTGAAGAGCACTACACTAGAGGCATGCAATACCTAGCTCAAATGATCAAACCAGCTCTGGACAAAGCTTAAACATGCCAAATCAGTGGCCAAATCATGCTGGAATTAAAGCACAAAAACCTATAAAAACATGCTCCTGCATTGGCTCGCAAGCCAGGCTCAAAACACAACTCTAAAGCAATGAAAGAGTGAAGTATGTGAGAGTGTGACAAGGCTATACACACTGAAATCATATGAAAAATGATGCTACAACATGCAATCAACTCAAACACTTCATGCTAGAGGCCTTAAAACACTAGGCTAGTGAAGCCATTTGCACTATAGCTATACAAAACATGGTTCATAAGGGATAAACAGTCCAAAATAGTCCTAAAACAACTTAAAAGAAGTCCTAAAACATGCTTGAAGTAAGCTAAAAAAGAGCTAGAATGAAGGGCCAACACATGGCACAAGCTAGTCTATTAAGCACAATTGCACTATAAGCATACAAGGCAAGCCTCAAGTGGCCAAACCAACTCAAAACAGAGCAAAAGCTAGTAAAAAAAGTAGCAAAAACATGCTGAGATCAAGTCATAAGATCATAGAAAAACATGCTCACATGTTAGGCTATCTACATATGCAAACAAGGCACATGGAAGGGAGGCCACCCCCTCCTATTTTCGACCTCAAAACATAGTTTTTACCACTGAAAATTCTCTGATTTTTAGTGGTTAGAAAGGCCAAAAAGTTTGATTTAAAACAACTTTGAAAGATGGCACAACAACTTAGCAAGCATGCTACAAGAAGGGTGGACCAACCCTAGCTTCAAAAAGGGTTTAAACCACCATTTTTAAACCTTAAAAACCGAGGTTTTTGTAGTTGAAAGCCAAGCCAAAAATAGTTTTCAAAGGTGGTAAAACAAGTGTGCAAAATAAGCTTGAAGAAGGTAAGTCATATACCTTTGAAGCACAACACATAAACAACCACTATCTGAGCTAAAACCAGCCTTCAATAGCCCAAAATAAGCCCCAAGATGCCTCAGCTCCAAGGTGGTCCAATTTGGTTAAGGGGTTGTATGTAAATGTGTGGAGAATTCTATCTTTTAAGCATAAAGAAGAGAGAGAGAGAGAGAGAGAGAGAGAGAGAGAGAGATGTAGAGAGAGAGAGGATTCTTAGAGAGAGAGGCTCCCAAAATTTGCTAACCTTGCAATATGAGAGATATGGCCTCTATATATAGGAAAAAGAGAGCCTTGGGTCGAAATATCTGATTTAGAGACAGCTGGAGCATTTGGAAGACAACTGGAGCAAAATATCTGCAAATTCTGAGCTTTCTGTACACTTATGGCTGACCGGCCACCATTGGTGGCCAACCAGCCACTAATGGTGGCCGACTAGGGTCACTTCTGGCTGACCTATGGCCGGTAAGCTCCATTTGTGGCCGGCACACTCCCCCAGTGGCCGACAGCAAAAACTGGTCCCTATTCCTGACTTCAAACAAGCATAACTCCTTCATCTGGACTCCTTTTCAGGTCATTCTTGAGCCTAAATTGAATCCCTAGAAGTCTTCTTTCCAACGGTGCAGTCTCACATCAAAATTATAAGTGTGCTAAGAGATATCTGACTTTTAGTGAAGACTGCTCAGTTTCGATCCAACCAGGTTGATGCCTAACTTCAACCAGCCATATCTCTCTCATCTGGACTCGGCTTTAAGAGATTCTTGAGTACAAAATGAAGCCCCAGAAGTCCACTTTCCAATGATGGCAGCCTCATAGCTAAAATATAAGTGTACAAATGGATAGGCCTGATTTACCGAGGGCCGCTCGACTCTCCTTTAATGATTTATGCTCAACTTCTTCCCCAACTTGGTTTCTTCCCTCCCCTCCAATTTTCTCCAACTCCAAACCTCTAAACAAGATGTTTTGGAAGATTTTTTTAAGAGTTCACCTCTCTTCCATTTATTCCCACTTTGTCCTTGCTCAGTTTACCGAAAAGCACAACATTTAACAAAATGCGAGCCTCGGAACATCGTAGAAACTTTTTTTTTTCAAAATATTTTGAAAGAAAGGGTTTTAGGGTCTAAAATCTTTGGTCAAAAAGTCTTGGTCCAAAAATGGGGTGTGAGGTTTGGGATTTGACTCTCTCCTTGACGAAGAAATCGAACCATTTGCACAAGATTGCCTGCACCATCAAGTAAGCAATCAGTGGCGCTCAAGTCTTAAGGGCGGTAAAAAATGGGGTGTCTACAGTTGCCCCTCTTTGACAGAGCTCAGAGTCATGAAATGGCGTGAGTGAATGTCAAATCCTAGAGACGACCCATTTCTGACAAGGCCGAAGACTTGGACAAATAAACAAAAAGTAAATTTAGTTGGTTGAACCCGAAGGTTGCCTACTTATCCCCTTGCAAGGAATCAAACCAGCGTAGTTCAGGGGCAGGATACAAAATGATACACAATACAAGAAAACAATGTAATGATATACAATGTAATTGAATCATCAAATCACAAGCAGTGCAAAACCACCCAAATATCATAAAGTGATGGAGATGCAAAATCAAACTACCTTTAACACAGAAAAGGTGCTGGAACCCTTAGACCACAATTCTCTTTGTGGAATAGGCGTGTGCACATGCAGGACTGTGTGTTTCACAGAAAGAATACAAGTAATTGGGTGGGATGATATAAGTGAGGAATGATCTGCTAAGGAAAGATCATGATCCTAAATGCTGAATGCAACAAGACAAAGTATGATACGATGGATGCAGTGAGTAAGGCGTAAGCCAAGCCACATTTTACCTAGAAAAGGTATGGACACAAAATAGACCACATCTAACATAGAAAAGGTGTCGAAACCCTCAGACCACAATTCTCTTAGTGGAATAGGCGCGCTCACATTATCACATAACCATGCTTTAATGATGGAAATGTATGAGTACATGCCAGACTAAGCTTAACATGGGAAGGATGCAGGCAAAAAAACAGATAGAATTGTTGACACCTCATTTTTGACCGACCATAAGACTCATACGTCATCGATTGAGCGCTCGATGATCGTGCATGTTTGTGCTCGTTTCAAGTTTCTGGAGTTTTTGGCTGGGTGCCTTGCCTCCGGGCCTCTGAACTCTTTGTGTCTGGGCTTGGTTTGTGGGCTAAACCTTGTTTTCCCTTTCCTGGAGGGAGAGGGAGGTCTGTAGACCACTTTTTGTGTTCGTAGACCACTTTTCCCTCTTGTAGGCTAGTTTTCAGTTTCCGGAGCCTTTAGCCAAACGTCTTGTCTTGCTTCCCTTTTGGTCTGGCTTTGAACCAAACCTTGTTTTCCCTTTCTTGGAGAGGGAGGGGGGGGGGGAGAGGTCTGTAGACCACTTTTTGTGGTCATAGACCACTTTCCCCTCTTATAGACTAGTTTTCGATTTTTAGAGCCTTCAGCCGCGTGCCTTGTCGCGGGACCTCTTATCGTTCTCGTCTTGGATTGGTTTTTGGACCATGCCTGGTTGCCTTGGTCTAGAGGGACACAGAGGTCTTGTAGACCACTTTTCCCTCCCATAGACTACTTTTGGTGCCCGCAGACTAGTTTTTAAGGCTTCCGGCTGCGCGCCTTGTCCCACGGACTCTTGTCTTGCATCCTTTTTGGTTTGTTTTTGGCACAAACCTTGTTTTCCTTGCTTGGAGGGTGGAATAGGGGTTGTACACCAGTTACTCTCCCTAAAGGCCACTTTTCTTCCCTGCCAGCCAGTTTTCTGATCGGCCAGCTGGTCTTGGTGGTCTTTGAACCACCAAAAGTAGTCGGCACCCATGCCACCACCTTGCTTTCATTACTCAGACCACTTCTTCCCCTTGCTGACCAGTTGGTCTCCTTGCAGACCACTTTTCCTGGTCGGTCGACCAGTGTAAGTAGCTGGCTGACCACTTCAAGTGGTCGGCAGCTTTCCTGCATTTTCTGCAAATGTTGTGGATGCCAGTTGTGCCAGATGGAGAGCACAGATTGCATCCTCCATACACGTTGCACCAAGCTTCTAGCTTCTCGAAGAAGCTTGAAGCTTGAAGCTTGGAGTTCTATAAGAGGGAGGCTCTCTCTTCCTTTTCCAGGTTCAGAAACTTGAAGGGCAAAAGTTTACTCTCTCTATATATATATATATCTCTCTCTCTCTATTTGTGCCTTAAAGTGTTACTTCTTCATACCTTTGCACACAAACACCTACTCAAATACCTTCCTATTGTTGCTGAGGTACTTGGAAGCTTTATTTGAGTGGTTTTAAGCTGGTTTTTAGCTCAGAGCTTGCTGTTTTCCAGTTGTTCTTTAAGGGTGAGTGTTTTCCCTCTTTAAGCTTTGTTTTGCTTAAACATTTGGCCATCTTTGCATGATGTTTTAGGCCTAAATTTAAACTAAAAAAAGCTTCATTTTCAAGTGTTTAAAATGTTTGTTTGTGGCCTCTTTAGTGTTGGGGGTGGTCTACCCCCTTTTGTGCCTTATTTTGCCTTGTTTTGAGCCATCTCTTTAAGCCTTTGAGATCACCTTCTCTTGGCCTTTTAACCACTGAAATCCAGTGAAGTTTTAGTGGTAGAAATGTGGTTTTGAGGCCTGAAATGAGAGGGGGTGGTCCCCTCTCCTCTTGTCTTGTTTGTATGCATAGAGGGCCTATCAAATGAGCATGCGTTTACATTCCTTTGTGGCTTTGTTTAAGCTTGTTTTTGTGACTTTTTGGACCTAATATGACTCTGTTTTTGGCTGGTTTGGTTGTCTCTTGGGTGCTTTATACACTTGTAGTGTAATTCTACATTGCTAACCTAACATGCTCTATACTTTGGACCATCATTCTAGCCTATTTTAACTACACTCTAGCATGATTTTATCCATGTTTTGCCATGCTCAAGCTCTTTTTTGAGTGTTTTGGGTCATGCATGCCTTGCTTTGTATAGCCATGGTGCAATCTTGCTCATTAGCTTTGAGTTTCAAAGTCTCTAGCATGCTTGGAATGTGATGTTTGCATGGTATAGCCTCAGTTCTCACATGATTTTAGAGCATATTTCATTGCCATACTCTCACATTTTCCACTCTCTCAATGTGTTTGAAAGTTATGTCTTCATGCCTTGTTTGTGAGCCAATGTGTATGCATGTTTGCCAAAGCTCTTGAGCTCCATTTCAGCATGTTCTTGACCCTTAACTTGGCATGGTTAAGCTCTATCCAGAGCTGGTTTAATGGTTTAAGCTTAGTATTGCACGCTCCTTGTATATTGCTCTTAACTAGCTTATGCTCTAGGCCTCCTAGTATGCCTCATTTGTGTTGTTTAGATGATTTGGCATCATTTAACACTTCATTTCAGAGGATGTAGCATTGCCATATTCACATGCATGTCACTCTCTAATTGTGTCTAAGAGTTGTGCCTTTATGCCTTGCTTGCGAGCCATGAGTTGAATGTGCATTCCATGCTCTTTGTGCCTAGGTTTTGTTGAGTTTTGGCCACGGTTTTGAAGTATCTCAGGTCTGTCCATGTTTGGTTTGGCCATTTGAGCATTGTCTTGCATGCTTCATGTGTGATACACTTCACTTGTCTTGATACCTTAGCTCCTAAACATGCCATGCATACATTATTCACATGATAGGGTCTTGCGTATACCATTAGCATTGATAGGTTGATCATGTTGTATATGTTGCATTGTGTTTGGATAGGGTGTTAATCCAAACATGAGAAATGAGGGGCATTTCATACTTGAAGTGATGAAACGTGCCTCATTTCTCGGTCGTCAACCCTCTTGATCATTCATGATAGAAGCTAAGGCCCTTATGTGTTATTTGTGCATTCATTGATATTGAATTGTGCAATCTTGGCTTCTCAGCCATCGTGCATTGCGATGCGCGGTTGGTGGCCCGAGGGTTGAGAACCGCACTCCCTTGAGCTTGAGAAATGATAGGGAGAGTGGTTGTGCACACATACCTTACAAATATACTGTTGTGCCCCTCTTTGTTTCTGTTGCAGCAAATTGAAGCTTGGTAGGATTTTCTGGTTGGCAAACCAAAAAAAGTAGCTGGCCGACCACTTTTCCTGGTCTACAGCATGCTTAAGTGGTCGGCAGGTGGTCTACACCACCTTTTTCTGGTCGGCAGCCTTCCTGGAGGTGTCCATGTCGAAGTAGAAGCTATTTGGAGGTTTGTGCAGAGTTCTCAAATCAAATGCAAACAGAGGCAAGTTGGGGCATGGTAATGGATTTCCGAGCGAAGCCGACCTAGCATGCATTGTTCAACTTTCAATAGCAAAACTGATTAGTGTAGTTTAATGCTTACTTGATAATTAGCATGTTTGTGCAATTTAATTAATTTGTTAATTAGTTAAGGTGATGTAATAATTAGTTGAAGCTAGTTATTCAATTTGTTGTGTAATAATTAGTTTAATTAGATTAATTAGATTAGTTAGATAACTTAGCTTAGTGTAGCCAGCTTAGCTTATTCATTCGGACCCTCTGTCGAGAGGGCACAATTGTTGCAATAAGTGTGCGTGTGCGTGTGTGTGATGCATGTCTTCTAACCCCCACTTCTTTCTCCCTTTTACTTATCTGCTTTCAGCAGTTAGTTTTAGGGCATATTTCAATTGGCATCCTTATGCTTCGCATGTTTGCAGTCATTCATCTGTTTTGCATGCACCGGGATCGGTGCATCATTCAAACTGCATTGAATTTCAATACTTACTTGAATACGTGTTTCAAAGCATGCTATCGAGTGTTGCACTCATATGCCATTCTAGATAGCCGAGCCTACTTTAGCTGCATTTTTGCATGTGTTGCATTAGGCATCTTAACATAGCTAGGATCATGCATGATTTCTAACTTGTTCTCTTTTTTTCGCTTGGAGTACACTGTAAGTGTTTATGCTTTAGCATCCTTGCCATGAGGCTAACTGCTTAAGTGATTAACTGTTTGAATGCCTGTGGGTGAAGGTTTGATTGCCTGAATTGGAACAACTCGATGATTGTGAGTTTTAAGCCCACTTGAAGTGGCAAAATCATGTTTTTCTAAGCCCACTTGAGGGTGGCAAATCCGCGTCTTAGCCTACTTGCGAGTAGCACTTTCAAACCATTTTCAAAAACAAACATGAGTTGTTTTGTTCCAATCCACGTGATTGAGTCTATACTTGTATGTTGTGCGCATCACATAGTAAGCTAGCTAATAAACCAGAATAAGAACACGTGTTTTCAAAAACAACATATCTTATTAGTAGAGGTCGATCCTTTGATCGGGCGAGCAGGGGTAGTCATTTCATGACCTTCCCCCCATCGTACCCAAGTTCCTAAGCCGAGACAACTTTGGTGATGACAGACACGTGGCCTTAGGCACAAGCCAGGGTTTCCTAAATTTCCCAAAACAAAATATTTAGTTGGTGACTTTGAAATCTGGCAAACCAGTCCATGTTTGGCGCTTTTTGAAAAAAATCGATTTTCCAAAACGATTTGCCAGATATGGACTCTTTGGTGATTTATCAGTCTTACATTGCACTTTGTGAGATTAGATTTAGAACTATGACAGGAGTCCGAACTGTAGTAGCTAGAACCATGATTCGCGCCCTTACGCGCGGAGCGGAGTTCGGGCGGTCTACAATAATGCAATAGATGTAACAGAGAGTGCAGTAGATGCAAAGGGTGACATACTCTAACCACGTTGAAATTGTGAGAGGAGGAAGAACAAATCCCAAACACGCTGAAATCGTGGTAAGGAAAGTGACACTCAAACCACGCTGGAATCGTGAGAAGAGATCTGAAAACAAACCGATCAGGAGCACGTTCCACGCATCCTCAGATAAACTCCAAACATGCTGAAATTGTGTGAGGAAAAGAACACTCTAACCACGCTGAAATCATGAGAAGAGGTCTAAAAACAACCAATCAGGAATGCGTTCCACACATCCTGAGATAAATTCCAAACACGCTGAAATCGTGTGAGGAAAAGAACACTCGAACCATGTTGAAATCGAGAGAAGCGGTCTGAAAATAACCAATCAGGAATGCGTTCCACGCATCCTAAGATAAATTCCAGACACGCTGAAATAGTGCGAGGAAAAGAACACTCTAACCACGCTGAAATCGTGAGAAGAGGTCAAAAAAAAGCAATCAGGAGCGCGTTCCACGCATCCTGAGATAAATTCCAAACACGCTAAAATCGTGTGATGAAAAGAACACTCTAATCATGCTAAAATAGTGAGAAGAGGTCTGAAAGCAACCAATCAGTAGTGCGTTCCACGCATCTAGAGATAAATTCCAAATACGCTGAAATCGTGTGAGGAAAAGAACACTCTAACCACGCTGAAATCATGAGAAGAGGTCAAAAAAAGAGCAATCAGGAGCGCGTTCCACGCATCTTGAGACAAATTGCAAACACGTTGAAATCGTGTGGGGAAAAGAACACTCCAACCACGCTAAAATCGTGAGAAGAGGTCTGAAAGCAACCAATTAGAAATGCGTTCCACGCATCCTGAGATAAATTCCAAACATGCTGAAATTGTGTGAGGAAAAGAACACTCTAACCACGCTGAAATCGTGAGAAGAGGTCTGAAAACAACCAATCAGGAATGCGTTCCACGCATCCTGAGATAAATTCCAAACACGCTGAAATTGTGTGAAGAAAAGAACACTCTAACCACGCTGAAACAGTGAGAAAATGTTGGAAAATAACCAATCAGGAATGCGTTTCACGCATCCTAAGATAGATTCCAAACACGCTGAAATTGTGTGAGGAAAAGAACACTCTAACCACGCTGAAATCGTGAGAAGAAGTCGAAAGAAAAGCAATCAGGAGCGCGTTCCACGCATACTGAGATATATTCCAAACACGCTGAAATCGTGTGAGGAAAAGAACACTCTAACAACGCTAAAATCATGAGAAGAGGTCTAAAAGCAACCAATCAGGAATGTGTTCCACGCATCTTGAGGCAAATTCCAAACACGCTGAAATCGTGTGAAGAAAGGAACACTCTAACCACGCTAAAATCGTGAGAAGAGGTCCAAACAAAACAAACCAATCAGGAGCTCATTCCGCGCATCCTGAGAAAGCCCCGATGGACAACGATCCTAAATGCTTCTCAGCGTAAAAGGATGAATGATACAAGATAACACAAAATGCAAATAAATGCAATAAGTGCGATGACATGATAAATGTTACAAGCAATGTATGATGCTTAGGGAATGCAATAAACAAACAAAGCGGCGCTTTAGAAAGCACCTCATGGGTTGAGTGGCGATGAACCACTCTACTCTGACAGGGATCTCTCCTTGTGTTCTTCGAACTCTTACCTTCAACTCACAGTACAAAGGTCCTGAAATGCTGACAAGGGGTAACCTCTGCGTGTAGAAGCCACAGATACCGCTTTTCTTCCTGATCATATTCACAACTTTCCCTATTCTCCAGCAGGGTGACAGACTAGGTTGGTTCAGTATCCAGAATTGAAGCGCATACATGCTACCTCAACCTATGGGGCTTCCATACTGATTTCAAGCCGAGGATACACCCCAGGGTATTTAAACCAGACTTTAGTCTCAAAAATTTCAAACCTTTGTGTTCTAGGCATCGCCATTCAAACTCTAGTTTCCACCGTCACAGTTGGTCTCCTAGGAACTCATTGCAAACACAGGCATTGTGTCTTTGACAGGGAATGGTACTTAGGGAGAGCACTACTGATCACCATTCTAGCTTTGAAGCAGGCTTGAGCTTGAGCTTGAGCTTGAGGTAAACTCATACTTCAGATCCTTGACAAGACTTGAAGAGGTACATGTGGAATGCAATCTCAGAATTTGTTGAAGGTGAAACAAACTCAGATGCTCCAAATTTTCCCTCTTTTCTTTTGGTTTCAGTCAGGAACCCATGTAGCTTCAGATAGGTCCTGGTATTATTGTTCTCACATGACCTGGGTTGAACCCTGCAGTTTTATGAAAGAACAAATCCTGTTTTGCACATACATGAGAACGGCACAGCATTCCGAGCACAAAATGATTTATTTTTTAATTGAAAATTGAGAATGAGTTCTTAACTGGGTATTGAACCTACGACTGAACACATCACACCACGACTCAACAAAGGGAAAGACAAAGCTAAACAACCTAAACACATCTATTGACACTCGAAACAACTCAAAATAAGAATCGAGACAAACAAAATCAACAAACATAACAATTGAACGTGTTCCAATGGCAAGAGACCTCTCAGTTCATAAGGAGCCCACAGCTTCACCAGGTATTGTTTCCCACCCTTTCTCAGTTGTGATTCTCACATCACTCTGGTACTCAATCTCTTTTTCTCTGAAAAAGTCCTTTTCTCACTTTTTCTCTCAATGCACATCTCTCAATTCTTTAATCTCTCTTATTTTTTTTATGCCTCCCCTAGGTGGTTGATGGATAAACAGAAAGTTGGGGCTCTTGCCCCTAGTATTCTATTAGATTCTCTTTCTTTCGCTCATAACTCGTGAACTTCTCCCACAGAGGGGTTATGGTGCGACCAGATGTGCGACAGATCTGTAACCTACAACTAACATTGATTGACGTTGTCCTTGGCTTAGCTTGAATGTGATCAGACCTGTCCAGATGAGGGAGTGGAATACCCTACTCCATTCTAGTTTGTGCTTCGCAGATGGCTTGATACCTCGCTGCTTGGAGGATATGAGAGCTTTTAGCCTTTTGCTGTTAGCTTCAGTTGCGCCACGTGTCGTCCCCCGATTGGTGCTCCCTTTTACAATTCGCGGCGTGTTGTCGTCTAGGGGTTCCGCTCTGCGCCCAGATCTGCGGCCAGGATTAAAAATCTTAAAAGGCAAGCGCAAGCGGGAAATTTAAATTTAAAAGGAAGCGCAGGCTGAAGGTTTAAACAGTTAACCTACGTATGGCCCACGACTTGGTTTTTCTGCATCGTTTGTGATCTGTTATTATTCTGTGCCATACGTTATACATGAACCTGATTTAAAAAAATTAACTATTTACATTGACCCATGTCACGGTCAACATATTACGTCTATAAAATAAAATTGATGTGATGCATTTAATGGTGGGTTCCTGACCATCGATTATGGCGACTACTTTCCGATTTTTGCAACGGCGTCCATATACCGCCAGAACTAAATTAAATTTTAGTCGCCGTTGGACAACTTCCAGCAGATCTGGTGTTTCCGGTCGAAGTTATTTTAAACTATGGAAACATAGTTATTACAAGAAAAAACGATTCACGTCTAAATCGTTGTGTGATTCCATCTGGAGGATTGACGATTTTCTCCCGTATGATGAGCCTCATTTTTATCATTTTGATTTGCCGGAGGTTGGTACTGAAATGGATGAACGGCTATCTCAAAAAATGAAGCTCTTAGGACTCTATATACAGGGTGTAGTTTTACGTCAAACTGGTGGTCTCTCCGAAGTTGCTGCTGATACGCCTGGCCTTGAAAGTGATATGCGTGATGATTATTGATGGGCCGTGGGTCGACAACATTATGTCGCGCCGACTGAATGATTCAGGCCCATCCCAAATTGAACTTGCTGATATTCGTGCTGCCATTATTCTTTAGGCCGATGAACCGTATTGGCCCATCGGTGCTGACAATGTCATTGTGGATCGAAAACATGATTCGGAATTGCAACGTGTTAGTCTTGCCTTTGTTAATTTGTGCTCCACGTGCCAAATATCCACGTGGCTGTTGTTGAATACCTTGGACAAAATAGTTATTAATGGCGGCCGATAAGTAATTTCATCTGGGAACGATGATGTTTGGAAAGCCAATGTGGCTTTCATTTTGCAATATTTCACATCATCGTTGATGTTCGTTTGTAGCAATTTGTAGGACCCTCTCCATGGGCATCCTTTCTTGTCTACGGCAGCATAGGCATTACCAAAATATGTGATGTCTACTGGGCATGTAACTGGAAACGTAAAGCGGGCTTGTAATTGATCATCCGCTCGTAACCGTGTGTCTCATATTTCAACTTCGACTCAACCAGTAGAATAAAATGGACACTGTGGCCTGTAGCTTAGCTTGCATTTGTCAATTATCATGGACTTGAACGTCAGTTTTTGCCACATTGCATCGCCTATTTTTGGATTTATTATTGGTATATTGGATATCGGTACGTTTGACGTCGCGTCTATGATTTGGGTTTCCAAATTGCCGTCTTCATTTTCGTGGAGATTATCTGTAAGATCGGCTTGTTGTATCTCTTCAAACATTATGATAGCGCAGCAATTTGTTAGAATTGTTAGACACACAATTCTCATATGGGCATCAATGGCAAGTGCATGTTCTTATATATCCCATTTATTAGAGTTGGGAGAATAATTAATTTAAAACGACGTCTCTAAAACGACGTCGCATTGATGCCATAACTCACTCTCAAATGACGTCACTTACTCTCTCGGATGACGCAAGTCACTCCCTGAAAAAATTTACTGGTGGAAGAGAGTTAGAGAGTGAGTTATATACGTGCCCAGGAGCGTCCCACTAATATTACCTGGGACGCTCCCCCCGCGCCATGTGTTGTCCCCCGATTGGTGCTCCGTTCCGCAATTCGCGGCATGTTGTCGTCTAGGGGTTCCACGCCGCGCCCAGATCTGCGGCCAGGATTAAAAATCTAAAAAGGCAAGCGCAAGCGGGAAATTTAAATTTAAATTTATTTTGGAAATGGATCGGGGAGATCTAGGCCAATTTAGGCGGCTGATTTTAAAATACGAGCCCGATCTATTGCTGGTGCACTAGTCCTTGTTGGTCATCGGCGAAAACAACGCCGAAAAGTTAATCCGGCTCATCAACGCCTGTCAGCGGCAACAAGATGCTCTATTCGCCGGTATGAAAGCAGTTTCCGAACTAGAAACCCGAACGACGTCAGACACATATTCCGTCACTGATTATTACTACGTCACGGTGCCTGAACCAGATGTGCCTGTGTGGTTTAGAACTGGATTTGGGTGTAATAAAAAAAATTGTAAATTATTATTTTGTAACTGTTTTATGCATAATAAAATTTGGGCCTTATCTTTAGTGTCCACTTCTTTCATAGTTTGGATGGGTCGCTTACTGATGGGCCTATCTCTAATGGGTTGTTGTGCCATATGTCTGGGCCTATTTTAATTCTTCCTAATAAACATTAAATGGGCCTCATTGTTGTAATTGGTCTGTTGGTGTGTTTACCAATTATAGCCCATTTATCCAGCTTAAACTTGCTCAGAAATCGAATTTATTAAGACACATAAATTCAATAAAATTGCATCTTTATTTAATCATAAAAATTTACATAAATATTTTCCCATCACCAATCTTTTACATAATATGAAAGCTCCTCGAGTACAATGGTCAGTGCGAGACAATAATTTACAGGGCTAATAATCCCAAAGCTGGATAATTTGTTCGTCATCCTGCGTGTAATAAGCTAGGTAAATATAGTCTCCGACAGGCTTCTGTGACCACTGGATGTCAACCATGTATACATTGTCGCGGTAAACGTCCGGATTCTCAATGCTTTCTAGAGGTTGTAGTTGAAGAGGCATCCTATCTTGTATACCCCCTGATTGGCCGGTCTAGACATGTCCACTACTTTGAACCACATCGGGTTCGTCAAAGTATCGTAAAAGACCCCTGACAGTGTCCTCTCTCTCCAATGTATGTGGTTCGACACAGTCGTTTGTATGGAATATCAAACAGTCGCATTGGAAGTGGAATATCTTCCTGCGTTGGGCTTTCTTCTTGGCATTACGATGCCTCTTCTTGATTGGTTCTGGCGAACAGGGGATGGTTGACTGTATAGAATTCTGCGTTTCTGATCGTCCACGCTTTGAGCCCGGCGTGTTCATTTTTTTCCAAACACTCTTCGTAACTAGAATCGGCTCCGGGGTTGCATAATATAATAATTGGAATCCCGCCCTTTATTTTCTTTGGGCGGGCATATTTACAATTTGAAAAAAATTCCCATTGCGCTCCAATAAACTCGCGCCAATGTTTCAAAAATTGTAGGGCCACATCATCGATTATGTTGTAGAAAGCGTCGTCCTTGTGGTCCCTCAGGTTGATGTGGCCAGAATAATAATTATGTGGTCCCAAAGACCGGGCCCAAAATGTTTTCCCAATTCTAGATGGGCCTTCAATTATAATATTCTTGGGCCTGTGCGGTCTTTGGGCTTCGTCTCTTATATTGTATGCAACCCATTACTGTATAGCTGTTAGAACGATCCATACTGTGTCTGTAAATGGATGAACATACGGCAATGGTGGATTAAATGAAATCCGGTCATAATTTGATGACAACTTGTCATAATTTAACCAGAAACATTTTGGATTGCCGTGTCGCACCACTGCTAGTGCTTCGTCCTTGGTGCCGGCGGCAAGTGCATCGCGATATATATTTTCTTTGTTACTCTGGTTAGCACAACGGCTCCTCCCACGGAATTCACCCCATTCCATGTAATCCCCGTGTTTGGAGATGTATTCCAGCATATTCTGTTGGTTGTAGGCCCCTTGTACATTTGGATGGAAATGGCGACTAGTTTGATCGTGAGTAACGTCGAAGAACCGTTCATTCTGCGTCTGAAAACGGTATGGAAATTGGACAAGGGCATTGAGATGTGGTTGCCCGTCCTCGTGTAATTCATGTGCAACCCTCACATAATTTGGTGGCCTGGTTGTGAACAGCGCTCTAATTTGTTTGAAGGTCAAACTTTCAATTTAATAGTTCAAACTTCGCATAGTTGGTACAAAAACATGGTAAATCATTTTAGAACATGAAAACATAGTCAATTTGAAACCAATTGCTCAAAATCATGCTTCAAATTTCAAATTCAATTTTAAGTCATGAATTTGAAACCATGCATGACATGAATTGCACTCTTTTCTTTTCAAAACTCCCATGTATGAGATGAGAAGTATTAAAACAATGAAAGATCTTCAAAAATGTCAAATATAGCTTCATGCATTTCATGAAATTCAAACTCAAATTGGTGATTCATGGATGCATGTATACAATCATGCTCAATTCTTCCATGACTAAGATGATCCTAGCACAATCTTTCTAAATTCATTCCATTGGCCTCATAGCTTGGTGAATTCACTTCCTATATGGATTATCTACAAGAATTGAGTGCGATGAATTCACTTCCTATATGGATTATCTACAAGAATTGAGTGCGATTTCTATATCTAGAGTTGAATTCAAGTGCAATCCTAGCTCAATTCTTCAAGTCTTCCACAAAATCTCTACAAACCTTCCTTCTCTCTCCATAGTTGAGTTTCCATCTCTTTCTCTCTAAAATCTCAGCTCATATGTGTAATGATGAACTCCTAAGCTAAAGCCATATATATATATATATATATATTTAATTGGTTAGGACTAATTAATCCCACATAATTCTAATAAATTCTAATCAATTATTCTAATTATTTTGACTCAAATCAAATTTTAATTAAAGTTGCCATGAAATTCTAAATATTCCAATTAGCCTATTGGGCTAGTCAATTTCGGTTTCTGAAGCTGTTAAGGCTGTCAATTTATGTCTCTGAGTCAACAATTCTAATAAGTATTCCTTAAACAAATAGATATTCACACTTAAACATATAATTAAGCAATTAAACTCACACAAATAAATATATAAAACTAATGTACGCGTTGGGGTCGTCACAAAAGGGGTCTTAACCAACAAGCGAGACCAAGACGTACCTCGATATGAAATAAGGGGTTGGTTTCAATCGAGTAAAGGATGAAAAGTTGTAACCAAATGATTGAACAATTGTAACCAAGTGATGTGAATAGATTATAACCAAGTGATGCAGCAATGTGATAGTTGTAACCATGCATGATAGATGTAGTAGTTAGTGCAAGTGTAATGTGAATGCAATAACATGAATTATGTGATGTGAGACATACATTATGCAATGTGATAAATGCATAACAATAATATGATGGATGCACAACAGATGAATGCACAAATTTTTTTTTTCCTTTTTTGTTTTATTTTTTATTTTGTTTTCTTTCATCTTTTTTTTTTTGGTCATTTTTTCCCATCCTTTTTTTTCCCTTTGTTTTTTTTGTTGTTGTTGTATATATATTTGTATATACTATACACATATCATATACATATGCATACACACATATACGGATACACTCTCTTCCACTCCCCTATTCTTGTTCCCTTCTTCTTTCACTGTCTTTTTCGAACGTCGCATCGGTATGCAATTTCAACAAACGCAGCGCCTAATTAACATAGCCAAACCTACCCTGATTCTTCAACGATTGTCATGGCTTTCCCTCCTTGGCTTCTTCTTCTTCTTTGCCATCTTCTTAACTGAGCCTTATGAGATAGAGTCAAAGCAGAAAGTTGAGCAGAGGTGAAAGGCTGCAAAAATCAGTCTAATATAGCTCAAGTCTTTTCATTTCTGACATGGCCTTGTCTCGCAGTCCTCTTTCCTTTTTCCTGGACCTTAATGACATACCGATAAAGATTCCTTACACCAATTCCACTGTGCCTTTACAGAGTGATCCTTCTTCTATCTTCCATCTTCCACCAATCGAACAAATGTTAGCAGCAAAATCTGACATTGATGCTAGCTCTCATACTCTGAACTCATGTATGGAGACCGCAGTTACGGTAACCAATTTGTCTCGTCGACTGCAAACCAAAACAAACAAAGTACAACAGCTAAATGCACATCTCTCCTTATATCAACGTATGTACCAAGATGCTCGAAACGAGATTAGCTAATAGAAAAAATATTACAAAAAGCTTAAACGAAGGGCAACAACCATGGCCCCATTCACAGCCCTTTGGTGCTCTTCATTCGACGTTGGCAATGAGTGATTTCTTTTAGAAGCCTTGCAAATGCTAAGGAAAGGTCTTCAAGGACCTGCTGAGATTAATGATGAAGCGAGATAACCTACAATGGAAATCGTTGGTGAAACTATCTGCGAAAGGCGTCAACCTATAATCTTTGCCGCTAGAAACACAAGTCACTAGAAACCGAGAACAATGCTTGCATTCTCTATATTTATTTATTTGCCTATGAATCGAGCACGAATGGAATAGCTTTAGATGATATTTGTTTTTTGTAAAAATTTATGTTTTCTTTGTAATGCTGTAATTAGGGACTTTATCTTAAATTTTCAATAAAATGAGTTTCGTTTTTGCACATCATGACATGAATGGCACAGCACTTGAGTATGAAAACATTTTTCTTTCAATTTCAATTCGAGAATGATTGAATTTTAATGAATTCTGAACTAGACATCAAGTCTTCAATGACCAGAAATTAAAAAAAGGACTCAATGAAAGAAAAAACAAAGCAAAAGCAATCCAAACACACCTATTCACACTTGCTGGTATGAAAGACACTCAAAACATGACTCAAAAGCACAAACCATTGAGTCTACGCAAATTCTAGAGTTTTTCATTTTGGATTGATATCAAAATTGGTCGACTGGCTAATTAATTTACAAACTACATGATTAGTTGTCCAAGCTGCTAAAAAATTGACAGGTCAGCTAATTTATTAATCGACTAGCTGAAGAACTAATGAACTGACTAACAAATTGGCCGACTGGCTAAACAAGTGGTCGGCCGGCTAAAACAGTCAAAAAACACACCTAGAACTAAAACCTTGGACGACCAACTAAACTGTTAGTCGACCAGCTGAAACATATAACACGTGACTTGAGAGTGTGGCGAGAAGACAGAATTCCTAACTCGACTATGCCCCTAGTTCATTGCTTTAACTTTTTTTTTTTTCTTTTTTTTCTAGTAGAAAGATTTTGATCAAAATGAGAGTTAAATTAGCATGCTTGTTTCACTCTCTATTTGGAAATCATGCAAGTCAAGCTGTAAGCACTAAAAATTTTCCCTTTTTAGTGCAAAGAATGGTCTAGTTTTGCAATAAACGGAATAATTTTTGAGAAAATTAGTTGACTTCATTAAAAGTCCTCAAAATGTATTTTCGCAAATGGCCACTAACTGAGCAACATGAAATCAACCCTTGAGATGCACGGCCCTAAATTCAAACTTGATCTACCACGTGTAGCTCGACTTTTCGCGCTCATTTCGGAAGACAAATAAGCCCTACAGTATCAGACTCCTGCGGTTCTAAATCTGATTTCACGAGTGCAATGTGAAAAAATAAGCACCAAATAGTCCAAATCCGGCAAATCTTTTAGAAAATCGATTTTGAATCAAATTGCCAAAAATGGACTGCTTTGCTAGATACACAGTCACCACCTAAATATTTTTCAAAAATTTAGGAAACCCATGACTCGTGCCAAATGCCACGTGTCCATCATCACCAAGATTGTCTCGGCTCAGGAACTTTGGTACGAGAGGGGAAGGTCATGAATTTAGCACCCCCGCTCGCCAGATCAAAGATCGGCCTCTACTAATCATGATGTAAATCTTATTTACATTATATGCTCTTGTTCCGGTTTGTTAAGCTAACTTACTATGTGATGCGCACACAAGTATAGACTATTTTGCCAAAATTGGAACATTTCAGTTCATGTTTGTTTTTGAAAAGAGTTTGTGAATATGCCACTTGAAAAAGTGGGCTTAAATGTACATTAATCAAATTATTCCAATTCAAGCAGCTAGCCTTCATCCACAGGCATTCAAATAGTTTATCATTTAAGCACTTAGCCTCGTGGTGAACATGCTTTGACATGGTAACAACCACACTCATGCAATATGCTAAAACAAATAAAAGCTCACCTAGTACTCTAAGGCAAGACAAACAAAGCAAAATAATTAGAAAAATGCATGTTCATAACTAATGCGATATGACTAATGCAACACATACGATATGCAATCTAAATAGGCTCGGCTACTTAACGTGGCATGTTAATCAATTTGATAGCACGCGGTAAAGCACGTATTCAAAGAAGTGTAAGCAATAACAATGCAAAGTAGAATGATGGGCCGAGCTCAATGCATGCAAGACAATGGATGCAAGGCATGAGAGATGCTATTGTAAGGGCTCAAAGTAAGCTCAAAAGTGCCTCAGCTCAAATACCGCAAGGTTTGGTTTAGAGTGTATAGGCAAAAACTTAAGAATTTGCAAGAGAGAGAAAGAGAGATGATTTTGCTCCAAAACATTCAACCCTCAAAAATTGGAAGGGGAGGTCTCCTATGTATAAAAAACAATAAAACTCCCATAGAAATATCAATACATACACGTGTAGGCAAGTGCATGCATCTGTGCAAACAGCTGACACAGTTAGCCAAAATATCTTCAAAAACACACAGGTGGTCGGCAAGCCACTAATGCAGGCTGGCAGGTCATACAAGTGGCTGACAGCATACATTGGTGGCCAGCAGCTCACAGTGGTGCCTGGCAGGTTCCAAGGTTTTCTAGGCTTGAAAAAACTATGGTTTTGGTCCAAAACAAGGCAAAAGTTGTGTAGGGTTTGAAGGCTCAAAGCTTTGGCATTCTACTGAGGACTTTGAGCACTTGACAAGCATATACAAATTCATCACTAGGTGCGCAAGCGGTGGTGTCCAAGTCGTGAGGGCGGTCAAAAATGAGTGTTTACACCTTGCAATTAAATCTGCCATAAAGAAGTGATAGGACAGCTAAATCAAACGGAAATGAGCCAATCAAACATGGATAGGATAATCGAGTCGAATAAAGATACACTAATCAAACATGGACGGGATGAGCAAGTTGAAAATGGTTGGGGCTGAACTTCAAGATGAAGCTGCCTACGTATCCTAAAGATAGGAATCAAGCCTGACATAGTTCCGGGGTAAGGCTCACTTGAGTATTTTCACTCTCCCTTTGTGCTCTAACTTTTGCCAAAGCAGCCTTTTCGGGTTTTCAACCTTGCGAGCTTTTTTTTTTTTTTTTTTTAATTCATCATTTTTTTTATGTTTTCATTTTCTTTTTTTTTTTTTTTACTCTAACTTTTGCCTAGGTCACCCTTCCAAGTTTTTGACCCAATGAGCCTCTCCAGGATAGTACTTTATTTTAACTTGTACATATTGATTGGTTATGAGATCATTAGGCCATATAAATCCATGCAAATGACTACTACTCTTGACTAGATAGACGTGATGATGTAGGGACCCAACTAAATGGGTTTGAATTTTCCCCTAGGCTTATGGATAATAGTTTGATTGTCCTTTAATACTAAATCTTCTTCTCTCAGATTCTGAGATTTGATTTTTTTTTTTTTTTTTGTTGAATGCCCTGGTAGTCCCGTGTTGATACCTTATTCTTAGCATTTACCCCTTGTGTGCATAGATCATTTTCCAAAAAAATGTTTCAAATGTCGTGATACCAAGAATTTTCATCTTGAACCCCTTCTGTTGCGGCTATCATCTACTTTATGAGGATTGGATGCATTTTGACCCCAATCGATATAACCACCATTGAAACTAGGGTTGTGAAAGAGTTGGCAAACCAATTATTCGTTTTGACTAGGTGGGTGACTAAGTTTTAGTCCTCGACCACATCCAATCTTATTCCCCCTAGTTCTAGGGTTGTGTAACACTGCTCGGGGGTACCCGCGCACGTTAACAATTTGGACACTCGATTTCGTTGATCTAGTCTCACGAGTGCAGTGTGAAACATAGATGAGAGTACAGATTTGGTAACTTTCATAGAAATTCATTTTATTGAAAAAGTATTTGCCAAAAATGGACTACATCACTAGATCTTAGAGTCGCCACCTAATATTTTTGAAAAATTAGAAAACCTACGACTCACGCCAGGGCCACTGTTCGTTGTAACCAAGGATGCTTGGCTCGGAACCTTAGACATGAAAAGGGAAGGTCATTAATTAAGGACCTTCACTCACACGATCAAAAGATCGACCTCTATTAAGCCATGATATGACTTTAATAACTTTATATGTTCATATTCCAATTTATTTAATAATCCTAGAATTTACTATGTGAAACAAAACAAGTATAGACTATGTCATTTGTTTTGGAACAAGTTGACTTCATATATTTCAAAAATGTTTTGAATAGTGGAATCATTAAAATCAATTTTATTCCAAATTAAACAACACGAGCTTCACCCACTGGCACGCATAGAGTTATATCAAATAAGTACATAGCCACATAGTAGGATTCTAAACATAATAAGAAAATCACACACATGTGGGATACTAAAGCACAAAAACTTACATATTTATTGGCGTCCCACAAATAGGTACAAAAACAACGTCAATAAACACATGCATAATCCTATATACAAGATCCTAATACAATTCACTCATGAAATGCAACTAAAGATTCGACTTCTACTATATGACATGTGAATCATCTCAAAAACATGAGGTAACACACACAAAATTACACAATAATCGATTAAATTCACAGATGCAAATTTAGCCAGATCTTAAAGCATAAAACATGGGCGCAGAGTATGGTTATGATGACAAAACAATATAAGATGCATATTTATAGAATATGGAAAATAAATAAAAGAACGGGATAGAAAGAAGCGATGTGAAAAATTATTACATCATTTGAATATTACATATCCAAATAGGGGGGAGAGAGGAATAAAAATATTACAGTAAAAACATCCTCACAAACTCTCTCTACTTAAAATTAAAAAATAAAAACAGAAGCTTCAGGGGGTCTCCGAGACCGTCGAAGACTGTTCTGCTCGACATCGGGAGACTTCTGAGTTTTGTCCAAAAGAAAGTGGCTGGCCGGCCAAAAACATGAGCTAGCTGGCTCAAAAGGTAGCCGGCTAGCCAATAAATTAGCCAAGCCAAAAACTCTATTTTGCTTCACACACCAGAAAAAATGAACGAAAAATATGCAAGTGGCTCAACTAACCACTTCTAGTTTGCTTAGAACATGTTTATAACATGAAATTGAAGCAATAAAAGCAATATAAGAAAGAAAATGAAAAGTGTGCAAAATTTACTTTCCAATGAAGGATTTGATTTCTAACTTCCTTTTGATCACCCTCAAGTTTGGGAAGTGTGCTATCAATTCTCAATTCGAAAATTTGAAATTCTTATTGAAATGGTGTTTTTGGGTTTTTTAACAATGTGTGTGGTAGGAGTTGTTCTAACTCTCTATTTTTCTCCCTTTCAAGAACACTCACTCTCTTTTTTTATCAAGGCTCTTGAATATGGTTATAATGGATTTTCTGGGATGGTTTTGATATAAGGAAGATGGTATATCAGTCTGTATTGAAGAAATGGAAATGTTTTGGGTCAGGGCTTCTCTCTTTTCTTTTTATACATCTTTTCTCTTAATTGATTCGTTCTTTGCATCCTCCATTTTCCTTTCATTCATTCGAATTGATTCCATTCCTCTCTCACAATATGATCTATCCTATCTCTATAAGCAATCAAGGAATGATGCTAAATCAAAGAGAAGCTGGAAGACAAGGATGATGGGGTGACAAGGGTGATTGAAATGGATGCTCCCTTTTGGGAAGATGACAATGTCCCTTCTGACAATGGAGGCCAAATGAGGACAATGGAGGAAGTGGGTGTGTACCTCCTGCACTGAATATATCGATAACAGTTGTAATGGCATGACCCACACACATTCAACAAGAATTCTACCAAAACTACCCTACTATAGGGAAAATTAGTCGATCAGCCAATTTTTTGGCTTGGCTAGCCAGCCAATAATTTACCCTTGGCCTAACTAATTTGCAAGAAACAGGATTTTTCAACAGAATTATTGTCCTTTCCTCATATTTCCACCCTGTTCTTTGCTCAATTTTCTAAGAAAATATTTCAATTTGAAGTTTAAAAGTGAGCCTCGGAACACTATGGAAATATTCCAAACAAAGCACAGAAATATGGTATAAAAGAGATTTTTGAAGGGGTCTTAAACACTTGGCCAAAACAGGCTTAGAGATGGAAATGAAGCAAAAATTCTATCCTTGTCACGTCTCGCTTTTTATTACTCGGATTCTATTACCAAACCATTATTATAGATTCAATTTCAAAGATAACAAATGGAATCCGTTTATATGAACAAGAAGCATGAATAAAAATTCTCTCATCCAAATACAATATGACTACAATAAGAGTCATAAGTAAATAAATTTCCCGTAGGCTTACGTCTTTTAAATTAAAATATAGGGCTTAACCCCTTTTACATCAATAGCATTCCGCCCACAAATAAAGGCCCGTGGCCAACAACTAAGGATAATCCTCGATCTTAAACACCTCTTAGCATCACCTGAAAAGAATTACCAATGTGGGATGAACATAAGTCTAGTAGAGATCCCAATATGATCCTAAACAATAACAGCATATAGATAGCTATGATCATGAATGCTTTATATCATATCATATATGTAATGTGACGGTTTATATTGAAAATATACTTATATAGATACTTTTCTTAAAATCATTCAATTTACCCAACAACACAAACAATTCACTTTTATTCCTTATTTCCCATTTATAAATAACACATCACAGCTGTTTGTTTTAAAATACTTTCACAAAACCCAATTACTTCTCATTATTTATGCCCAATACAAAACATATGTTCACTTCTGATACATTCATCACATTCCCTAAGCCCTAAGTTCATGGTCAAGAAACACTTTCAGCAACTCGTTTAATACGCCTGTGTACGTACATATATGTCCTAACACGAATACGAAATCAATACAAGTACAATGATTACTACACTATCACATAAAACAACCCGGCCTCACCCAACCGTAACCATCACCTACTAATGATATATAAGGATACACCGAGACAAAATGAGAAACAAACAATGCTTTACCTACCTTAAGCACGGTAAGGCAAGGATACACCTTTCCATAACAAAATGCTAATTTACCAGACACAAGCTAGAAAGTAATGGTACCTCTGCCAATTTACTAGAAAGCGGCTCGAAGGTAATGTTACCTTTGCCAAGTTCTCCAGGTGCTAGCTGGAAGGTACTGTACCTCTCATTTGAAGTGCGGCCACTTCTTCTAGCACTATCTGAAAGGTAATAGTACCTCTCATTCTCAGCGCGTGAACATTTCCAACTACCTTAACATACTAGAATGCATAATAACACAAGTGTACTACATACACAATATTATTCAACAAAACAATGCCATCCTCCACCGATGACCAAAGACAAAACCTCTAAGTATATGTATTAAAAACACGTAATAAAACAATCCAATTCTCACGAGACCTTCACTCCAATAACAATAATAATATGTAGATATTTCAAAATCCAACCTCAAGTTCATTATTAATTTCACGAAGGGTTATGATTTCATTTTCTTTTTATTAAAAAAAACAAAATAAAAAAAACAATTTCCCTTATTTTCCAATCCACACTACTCCAGTCGTTTTCTAAGAATTCATTCACTTCATTTAATTAAAAACCACAACCTTCATGCCAAAGCCACAACCCAATTCCACTCAACTTGATTAATCCAAACAATTCCAATACCATAGTTACTTCTTCCTTTCAGATATTAACACATTACACAATCCATATTAACAAAATACAAAAGGTTATTCAACCTCCCTTTTAAATCCATTAAATCAATAATATTAATTTAGGGCTTTCCTCCCTCTCAACATAAACATGTCAAACTACTCCCCAATTAACCCAAGCAACAACCAATTTAACAATCTTCAATCACAAATATCAAACCGTAGATTCCTATTTATGACTTTCAAGGAAATCCATAATCAATATGGTTTTTATGCAATAAAAATCTACCACATGTCTATCTATCAAGGAGATATTGAAAAGGAGCAAAGAAATCCCTACCTCTTGAAGCGAAGAGGAGACAACCCAAAAATCACCAGCGACGACACCACAAACTACTTGGATCAAAAAGATGCCCTTGACGAGATATACAATCTTTCTCAAAGGACCAAGGTGAAAAGATCTGGGTGAATAGATCTAAAGATCTAAGTGAAAAGGTTGAGTTTAGAGAGAGGGAAGGGAGACTCATGGTGTAGAGAGAAAAGAAAATAATGAGGAAAGTGTGTTTGGGGCCTATGTATAGTAGTAAAATAATAGTCCCAAAGTCAATGAAAAGAACAAGTCAAAACCCCCAAGAAAGTAGGGCTCAAACCGTACCCAAAAATCTGAAATTTACTTACAGGGGTCAATCCTCAAGAAGAAATGCTAAGACACCAATGTGTGCAGCAGACAAGGGTTGACTCCTGGAACCAGTGGTGTCGACTCTTTATTTCAGTAGCGACACCCAAACCACAGCAGCAGACAAGGGTTGGCCCTTGGAACCAGTGGTGTCGACCCTTTAAACCAGCAGAGACACTAAGAGCAAGGCAGTAAGGTGGTGTCGACCCCCAGGAAGACTAGTGTCAACAATAGAATAAATTTTCCAAGTTCCCAAAGAACTTTTCATCGAAAACAAGCACGAACGAACAATCCCAACAAGTCTAAATCGAATTGTACTCCATCAAAACCAAGATACAACAACTCCAAAGACTCCCAAAATGAAAATAAAGGAATTAAATACACTCTAAAATAGTTTAAAGAATACAAGTGCCACAACCTCCCCACCTTGGGAAATTTCGTCCCCCAAATTAAGAACACACCACAACACAAGGCGAACCAACCACAAAATGTGACATTATTCACAATGCATCCTTGTTTAACAAAAATTTAAAAACTGACATCTTCTCCTTTTCTTTGAAAGTCTCCCTCTTGTATGTTAAAAATTAAAAAAAAAAAAAAAAAAAAAAGGAAAGAAAAAAGGTACCCAAACTTGCACCGCCAACAACCAAAATACGTTCTCAATTTCCACGTAAAACCTTAAAATTTTGCAGCCATCCTTCAACAACAAAATAAAGTGTTACTCAAACCACCTAATCATTCACATTATCGTGATTTGTTAGATTGAGCTTTTATTGAATCAAATAAACCACGCATCAAAATCCTTTATTACCACTTAGATTAAATCCACAGCATTACAGTTCAACATTGCCATCCGAGGCTACAACACAAGGAAAAATTTCATTTTCCGAGTTCATTTCTCCATATAAAACAATTTTTGAACCTCTACCGTCATCCAACAATACCCATCACTCTTATAGTGATGCCACAACCAACATAAACGTAACATTTCATAATAAAATTAATAGAAATTACAATTGTGCTATCAACATAACAGGGCACAAGAAAATCTACAATCTTGCAATTCTATTTTGTCATGACCATCATTATAAATTATCAACTGCACGAGGCATAATGTACACATAAAACGAAGAGTTCACAATGCATTACCCCAACTAGAGGATTTTCAACAAATTCAAGAAAAATTTCACACAAGCTTCACAACCACTTACACGAGACTTTATGCTTGCCAAACTGTACACCCGACTTTCTTCGCGCGCCCCCCTTTCGGAGAAGGTGCGAATTGGTCTTACTATTGTTCAGACTCCTGTCACGGTTCTGAGTCTAATCTCACAAAGTGCCATGCAAGACTGATAAACACCAAAGAGTCCAAATCCGGCAAATCATTTTGAAAAATTGATTTTGAATAAAAAGCGCCAAACATGGACTGCTTTGCCAGATTACAGAGTCACCACCTAAATGTTTTATTTTGGAAAATTTAGGAAACCCTGACTCGTGCCGAAGGCCACGTATCCGTCATCACCAAAGTTGCCTCGGCTCGGGAGCTTGGGTACGAGAGGGGAAGGTCATGAAATGAGCACCCCTGCTCACCCGATCAAAGGATCAGCCTCTACTAAGCATGATATGTTATCTTATAAACTTCATGTGTTCTTATTCTGATTATTAGCTAACTTACTATATGATGCGCACAGCATACAAGTATAGACTCAATCACGAGAATTTGAACAAAACAACTCATGTTTGTTTTTCGAAAATGGTTTGAAAGTGCTAGTTGCAAGTAGGCTAAAGCACGGATTTGCCACTCTCAAGTGGGCTTAAAAACATGATTTTGCCACTTCGCAAAGTGGGCTTAAAACTCACAATCATCGAGTTGTTCCAATTCAAGCAATCAAGCCTCTACCCATGGGCATTCATGCAGTTAAGCATATAAGCAAATAGCCTCATGGCAAGCATGCTATCATGGCAACACTCACGCTATCATGGCAACACTCACACTTATGCAAGGATGCTAAAGCATAAACACTTACAGTGCACTCCAAGCCAAAACAAAAGCTAGTTAGAAATCATGCATGATCCTAACTATACAAGATGCCTAATGCAACACATGCAATATGCAATTAAATAGGCTCAGCTAGCTAAGATGGCATGTGAATGCAACAATTTGATACACGTATTCAAAGAGGTATTGAAATACAACGCAGTTTGAATGATGCGCCGAGCCCGGTGCATGCAAGACAAATGAATGAATGCAAACAAGCAAAGCATAAGGTATGCTAATTGAAACATGCCCTAAAACTAACCATCGAAAGCGGTTAAATAAAAGGGAGAAAGACGTAGGGTTGGAAGACATGCACACACACATGCACACTTATTATAACATTGCGCCCTCTCGAAGGAGGGTCCGAATAAACAAGCTAAGCTAATCTAAGCAAAACAAAACAACTAATTAACTATGCTAGCTAATTAATTATTACAACGCAATTGAATAACTAGCTACGCTAAGCTAATTAGAATTTTACAAAACAAATTGAATGACTAATTACACAAACTAAT
Source organism: Camellia sinensis (assembly GCF_055761805.1). Classification (NCBI taxonomy): domain Eukaryota; kingdom Viridiplantae; phylum Streptophyta; class Magnoliopsida; order Ericales; family Theaceae; genus Camellia; species Camellia sinensis. The sequence continues at coordinate 94,170,523 of NC_138975.1, forward strand.
CATAAGCACTGAAATGGCCTCGCAGGCGAGGGAGACATGCATTCTCGGTTGGCGTCCGCTCGAAAATCCATTGCTTTGCCATCAATTGCCTCTGTTTGCACTCGTCTTGGTTACTGAACATTGAACCAACTTCCACACTGTTGCTGCTCCATAACAGGATCATTTCTGCACAAAATTGGACTGGTGGCCCGTCAGCCAAAAAAAGTGGCTGTCGGCCACCTTAACTGGCCGGTCAGCTAGTGAAAGTGGCCGGTCAGCTACCTCAAGTGACCGGTCGGCCACCAGCTTCTCCAGAATTCTGGTTTTGCTACAACAGAGAACAACAGAGGCACAACAATATATTTGCAAGGAAATGTAGGTACTGGCACACTCCTCATCATTTCTCAAGCTCAAAGGAGTGTAGCGCTCGGCTTTCAAGCCATCAACCAAGCATCTCAATGCATGATGGCCCAAAAACCAAGCTTGTACAAGCTTAGTGAATGCGCACATAAGGCTCAAAGTGCCTCCACCCTATCATGCATGGTCAAGGGTGTTGGCGACCAAGAAATGTGACACGTTTCATCACTTCGAGTATGAAACGTCCCACATTTCTTGTGTTTGGATTAGCATCTGATCTAAACACATGCAATGCAATACAAATGCTTATCTAATTCAAGTTTTACTTGTCCATTTTCTTGTTACTCATTTTTGCTTACCAATTAGTCCATTAGCCGGTTAAGTCCAATTGTGAAAAGTCCTCTAATTTGAAAGATAGCCTAAGCTTCGAGTGCCTTGAGCATGAAGGAGGTATTATGCTGTTGGTTAGTAGAAACCCTCATGGGAGGATTAAAACCAATAGGCATGAATGCCTCAAGTTCATGCTCATGCCAACAAGGGGCTTAAGACCACTTTCAAGGTGAATGAAAGATTGGAACAATGGAGTGCAATGACACATATTTCAACACTGAAATAATCATGCTAAATGACGTAAAAACAATGCAAACAACTCATGTAATGCATGGTTAAAGGCTTAACTCATTAAGCTAATGAAAGGGGTTGTGCCACAACCTTACAACACAAGCTTCAAAGGGCCAAACCAACTCAAAATAGAGTTAAAGCATGCCAAAACAAAGGTTAAATCACGCTGAAATTGAAGTTTACAAGGCAAGAAAATCATGCATACAAATTGGCTAACAAGCAAGGCATAAGGCACAACTCTCAAAAGCATTTAAAGAGTGATGTACATGAGAGTGTGACAGCGGAATATCCTCTAAAATCACATGCCAAATGATGCCATATCATGAAAATAACTCAAATAAAGCATGCTAAGAGCCTTAGAGCACAAAACTAGTAAAGGCCATTTACACTATAGCTATACAAAGCAAAGTACACGTGACCAAGACCACTTGGAACAGAGTTTAAACATGGAAAAACATGAGCAAAAATTTGCTGGAGTGGAGCCAACACATGCTAAAATAATAGGCTACAACATCAAGGAAGCTAGGCTAGTGAACAAGATTGCACTACAAGTGTAAGAGGCAAACAAGAGATGTTCCAACCAGCCAAAAATAGAGTTATAACATGTTAAAATATGGCCAAAAACATGCTTAAACTAAGCTGACATAAGCCATAAAAAGATGCTACTTTGTAGTGCTAACAAGGCCTGGCATAAAGAGACAAGGTGGGGAGGCCACCCCCTCCCATTTTGGACCTCAAAACAAACTTTCTACCACTGAAATTCCCCAGGAATTCAGTTGATAAAAGGCCAAAACAAGATTATTTGAAGGGCTTTAAAAGATGGCACAAAGCTTAGCAAATAAGTAACAAAGGAGGGTGGACCACCCCTAACTCCAAAAGGGCCTCAAACTACCATTTTTAACACTTAAAAATAGAGGGTTTTGTAGTTGACAACTACGCCAAAATAGCATGCAAAGGGGGCCCAAACTAGTGTACAAAAACAAGCTTTAAAGGAGTAAATGCTTACCCTTGAAGCACAGCAGCTAAACACCTACAACTCTGAGATAAAACCAGCTTTTTGAGTCCAAACAAACCCTTCAAGAACCTCAGCTCCAAGGTGGTGGTGTTTGGCTAAGGGGTTGTGTGTAAAAATGCAAAGAAAACTTACTTTCAAGCAATATATAGAGAGAGAGTTCTAGAGAGAAAGAGAAAAATTGCTTCTAAATTTTCAGAACCCTCAACTGGAGGGAGGGAGCTTTCCTTATATAGAACAAGCAAGCAAAAAGCTTGTTTCATCCCTCCATTATGGAGGATGCATTCAGTGCTTAGCAACTGGCCCAAAAGATCTGAAAATATCTAAAAAATGAGAAAATTGGCCGTCAGCCACTTCAGGTGGCCGACCGGCCACTCCAAGTGGCCTACAGAGGAGAAAAGTGGCCGGCAAGTACCAAAAGTGGCCGGCAAGGCCTTCCCCCCACCGCCCCATGCAAGAGGCATCAAGGTTTGGCTGAAAAACAAGGCCAAAACACAGAGAGTTTAGAGGCCCAGAGACAAGGCACTCAGCCAAGGACTCGGGTGCTCAAAACAAGCACAAACATGCGCAATCATCGAGTGCACAAACGATGATGTCAAAGTCTTGAGGTCGGTCAAAATGGGGTGTCTACACAAACCATTCTAATGCACCCATAACCTTACAACCTCGCACACTAGCCCAAGCTATTCCTACAATGACTACTTGTTAACAAAACCCCAATATCAACCAACTGACTAACCGACTCGATAAAACTTTACACTCGATACCACACACCGACGTGCTACCCAACACCACTTACTCCAAGATAGAGCTAAGGTGACTACTTGTTAACCAAACCCTGATATCAATCAACTAACTAACCGACTTGATAAGACTTTACACTTGATACCAAACACTAACGTGATACCCAACACCACTTACTCCAAGATGGAGTTCCACACACAAGTCCTCATATTCCTTGAATCTCACCGGATTCCTCAAGATTTAGCCATACCACCATCGTTTCCAAGGAAACCACCACTCATATGCCTACATGGAAAATACTCTCTTACCACTCAAACATTAGACCGATATGGTCAATGGCAATCAGCCAATTCTGGACATAAAAGAATTTTCACCAATGCCACACTCGTTACCCAAGATCACAACCTTACCTCATTCCAAGGAATACCTCCAGCATCTAACCACTAAATTCTACTTACATTCATAAACTCCATCTAATATCTATTAATACCACAAACCCCTACCAATTCATAATAACCATAACACAAACACTACTCTTACACACAATCGATAAGATCACAACAAACTCATTGATCAGCAAAACCAAAACACTAAACCACACACACGAGTGCCATCCTCATTACCCCGAAATCCAAATCTCACACTCCTACGAAACATGCTCGTGTAACCTAGTAGTTCTACAAAACCATAAAGTCTCAAACTTCATTAATCCCGACACAATTTATCCTTATAACTCGGTTCTCATAACACAATCCCACCGATCACAATAACCCACGGATTTTTCGTTCTTAACAAACAAATTCCAAACCGAACAAGACACACAGGCCATCACAAAAGCATCTCACAAATTAACATTAGGTATACAACAACACTAGGAGGATCGATCCATTAACAACTTCTCACTACACATATATAAAAGAGAGCTCGAGATTCACTGCATGTCCCCAACACAGGAGGATAACCAAATAACAACAATAAATATATACATATACAACACATAATCAAGGTGTCTCAACATCCAACAGTACACCAATCAACAACAAAAAGATTCACATATTAAATCACTGGCCCCCAATACAAAAAGTCCCTCTCTAGGGTAATACTATTGTGTTAGCTGAAAAGTAGACCCTCGCGAGGCTCTCAACGCATGGCTTGCCTGTTTCTGGTACCGATACTGTCCCCGATTGGACTGATGAGACTAGTCTGACTAGGTTCTGAAACACTTGAAGAATTCACACGCAAAGGGCATAAACGTCTAACATAGCCCAACTGACCACAATCAAAACAAACAGCAGACTCCCTACTCTAAGACTGGCCTAAAGCCTGAACCTCCCCGGGCCTCCCACCAGACGACTCTGAAACCCTTGATAAAGACAAGGACTGAGCCTGGGAGTGAGCATACGCTGGCCTCCACCTCTTACTAAGTCTAGAGTGCTTATGAACCATAGGAGTTACCGAGATGGTCTCCTCCCTAACTCGACCAACTCGCATAACCACAGCCTCCACATGGGCCACGGCCTCAACTAGGGCATAGCAACTCCTCCATATAGATACAGCTACCTTCTCCGTTGCCATCAATTGTTAAGCAAACCTCAACAAACTAGTAAACTGCCTCTCAAACTGTGCCAAACAAGTAGCATTCTGGTGCAACAAACTATTCCCTCAACCTTTCCCGAGTGAAAGGAGAGATGTACTTGGCCCAAAAGGCCTCCGACAAAGCAACCCACGTGTTACCTACTATGTCCTTAGCATACTTCCACCAATACCCAGCATCTCCTTTCAATTGGAAAGTCACCAAAGAAATCCTCAACCTCTCTTCCTTAACTCTAAGCATATCAAGAGTCTTGCTAATATGTTCCAACCACTCATCCACCTCTAACGGTTTAGCCTCCCCCAAAAAACTCTAGTGGATTAGAGAAAAGAAACTCCTTAGTAAGCTTGAGGGTACACTCGTTGTCACCCTCATTGCGAGCTAGAGCATCTTGCACTGCTCTTACAATCTCACGAGCACTTTCCTCACTAACAGCCGATGCTGCAACGGCAGGTGCTAATGGAACCGTTGTGCCTCTACTGACACTCCTCCTCCTTATCTGTCCTCTATTCCCTCATGTAGACATCCTATAAAATCCAAAAATAAAACCAAACTTAATGCTCAACACAACGACCTTCCCTGAGACACACACTCGCCACAGCTAAGCTACCGACCACACTTAGCCTCCAAAATATACAATTTCTATTGCGTATAAATAATTAAACACCTAAACACATAATCGAATCAAGTCCTCAAAGATAGTCACTCATCTTGGAACTCTCAAGGAATTTATATTAGAAACCATGTTGATCAAGCGTGTTTCTGATAAGACCTCAAAGCAAGTTCACCGGCTACTAGTACCATCCAAGAGACTTAATCCCATGCTCACATAAATGCAACATACAAGTCCCAGCGCTTATCCAAACTATATGCAAACACCCTTACCAAGTATAACAAACCTATTGTTGTAAAAACCACTCCACACGAGCCTAGAGTATTTAAACCCGGCGCACTCTGATACCAAGTTGTCACATCCTACTTTTTATTACTTGGATTCTATTACCAAACCATTATTATATATTCAATTTCAGAGATAACATGTGGAATCTCTTTATATTAATAAGAACGCGTGAATAAAAATTCTCTCATCCGAATACAATATGACTTCAGTAAGAGTTACAAATAAATAAATTGCCCGTAGGCTTACATCTTTTACATCAATGGCATTCCACCCACAACTAAAAGGCCCCGTAGCCAACAACCAAGGATAATCCTCGATCTAGAACACTTCTTAGCATCACCTGAAAAGAATTACCAATGTGGGATGAACATAAAGTCCAGCAGGGATCCAAACATGAACTTAAACAATAGCAACATACAGATAGCTATGATCATGAATACTTTATATCATATCATTTACATAATGTTACAGTTTATACTGAAAATATACTTATATAGGTACTTTTCTTAAAATCATTCAATTTAGCCAACAACACAAACAATTCACTTTTCTTCTTTATTTCCCATTTATAAATAACACATCACAACTATTTGTTTTAAAAATACTTTCACAAAACCCAATTACTTCTCATTATTTATGCCCAATACAAAATATACGTTCACTTCTAATACATTAATCGCATTCCCTTGGCCCTAAGTCCATGGTCAAGAAACACTTTCAGCAACTTATTCAATACGCCTATGTACATACATATATGTCCTAGCACGAATACGAAATCAATACAAGTACAATGACTACTACACTATCACATAAAACAACCCAACCTAACCCAACCATAACCATCACCTGCTAATGATATATAAGGATACACCGAGACAAAATGAGAAACAAAATAATGCTCTACCTACCTTAAGCACGATAAGCCAAGGATACACCTTTCCATAATGAAATGCCAATTTACCAGACACAAGCTAGAAGGTAATGTTACCTCTGTCAATTTACCAGACACCGGCTGGAAGGTAATGGTACCTCTGCCTAGTTTTGCAGGCACTAGCTGGAAGGTACTGTACCTCTCATTCTAAGTACGGCCAATTCTCTAGGCGCTAGCTGAGAGGTAATGGTACCTCTCATTCTCAGCGCGTGAACAATTCAAACCCCCTCAACATACTGGAATGCATAATAACACAAGTGTACTACATATATGATATTATTCAACAAAACAATGCCATCCTTCACCAATGACCAAGGACAAAACCTCTAAGTATATGTATTAAAAACACGTAAGACAACAATCCAATTCTCACGAGACCTTAACTCCAATAACAATAATAATACGTAGAGATTTCAAAATCCGACCTCAAGTTCATTATTAACTTATGAAGGATTGTGATTTCATTTTCTTTCAACAAAAAAAAAAAAAAAAAAAAATCAATTTTCCTTATTTTTCAATCCACACTACTCTAATCTTTTTCTAAAAATTCATTCACTTCATTTAATTAAAAACCACATCCTTCATGCCAAAGCCACAACCCAAGCCCACTCAACATGATTAATCCAAACAATTTCAATACCATTGTTACTTTTCCCTTTTAGATATTAACACAATTATACAATCGATATTAACAAAATACAAAAGGTTATTCAATTTTCTTCCTTTTAAATCCATCAAGTCAATAATATTAATTTAGGGCTTTCCTCCCTCTCAACATAAACATGTCAAACTGCTCTCCAATTAACCAAAGCAACAACCAACTTAACAATCTTCAATCACAA